>NC_091713.1:36025833-36696250 GCF_041296265.1 Equus caballus | reverse complement strand
GAGCATGAAAGAGAGAATGTGCTTAGCCTGGTGCCCGACGCACAGCAAGGGCTTCATGTCAGCTGTCACCGCCATCGTCCTTGTCTGTTGTCATCACCAGACGGTGGGCACCTGCCTTATTTCTAAAGGCTTCCAGAGAAGGGAATTTCTCGGTTCCCCTGAGTGCTCTCATTCCAGCATCTTAGAAACCGTATGGGAAGTTCTTCGCTGTGTCTACCCTAACTATAGGATAAGTCAAATTCTTCTTCTGGAAATGCAAAACAGCTAGTTTTCATTATCCTGAAAATAGTATTTTATCCCCTTGAGGGTGGTTCATCAAACCTCCCCTCTAGGGTCTCGGCTTCCTCTCCTCTGAGCCTCCTCAGCTGTTCTAACACGAGACCCAGCAGAGGGCTTTGCACACAGTAGTTGCTCAGTTTTTTTGATGTTTGTTGGATGGAATAGTGATGAGCAGAGACACCCACCATGTTCTCGGGGCACCTGGATGCCTGGGGTCCGTTCCTGCTCCCCTTCCTGACCCGATGGCTCACCCTGGGGAACTTCCCACTTCACGGAGCTGAAGGGTCCCACCTGAACACGGGCAAACCGTGCTCACCCGCGATATCGGGGCTGCGGTCTGAGGGGCGGGAGTGCCCCGAGGACAGAGCTCAGCGAGCTCCCTGGTGGGCTGTCTTCCCCAGTACGTCAACATCCTCGCCAACCTGAGGCACATCAAGGTCAGCAAGGATGGGGTGGCCTCGTTTCACCTGGAGCTGGATCTCAAGGATTTGGGGAGCAAGATCTACCTGTACAAGGTGAGGCTGGCTGGGCCCTGAACGGACACGGGATGGTGCAGGTCTGGGGAGGGACCATGGGTCCATGGGTCCCCCTGTGGGAAGAACCAGAGAACATGGGGGTGAGCCATGCGTCTTGTGGAGCTCCTGGTGGGAGTCAGGTCAAAGCCGGGTGTAGACATTCCACGGAGACCTCTAACCTCTCACTGAGCAGCGGGGCTCTCCGGACAGGGCCTGGGAGGAAAAAAGGGGGATTCTGAGCAAGCACATCCCTTCCACCTGGGCTCTGTCTCCAGGCATGGGCCCCGCCATCAACCAGGTGGGGCCTGGGGCGGGGGTGGGGGTCAGCAAGGCCTAGCACCAGTCCTGTGTTCTGACACCAACGTGCTACCGACTGAGGGAGGCTGCTTGCCTCCCCTGTGCCTCAGTTTCCTCATTTGTGAAGTGAGGACTGGAGAGCCTGTCTCCGGCGTGCCGAGACGATAAGTGAGGTCATGCACGATGTCTCCCTCTCCCCCACTCCTCTGTGCCTGCCCCCGGCCTGTCCCTCTGCCGGCCGTGCTCTTACTGATATCCTCGCGGCTAAGCCCTTCTCCTGCAGGGAGCCCCACGCCCGCCCTGGGCAACTGCTGGATCCCCAGACCCATCCTGTACTCCTGAGCGCCCCCTTTCTCTTTTCCTTAGTTCCGTCTCTTTCTCCCACACGCGACATTATTTACTTAAGATGTTTATTACTTGTCTGTCTCCCAGATGGAACTTCAGCTCCCCGGGGGCAGGAATCTTAGTCTTATTCACGGCTGTGTCCCGAGCACGCAGACACTGCCTGGCACCCAGCGGGCAGGTGTTCGCTGTTGCTAATATGCACAAGTGGCCGATCCACCCAGACTGAGCTGCAGTGTCCGTGCGCCTTGATCCCTGGGTTCAGAGGAGCTTTAAGGACACTGAGAGCGCTCTCTTCCTCCCTCCGTGAATGAACGTCCTGCGCCCCAGGGCCTTGGCATGGACTCCCTGCCCCCTGCTCACCTGGCACAGCTGCCTGGGCAGGCGTCTCCTTGGTCCGAGCCGCGGTCTCGCCATCTCAGGGGCTCTCGCGTGACCCTAGCAGATGATCACTCCCCGGGGGCCGTCAGGGCCCATCCCAGAGCATTTATTCTCCTCCACCTCACACCGCCTGTTCTCCAGGCTCCAGGACCCACTCTCCACCCCCAGCACCCCCCGACTCCGTGCTGTTCCATTGATAGGTTTTCTGGCACCTGGGCCAGTGGGAGGAAACAGCTGGTTGTAGCCAGAGTGGGACTTGGGGCAGGAGGTGCTGGGGACCTGCCAAGGCCCCAAACCTCGCTCTCCCTCTGCCGGCCTCAGGATGGCGAGATGATCCCCTACGGCTTCGACAACCAGACCAAGCACTGTCTGCGGCATCTGGGGAAGCACTACCATTTCCAGATCAAGGACCTTCAGCCCGAGGATGCGGGCATCTACCAGGTCAAGGTGGAGGACACAGAGATCTTCTCCACGGAACTGGACGCCAGCGGTGGGTGGTGGTCCTTGCAGAAGTTTGGGGGGTGGGGCAACCGGGTCAGTGCCATGGGTAGGGGGACAGAGGAACGTGACAGGTCCCCCCTCGAGAAGACAGCTGGGGGCAGGAACGCGTGTCCCGAGGGTTCAGGGATGACAGTCTCTTTCCGGAAGTCTCCGTGTCAGGCCTGTGGCCTCTTGGTGCTGAGCCGGGCTGGGTTTCAGCCGCGGATGTAGAATGCACACAGCGTGCCCCGCTCACAGACCTTCCACAGCGAAGTCAGATCAGGGTCTAAGTTCTCAGCCTGCAGATTCTGCCCCGTCTGAGGCTCGTCCTCATCTCCCACATCCCTTAGCAAGAAGCCCCGCCTGGGCAGACAGCTGGTGCCCACAAAGGCCTCTTTCTGCTCTGCCTCCCGTGCGCTCTCCCCTGGGAACTGTCACTTCCTCCCTCATCAAACTCCCTCCCGTCCTGAAGAGCCATGCACACGTCACCCTGGAGCTCCTGGAAGGCGGAGAGGCTGGGGAGGAAGCCTTGGGCAAATACAGCATAAAGCACACGGCTGAGCCGAGGCTGAGGGAACGGGAGGGATGAGCGGTCCAGCAGGCCTGGCCCGCCTGGAGGGGGCTTTGCGCAGCCTGGAAATGACGTGGCGTGGAGAAAGGAGCGGGGCGTTTGGGGTCCACCGGACCCGGGTGTGAGTCCTGCCTGGGCCACCTCTTAGCTGGGTGAGATGGGCCAGTCCTTGAACTTTGGCGGGCTTGGTTTCCTAACCTGTCAAAAGGAGCCGTGAGACCTCAAGGTGGGCGTGAGATTAATAAGAGGCTGCACGAGAAGCGTCGGCGCTCAGCGTGCGGGTCTCCTTCACGCACCCCCCACCCCCAGATATGACCTTGGGTTGGGAATTATAGAATTCCAGAGCTGAAGGCAGTCTTTCTGTTCATAACCAAATTATAACGCCTCATTTGACGTGAGGGGACTGATCCCTGGACAAGGAGCTGGCCGTCCAAGGAGACACAGGAATTTGCGGCCAAGCAGGCCTGAATCAGCGTTTCTGAACTCCCAGCCCCGCGGCATCAGGTCCCGCTGGATCATGCTGCCGAGCTGACGCCCTGTTCCTCCTTTCCTGACAGCCATCCCCCCGCACGTGGTGGTCCCGCTGACCGAGGCCCGCTGCAAGGAGCGCGGCGATGCCGTCTTCGAGTGCGTCCTCTCTGGCCCCTGCCCCGACGCCGCCTGGAATTTCCAGCACCGGCCGCTCCGGCGCGGCAACAAATATGAAGTGTCTGTGTCCCCTGACGGGCTGACCCACCAGCTGGTGGTGAGAGGGGCCCGTTTCTCAGACATGGGCCTCTACTCGCTGAGCACCGGGTTCCACGCCTCCAGCGCCTGGCTGGTGGTTGAAGGTGAGCGGTCTGGTCCACCCCTCCATCTTCCCAGCCTCTCCCACGGCCAGGCCTCGGGGCCTCGGGGCAGTGAGGAAGGCCAGTGGCAGGGCCCTCTTCTGGTCAGTCATTTGCTTTCGATGACTCCTTCCCTCTCAGAGAAGGAGGAAGCCTCCTTTGCTCTATCCTCGACCCCGCGAGGCAGGCTCCCAGCCGGCCCAGCCCTCCTCAGTTACACCTGCTCGGGGCCACAAATCCAAGATGGCCCTAGGATCCTGGACAGGGCTGCGGACAGTGGCCTGGGCTCAGCGTGGACGAGAAGCCCCTGGGTCAGGCCAAAGAACACCCTTAGTGCCACCCTACAACCGAGGGATTTGGGTTCAAGGAGACCCCAGGAAAGTGTAAACTGGACATTTGTAAGGCAGCCGGTGGGGCAAACGGACCTTGTAAAAACCGCACGACGGGTCTGGCAGTTGGATAAGCAAATGACGTGTGGCTTTTATCTTTCCTCCGAAAGTCCTCGCAAACCGCAGAGCAGGGCTGGCTGAGCTGTGGGTACGGGGCTGGGGGAGGTGGTCATGGGACTTGTCCATCAATGTGCTGGCACTTCCTGGCTTCTTTGAGATGGTTGGCTTGCTTCTTTACTGGGGAAACTGAGGCACAGACGGGCACCTCGGCCTGATTCAAACGGCCTTTCCTCTTGTCTCTCTGTGGGGCCGCCGTCCGCTCACCAAAGCTGGGAAGGATAAAGACCTTCTGACCACAAGTGCTGACCACCAGCTGCAGGCACGAGCAGCCCAGACCTCAGAAGCAGAAGATTCCTGGAGCCTCAGTGGCAAGGGAGGGACAGCCAGGGAGCAGGGCCGCATAGGGAGCTCCCTTGATGGGGCGGGGCTGGCTTCCGGGCTCCAGCTCTCAGCCGGCCCAGACAGAGGTGGCCTTGATGGGCATGACTCCTCCTTGGTGGGCGACAAGGGGGCAGCTGACTCAGTCTGGGGCCCTGGGCAGGCAAGAAAGGGCTTCCTGGAAGCAGAGGGAGGCAGCGTCGCCCTTCCTGGGGACGGTCAGCTCCGCAGAGAGGGGGGCTGGGACAGGGGCCTTCCCGGGAGGGCCCAGGGACAGCAAGAGGGCCTAGAATCAGGACTGGACCTCAGGGAAGGTCAACAACAGGGTCGCGGCAGAGACGGTGATGGAGGCAGCAGGCTCGCAGGGGGCTGGGAGGCTGGGTCCGGCCGCCCTTGGGCTGGAGGAGCGGGGGGAAGATGGGAAGGAAAGGAACACAGAGAGGAAAATGGGAGCGAACTAGACGGGCACGGCCAGCAGCTCCTCTGGGGTGCTCAGAGGGGACCTGGCATAGGAAAGAGGGCCCTGCGGGGGTCTCAGTCTGGTCCTGCGGGGTCTCGGTCAGAAGAGGAAGAGATGGAGATTTTGCAGGGGGAGAGCCTGGCTGAGATGGAAGGAGGGGATGATCCGAGCAGAGCAAGGGGGAGAGGAGCAGCTAGGGCAGTGTGGGGTAGTGGGGCAGGCCTGGGGGGAGCTGGAGACAGCAGTGGGGCCGGAGGTCCTGGTGCCCTGGGGTCCCCTGGAGAAAGAGGTTCTAGCTCCAAGGCAGGCAGGGGCCGTGAGTCCGGGGGCTCTTGGGCAGGTAGTGATGCTGACCACGGGGAAGCAAGGGGCTTCTGGGGGTCAGAGGAGTCTCCAGGACAGACATCTGCAGGCAAGGACTTTTCTGGCAGGAAATTCCCCCTGGGGCGCGGGGGTCCTGAGGCCAAAGGTGAGGGCTCCCTGCTGGGGGCAGAGGATGGAGGCCCAGGGGCGTCCATGGGAGGGGGCAAGGGCTACAGAACCAGCCTTGGAGGCTCAGGAGGTCCCAGGGGCTGGGAAGGGGATGAGCAGGGGCTCAGGGGAAGGGAGGGCCAGGGGACCGCAGGGGCCTTGGGCGAGGCAGGCGATGGGTCCAGAAGCCTCCAGTATTCCCAGGGCTGGACAGCAGGTCAGAGCGGAGCAGGGGGCGCCGGCAGAATAGAGGCTGAGAGCGCAGGTCCTTGGGATGACACACAGTCCAGCCTCAGCAAAACTGGGGCCCACCACGGGCCGGGAGTGTGGGGGTCTGGTGGAGAGAAAGGGGGTGTGGGTGGTGCCCAAGTGACTGGGCTGATGGGGTCTGGTCAGGGGGTAGATGCCAGAAGCCACAGGCTAATTGGGTCTCCAGGCCTGGGTGCTCAGGGGTCAGGGGGGACACTGGGAGACACAGATGGATTAAGAGGCCCAGGGGCAGTAGGATCTGACCCAGATTTCTGGAATGGTTCATGGGGCTCTGGAGGAAAAGGATCCAGGGGTGAGATGGGCTACAAGGATGGCTTAGGGGGTCCAGGGGGGATGGACTCCAGGTATGGTGATGGCTTAGGGTATTCCAGGGGAGTAGGTTCAGAAAAGGGGGCTGGTTATAGGGATGGCTCAGGGGGGCCAGGAGAAATGGGATCTGGTCAGGGTGCTGGTTATAGAGTCTCCTCTGGGGCACCTGGGGAAACCGAGTCTGAGGTAGGAGGTGGTTACAGACATGGCTCAGGGGTGCCCGGGGGAACGTGGTCTGGAGACAAAGATGGTTATGGTCCTGCAAGAAGGGGATCGGGGAGACTTGCTGGTATCAAGAGTGGCTCCAGTGGCCCTGATGGAGGGCCCATGGATGAAGCTGGGATGCATCCAGAGGCCAGGGATGTGCCTGGAGGCCAGGGAGATGCTGGCCCTGGGGGAAGGCATCGTTCTGATGGTGGCCTCGGGAGCCCTGGGAAAGCGGGGTCTGTGGGTAGAGGTGGCCTCGGGGCCTCTGCAACAGTGGAGGCTGTTGGGGAGGGACAAGTGGGAGCTGAACCAGGGGACTCTGGAAGAATAAGGCCTTGGGGTCAGACTGGAGATTACGGGGGCTTCAAAGCCTCAGGGGCTCTGGGGTCCTTTGGAGAAGGAGGCCATGAGGATGGCTCTGGGGGTCCAGGAGCCACAGAGCCAAGGTCTCTGAGGGCAGGGGGCAAAGTGAGTGATGGGGATGGGCCCAGGGGCCGTGGTGCTGGGGCCTCTGGAGCTGGAGCTGCTGACTGGGATGATACCAGGCGCCCCGAGGCACTAGCTCCTCACGCTGGGGCCGGCTCCACGAGCCGGGGGGCTTACGGGTCTGGCAACGCGCTGGGTTATGGGGATGGATCTGCTGGAGGCAGAACAGCTTATGGGGGAGGCTCAAGGGAGCTTGGGCCTGGGGGGATGGGGCCAGGGGGTGAGGCGGGCTTTAGAGACGGTGCAGGGGGCCTCGGAGGAACAGGGTCAGGGGCTGGACCGGGTTATAGGGATGGTATTGGGGGTTCTGGGGAAAGAGGGTCAGTAGACAAGGCAGACTATAGGAAAGATTTCGGGGGTCCTGAGGGAGTGGGTTTAGGGGGGCAGGCAGGTTATGGGGATGGTTTAGGGGGTCCTGGGAGAATGGGGGTAGGGGGTGAGGCAGGTTATAAGGATGGTTTAGGGGGTCCTGGGAGAATGGGGTCAGGGGGTGAGGCAGGTTATAGAGATGGTTTAGGGGGTCCTGGGAGAATGGGGTCAGGGGGTGAGGCAGGTTATAAGGATGGTTTAGGGGGTCCTGGGAGAATGGGGTTAGGGGGTGAGGCAGGTTATAAGGATGGTTTAGGGGGTCCTGGGAGAATGGGGTCAGGGGGTGAGGCAGGTTATAAGGATGGTTTAGGGGGTCCTGGGAGAATGGGGTCAGGGGGTGAGGCAGGTTATAAGGATGGTTTAGGGGGTCCTGGGAGAATGGGGTCGGGGGGTGAGGCAGGTTATAAGGATGGTTTAGGGGGTCCTGGGAGAATGGGGTCGGGGGGCGAGGCAGGTTATAAGGATGGTTTAGGGGGTCCTGGGAGAATGGGGTTAGGGGGTGAGGCAGGTTATAAGGATGGTTTAGGGGGTCCTGGGAGAATGGGGTCGGGGGGTGAGGCAGGTTATAAGGATGGTTTAGGGGGTCCTGGGAGAATGGGGTCGGGGGGTGAGGCAGGTTATAAGGATGGTTTAGGGGGTCCTGGGAGAATGGGGTCAGGGGGTGAGGCAGGTTATAAGGATGGTTTAGGGGGTCCTGGGAGAATGGGGTCAGGGGGTGAGGCAGGTTACGGGGATGGTTTAGGGGGTCCTGGTAGAATGGGGTCGGGGGGTGAGGCAGGTTATAAGGATGGTTTAGGGGGTCCTGGAAGAATGGGGTCAGGGGGTGAGGCAGGTTATAAAGATGGTTTAGGGGGTCCTGGGAGATTGGGGTCGGGGGGTGAGGCAGGTTATAAGGATGGTTTAGGGGGTCCTGGGAGAATGGGGTCAGGGGGTGAGGCAGGTTATAAGGATGGTTTAGGGGGTCCTGGGAGAATGGGGTTAGGGGGTGAGGCAGGGTATGGGGATGGTTTAGGGGGTCCTGGGAGAATGGGGTCAGAGGGTGAGGCAGGTTATAAGGATGGTTTAGGGGGTCCTGGGAGAATGGGGTCAGGGGGTGAGGCAGGTTATAAAGATGGTTTAGGGGGTCCTGGAAGAATGGGGTCAGGGGGTGAGGCAGGGTATGGGGATGGTTTAGGGGGTCCTGGGAGAATGGGGTCGGGGGGTGAGACAGGTTATAAGGATGGTTTAGGGGGTCCTGGGAGAATGGGGGTAGGGGGCGAGGCAGGTTATAAGGATGGTTTAGGGGGTCCTGGGAGAATGGGGTTAGGGGGTGAGGCAGGTTACGGGGATGGTTTAGGGGGTCCTGGGAGAATGGGGTCGGGGGGTGAGACAGGTTATAAGGATGGTTTAGGGGGTCCTGGGAGAATGGGGGTAGGGGGCGAGGCAGGTTATAAGGATGGTTTAGGGGGTCCTGGGAGAATGGGGTTAGGGGGTGAGGCAGGTTACGGGGATGGTTTAGGGGGTCCTGGTAGAATGGGGTCGGGGGGTGAGACAGGTTATAAGGATGGTTTAGGGGGTCCTGGGAGAATGGGGGTAGGGGGTGAGGCAGGTTATAAGGATGGTTTAGGGGGTCCTGGGAGAATGGGGTCAGGGGGTGAGGCAGGTTATGGGGATGGTTTAAGGGGTCCTGGGAGAATGGGGTCGGGGGGTGAGGCAGGTTATAAGGATGGTTTAGGGGGTCCTGGGAGAATGGGGTCAGGGGGTGAGGCAGGTTATGGGGATGGTTTAGGGGGTCCTGGGAGAATGGGGTCAGGGGGTGAGGCAGGTTATGGGGATGGTTTAGGGGGTCCTGGGAGAATGGGGTCAGGGGGTGAGGCAGGTTATAAGGATGGTTTAGGGGATCCTGGGAGATTGGGGTCGGGGGGTGAGGCAGGTTATAAGGATGGTTTAGGGGGTCCTAGGAGAATGGGGTCGGGGGGTGAGGCAGGTTATAAAGATGGTTTAGGGGGTCCTGGAAGAATGGGACCAGGGGGTGAGGCAGGTTATGGGGATGGTTTAGGGGGTCCTGGGAGAATGGGGTCAGGGGGTGAGGCTGGTTATAAGGATGGTTTAGGGGGTCCTGGAAGAATGGGGTCAGGGGGTGAGGCAGGTTATAAAGATGGTTTAGGGGGTCCTGGGAGATTGGGGTCGGGGGGTGAGGCAGGTTATAAGGATGGTTTAGGGGGTCCTGGGAGAATGGGGTCGGGGGGTGAGGCAGGTTATAAGGATGGTTTAGGGGGTCCTGGGAGAATGGGGTCGGGGAGTGAGGCAGGGTATGGGGATGGTTTAGGGGGTCCTGGTAGAATGGGGTCAGGGGGTGAGGCAGGTTATAGGGGAGGCTCAGGAGGACCTGGGGAAATAGGGTCAGAAGGTGAGATGGGCTACAGAGATGGCTCAGGAGGTTTCGGAGTAACAGGCTCACTGGCTGGAGGGGGATATGAGGGTGGACCCAGAGGCCAAGAGGCCCAAGGGCGCAGGTCTGCATCCTGGGCAGCATCAGAGGGGTCTGACGGTGGCACAAGCAAAAAAGATGGTGCAGAGAGGGGCAGGGGAGTTGGGCATGTAGACGGGACAGGGCCTGGGGTGGGTTCTGGGCAGACTGGAATACTGGGCACCGCAGACGGCACAGGACACAGGGGCCCTGGGGTGCTGGGGATGCCCAGAGGGCCACAGATCCTTCCAGATGGGCAGGGATCCAAGGGTGGTCTTGGGGCCTCTGGGACCCCAGGTTCTCCTGGGGACAGAGAGGCTACCAGTAGGAAGGGCAGGTCCGCAGACCAAGCAGGGGGTATGGGGACTTCTGGGTGTCTTGGTGGTCGAGGGGCAGTGGAGGGTGAGGCCTGGGCAGGGACAGCTGCTCTGGACTCTGGGCGTGAACAGGACTCCTGGAAAGCAGGCCCAGGGACAGAAGACAGGGGTAGAGAGGCTGGTCCAGGGGCACCGGCCCCTCAGGGAGCTGGGGATGCACTGCTCGGGGGCAGGAGAATGGGAGAAGGCTCAGGGAGCTCAGCAGGTGCGGGCCAGGTGCTGGACGGCAGAGGGATGCCCGGGGAAAGGGGCAAATCAAGGCCAGGGGCTGCTGATGGGGGAGGGGAGAGCCGTGCTTGGGCCCCAGGCCAGGAAGACCAGCGGTTTGGCCAAGACAGCACTGGTGCTGGGAAGCAGCTCCCAGGCTCCAGGGCTCCCAGTGCACTGCAGGAGAAAGATGCGGCTTTCCATGGGACCCATGAAGGACCAGAGGGCTCCAGGGGCTGGGACAGGGCTCCAGGCCAAGAAGAAGCTAGGGGGTGGCGAGGCTCAAGGTTCCCAGATAGCAAAGGTTCAGGTCCTGGAAGGGGCAGATCCAGTGGCCCAGGGGTCTCGGCTGTCCTGGATAAAGAGACTTACAGTGATGGGGAGAAGGGCCTCACCCAAAAACCTGGGGACACAGGACCTCAGGGAGCCTGGAATGGGCTAGATGGTCCGTTTGGCATAAAAGACTCTGGGGACAGATCAGGGGGCGTGCAGGACCTTGGAGCTCAGCCAGGCAAAGGGCTGAGGGGAGGAAGGGGGTCCCTAGGGGGTGAGGGGTCTCTGGAGGCTGAGAATGACAAAGCCCGAGGTCCAGGGGCCCTAAAGGAGTCTCAGGGATGGGGAGCAGCAGAGTCTAGCAGGTTAGACGGTAGGCTGGGTGCACCCAGGAACAGGGCTCAAACACAATTGGGGGCCGAGGCTGGAGCTGCAAAGAGAGGAGGAGCGGATGAGGCCAGAGGCCTGGGGCGGCTGCCTGGAGAGACGAGCAGAGGGGGCCTGGGAGAGGCTCTGCACCAGGACCAGCAGCAGGACCCCCTGAGCCATCCCGGCAGCAGGAGAGGCGGCAGAGAGGCCAGGTGGGACGCCGACGGCCAGGGGCGAGATGCCACCCAGAGTCCCAGATCCAGATACAGGCCTGATGGGCCTGATGCTGGCCGTTTCTCCGAGGAGGCCCGAGGTAAGTATTTCTCAGCAGGCTGAGTCCCATCCGATGCTGGGATTCCTGGGTCGGTCCCCATTCTGCCTCCAGCCCCAGGAGTTTGTCCCTCCAGTGTCCCCATTTTCAGGGATCTCTTCCCAACCCAGGAAGCAACCTCTTCCCCCTCCTTGGGGGGGATCCAGGCTGCCTGGGGCTCAGCGAGGTGTCCTGGGTGTGCATATTGACACCCTCTGTCCAGTGCACCAGAGCTGTTGGACTGACCCTCTCTGTGTTACACAGACTCCGTGTCTGTGTGACTCAGGGCCCCTCCATGCACCTCACACCCGCATCTCCTGCACGAGCCTAGGCCCTTCGGGAAAAACTAGGGGCCCGGCTTTGCTGGCACCGGCTGAGCCCAGTTGGCAGGACTTGGTGCCCTCCAGGGCACAGTGCGGCCACGGCCTGGGAGTCTGGGCCTTGGGAGAATCCCTGGGCAACCAGCCCCCAGACGCCCCCTGTGTCTCCCCAGGCCCCGCGGGCCACTTCTCCCAGGGCCTGGTCGACACGGAAGTGCAGTGGGGCGAGGACGCCGTGCTGTCCTGCACCCTCACCCACGACCTGGGTCCCGGGACCTGGTTGAAGGATGGAGTCAAGGTACTGCCACCCCAGCTCTGTGCTGATGCAGGTGCGGGGAGGGACGGGAGGATGGCGGTGCAGAGGGAAGGGGCTTTGCAAGGAAGACTTTTCTTTCTTGGCATTGAAGATTTTTCCTTCTTCATTTTACTCATCTGCCATGAGAGAAGTCTAAACAGCCAGCAGCTGGGTATGTTTAGAATAAACTGGGTTATAAAATGGATGTGTGTCCTGCCTGCTCCTCCCTCGACACACCCCTTGCCTTCCCACCTGCCATCCAGAATCTCCCCATGCCTCTCTCCCCATCCTTCAAGGCCTCGTACAAATGCGTCTTGTCGGCCCAACCAGACAGGATCTCTGGTCTCTCTGAAGGGCCCCTCTGTCCTCCATCCTGGCTGTCATCCCAGGAGGAAGGACACCCCAGGGCTTCAGAGCATGGCTAAGCAGGGCTCAGATCCCAGGTCTGCCACTGACCACTGAGATGGCCTCTGGTCTCCTCATGTATAAAGCGGGGTTAATAACAGCCCCCACTTTGTGGGGTTGTTGGAACAGCTAAATGGGATACTGAGCATGGACAGCTCTGGCACGTGCCTGCCGTTAGTAAAGGGCCCAGAGGAGCGGCGCCGGGAGGAGGTGACCGGCTCCTCTGTGGCCCTTCTTCCAGCTTGGTGCCCAGGATGGAGTCATCTTTGAGCAGGATGGCCTGGTGCACAGGCTCCTCATTGCCCACGTGCAGGGCACCCAGGCCGGGAGGTACACCTTTGTCGCCGGCAGCCAGCAGAGCGAGGCCACACTGACCGTCCACGGTGAGGCCCAGCCCTGCTTCCGGCTCAGCAGACTCCCTGCACTGGGGCATATGCTCCCCTTGCCAACACCCGGATGTGCGGCTGGTCTGCAGCCAGTCTAATCTCATCCTGAGTTTGAGAAGATGCTTTCAAAAGGCCAGCCCACACCCTCCCCGTTCCGTGTTGGGACCTCTCTGTGAGGTCTCCCCCTCGTCCTTCCAGCTGCAGGGAAAGCCCCTTCACCCCGTTAGTCCTCTGGAGGTGGGGAGGGGTGCTCTATTCTTACCCAAACCTCCCTCTCCGGCTCCCACTTCCCCACCCCCCGTGCCCAGAGCCTGCCCTTCTTTGAGCCCCTTGCCCTGTTCTGTCTCTAGACGCCCCCGTCATCCCTCCCGATGTGACAGAGAAACTGCGAGAGCCACTGGTGGTCAAGGCTGGGAAGCCGGTGACAATGAAGGTGCCCTTCCAGAGCCGCCTCCCCGTGCAGGCTGCCTGGAGGAAGGACGGTGCCGAGGTGCTGGGCCGCAGCAGCGGGGGGCCCCAGGTGACCCTGGGGGACGACTTCACGCGGCTGTGCCTCTCCAGCGCCAGCAGGAAGGACCGTGGCCAGTACAGCGTGACGCTGAGGAGTGACGGGGGCTCTGCGCAGGCCGAGCTCACCCTGCAAGTCTTAGGTGCCAGCCCCAGCCTACTCCCCACCAAAGCCTGGGGCTCCCGGGGTTCTGGGCCCTCCCTGCCAGCAGGGGCAGCCCCGGGGTGGTCCCCTGGCTCTGTTCCGCATTTGCATGCTAAGATCCGAACCTACCCTTACCGCGCTTTGTCCCCCCCCACAGACGGGTTAGGAAGAAGCAGTTTAGATAAATAAAGGGCTGGGCTGGTGCTGGGAGGAGGGAATGTTGTCAGCTGAGAGCTGATGCACGGGGCCCTCGGGAAGTAGATGGGATGGGGTGGCGGCCCCCAGCCCTGAGTGGTGCCACTGGAGGGCTGAGCAGGTGCCCATGCCAGCCACTCAGGGAGTCCTGCCCTCCGTGTCACCGCCCCGCATGTATGTGCCTGTGCTGGGGTGGGGGAGACCAGGGGCACCTCTAGGTGATGCCCACTTGGGCACCCCACCCCACTGCCAGCTTATCCACCCATGAGGGGGGATGTCCCACACAGCTCCCCTCCAGCTCCTCTGACCCCCACTTCTCTCCCTGCTCCTCTTGCTGGGTCCAGACAAACCCCAGCCCCCACAGGGCCCCCTGGAGGTGCAGGATTGCCAGGGGGCTGGTGTCTCCCTCCGCTGGCGGCCCCCGCGGGACGATGGGGGCCGGGCAGTGGAGCACTACATGGTAGAGAGGCGGCAGGCCGGCAGGAGCACGTGGCTGAACGTGGGCGAGCCCCCCGGGGACAGCACCAGCTTCACCGACGCCCACGTGGAGCGGGGCAAGAAGTACGCCTTCCGCGTGCGGGCTGTGACCTCCGAGGGGGCTGGGGAGGCCCTGGAGTCTGCGGAGGTGCTGCTGGCTCCTGAGGGTGAGAGGACAGGCTGGGGCTGGGGGTGGGGAGCGCTCCCGGGCTCCCCACCATGCGCAGAGGACGGGCAGGTCTGCCCTGGAGGCTGAGGGACACCAGACAGTGCCTGGGGGTCTTGAGGTCCTTCTAGAATACTATGGAGACCCCTTGCCTCTGCTTTGTTCGAGATCTGGCTGCCAGATCAGGAAGCAAGGTTGATGGGGTCTTCTCCCAGCTGTGGCTGTCCGGGAGTCGGGGATGGACAGGCAGAGCCACTGCCTCAGGACCCTCCTCCATCAGATGCCCCTGTCTGGAGCATCTCTCAGGGGACGTGGGGCCGAGGGGCCTCAGGGCTGGCTCTAGACTCCTAGGCCACAAGCTTCTCTGGTCCCGTCATTCCTGCCCCCAAACAGCCAGAACAGTGTCCCAGAGCAGGCTGGCTCGGCCCCCGGACACTCGCACAGGGAAGGACAATGTGGCTGTCCCCAGAGGCCCCGCTCCTCCCCCGAGATCTGCCCGAGAGCTGGCCCCTTTCCTTGGCCTCTGGCTGACCTGCACCTTCTCCGCCCCCCAGCTCTCCCAGGGTCCCCTTCCGCCCCGACCATCCTGTCAGCCTCCAGCAAGGCCATCACGCTGACGTGGACGGCGCCTCAGGGCCCCGGCAGTGCCCACATCCTGGGCTACCTGGTGGAGAAGCGCAAGAAGGGGAGCCACACCTGGACAGCAGCAAACGACCGCCCGGTGCCTGGTGAGTGGGCCTGACGGGGATTCTCCGAGCCTTCCCGGGACCCCTTCCCAGCTGCAGGGTCCCGTGGCCAGACCAATTTAGTACGTGGGTCTCCCCTGGGGCAGTGCTGCCCCTGGGGACCTTTGGCAATGTCTGGAGACAGTCTTAGTTGTCACGAGTGGGGGTCGGGGGAAGGTGGACAGTGGCATCTAGTGTGAAAGGCCAGAGAGGCTGATGAACATCCTACAAGGCACAGCACGCGCCCTCCCCACCCCCACACCCTCAACAAAGAATTAGCTGAAAAATGTCAACAGCGCCTCCGAGTTTGGGAAAGCTGCTGTAAGAGAAGATGTCTTGGGATGGAAGCCAGAGGCGGAGCTGTTGGCCCTGGCCGCTCTCCTCCTGGCCTTGACCTCGGGCAGCTACTCCCCTCACTAGATCTTTGCTTCCTCATCCACAAAAAGGGGGAGAAGTGTCCCCCGCTCCTAAGATCTTCCTGAGGAGCTCCCTTCTGAGGTCAGAAAAAACAGGAGAGCCCACAGCAGGGCTCGCAGGGAAAGAGCAGGTGGGAGCGCCGAGCAGGTTGTCAGGAGACCCAGTTACCAGGAGGGCCAAGCTGCTCCGGCCCCAGTCTCGTCGTCTCTAGAAGGAGGGAGCTGAGCTGAGGCCATCTTTCCGACTTCATTACGTCGTGGTTCCGTTTTATTTAAATATGACAACAACGCTGTAAGGCAGACAGAACCGGAGAGGTTCGGGTGCCTGCCTAAGACCACCCGGCAAGTTGGTGGCAGAACCACAGGGCAGGGACTCGGGGCCCTGACTCACAGAGCAATGTTCTCCTCCCCTTGGAGAGAACGGAGCCACACCGGGTGGGCTGGACGGCGGGGAGGGATGCAGGCCCCGGCTTGGTCTTCTCCAGAACTCGGAGCCACCGAGCCGCCCGTCTCCCCCATCACCTGGTCCCATCAGGGTGGGACTAATGTGGGGCGGGCTTTTCACAGAGAGGAAGTGGACCGTGGCAGACGTGCGGCAAGGCTGTCAGTATGAGTTCCGGGTCACAGCCGTGGCTCCCTCTGGCCCTGGAGAGCCTGGGCCCCCATCGGATGCCGTCTTTGCTCGGGACCCCATGAGTAAGTACAGCACCAAGCCAGGAGGACGGGGTGGTGGTGGTGAGCAGGGGATGGGTCTGGAGCCGGTGGGACAGGACAGGCAGCCACAGTTCAGGGGCCGTCCTGAAGGAAATGGTCTGGAGGGCTGGAGGATAAAGTCCAGATGGCCTCTGTGGGGGGAGGCACATCATAGGGGCACAGGAAAGGCACGAGCCCCTGAACTGAGATCAAGCAGCCCCCCAGGGGCCAGGCAGTGGGGATTACAACTCCTTGCCAAGATCACCCCGCTGACCCCTCGGCTCTGGGCAGATCAGTCCCCAAGCTGCCCGTGTCCCAGTGCTGTAACCTACCACTCCCCCCATCACTGCCGGGAGGGTGAGGGGCCACAGGGAAACCTCAGCATCGCTTCTCTATCCAACGACTATTTGCTCATCCCCTGCAATGTGGCCAACATTGTGCAGGGCACCACAGGTGTTCAGGCTGTTGGAATGAGTCCAGCAAAAATAGTTTAAGTTTAATTGACCAAGTGGCATCTTAGTGGTGGTCCCAGGAAGGGCAGCGTGTGGTCAGTGGATGGGAGAGGAAAGGGGACCCGTGCATCTCACTCCTTGGAAATGGCCCCAACCTATCGTATTTGATCCATCTTCCTCCTCCCTCATCAATGCTGGGAGGAGACAAGCAGGACGAGCAGTGTCCCATAGTCGCCACCCCAATCCTACATTTTCCAGACCCTTGTTGCTAAGCGTGGTCCCCGGTCCAGCAGCACTGGCTGGAGGCTTGTTAGCCGTGCAGACTCTCAACCCTCACCCCAGACCACCTGAATCAGGATCCGTAGTTTTAACGACATCCCCCAGGTGTTTGTGTGCAGATTAACTCACTTCGTGCTTAGAAACGCTGGGGGGCTCTTGAAGGTCGCAGTGCCGTCCAATTGACAAAGCCCTTTGACACGCATCAGACAGTGTTCCCAAACTCCCGGGGGTGGGCAGGGCCTGTGTGATGACGCTCGTTCCCGAGTCACAGGAGAAGAATAAGAACCGCGGGCCCAGAAGGCCGTCTTACTAGGAGCTTAGAGCTCAGAATAAAAAGGTAAAGAGTTCTAGTCCTCGTGGATCTCGGAGCCCGAGAAGTCATCAAGTAAATTCCAGCTTTCAGGAATTAAGGAAGGAGCGTTAGGGGGAAGGGGTTGGTGGGTTGGCGAAGAAGTGGAATGAGTTGGGGAAGGCTTCCTGGAAGAGGCGAGCTGGGATCTGCGGTGCCCAAGTGAGGCAGGGGGCGGGGTGGAGTAAGGGCTTGGTTCCAGGAAAGTCTACACTCCAAATCCCTCGGTGAAAGAAACCCCCAGCCTCCCACAGGAAAACCAATGAATAGCCGCACGGAGTGGCCACCCTCAGGGAGGGTGACGCCATTCCTGACGTTCCCATGGGGCCTCGCCAGGACCTCCTGGGCCCGTGAGGGATCTGCAAGTCACAGACACGTCGAACACCAGCATCACCCTGAGCTGGGCCCGGCCGGACACTCAGGAAGGGGACGAAGCTCAGGGCTACGTGGTGGAGCTGCGCGGCTCGGACAGTCTGAAATGGACCCGGTGCCACACGGGCACCGTGCCCGGCCCCACCTACACAGCCAAGGGGCTCCGGCCTCGAGAAAGCTACTTCATGCGGGTGACAGCGGTGAACGACGGGGGCCCCGGCCAGCCCACCACCCTGGACACGTTGGTGCAGGCCGTGCCCGTCACTGGTGAGTGCCACCCCCCTCCTCCCGCGACAGGCCCTTCCCGGGAGAAGGCTCTGAGCGGCATCTGTGCCCTTTGCGGGCCAGGCTCCCCTTCCGAGGTTTGACGAAAGTGGCATTTCTTGAGCACCTGTGATGGACGAGCGAGGCTCTGGGCCAGGCAGGCCCTGCAGAAACGTTTCCTCATTACGACTCATAAAAATCCTACGAGGTTAATATTTTATCCCCAATTTACAGATAAGGAAACTGAGGTCAAAGGTACTTTGCCCTGGGTCTCTCCACCCGTATGTGGCAGAGGCAGGTTGTAACCCAGGTGGTGACTCTGATGTCCAGGCTCCCTCCAGGGTTCTTGGCTGCCCCCGAGGCTGGGCCTAAGAAGGCACAGGTGTTGCTCACAAGTGTGGTTCACACTCAGGGCCGAAGCCGCCCAGCTCCCTGTTACCTGAGGGTGGACCGTCCCACCCCTTGGGCTTTAGTTGCCGGAAGCAGCTGACCCGTCTTTGACCCGAGCCGACACTGGGCCACCCCAGCAGACCCTAGTTGTCACTGTGACACAAAGGAGATGAGTACAGTGAAAAGCACACAACACCTGGCGTCCAGAATCCCGGATCTTGTCCCAGCTCTGCCCCTGGCTCAGTTGGTCTCAGGCCTGGCACTTCCTGTCTCAGATGGGGGTCATCTCACCTGCGAAAGCAAAGAGCTGGGTCCATTTTTCCCTGTCCTGCTCTGTGCCAGCCTCTCCCCACCAGCTCCTGGGCCTCCCAACCGCCTCTCCTGTTCCTTCGGAGCCCCCCCCAGCCCCCATTAGATCTCGGCATCCATTCGGCTGGCCCAGCCTTCCCCTCGGGGCCAGGCCCCAACTGCAGAGGGAGGTGACAGCCATCCTGTGTGTTCCAGTGTGCCCCAAGTTCCGACTGGACTCCAGCATGAAGGACTCGCTGACAGTCAGAGCTGGCGACACCATTCGTGTTCCTGTCCCCTTCGAAGTGAGTGCATCTGGCAGGGCGTGGGGAGGGGAGCCCGGAGCAGACAGGGAGCCGGACTCAGCCCCGTGGCTGTCTTGTCTCCCCTGGTCCTTTTCAGGCCCTGATCTGGGACCTGGGCTTGTGCAGGAAATCAGGCCAGCTGTGAGGAATGGGGTAGGGAGGGTCCTCCTTGAAGGGACAGCCCTCACCTGGCCAGTGGGCGGCCACCATGCTCCTGTGCACAAACCCCTCTCGTGGTAGTTTCCAGTGCTGCACCTCGAAACAAGGCCACCCACTTTTCTCCACCTGCCCTCAGTCTGGGGGTTCAGAGGTCCTGCAGTGCGTGATCCCCTTTGACTTCAGAACTCATACTGTGCGGGCCACCACCTGCATGTGACTTAGGATGGTTCTCAGGCACCACCACGCATCTCTGGACGGACAGGACAGCAGTGCAGTGCCCGGTCAGCAGCCCAGACGGCCCGGATTCAAATTCCGGTGTCGTCACTCACTAGCTGTTTGACCGTGCACAAATATCTTAACCTCTCTGTGCCCTACTTCCTCCTCTGTCAAATGGGGGTAATAATAGTAACTTATCTCAAAGGGTTGCTCTGAGGATTCATGCAATTAATGCATTGAAAGCACGTTGATATAATTAATTGACTTCTTGACTCCTCAGAACCATCTGGGAGGCAGGACTGTTCGCACCCCTGTTTGACTCTGAGCCCCCTGTGCCCAGGACTGAGGGTCTCGAGGGGGATTGGTGGCATGGCCATCAGGGTCACCACTGTCCCCGGCCAGTCCTCCCGGGCTCCTGCAGGGATCCCAAAGGCACCCCCCCTTGGTCTTGGGCACATGGTGCTAGCACTCCCCTCCCCGTGAGCCCCGCTCACTCCCATCAGCCACGTCCCGCCCCCGCCGCAGTGGGAATCCAGATCTAATTATAGCCCCCTGCTCAGAGCTTCAACCAGCAGCTCACTGCTCGAAGAAGAAACTCCAGAAGTCTGTGTGGGTGTCACGTTGAGGACACTTGGCGTTTGTGCCTGACTTCGCATCCAGCCTCCTCTCCCGTCCCCAGCCGCTCCCTCCCGCTCTGTCTGCCTCGTTCGTTGCTCAGACATCCGTCCTCCCACAGTGCTCCTCTCCCGCTCGCCCCTCAGCCCGCCCCTCAGCCCAGCTCCCATGCCGTGGCTTCCACACCACTTTCCCTTCCCCTCATCTCCCAGGCTGCCCCCATGCCCGAGGTGACCTGGCTCAAGGACGGCTTGCCCTTGCCTAGAAGAAGCGTGACGTCCACCAAGGACGGCCTCACCCAGCTTCTGGTGCCTTCAGCCAGCCCCTCGGACGCCGGCCTCTACACCGTGGTGCTGAGAGGCCTGCAGGGGAAGGAGGCCACCCACAGCTTCCTGCTCCGGGTGGCAGGTGAGGCAGGCCTGGCAGGGGCTTGGAAACGGCTCAGTCACTCGCCAGGGCAGGGAGCTTTCCCTCTGGCCCGATCACAGGTCTCCGCTGTGCCCCCCAGGCCTGGGTTTGCAAAGGGATCGCCCCCCGCCCCCCAACCCTCCCTACGTGTTCAAAGAGAGAAAGGAGGAGAGGCCGACGGAGGGTCCCCAGGGGCTCGTTGCTCTTCTGCCTCGGGAACTCAGGGACAGCTAAGCCACAGCCCCTCACTGGACCCCAGCAATTCCTCATTTGGGGTCAGTGAGTGGAAGCGGTCACCACCAGCTCCTGACTCGAAAGAGCCCTGGGGGGAGTTGTCTGTGGTCCTTGTAGGAGATAAGGGCCGCCCTCCCCACTGCCACCGCCACCGCCACACGGGCCCCACCCCGAGGGGCTTCTGGAATATGGAATTATGCACTGACAACGGGGGCTCTGCGGCTCGGTCTCGTGAAAACCCCTGCTCTGCCCGTGTCCTGTGTCATTTTACTTACAAACCAGTGAATTAAAATGACTGTTTTGGGGGGGGCGCCGCCGGCCCGTGGCCGAGTGGTTAAGTGCACACGCTCCACTTTGGCGGCCCGGGGTTCGCCAGTTCAGATCCCAGGTGCAGACCTACACGCCGCTCATCACGCCACGCTGAGGCAGTTTCCCACATAGAAGAACTAGAATGACCTACAACTAGGATATATAGCTATGTACTGGGGCTTTGGGGAGGAAAAAAAAAAAAAGAGGAAACTTGGCAATAGATGTTAGCTCAGGGCCAATCTTCCTTTAAAAAAAAAAAAGACAAGCCCTGAGAATGGGGCTGAGAGAAAAACGATTCATTTGGAGTGGTCTCCCTGCTCCAGATGCAACTGCAGACCCCTGGCTGCGCTCTCTCGGGCCCCAGGTCCCTGCCTGCAAGTCTGCGTTCCCCAGGGCCCCAGGAGACATGGGGACACAGGGACGGCCACCCCTGGAGCCCATGGGTGATTTCAGGTGGCCCGCTGGGTCCCCTCAACGCGGCTCCCTGTGCCATCTGTCCTCAGCGTGCCCGCGGGCTCCCGGGCCCATCCGTCTGCAGGAGAACGTGCCGGGGACGGTGACGGCCGAGTGGGAGCCCTCTCCGGACGAGGGGGGTGACTCGCCGTTGCACTATGAGGTGTTCACGCGCTGCTTGGGGCTCGGGCCCTGGCGCCTCGCGGCCGACGGCCTGCACACCAACCGCTTCACCCTCCTGGGCGTCCTCCCGGGCCTCGAGTACCACTTCCGGGTGGTGGCCAAGAACGAGCTGGGGGCCAGCCAGCCCTCGGACACCAGCGAGCCCTGGTGCATCCCCCGGCATCGAGGTGAGTGTGGCGGCCGTCCCTGGAGCGAGCTCGGAGGCCGGGGCGGAGATGCGGGCGTGTGTGTCTCCCCTAGGAGCTGGACCTGGTGGCCAGCCAGACCCGGAGCCACTGCTGTGCCCCCTTCCTGCCCAACCCACTCGCCCGACGGCCTCTGCACCGTGACTCGGGGAGGGCGGGAGGGGCTGTGTGTGTCCTCGTGTCTACATCCTTTCGTGGCTTCTCCAGTCAGTGGCAGGCAGCCAGGTAAAGAGAGGTTACTGTTTCTCTGAAAAGAAAGTGCATATTAGTCAAATAGACGTGGACCTTCAAAGCAGCGTTACGCACAAAATTGGGGCTCTGTCGTCTGACACGCACAAAGAGCCGGTTATTAAGGCACCAGTTTTGGGGAAAGAAATCAGCTTTATTTTGCAAGATGGATCTGCAAGGAGGCAGGGGTCATGTGCCCTCAGATCTGTCTCCGGGATCCAGGGCTTGGGGCACAGTTTATAGGGTGAAGGGCAGGGTGGTCTGCAGTGTGGAGACGGATGATTGGAGGTGAGGAGAGGAGAGGTGACTGACGGTCTGCGCAAGCGGAGTCAGACTCCGTCCTCTTCATAAGACGCATGGTCACAAAACGGCGGCATTACCGTGAGTGGAGCGTGGAGTTTTCAGCTCCTTGACGTCAAGAGGGTCACTGACGGAGCATCTGCGCAGGCCCCGTTGATGGGCTGGTGGTCTCAACCAGCTTCAACTGGACGAGGGGTCTCGGCTCCTCAAAGACCGCTCTTAATTGCTCTGTTGATAAGATGAGGTCGGTTGAACTGGTCCTGGAGGGTCCTCGGTTACACCAGTTGCTGGAAAAAGCAGGTTATCACATCGCATCACTTGGTCTCTCTAAAATACAAAACCTCCGGAAGTTTCCACACTAAAACGTAGCCTGGTCGTCCGGAGGTGATGAGATGACCCTTGGTTCTATTCTTTCTCCTTTTGATTTGCTGTATGTTCTAATTTGTCCACCAGGAATGTGTGTTAGTTTGTAGTTTAAAAAAAAAAAAAAAAAGCCCAAAAGTGTTTTAAGAAAAGGGGGAAAAAGTGAGTCAGCCGTGGGGGCCACATCTGCAGGTAAGCTGAGGCAGGAAGGAACGGGAGGTGCCTCTGTTGCCCTAGGACCGTGCCTCAGCCAGCCGTCCCCACCCTCTGACCCTCCTCTCTCTCTCTCTCTCTCTCTCTCCGGTTTTCATCGCAGACGCCTTCATGGTTAAGACTCCGAGGCACCGGGAGCCCGACCTGCGCCAGAAGCCCCGCTTCCTGGTGGGGCTGCGGGCCCACCTGCTGCCCCCGGGCTGCGAATGCTGCATGAGCTGTGCCGTGCAGGGCTGTCCCCGACCCCAGGTCACCTGGTACAAGAATGACGAGAGCCTGGCGGGCAACCCCGCGGTGTACAGCACCGATGTGCAGGGTGTGTGCTCCCTTATCATCCCCAGCGTCTCCCCCGAGGACAGCGGCCGCTACAAGGCGGTGGCCGAGAACGCGCTGGGCCAGGCTGTCAGCACCACCACCCTCATTGTCACAGGTAAGGATGCTGCCCTGACAGGGGGTCAAGCCGGCCGGTGGGGAGGGAGGGAGGGAGGAAAGGACAGAGGAGCAGCCACCTGCCTGCCTTTAGGGAGCCCTCAAGGCAACCCGTCCGGTCTAGAGCAATGGGGCGGGGAGTCAGGACACCAGCGCGGTCCGTCTGGATCTACAGAACTCTGCCCACTTACCCTGGCCATCCCCACCCTCCTGGGGCCTTGGTTTGCCATCTGTAAGATGCAGTATCTGGACTAGATCAGTGACCAGCAACTCGGCTTAAGGGGCCACGTAGCCCCCGCTTGCACTTCCCCGCGTGGCCTTGCGACACAGTTCGAGACTGGAGATGAGTCTCCTTCTGTGCTGCACCTTCATAAATACGCCCAGATGTGGACATTTGGTGCCCCAAAGCCGTGCCAATTCTCTTGTTGGTACTCTCCCTTCAGGAAAGCAAATAATCTATGTTAATAGGGAAACATTTTTCCTCAATAGGATTTAAAACATCTTATATTTTGAATAGCAAAAAAAAAAGGAACCCCTAGGCATTTTTAATTATTCAGAATTGACCTTTGTGCAAGACTGGCCCTTCGGCCCTGGACCAAACAGCTCTCCTCCCTGTGGCTTCTGTGCCGAGGCATCAGGAGGCCTCTCTCTCAGAGCCCAGCTTGAGCACACACACATCTGGAGTTGGGGGTGGTCGTGGTGGCCCAAGGGGCCAAGGAGGGCTTTGCCGGGGGTCAGAGAGCACATGGTGGCTGTGGATTTGAACCCATGCCCCATGATGGCAGAGCCCCCGGGCCTGACCCCCTTGCTGTACCACCTTCACCACTTGTCATGGGTGGGTGGCAGCTGCCCCCTGGGGACCAGCTGGCATAGCCCCGTCTCTGTCTTGCAGAATCCAGCCCCTAGCCCCACCTCACCCTGGATGGCCCTGCCCGGCCCCACAGCCACAGCATGACGGCAGATCCCCAAAGCTTCACTTGACGTCCACACCGGCCTGGGGAGCCAGTCCTGAAGGATGGAGAACAGTGGCAGTGCCTGGAGCCCCAGGGAGGCCGGAATGAGGGGGCCCCGGGAAGGTTCTGCCAGCAGAGCCTGGACTGCTGGGGGAAGGAAAAGCAGAAGCGGTGGCCTTCAGCCTCCCAGCCCCAAGCTGAGCCACTCAATAGGATGCCAGCGAGCCTCCGCGCTCGCCGCGTGGGTTCCCTGTTCCGCTTCAGGAGATCGGAGAGAAGCTGTCTGCAGGATGGAGGCCAATCCCCATTTGGGGACCCTTGGAGAGAGGGCGGGAAGAGCTGGGTGTGCTGTGACCACGGGGAGGGAGGAGGGAGGGAGGGCGAGGACCTGGGTGAAGACTGGGGCTGGAGAGCATGTGTGTGAGGCTGCTTTCTGTAGTTTTCTTCTTTAAAAGCTTAGGCTAATACAGGCAATCGTTTGCAAAAGAACTCAGGATTGGTGTGTTGGAGGAAAGGTCCCCAATGCAGAGCCCTCATACCAGCTCTGGCTGTGGGGATGGGTGGGTCGGGCTGGAGGGGAGAATTGGGTCAGAGCTGGGTTCTTCTGCAGCCCAGGCCGCCGAGGTCCCTTGGGGGGAGGGTGGGAGAGCGGAGGGTGGTGGAAGGGTCTGCCTGGTGGAGAGACCTCCCTTCCTGCCAGCCCCTGTTTCCTGTACTCCTCTGTCTGCCAAGAATCCTGACCTGATGGCAGCAGACTAGAGGATTCCCTGGGTGGGACACGGGGCCAGGGTTCCTGGGACGGCCACATGCATGTCACTCCCGGGGCTGGAGAGAGTCTGGGTTGGGGAAATCCTGCTCCAAGATGTGATCTCTGGGCCCCTTCAGATCCCGTGGGGATCTGACCCTCCCTCAGGGCCCCTCCTTGCCTTCTCCACTGTCCCCACTGCCCCTTGTCCAGACGGGATGGGGCGCGTCCCTTTCCTGGAAAGGACCCCTGTGTGACCCACCACCACCAGGAGCTGTCATTCTCCCTCATCCTCAAGCCATGGCCTCTGACCCTCCTGGGCTCCCGTGTTCCTGGGTCCCCAGGGACGGGAAGGAAGGTGACCCAGTGCCTGGTCGGGGAATGAGCCCCACTCTCCCAGGATGTCAGCTCCGGGACCTGGCGGCTCACCCAGTGAGCTGGAACACGGTCCACTCTTCACACCCCAGCTCCAGTCCGGCCTCCTGCTTCCACCGCCTCCCCTCACACGCACTGCAGGTCAGACGTGGACCGAGGGAGCGCAGGTCACAGGAGAGCGATGGAGCAGGGACGTCAACAGCAGCTTTCTGAGAAGTGGGCACGTGTGACCCAGGAGGAGCTTTCAGAATCAGAGAGAGAATTGCCCACCCGAAATAGACCAAGAGTGTCCCCCCAGAGGCAGGGGATGGACCACGTGACTTTTGTCTACCTGGGCCACAGGTCACTCCTGCCCCCACCAAGGAAACCCACAGGAGCCGTTGTCCTTGGGGGTCTCCTTTGCCCTCTTTGCTTTGCTAACAGCAGCCTAACTGGGGCCAAGGGGAAAGAAAGAGGTTCTGAGGATCCCACGGGCAGTGGCTGTTCCCCTGAGAGCTCTCGGTGCTACAGGAACCTGGGGCGGGCAGGGGGGTGAGCAGGGCTTCAGCCTAGAGTCTGCGGTGTCGGAAACAGGGAGAAGAGGTCTTGCACAGAGGGGTGACCTGGTGCCTGCGGCCTGCCTGGCCCTGAGCAGGGCTCAGACAGCAAGGAGGGGAGACAGACTTTCTCTGTACCGTGAAGGGTGGGCCTGGCCTTCCAAGGAGAAACAAGGACAACAGACTACCGGTGGTGGCTTCTCCACACACATTCACCCGTCGGACGTGCCTTAAGCAGGTGCTGTGCAGGGAGATACAAAGACGGCTCAGATGTGGGTCCTACCCTTGAGGGGCCCGCCTTCCAGAAGGAGGAAAGACTTCACACCAAGAGCCATCACCTAAGTAGAAAGTGATACGTACTCTAAGAAAGGCACCGGGAGAGTCCTGAGGAGCTCAGAGGAGGAGAGATGCTGAGGCTGAGAGCATCAAGGAGGGCTGCCTGGAGGCAGCAACATCTTTGAAGGCTAAATGGGGAGGGGACAGGCAGAGATGGAGAAGGGTGTCAGATGGGGACGAGCACAGGCTTGGAGGCGGGAAAGCACAGACTGGGTCAAGGACGGCCAGTGGTTTCGTTTGGACACCTGGGCCCAGGACAGTGGCAAGCAGTGACCTGTTTTGGGGACCGCAGAGTGCTCCATCCCGGTGCAAGCAAGGCCACGTGTCCCCGGGAGAGGGCTCCGTGGTTCTTCTGTAACTGGGGTACAATGTGAAGGAGAAGGGAGCAGTCCCGGGCATTCTCCTTCATTCCTGCATGAACCCCGCTGCCCTCGCCATCATCGAATCTGAGCATGAATTTAAGGGTTTGCGGACTAGTTCTGCTACTAACTAGTTGTGTGACCTCAGCAAGTTCTTTAACTGTCTGTGCCCCATTCTTCATTGGTAAACTAAGAATAATAGTTGCCCAACCCCAGGTCACAAAGGTTTGCTCCTAGAAGTTTCGTGATTTTAATTCTTACATTTAGACCTATCCATTTTGAGTTAAGATTTATACGAGGTGTGAGCAGGTCAGGCTTTCTTTTTTTCTTTTTTGGTTATCTAGTTGGTCTAGTGCCATTTAAAAAATAAATAAATAAAGATCTTCCTTTCCCCAGGTGAATTACCTCGGAGCCTTCTTTGAAAATCATTGACCAGACATGTGTGGGTCTATTTTTGGATTCTGGCCCCGCTACTTTTTTTCTTGTACAGAATTGATATAGCATCTTCCTTAAATGTCTGGTAGACTTTAGCAATGCTCCTCATCCCTTTGTGTAGATCACAGCTTCCACTTGGTGTTATTTTCCTTCTGCCTAAAGAACGTCTTTACCATTTCTCATCTGGCAGTTCTCTGAGCCATGCAGCCTCTCAGCTATCCTTGGTCTGAAAAGTCTTTATTTCTCCTTCGTTTTTTCCTCCAGAGTCTAGCAAAGAGATTTTTATTCCATATTTTGTCATATAAACGTTCACAGAAAAGTTGAAAGAATTATAAGTGACCCATATGTTGGGTTCTACGGTGGACGTTGGTGGGTTTGCTCTATCACGCATCCAGCCATCGATGCATCTCTCTGTTCACCCACCAACCGTCTTATTTTGGGATACCTTCCAAAGCAGGTTGCCAACTGGAGTACGCTTCACCCTTAAGCTCTTCAGCATAACAAAAGATTTTTTTTCCGGTATAGGGTTTGGCCACTAGAGGGCTTCCAGGTGCCATAAAGAGCACTAGAAAGTAATGTCCTAAAGTGTCACATCCTGGGGACATTCCAGAGTGCAAATGGCATCAATGAAAAGGAGAGAATCACCCTGCGATCCAGCGAGAAGGTTGTAACCGTTTGATCAGCGCCCTCAGACCGTCTTCCTCTTTTTACAGCCACTTTCGTTATAAAAGAGAAAATGCAACCTTGACTCCTCCTTCCTTCCAACGCTTTGCGCTGTTGAAGGGAACAATTCTTCAGATCGGTCTCCAGAAACCTGACGAAGTCAGGATGTTATTTGGATGATAACCAGGCTTAAACATGTGCCCATTTGTCGATTGCCACTTCCGTGAGGGCGGGCTGAGTAGATCACATCCCCAGGCATCCCCAGCAGGCCGTATAGATAGACTCGGCCAGGCCCATGTCAGTGCTCCATAAACACTTAGGGAAGGAGTGAAGTCAAGTGCTCCATCCGAATATGGTCTTCACACGTTTAATGTCATTACTAATCAAAGTTACGACAATTAGCCTGCTTTTGAAGGTAACAGGACTCAAAACAGCTACATAATATCATAGATACCGCTACATTTCAAACGGGGGGGGGGAAAAAAATCTAAATTGTAACTTTTTTCCAAACACATGAAGAAATCTTGAGGATTTCTCTAAGAAGTTCTTATTGTCATTATTATTACTATTTACAAAAAGGAGCCTTAACAGAAAACATGAGCCCAGTTGCTTGTCCTTGAGCGGGGCTGCCCCCGTGCACGGGGGGCCACGGTTTCCAGACGAGACTCGAGAATCACATAAGCCTTCATCTTGCCCCCACTCCTTCACGTCTGAACGGTATTGTCATCGGGTATAGAATTCTAGGCTGTTTTTAAAAAAATTTTCAATACTTCAAAGAGGCCACTCCATTATCTCTTGCCTTGCAGTTTTGTGGAGCTCTGCTGTCATCCTTGTCTTGTTCCTGTCTAGATGCGTCTGTTTCCTCTCCAGCTGCCACGTTAACCCCATGACTGTGGGTAGCGACCCCCGTTCATCCTTGGCTTCAGCTTCTTGCTCAGTCCCGGGCACACAGCGGGCTCAAATATTGCTTGATAATTCCTCAAGGCGTTAGTGTCCCTTCCCATTTCTCAGAGAGTCAACCACACATGTATCTTTTCCTCTCTGGACTCTACTTAGTAAAATGCAAGGAGGTTTAAAGCGGGAATAGAAGGCAAAGGTACAGAAATTGAAGTAAAGTTTGATTTGAATGCAACCTTCAGTCATATTGGGCTGAGGCGCCCTACCTGATTCCACGGGGATAAGGAGAGAGACTGTATTTAAAGAAAGGAAAAATGAAATTCTTAATGTGAAAATACAACAAATTCTGGCTCTATAGGTAAGAGGTGATGGTGCTTGGGTAATTGATAAACTATGGGGGAAAAAATTAAGTTAGATGCTTCCCTCGTACCAGGCACCAAAGTCCATTTCAGGTGGGTTAAAGAGCTGATAATAGAACACGCACGTAAAAGTAATGGAAAAAATATGAGTTATTATTCAATTTATCTTGGGGCTGGAAAAAGACGTAAGCCTTTTACATCAAAGATAAAAGCTTTTTTTAGAGGTGATTATATAACAAAACAACTTTTGAATTTTAAAAAGACCATAAGCAAAGTTAAAAGGCAAAGGATAAATTAGTTTAAAAAATTCACAACATTTATGACGGTCAAAATTTTAATAATAAATAGAGTTCTGATAAATCAGTAAGAAAAGGCCAAACACTGTGATAGGCCATTGCACAAAGAGTGTAGTTTACCAAAAAATATGGGGCGAATTATTACAATTATGCATGACTTGTTACTAGTCAGTTCGGCAAGAGTTAACAAGAATAGCAATATGTAGCTTTTCCAGTGCGGCAAAGAATATGAACTTTCATACAGTCTGGTCTGTAACTCGATATTGTATCTCTGCAGAGAAGTGAGTTCACAGGTGTCAAAAGCCTTAACATGCGTAAATCTCCGGGAGGTGTAGTAATTTTACATCTCTGCATTTATTGTTAGGAGGGCAAAATAGAGACTTTTTCAGAAAACCGGAAACTGAGAGAGTTTACCACCAAGAAACTCTGAGCAATTTCCATGCTATGCTTCAGACGGAAGGAAAACAATTCTAGACATAAGTTCCGAGATGCCAGAAAGGATGATCGCAAAGATATTTTTTAAACATTTGGGTCAATAAAAAGTACTGGCTGCAAATAATAACAATAATCATATCTAATAGGATAGACTAGAATAGTGGACAGAAACTAGAGGTAATTGGGGAGGGGTGGGGTCAGAGGTAAACTGTGGGAGAGATGTTTATTATCTTCAAACTTTCGTGCATTCTAAGAGTAACCCGAGTAATGCCTAAAACAGTAGACTCAGAGTCTTTGACTTCCAGACAAAATACGGAATGAGAAAAATAATTGCAGTCGATCCACAAGATGGCAAGTAAGAAAGAAGAAGAAGGGTGGGGGGGGAGCAGAAATCCTGGGACGAATATAAATAAGTAGAAATAGATCAGTAATCATAACGAATGTAGGTCAGTTCTCCAGTTAAAAGTCACCGGGGCTGTGGGGAGGTCTGGCCGGTCTCAGGGAGCATGTGGGATGAGTGTGGGGCCAAGGGTCCTGCAGCGGCTGGTGACGGGGGGCTGCACCCCAGGCACGGGCGTGTGCTTGTGTGGGGTCGTGGGCCTGCTTCCCCTAGGTCCCTCTCTCTAGGCCCCTCCTCAACTTGCATCCTCCGCCCCCATCCTTGGGAGGGGGTGTCCAGGCTGGGCCACCACCACTGCAGCTCTGGGGAGGGTTTGGGAATGGGGTCACTTGGGGAGATGAAAGCTTCACCTGCAGCTGAGTGTGGGAGAGGCATTAACAATGATTTTCTTCTTCCAAAAACCGGGAGGCGGGGGTTGTCGTGAAAGTCGGGGAGCCAGGCGGCTGTTATGTCATCCCATTCGTGCCTGGAGCCGGAACGTGGGGCAGCGTCTGTCTTCTGCCCGCCTCCCTCCAGCTGCCCCTCTGTTCAGCTCCCTGCTGGACGCTCTCCAGGAGCCTCGGCTGGGGCTGTGCACACACAGCCTGTTATCACGTGACGTGGGACCCCTGCCTTCACCGGGTCCTTGAAGACCGCCAGCAGAGAACGAAGGTGAGGCTGCGGGAGGAGCGTGCTGGGGAGAAGACGGTGTCTGGGAGCATCTTAGAGCAGGTGGGGGCAGCGTGGGCACAGGGCCCCCTTAGAAGGGCCCCTCACTTGGTTCCATGCTCTGCGGTCGCTATCTCGAAATTCTTAATCATTTTTGAAAAGGGGGCCTCGCGTTTTCATTTCCACTGGACCTACAAATTATGTCGCTGGTCCTGGGCAGGGGCGCGGAAGCCAAGGAGCAGTAGTTTCCAAACTTTATGCCTGTCAAAATCACTCTGGCTGCATCTCACTAACATTACCACTGATAATAATAATAAAAATCCCCTGGAAAATACTTATGAGCTCTGGAGTGAGGCTTGAGAATCTAATTTTAACAAGGAAACACCCCTCCCTCCCAAGCTGATTCTGAAAGAGCCAGAACCATCGTGCAGAAGCCACCTCCTTAAGGAGCCCATAACGCTGATTTCACAGAGCGGGAAACTGAGGCCCAGAGATGGCAAAGGCCCCACCCTTCCCATCACACAGCTCGATTAGTGGCAGAGCTGAGCCTAGAACCTGGGTCCTGGACCCTTCCCAAGGGCTCCTGACAAATCCGCATGCACACGGGAGCAAGGACAACAGGCCCTGGTTGATATCTCTCCTCGGACCAGACTCGGCCCGGCCTCCCTAAATAGACACTGGCTGGCTTGCAGCGTCGAAGAAAATCAGGTGTGGTTCTCACCGTCACAGCCGTCAGAGACACAGCCACCACGGACAGTTATCCTCCCCTCTGGGCCCTGAGCCCCTCACTGGGCCTGGAAGAGGGGCTGCCCCCTCCCCCAGGAGCCTCCCTGCCTGCTGCCCAGGCGTTGGGTTGTGGCGCCTCGTCCTGCCGCCCATTGGCACTTCTTCACGAGTTAGGCTTCTCCCAGGATGGGGGCATCCATTGGGGAGGATGGAGCTTCTGGGTGCTGACTCGCGTGTACCCCTGCCCTATGCGAGTAAGAAAGGGGATCAACCCCTCCTCTGTCCTCTCCCACCCCCCAAACCCTAAAGAGGCAGAGGAACAGATCCTCCTTCTGGCTGTGGCCAAGGAGCCACCTGGAGGCGGGGACGTCACGGGCTGAGATGGGGAGAGGGATCCAGAAATAGGAAGGCATCCGGTTCCCGGAGAATGAGGGGCTGCGTTTAGCCCTGGTCCTTCCTGCAACCCGCTCAAGGGCCGTGGACAAGTTGTCTAACATCCCTGGGCCTCGGTTTCCTCCTCCTATAAGACGGGGGCCCCCCCTTTCCTATCTTGCGCGGCTGGCCCCGGGGAATCACTTGATGGACGTGGAGGGAATGAGAAACAGGGCTGTGGCCGTCCACGGTGGGTACCTTCTTCTGGGATGTCAGAGCACTCGTCCTTCTTGTTACCTGGGGCCCGGCTCCAGCCCCCTGGTCTCACTGTGCCCCCTGGGAGCCAACTGCAGACACCGCCAGGCCCCACCACACCCCTCCAGGTTGGTGCTCAGATGGGGCCTTCTCTGTGAGGTCCTCCACGGCCACCCTTTTAAAATGGCGACTCCCTCTCTGCCAGCAACGTCTGTCCCTGTTCCTTGTCCCCTGTTTCCCAGAAATGTTCATTACCATCTGACACTCATTTACCGATTTGCCTTGCACCTGTTTCCTCCAGTGGGCATGAGGGCAGATGGCGTTGGCTGTCGTGTTCCTTGCTCCATCCCCAGGCCTAAGGTAGCGCCCGGCACACGACAGGTACTCAAGTATTCGTGCAGTAACGGATGGAGTATGGGCTTTGGAGTCAGACTGTTGTCTCGACTCAAAAAACTGGCCAGCTGTGTGCTGTTGGCCAAGTTACTTAACCTCTCTGAACCTCAGCTTCCTAATCAATAAATTGGGCACAGACAGTACTTCTTTCAAAGAATTGTGTGAATTAAAAAGGCATAAAAGCGTCCCGCTGGGCTGACATGAGAATGTGACGGGCGGCTTTTGTAGCTGTGAATAATTAGGGGTACAGCAATGGTGTGGGACATTTTCCAAATAGGCAAGTGACCCCCTGCTTTGTGGGTTACGGAGCTGCAGCCCAGGGGTCCTGGAGCAAGAGCTGGCTGAGCTTCAGATGGCTCAGGCCCAGCTGGGGAGGAAGCTGCAAGAAGCCACAGGGGTGGCCAAACAGGTGCTGGCCAAAGGGCCCCCAGAGAGACTGGCCCTGGTGCCCGGGCCAGAGAGGGGCTGCAGGGCTGTTCCCAAATGGAAGAGGGTTCCCTCCTGGCGAGTGAAGTCAGACTCTCCACCAGAAGCAGTTGCCTCACAAAGTAAAGTGTATTTGCGGCAAATAGGAGACCATGAGGAATCATCTCCAGAGTCATGGCTCCCAGAACAGAGGAAAGCAGGGACCTTTTATTTCGTCTGGAGGATGAATATCCAGAAGGGAGAGGTGGGTATCCTCTTGCACAGGCTCAGCTGGAAAACATGCTCCCACATACACTGCAGGTTAGGGCAATAAGGCCTAAGCTCCTCCTGGAGAGATCTTAGCATTAAAAATAAGGCAGGGGCCGGCCCCGTGGCCGAGTGGTTAAGTTCTCGCGCTTGGCTTCAGTGACCCAGGGTTTCGCCAGTTCGGATTCTGGGCACAGACATGGCACCGCTCATCAGGCCACAGTGAGGCGGCGTCCCACAGGCCACAACTAGAAGGACCCACAACTAAAATATACAACTATGTACTGGGGGGATTTGGGGAGGAAAAAGCAGGAAAAAAACAAAAAGAAGATTGGCAACAGTTCTTAGCTCAGGTGCCAATGTTTAAAAAAAATATATAATAAGGCAAAAGTCGGCCATTGCTCTTGTGGTGAGGGCTGGTCTGGTTCAGGGAGGTTGGTGACTGCATCTCCTTAACATAACAAAAGGGAAAAAACAATTTGGAAAAAGGGTTAAATGCTTCCAAAGCCACCCTTGGGTTCCTCAGGGCAACCAGTCAGTGGCAGGGCCAGCCGTTCATGCTGCGGGAGAAGCTGGTGGAAGCAGAGCAGGGGGAGAATTGTCTGACAAACAAATGGTAAGCAACAGGATCTATTGGAGTAAATGAGGAAGCCATTTGGTATAAACCTAATTTGGCCTGACTTTGTTTTTCCAAAGGGGTCTGACATGGCCGTTGAGCACACATTGTATATCTGCCTCAAGCATTTGCTATGACAAAAACAAAGGCCCTTAAGATAAAGGTGCAACTTCCCCCCAACATGGCATTTCCTTAAGGATAAGCATCTCTCCCGAGGCTAGGAACTGATGGCTGCGCTCACCTGGGACAACCCAGTTCACCTGTGACCACCCGGCTCACTTGTGACCACCCGGCTCCAGACAACAGACCTGCCACCTGCTGTGTCCACCAAGACAGGAGACCTACCTGTTGTGTCCATCAATCACTGTACCGACAGAGCAGTCTCATGACCATTGTAAAAGGACATTTCAATCCCATGTGGACCATGCTTTCTGAGGGGATATAACCACTCTGTGAACCCCACTTCTTTGGTGCCCTTTCTTCCTTGGGGAAGGAAGGCCCCAGGCTATATGGTCCTCACATTTGGCTCAGAATAGACTCCCCCCAATTTCCATTTATAGATTGGTTATGGATTGGACTGCAGGGAGGGGTCCCCCCACTTGGTCTCCCCAAGCCACCTTGTCCTCGTTTGTCAAATGGGGGTAAGAACACCCAGGCTTTGGGTTGTTGGAGCTCAGTGGGGAAATGTGTGTAGATTTGCTGCCCGTGTGGCAGGTGCCCAGCTGGTATGAGAACTCATCCTGACGCCTCTCCCTAAGGCAGCGATGAGCGCCTCCACCCGCCTGGGGGCTGGGGGTCTGAATCTCCCAGGGAGCCGGAGGCTGGCCCAGGAGAAGAGAGCTTGGGGAGCGGCCCTGTCTCCACATCTCCTCCAGCCGCTCCTCCCACCTCCCACTCCCAGCCACTGGGTCACGGAAGATGACTCTGCTGAGAGGTGGGCCAGGGACTCTGATCTCCGTGGAGATGGCTCCTGCACCACCCAGGACCACAGACCTCAGAAGATCGCTGGGCCAGGACCTCTGGCCTCGGACCCAGCTGGGAGAGACTGGGCAAGTCCCCTCCTGTCTGTACCCCAGGGTCCCTTCCCGCCCCGTCTGTGTTTCTGATGCTCTCTGGCTCTGTTGGGGCCTCCCTCCCTCCCTCCCACACAGAGGAGGGTACAGCAGGGGCTGGCAGACATATGACAGGCATCTTCCTCCGGCTCCCTGTGATGTGGACTCCTGGGGGCCAGCAGGTCAGGCTGGAGTCAGGATTTGTGGTCTGTGGGAGGAAGAGAAACGTGGAAGGCCACAGCACGAGGAAGCCCAGGGTTTTGAGGGAATTGCCAGAAGTGCTTCCTGGAAGTGAGGAGTGGAGGCAGTAAGGAGGTGTCGCTGAAGACGCCCCGCACGCAGCCTGAGGCCCATTTCAGTACCACCCCGCAGAACCCTGGGACCTCAGTCAGCACCTCAGTGGGTACGCCTGTGACCTATGGAAGCCGAGGTGTGCTGCAGCCAGCCCAGCCCAGCCCTGGGCCTGCAGCCTGGACCCCAAGCCCACGGAGATTGTCTGGTATGACGCCCAGAGAGGGGAAGCGTCTTGCCCAGTGCCCCACAGCGAGCTAGTGGCAGAGCTGGAATTAAAATCAACTTCTCAGTTCAGTGTTCTTTCCGCTCTCCCCTCCAGGCTCAAGCCTGTCCTGGGACTGAGGCTGCGGACCCCTGGGTACCCCACCGACTGCTCTGGGTGTCCCCACAGGGGGAAGCTCTGGGTGTCCCGGAGTGAGGGTTGACCCCAGCCAACATCTGCTGGTTGTGTGGCTTTGGGGACTCTATTTAATACCCCGACCCCAGTCCCTCGTCTGCACGTGGAGATAACCACGGACAGAGCGCTGGGCTGAGGGGCCCCTGCTACTGTTTTCCTGGGCTGCTGTCATTCCTAAATATCTCCCCACCCCCAGGTGGAGGCCAGTGTGGCCCAGCTCTCCAACACCACTGGGCGGCGGCTGGAGCAGGGGAAGCTGGTGGGCAGTGGGGGCCAGCAGCGGAAGCGCCAGGAGCCCTGGAAAGCTGCAGGGTAGAAGGCAAGGGCAGGGCTGGGGGAGGGGACAGGAGAGGCCCAGCCCCTCCTCCGAGTCCCGGATCAACCTGCAGGCCATCCCAGACTGACCACCAGGTGGCAGCACAGGCTTTGCAGAGGAGCTGGGGGAGCTGGCAGGTGGAGGAAGGAGAAAGGGGCCCTTTGTGACATCTGGGGACAGCCTGGGGCTAGGGGAGCAGGGGAGGAGATGGAAGATGGGCTGGAGCTGGGTTCTGGTCTTGGACACCGGCAGGTTCTCCCTCCCCCTTGGCCCTCCCCCAGGTCTCTCGGGACAAATGCTGGACCCAGAAGCCCAGTTCCCGGACCTGGGAGAGGATGTCTCCTTCTCCAGGCCCCACCCCTCGCCGCCCTGTGGTCCTCAGTCTGGATAGACCCTCAGCCTGGGACCTTCAGCCTGGGTGGACTCTCAGCCTGGATGGACCCTCAGCCTGGATGGACCCTCAGCCTGGGACCCTCAGCCTGGGTGGACCCTCAGCCTGGGTGGACCCTCAGCCTGGGTGGACTCTCAGCCTATGATCTTCTGGAGGTCAGGGGTCAGGCTGTGGGTTTCACTGGGAGGACCCTCATGGTGGAGGTTGGGGGGACACCCCTGAGGGTCTGGGTGTCCTGCAGGGCCTGTGGGTGAGGAAGCAGCTGCATGGTCCCTGGGTGGGCTCAGTGGGCAAGACCAGCGGGGCCAGCCTGGCGCCGTCTTCCCTCTCCTGCTGCTCCCTGGGCCCGCAGGGCCTCCTTACGGCCCGTCCTCAGCACCTCTCTCTGGCACCTTCCATCCTGGATCCTGGGCAGAATCTGGACTTCCTCTTCTCCCTGTGCTGGACACCGGGGAGGACAGGGTGGAGCAGAGGCGAGGCCAAGGCTACAGACCCTCCTCTCTTCTTCCCTGGTCCGAAGCTGGGGGTCTCCTTGAGGGTCAAGGAGTGGTGCCAGGGGCACGGCCAGATGTCCTGGAGAGGACTGCAAGGGACAGGGCTCAGCCTTGGCTAAGGAAGAGCGCACAGAGCTGGCGACAGAGGAAACCGAGGCCGGGCCGGGCCTAACCAGCAGCACAGGCGTGGAGCCGGCGTGGGGCTGCCTGACGAGCGTCCTCCCCGGAGGATGGATTGGGGGTCCTCTCCCTCCATCCTGGCCCACCCTAGCCCATGGAGCTGGTGGGGGGGCCAGGAGGGAGGCACCTCAGGGGCGCGGCCTCGCTGCTGAAAGCTCTGTGGTTCTCCGAGGACAGGGTGTCCTGGGTGAGGTGGCTGGGACGTGGGGCGCAGGCTGGGCACGGGCTCAGGGAGGGTGGGGTCCCCGAGGGCAGAAGCAGGTACTTCTCGCCGGTCGGTCGTTGGCTCTGATGCTGCAGGAGCAGCCTGGCTAGAAGCCACCAGCATGCACGCAGCTTGGGGAGGGCTGGTCCAGCGTAGTGGTCTCCTCACCGCCCTGGGCTGCGCCTGCCTGCTCCGTCCTCCCCACAAAGCCCCAGACCCTAGAGCCAGTCCCAGCCCTGCCAGTCTCCACCCCCTCCCCACAGTTCTCTATGGGGGGCTCTCCTCCCTGTGTGCCCCCTCCCCCGGCCCAGGAAACCCAGCCCTGTCGTCTGTGCCCCTCACCCCCTCTTCCCCACTCCTTAAACAGTTCCCACATCCAGGGTTAGGAGCTCGTGGGCGCCTCACTGCTCACGGCTGGACTGCGGAGGAGATGCACAAGTAAATGCGTAGTGAAGCAGGAGGCACCCCCCACCCCACCATGCCTCGAGCTGCATCCCTGCTCAGAGGGGGTCTCGTGGTGTGGCTGGGGAGCATGTCTCCCATCCACAGGGTGGTGGCCTTGGGGAGCTTCCAGCTAGCACTTCGTGCCCAGCGCAGCTCTGCTCTCCTGTCCCATCTCTGCGGGCATCCTCAGCCAGGACAGCTCACTTGTAGCCTAAAACCCGGAATAAGCGCATGTGGGGAGCAGGATGCACCAGGCAGAGCAGCCACCGGCAGAACTGGGCGGAGGCCGGGCTGCAGCTCCTGGGGCAGCAGGACCCTGGACGGCACTAAGACGGCCCCCGGAGGCCCAGGCGGGCCCCTCCCTCTGCTGCTTGGCTTGCCGGGCGAGAGGAAAGGCCCCCAGTTCTGCTGAGCTTACCACTTTCAAACTCCTTCCTGAGGTTTTTTTTTTTAATGATTAGGGAGTTGGTCCACGTTGGCTCATCCTGGCAGCATCACAGGCATTGCCAAACTCTCGGAACCGCCCGTGGGGCTGGGGCCTGCCTGGGGCGCTCTGCTCCTCCTCTGGTGGGTCCGACAATGCTGGCCTTCCTCCTGGAGCTGGGGGAGGCCGGGCTTGTTCACGTTCCCAGATGGCAGGGGCCAGTCAGGCCGCCTCCTGGGAGTTACGAGAGGTCAGGGAGGTCAGGGGATGGGTTCGGCCCAGGGAGCTGGGGTACGGGAGCTCTCACCTGCTACAGGTGCAAAAGGTGTGGCTTTGTTGTTTCTTGGAGGCTGCGGCCAGTGGATCAACCCTCCCCCAGGCCTGGCCTCGCCCTGGGAGCTGTCCCCCAGGAGCCCTCCTATTCCAGAGTCAGGAAAGCCTGCCCCTTCCCCACCAGGGCCAGGCCCAGGATCTAGGCTCTGGACCCCCTGGAAGAGTGCACTAGGTGCATGGAACCCTCACTGCGGGACATCCCCCAACCCCCTGCCTGGGGGGCGCAGCAACCCTGGGGACAGCCTGCAGCTCCGTGGCAGCGGCCCTGCCCCCCAACCCCCCAGCTACGTCATCGGAGCTGTCTGCGCTTGCACCTGGCTTCCCAAGCTATGAGACACGGCTCCCGGCCTGCCTCCCCACGCCGCTGGCGGCTCACACCCTGTCATCTGGGGTGGCCGCAGCATCCTGGGGTGTTCCCCAGAGCCCCTCTCAGCAAGGCGCCCCTGACGGCCCCCAACTACCCCAGTGGGCGGTGGGCCTGGGACCCAGCCCTCTGGAGAAGGGAGACCAGCTGGTGGCCTGTAGGAAAACGGAGCTGCAGTGGACAAATCCTCCTTCTCCAACTCAGGGACCGATTCTCCCAGCCTCACCCGGGCTCTGTAAGGGGCTGAGGAGCGGAAAAGGACCAAGAGTGGGTGAGCCTCGACCTGGCCGGGTGCAGGTCTCGGTGTGGCCTGTGAATGGGAGCGCGGCCTGTGCGGGGCAGATTCTGGTAAAAATGTGTGCACAGATGGGTGTGTAGGGCCTCGGCTTCTGGACAGAGAATTGGCCTCTCAGGGCCCTGCTCTGAGGAGGAGTAGCACCCACTTCCCAGTGCTGTCCTGACTCTCAGGCTGCTGTCGCACCTGTCTGCTGGCCCAGCTCACAGCGTCCTCCGTCTGAGTCTGTCACAGCGACGATTTTTTTCCTTTTAGCTGTTGAGTCTGTTTTACATACAGTCAAACGCAGACCTCAAGTGCCTGTACAATGTGTACACATCAAGACACAGTGCAGCCCTCCCCACCCCCACTGATCTGCGCTGTGAACGGTCACCTGCGGGCGCCACCTGTGTCCTAGTCACCTGTGTCCCTCTAGCACTCAGCACTAGGTGCCAGTTCGTACGTGGGAAGCTTTTTCTTGACTAACCTGCCTTCCCCGGACGCAGGGTCCCTCACACTCTCTCCCCCGTGGAGGGGGCCTTGGATGCCCAGGGTGTGTCCAGAGACAGCCCCACTGAGTCGTCGGGTCCAGGCTGAATCCGCTCTGTGGTCCTGCCCCTGAGCTCTGCCCGCAGCTCCCAGCTCCCCTCTCCACTGGCACAGAGGCTTCCTGGGCCCCTGACCCAGGGAGGCGGGGAGCCGAGGGTCCTGGCCATCCCCGGGGTGCTGAGAGCTGAGGCTCGGTTTGAGCGCTGCCCCGGGAGGCCAGCCTGCTCTGGCCTGGGAGCGGCTCTGGGGGTCTGACCCCGCCTGTCACAGCCTCCCGTCCAGGGCTGGGGCTCGCCCACGGGCAGCCACGAGCGCTCTGTCTTCAGGGCTGGGCCCTGCACCTCCTTCTCGCTATGCCTGGGGCGAGGCCTCCGTTTCTCTACCACATGAGGGGGCGATAAAGAAGGGCCTTCAAATTTGGGGGGCGTGCACCAGAAATGTCTTTACAAACAATGATATTTGAAACCTTAATACTTAAAATAGAGAAAAGTGGAGCCACTCAGGCAGAATGAGGCATGAGGGGCCCAGAGCCCCACCCACCAGGACCAATGCTCTCCCCTTCCCCCAGGAGCTCCAGGGGCCCCAGCAAGATGCTTGGCTTCCATGACACGTGCTCCGAAGTCCCTGGTGATGGGGCCTGCTCCAGAGAGAGGTGTGTGGCCCCCAGACTCCTCCAGTCACCCCGAGATACCCCCTGACCGTGACGGGGGAGGTGAGGGTAGGCAGGCTGTCCCTTGCGGGGGGATCTCCTAGCAGAAAAGAAGGAGAGGAAGTGACCAGCTATTGACTGAGCACTCACTGATATACTGGAAGCCTTTATCCCCAAGACTATCCCACAAGTGGGTTGTTACAACTCCCTCATACAGATGACAATTTGGCTCAGAGAGTTGAGAGGACTCTGCCCAGGATCACACCCCTGGCTCCCTCCAGGAACGGCAGGTCACAGTGAGGAGTCCAGCATGTGGGAGAATCTCCAACCAGACGGGTGCCTCTGCTGTGTTGGGAGATTTATGTCATCCAATAGTCACTCAACAAACACCCCAGGCATGAAGCAGAGAGTCTGTGTCATGGCAGGAAAGGGGTAGTCTTTGCCCAGAGACTGCTGTCACCAGGAAGCCTGACCTTTCCTTAGGACAGCAGGAGGTGGGAACTCAGTGTCTTTCAGGCCTCTGTGACCAAGCAGACCTGCTCCCCTGGGCTGGCCTGAGGGTGGCTGTGGAGGGGTGGGGCCCGGCGCTGGTGGACCCAGGACCTCGTGAGGGGCAGGTGGGAAGCAGAGTGCTGGATTCTGAGCCCAGGGGCAGCCCGGGCAGGACAGGTCAGGAGGAGAGGGGCTGCTCAGGCTTCCTGGGGGGCTGGTTCTCCAGCTCTTTGCAGACCAGCAGGAACCCTCACGACCACCAAGAAAGTGTGCTGCTCTCTGAGGCGGGAGCCTGGGGAGGGCAGGGGCTGATCCAGCCCGCTTACCACGCTCCCCTGCACCTGTCGCTAGGCTGTCCCAGTAAATACGCGCTCAGTGAAGATGTGGGGAGGAGATTTGTGTCCCGTGTCCCCAAATTCCCCCCAGAGCCCAAGATCCAGAGAGGCCTTTTCTCTGTCCCTTGCCCCCGGTGGGGGACCTGCTGAGAGCAGAGCCAGCAGCAACGGGCTGGAGGCCTCACAGGTAGCCTAGAGCTGCCCCTGCGGTGGGGAACCGGCCCGGGGCGCTGGGGTGGGAGGAACATGGCGGGGATGGTGATGGGCTGGGGGCCCGAGGGGGCGGGAGGGGGTCGCCTGCAGGAAACCTGGTGGAGGTCAGAGGAGGAGCTCACGGGTGTGGAAGGAAGGGAGGAAGGAGAGAGGGAGGGAAGGTGGGAAGGAAGGAAAGAGGGAAGGAAAGCATATGTTATTGTTTCCACAGACACGTCGGTGGTCATCAGCTCCTGCTCCCTGGCCGAAGCCCGCCTCCTGCTGGACAACTTTCTCAAGGCGTCCATCGACAAGGTGGGCCGGTGCTCACCTCCCGGGCGGGCCCGCGCACTCAGGCGCCTGCCTCTGTGATCTGCCCTCGTGCTGACGCCCACAGGCCTGGCTCCTCCTGGTCTGCATCACTGACAGGCCAGGGCAGCTGCCTCCCCTCCCAGCCTCTGATTCCAGGCTGTAAAGTGAGGGTGGGGACAGTATCAAGCTCGTGGCTTGTTGCACGGTTTTAACGAGATGACACACGCGAGAGGCTTGGCGTGGTCCTGGCACGCAGTGGGGCTCCGTTAGAGGTGACTGTGTACTGGTCCAGGCCCGTCCACCGCAGGGCTGGGCTGGAGCCCACTGGAGGCGGAGGGAGAAGTGTGTGCGTGTGTGTGTGTGTGTGTGTGTGTGTGTGTTAGGATGGAGCAGCGCGAGACAGACAGACCACATGCCACCCAGGAGGGTTCACACTAGAGCATCAGGCATCCCTTGGTGGGCCCTGTGCCCGCCTCTCCTTCCTCCGGGGGCCTGTGGTCTTGGGGACAGACACCACATCGTATGCGTGCAGTGACTGGGAGAGGAGGCAGGGAGGCGGCCCTCGTCTCCTCCTCTGATCCCCAGTGACCTCTCCAGCTCTGCTTTGTGTCTTTGGGGAGAGTCAGTCTGCCAGCGCTGCCATGACAAAGTGCCCCAGGCTGGTGGCCTAAACAGGAGGTTTATTCTCTCCCTCTTCTGGAGGCTGGTGTCTGAGATCCTGGGGTTGGCAGGGTGGGCTTCTCCTGAGGCCTCTCTCCCCTGCTTGTCGATGGTGACTTCTCCCTTCATGTGGTCTTCCCTCTGTGACTGGATCCAAAGCTCCTTTTTTTTTTTTTTGAGGAAGATTAGCCCTGAATTAACATCTGCTGCCAATCCTCCTCTTTTTGCTGGGGAAGACTAGCCCTAAGCTAACATCTGTGCCTGTCTTCCTCTACTTTATGCGTGGGACGCCTGCCACAGCATGGTGTGCCAAGTGGTGCCATGTCCACTCCCGGGATCGGAACCGGCGAACCCCGGGCCGCCAAAGTGGAATGTACACAATTAACCGCTACGCCACCAGGCTGGCCCCAAATCTCCTCTTCTTATAGGGACACCAGTCATAAGATTGGGGCCTGCCCTAAAGACCCCCTTTTAACTTAATTACCCCTTTAAAGGCCCTGTCTCCAAATACGGTCACATTCTGAGGTCCTGGGTGTTACAGTGTCAACGTGTGAATTTGGGAGGACAAAGTTCAGCCCATAACAGGGAGAGAGTCCTAAGGCGACTCCACGGAGGTGTGTGCGTGAGGGAAGTGAGGGGCTGGGGTGCCTCTCAGTCGGGGACGGGCCCAGGGCTGACGTCTGGAGTTAGCAGGTTTCCCTCCCAGGTGGCTTGTTGGGAGCAGGTGTCAGGCCCGGAAGGGTAACCCAGGCCTCGCTCCCCGCCCTCAGGGGCTGCAGGTGGCACAGAAGGAGGCTCAGATCCGGCTGCTGGAAGGACGGCTGAGGCAGACCGACATCGCAGGTTCCTCCCAGAACCACCTGCTCCTGGACGCCCTGCGCGAGAAGGCCGAGACGAATCCTGAGCTGCAGGCGCTCATCTACAACGTGCAGCAGGGTACGTGGGTGCGGGCGGAGGCCTGGCAGCTCCTGGGAACCCTGGGGCTCCCTGGCTCCCACCCCCAGGGAGACCATCGCTTCCCCAGAACCACCCCAGGAGCCCAGTCTGATCGCGGCTGCTGAGACACAGGAGGGAGGCCAGCCCCCTCATCCTCCTGCCCTCCCTCCCTCCCTCCCACAGAGAACGGCTACGCCAGCACTGATGAGGAGATCTCAGAGTTCTCGGAGGGGAGGTGAGTTTCCAAGTCAGGAGTTTGAGCGTGTACCTGGGCTGGGGTGCGGGGTGGCCACAGGGCCCCAGGGCTGAGCCTGGATTTGTAGGCTGTTTGGGACCCATGGATCTAAGTCCCGGAGAGCCAGGGCGTGGGCTGTCAGGATCCTGAATGCCCTCTGCTTCTTCCTTAGCTTCTCCCAATCGTTCACCATGAAAGGCTCCACCAGCCACGATGATTTCAAGTTCAAGGTGAGCCCCCATCGGAAGGCAGACAGTAGGCCAGGGCAGGACCAGCCTCCCCAGGCCTGGTCCCCACCTTCCTGCGGCTCTACCCTCATCCCCCAGCCCCGACCTGATATTGCCTCTGGCTGGGATGGAGGTCCAGAAAGGATCTAGCCTGGAATTGGGAGGTGCCTGGACGTGTAAACTGTTACAGCCCATTCTTTTTTGAGGCGGGTGGAAGGTGGGAGAAATGGCTGGAGCCACTGCCTAGTGATGTCACCGTAGCCAGAGGCCCCCCCTTTCAAAAGTCGCGCCTCCCCCACCAAGGCTCTGCCTCGTGCTTAGAGTCAAAGGCAAAGTCCAGATGTCCAGTCATTCTGCGGGCAGATGACAGATCCAAGAGGCTCAGTTGTGGGAGTCCACAACGAGGGAGCTGACCTGCCAGCCAGGGATCCGTTATTAGGCTGAACTAAGAAATAGGGTTTATTAAAGAGAGAAGGGAAGAAGCTGCAGGCTGGCAGTGAACTGTGCATAGTCTTTGGGTAAACCGATTAATTAGCTGGGGGCCAGCAAAGAGGTCAGTCCGTCTGGGCCTTCAGTTTCAGTAGGGCAGAGAAACCATTTCCGTGGCTTCAGATTCTCCCGAAGCCTTGAGAGACAGTCTCTGGGTGATTTCTGGTTCCTCCACCGGAGGCCAAGGCAGCACCCTTTCCCTGGTTAGGATCCCCCCCCGCCCCGGCTCCCCGTTTCTGTGCCATCCTGTGTGGGCAAGCGGTCCACCCCAGTCCTTCCTTCCCCAGGGCGAGCCCAAGCTGTCTGCCCAGATGAAGGCCGTGTCGGCCGAGTGCCTGGGGCCCCCGCTGGACGTCTCCACCAAGAACATCACCAAGTCGCTGGCCTCCCTCGTGGAGATCAAGGAAGACGGAGCGGGCCTCTCCCTCCGAGACCAGTACTACCGGGACAAGGTCTCGCGCACCATCAGCCTGCCCACCAGAGGCAGTACCTTGTAAGGAGGGGAGCCAGGCGTGCGGGTCAGGGCGGGCAGGGAGCTGGGGCTGGGCCTCACCGGACCCTTCTCTCTCAGCCCCCGGCAGTCTCGAGGCACGGAGACGTCCCCTCTGACCCGAAGGAAGTCGTATGACCGAGGACAGCCCATTAGGTGAGAGTATATTCTGGAACCTTCCCCAGAATCGCTCATTCTAGTCCTGGGCAGCCTGAATCTAGTCCTGGTCCATCTGTAGATCGTTGTGGGCACTGTTTAATGTGGGCCAGTCTGGCTATGTCATTCAGCTTCCCCCATGGTCCCCTCCCCACCCGGCAGGTGTGTGGGCTCGGGGACATATGATCTCCATAGCGCCTTGAGCTGGGTGGCCACGCTCACTGCTAAAAACCTCTGGCTGATGCGTGCTCCATGTTGGTGGCCTCGTAGCCGCTTGGAGTGGTCATTGTGCTGACGTTTTTCACCCCTCTTCATGACCATGGGTCCTTGGAAGTCTTTAGCCCGTTTAAGGTCTTGTCATGTGAGAGGAGTGTAGACGTTTAAAGAAAACCCAGAGAGCTGACTACAGAGGGCGGGCAACTCCAGCTGGCCAGCCGCTCCCAGGGCCAGGCCCCACTGAGCCGTGGCCCATCGCTGGATGCCTCCTTGGTCATCTGGTCCGTGCACTCAATTTTCAGAGAGGTTTGGTGGCCTCCCCCAGGTCACACAGCTAAATAGTGGAGGAGCAGGGGCTCACGGGGACCTCTTGCCACCTGCCTAGGAGGGAGGCAGGAGGGCTCGCTCAGGCTCCCAGCCGTCCCGCCCTCTGAGGTCTGGGCAGATGCCACAGCTCGCAGAGAGGCCTTCAGGGAGCGGGGTGGGGAGCTGCAAGCATATGTGTGCCCTTGGGGTCTCACAGATGTCCCTTCACCCCCAAGCTGAGAGACCACGCTGAAGATGCATTAATGACTTTCCAAAGTCATCATGATGACTAATGACAGCTTCCCAAAGAGGGGGACCTCACGGTGTCAGAATGGGGCGGCACAGCGGGCTGCAAGGTTCTTGCCTGCAGAGGCTGTCCATCCTTCCTACTCACAGTAGTTGTCTCCTGTCGTCACCATGAACGCGGAGTTAGCGGTCACTGACCCGCTGCTCCCAGAGGAATGCAGCATTAGGTTCCCACAAGCCTCTGGGCACAACATGGTCACCAACCCATCACGATAGAACCTTGTTTCACGTGTGTTTCTGCTTAAAGACACCCTACTTAATGTATGTCGGTGACTCATTCACGTTGAACTCACGGCCAGCGGCCCTATAACACGCCCGAATGAGCTCATCTCGCACCCGTACTTTCCCCGTAAGGCACGTCCCAGCCTCCCTGCGCTCAGGACACCACGCGGCCCCTCCGCTCTACCCAAGGGGCCATTTTAAACGGTGAAGTCAGCAATCAAAAGCACAAAAAATAGGAAAAACATGACACCCAATGGACCACGGAAGGCCACCCGTTCACCGAATAAGAGCTGAGGCAAGAAGGCCGGCGTCGCCTCGTTCCACCTCAGCTGGGGATGTGTGCATTTGGGGGCTCAGATTTTTTGCTGCTCTGCTCGTGTCTGCAAATGACCACAGAAGCACTGCGAGTATGATTTTGGGGTTTCCAAATCCATTTTCAAGAGTGGGTGAATCCCCAAATATGGAATCCTCTGACGATGAGAAGGATGGACTGGTTCAGGGCAGCGTCTGGGAGCTAATTAGGGGCTGGGCTCTGGGACCCCTGCCCTGCAGGCCTGACAGCCAAGCCAGAAGGTGGTGCTGGAAGCATAGCGTGTGAGCCTGTGGGCACGAGTGTGGGCACTAACGACGCCGCCCTCTGTCCCCTGCACGCCAGGTCCACGGACGTGGGATTCACGCCCCCCTCGTCCCCTCCCACGCGGCCCCGCAGTGACCGTAACGTCTTCTCCCGTCTCACCAGCAATCAGAGCCAGGGCTCAGCGCTGGACAAGTAAGAGCCAGGCCGGTCGGGCGGGCACAGCGAGGGGACATGGCCCATGGGTGGTGCTGTCCGCGGGCAGGGCTGGCGCAGTGGGCAGACCAAGCCATGCTGTTCCGGCCCCTCGGAGAGAGGAGGCCCTGATGCCCCTCGCCTGGCGTCTCTGCCCTTTCTGTCCTGACCGTGGGCCCTTCCTGTCGCCTGCACGTGCTGGAGAGGGCAGGAAGGAAGCCACAGGATGGGGGCCTGGGGCAGTCAGGCTCCCAGGGGTCCCCCAGAACTGCCCCCTGAATCCTCCCCTGCTGATCTTGGATTCTTTGATTCTTCTCTGAAGCCCCTTCCTTAAGGTGCAGCCACACCCCCTCCCAACCACGGATGCTCAGACAGGCCCCCGGGGCCCTTGCGCACCGTCCCAGCAGAAAGAGACCCCCGGTTTCCTTCACCTGCAGGGTCAGCTCGCCCTGTATTCACAGGTCCTCTTGGACGGCTGTAACTACCACTAGTATGATGGGTGTAGACAGCAGTCCTGTGCATTCACAAGGCACCCTCATGCTGCACCTGCTTCCACATCTGTGATTCGTTTGAACATAAATCAGCCTTAAGAATTGTCTCCCCATTTCACAGAAGAGGAAATGAGCCTCAAAGAGGGGCCCGGGGGTGTTCACCTAGAAAGTGGGGGAGCTGGGCCAGCACCTGGGGCTCTGACGTGTGCTGGCACATGTTCCCAGCAGTGGGACACTGCCTTGAGAAAGGGGTGTCGTCCTCCATGTTTTCCTCCCCTAAAGACCCTGAGGGGGGACAGTGCTACCCTGCAGGGCAGCCCAGGCTAGAAATGGGTAGTCTTTGCACCTGCTGCCTGGCATCAGCCCCTTCCCACAAAAACGCCTCTTCCTGGGCTCCCCAAACCTGCTCGGCTCAGCTCCCACTGCGGGGTGGATGTACAAGCCCGGCCGGCCCGTGCCAACCAGGGCGCCCCCTCCACACCTTTACGATCGGCAGGTCCTTGTTTCAGAAGGATTGGGGTGGGACTCTGGGCATCCCAGCCTGTTGGTCTCCCAGGCCTTGTCCTGTCCAGTGGTCCGGGTCTTGGACCCCATGCATGGTGCAGAGCTGGCTTCTGGGGACGGTGGGCTTCGTAAATAAGTCAGTCCCTGAGGAATTGCTGAAAGAAGCCGGCTCCCAGGGAAGGGCAGGAGCGGCCTGGCTTCCTCTGGCCCCGGGCAGGGACGAGCATTGCTGGGGCAGGCAGGTGCCCCCAGCTTGTGCGATGGGGTAGCCGGAGAGCTTGGAACCAGCAAACGACCCACGAACCATCCCCTAGAGTGTGGGCTGGCCCTCCCACATCTCTAGCCCCGTCCTTGCTCCTACCCTGTTAGCCGAGGGACCCTGGTGGCCCGCCCCTGGGGGTGTCCCCAGCTCCTAGGCCAGCCTGTCCCCCTCCTCTCCTGCTCTCCCCCGGCGCCCTCATCGCTCTGCCTCTGTCCACTGCCTCGAAGAGAATAACCCATCTTCTGACCTGCTGCTGCTGTCACCTCTGCGTCCCTGTGTGTTTTCCTCTCTCCCCCTAATCCAGCTAATTTTCTGCCCTCCCAGGTCTGATGACAGCGATTCCTCTTTGTCGGAGGTCCTGAGGTACACACACCACGTCTCGTGTCTGCTTCCCAGCTCTCACTCTGTCCTCTCTCTCCTCTGCCTCTGCCGCACACCCCTCCGCCTGCACGCCCCTGTCCTCCGCATGCAGCCCCCTCCCGTCGCCTGCCCCTCCTACGCCATGGCTCTTCTGAGACGACCCCGCCCCCACCCCCGTCCCCTGGTTCCTCCTTCTCAGGGTGGCTGCGTGGCCTCTGACTGCGCCGGGCCGGCTGGAGCTGGGGGCTTGGGGATGGGTGCACGGTTGCTGGGGGCAGGCCCTGTTCTCTTCTCCTGGTCACCTGGCTGGGGGCGTGGAGCATGGGAGCCTGGGGTTGGCTGGGATGAAGCTCTGCCGATGGGGGTGGAGAGCCCGTGGAAGGCCTGGGGCCACGGGGACCAGCTGGGCACCTGCTCCTTGGAGGGGTGTCGTTGCCTGTGCTCAGCGTCCTGCTGACTTGCTCAGCTTGGGCCGGTGGGTGCGCGCTTCAGACCTTGGCTCCGAGAGGGGACGTGGCCCCTGCCCGCCTCTCCTGGCATGTGGACCGGGAGCACCAGGAGACCTCCTGTCCCCCCAGCTTGTGAGATGACCAGAGGCCAGTGTCCCCACCCAACCCAGCACAGCATAGCTCCCTGCAGTGAGGAGTGCATCCCAGGGTCTGGTGGGCCAGAGCTCCCGACAGCTCCCGCCCTGGTTGTGATGTTTCTGTGACCCCTCCCACGGGTAGCAAGGCTTTGCCGCCAGCCCACCAGCCTCTCTCATGGCAGAGGGTTATCTTCTTAAAATCCTTCCTACGGCAGTCTTGGGCTTCTCCCCCAGCCATATGGCTGGGCCCAAATTAGTGTCAGAGCCAGGGGCTGGGGCAGCATGGGGGCCGTTCACGTGTGTGTGACACCTGGCTAGCAGCTGCACCTGTCTGATCGCCATTCTCGAGGGGGGCCTGGCTGAGTCCTGGGGCCATGGGATGCACAGATGGGATGTGCTGTGGATGGGGCGCTGGTCATTTCCGTGTATCCTCAGCCACGGGGTCGCTGTCAGGAGCAGCATTCTTGTTGGAAAAGAACTAGAACGTCTTTTCAGACCTGCACATATCTTGGCCAGGGATCTCGTTCCAAAAAACCCTCACTGCGCAAAAGATCTTCATCCTCAGACCTGCAGGAGGCTGGTGTAGCCAAATCCTCATGCTCGCTCTGGTTAAGCCTCCCTGCCCCTCCCAGAGTGTTTGCGGGGAGCGTGTTCCTCCGGGTCCACGTAGCCTCGTTCCCAGAGGCGCCCCAGACATCCCTGACCCAGAGCTGAGCTGGGGGTCCCGAAAGGGATGGATGTAACTCTTTGGAAGTGACAGTCACAGGTCTGGCCATGCTGGTCCAAGAGGCCTGTGGGTAGGGGTGTGTGCGTGTGTGCACGTGCGTGCATGAGTCTCTGCTTGGGAGGTGCCAACCCCAGAGGCAGCCGCTGACAGATGGATAGAGTGGGATTGTGGGGTGACGGCCTGTGCATCCTCCCTGTCTGCACCCCTCACCTCACCCTGGGTTAACTGAAGCCCTGGGGCCCCTCCCTTCCCAGCTGGGGCCTGGGTGCATTTGTGTCTCAGGATCTGGGTCAGGCAGGCATCGGATGGGGACTTCCCGCGGGCAGGGCCCGTGTCCCCCGCTCCTTCCGGCTGCGTCTAGCCTGGAGGTGCGCAGGATGGCGACTGACAGGTTGCTGTACAGGCAGACGTCCCCACCTGCGCAGCCTGTTCCCGGCTCTCAGACCTTGGTGGCATTTGACTGGAGGCTCCATCATCGGGCCCTGGTCCCCTCTCTGCCCTGTGCCCTCTGACCGTGTGCCTCGCTCAGCCTGGCGCGGTCTCCCTGGCTGACGGGCGCGTCCTCTCTCCCTCTCTCCCTGGAAGGGGCATCATCACCCCGGTTGGAGGAGCCAAGGGTGCGCGGACGGCCCCACTGCAGTGCGTCTCCATGGCCGAGGGCCACACCAAGCCCATCCTCTGCCTGGATGCCACGGACGAGCTGCTCTTCACGGGCTCCAAAGGTGAGTGGAACCCAGACTGGCCAAGTAGGGTTAGGATCTCCCACCCAACCCGGCGTCCTTTGCAAGTTGGCTCTGAAGGAGATGCAAGAGCCCCCAGGAGTGGCTGATGTGGGCTTGGCTTGCTCACGACCTTGTCTCATGGCTCTCTCCTTGGCTCGAGGCTCCTCATCCCAGGTGCCCCCAGCCAACCAAGCTTTCCCTTGCACCTGACCCTGGTGGTCCGTCCGACACTTCCTTCCAAACCTTCCCCAGAAACTCCGCAAAGCTTCTAAGGTGCCCCACCCATCTATTTCTCCCGGGCCCCCCGCATCCTCCCCCCACACTTGCGTCCCAGGAGTTCCTCTGATTTTGGCCACCGGACTCCACCACGTCACGATTATTTAATCTCAACAGCAAAGTCACAAAAACTCTACCAGCAGGAAGAACAGCTCTGCAGGGGACACGCTGATAGAATGACGAGAATCTACGTCAGCGTCTGCCCAGTGGAGGGGGACAGTTGTCAGTCTCTACGTGGTTGATTGATTCCAAGTTTTCCCCATAAGGCTGGCTCGCCATCTGTTCGTTAATTTTGTCAGCTATTAGCAGTTGTAGGACTAGGCACCAAAGGCTTAAGGATTTTATTTTAGCACAGGACCCCTTGGCAGTGCTCACAGAACTCTGGTGTCTAGAGGGAGTTTGCTGGGAAAATCCTCTAAAGTGCTGACCAGCCTCTCCCCTGAGTTTTCACACGCACGTGCCCGCCGCGTGAGCCCGCCGCGTGAGCCCGTCTTTCTCTCCCTCAGACCCGAGCCCCTTCCTTCAGACCTCTCTGGACGACATCCCCCGACTCTGGCGGCCCTGTTTCAGGGAGCGTGCATTTCCCAGCCCCCGGTGACTCACGTGTCCTCCGCCTCCCTCCCCCCCACCCACGGCTCTCCCCATCCCTTGCAGACCGCAGCTGTAAGATGTGGAACTTGGTCACGGGGCAGGAGATCGCAGCCCTCAAGGGCCACCCCAACAACGTGGTCTCCATCAAGTTCTGCAGCCACTCGGGCCTGGTGTTCTCCGTGTCCACCTCCTACATCAAGGTGTGGGACATCCGGGACTCGGCCAAGTGCATACGCACGCTCACGTAAGTCCTCTGGTGCTGGCTCACAGGGTGGGTGGGGCGCCACGGACCAGCCCCAGTGGCCCAGGGAGTAGAGAGCAGCCTGGCCACACGGGCACAGAGGCCGTTACAGGCCGGTGGATTTGGCTTGACTCTCTGGGACCAAGTGGGATCTCTGGGTCGGAGGACAGTGTCCAGGACAGCAGCTTGGTTGAGCCTCAGCCTGCCTGCCCCCGCCCCTTCATCCCGGTCCCCCAGCCCTGCCCCTGAGGCATGCACGGTATCGCCCTGTGGGTCTGAAAGACGAGCTGGGGAGACAGTGAGACCGGGCGGCAGCAGCCTCCACTGCCATGCTGGCCACGTGCCTGCAGAAACGAGGCCCCGATACGGTCCTGACCCCTGACGCTGACCATCTCAGACAGACAGACAGACACATGGGGGACAGAGCTGAGCCGAGGGCCCCTGCAAAGGGAAATTGTTTCTGAGCAAAAGTTCCATTTCATCCTTATGTTTGCGTTGTCAGCTACAATCTAGTTATTTTGATCCTTAAAAAACAGTCAGCAGAAGATTTTTAGGGCAGTGAAACTGACGACTCTGTAGGACACTAACCTCATTACGCGTTTGTCCAAACCCGTAGGACGAACGGCCCCCAGAGGGAGCCCTGGTGTGGGCTGTGGTGTCTGGGTGGTAACGCCATGTCCGTGGAGGTCCATCAGTTGCGACAAATGTACCGTCGGGTGGGGAGGTGGATGGTGGGGGAGGCTGAGGGGCGGCTGGGGCTGCAGTCACACGTGACTTACCTATGGGGACATGTTCTGGGAAATGCATCATTAGGCAATGTTGTGGACGCACAAACATCACAGACACAAACCTAGATGGTACAGCCTGCCACACACCCAGGCTCCGTGGGACCATCTTATGGGACCACCGTCACGCGTGCGGCCCGTTGTTGACGGGAACATCGCCATGCAGCATGTGACCGGATGTGGGAACCCTGTGTACCTTCCCCTCTGTTATGCCAGGAGCTAAAACTGCTGTAAAAAAATCATCCTTAAAAAAACAAAAGAAACAAACACAGAATAAACAGAATGGGTATTATCATCTGTTTGTACAGAGGAGCGAACGGAGACTCAGAGAGGTAAAGTGATTTCCAGAAGCCCCGGGTTCAGACCCAGTCTCGTGGCCAGGCCTTCCAGACTTTCTCAGCTACTGCTCAGGCGGCCGCAGGGCAAACACAGGGGCTGCCTTCTGCCTGGGGTCTGGGGATAGCCCTCCCCTTGGTCCCGCCTCCGACGGTCTGGAAACTTCCAGGAGAGGCAGCTGATCCTGTCCGTCAGTCTGGGAAGGCTTCCTGGAAGAAGAGGGTTCTCAGCGTGGCCTGAGTGCTGTTTGGCTGGTTTCCCGGCCTGGGCGGACGGACCGCTTTGATCTCTGACCTAGCCTCTCTTCCTCGCGGCAGGTCCTCGGGCCAGGTGACCTCTGGTGACGCCTGTGCCGCCACGTCCACCCGCGCCATCGCCAGTGCACAGGGAGAGCACCAGATCAACCAGATTGCCCTCAGCCCTTCGGGCACCATGCTGTACGCGGCCTCCGGCAACGCCGTCCGCATCTGGGAGCTCAGCAGGTCGGGGGGCTGCCTGGGTCAGGGCCGGGGGTCTCGGCATGGCTGAAGGAGGGCATGCGAGTCTCAGCTTGGGGTGACCCTCCCGGGGCTGGAGGGACCCCGGCTGCTTCTCTGCTCCCACATCCTCCGAAAGCCCTGGGATGCGGGCAGCTCACCGTCTAGGTTCTTGTTCTTGCTCAAGGGGAGGGCAGTACCCCACCAGGCATGTTCGTTCCAGGGCAGATCCCCTGCCCCAACCCTCTGACCCACCTGCCCCTGGCTGCACCTCTCCCGGCCACAGGTTCCAGCCCGTCGGCAAGCTGACTGGCCACATCGGCCCCGTGATGTGCCTGACCGTCACCCAGACCGCCAGCCAGCACGATCTGGTGGTGACCGGCTCCAAGGACCACTACGTTAAGGTACCGGGGGAGCCGCGGCCCGAGGCCCCCGGGGGGCACCATTCCTGGGGCTTCTCCCGCCCTCCCACCTCCTGCTCTGTCACCTTGGGGACACGCATGGAAATAATGAGACTTCTGGGCATTTCTGCTGAAGAAATCCCTCCACAGAGGCAAGAGGGTGTGTGCAGACAGTAAAGATGGCAGAGCGAGCTTGTAAGTGATGAAAATTAGAAAGAACCTAAATGTCTAGAGTAGAATAACGGTCAATAAATTAGGGAAGCCGCCGAACGGGATGCAGTGCGACTGTTAGTAGGCAAATTAGGAAAACAAAACACAAAGGGACAAACAACACTGATCCTGGTTCCTCCTGAGGGACAACAACAGCTGCACGTCCGCGGCCGGAAACGGGAACGCAGGGTGTAAAAGGGGAATAGAGGACATCGGGTTCTGATGAATGTTTTTATTTAACGTACAAAAATGTTATATTTATTTACTGGAAAGCGTAAAAGAGTTTTGAAGGGAGGGTTACACCACAAACCCACCTTTCTCTGTAACCACCCCATGCTGAGCTGTGGGGTCCCCTGGCATTAACTGAAGTCGGGCCCCCCACACCCGCAGCCCTGTCCCCACAGGGAGGTCGAGACGTGAGCCTTCAGCGTCCTCAGGCCCTGGGAGCAGCGCGCCCCTCCACCCAGGCGGTGCTGTATCCAGGGCAGTGGTCGGCCCCGGGCCCCCCCCCCCCCCAACCAGCCCTGTCTCCCCGGACCCTCCCTCCCGCAGATGTTCGAGCTGGGGGAGTGCGTGGCGGGCACCATCGGCCCCACCCACAACTTCGAGCCCCCGCACTATGACGGCATCGAATGCCTCGCCATCCAGGGAGACATCCTGTTCAGCGGCTCCCGGGATAACGGCATCAAGAAGTGGGACCTGGAACAGCAGGAGCTCATCCAGGTGTGCTGGGAGGGAGGGGAGGGTGGGTAGGGCGGCGTGGCTCCCCCAGCCCAAGTGGGGCCCGGGGGGACCGAAACCCACCTGTTCCGCACCCTGTTCCCCATCTCTGTCCACCCCCCGTCCCCTGCAGCCTCTCCCCATTCCACCTCACCCCCCAATGCACCTGCTCTCAGGAGAGCATCTGCTCGCAGCCCCTGGGTTTGATGCAAAGCTCTCCCCATGTTCCCTTTCCCGGAGCATTTGTGTTTTCCTCTGACCCCTCCGAGTGCTGCAGAGTTCCCCACCAGTGCCAGTTTGAGCCTAGAACCCCTCTCTGGGCCCGTGCCCTCCCCAGCTGGCTCCTGGCAGCCGTGATGCTGCCTGTCTGCCCGGGGACTCCAGAGGCAGAGGGGAGCCCGCTCCGTGTGTGCAGGGTCCTCTCCCTGCTGCTCCCTCCTCGGTCCTCACTGGCCCCGCTCCTCCCGCAGCAAATCCCCAACGCACACAAGGACTGGGTGTGCGCCCTGGCCTTCGTGCCGGGCCGCCCCATGCTGCTGAGCGCCTGCCGGGCAGGCGTCATCAAGGTCTGGAACGTGGACAATTTCACGCCCATCGGGGAGATCAAGGGCCATGACAGCCCCATCAACGCCATCTGCACCAACGCCAAGCACATCTTCACCGCCTCCAGGTGGGTGCCGCACGGAGGTCTGCTTCTGGGGCCCACCCTTCCCCGTGGCGTGGGCGGGGCAGGCCTCTGGGCCCCTGCATAGCGCCCGCCAGCCTGTGTAACCCTCACGGAGTGCCCGCCACGGGCAGGGGAGCAGGAAGGTGCTGGGCCCCAGGCCAGGACTCGCCCCGCCTCCTGCCCCTCACACAGCTGTCCCTTATCCAGGTTACTCAGACCACAGAGCAGCCCTGTCCCCCCCAGACCCCCTCCCTCCACCCCAGCTCTGGCCCCATCCAGGGGCTGTGCAGGCCGTCTGTCCCCCGGGAGCTACTCAGAGGGGTCTCTTCTTTTTCCTTCCTGTTCCGACCGTCTCCCTTCTCTCCCCTCTGCCCTTCCCGTCTCCTCCTGCCTCTCCTCTCTGCCCCTCCGCCTCTCTCCCCCCACAGTGACTGCCGGGTAAAGTTGTGGAATTACGTCCCTGGACTCACCCCCTGCCTTCCTCGCCGAGTCCTGGCCATAAAGGGCCGCGCCACCACCTTGCCCTGACCCTCCCCGCCCCACCCCTCTCTCATTCTCCTCTCTCTCCTTCTTCCTCTCTCTCCACTTCGATCTGAGCTGCTTCTTAACGGTAGGAGACGATTTTACTCCTCTCTGCTCTCCCTTCCTATCCTCCTGGCCCGGTGAGACTGCCCTGCCCGCCTCACCCTCCCCTCCCGAGCATGAGCAGTGGGACAGGCCCCCAGGAGAGGGGAGCCAGGGAGCAGAAAGCAGAGGGGACGAAACAAAGCATCAACAACCAAGAAAAGCCACCACGAGAATCCTGGCAGTCCTTTGGGACTGTGGGGCTCCCCCTCTGCCTGGCACGCCTCCCGCCTGTCTCCCCCTTCGTCCTGAACAAGCCTCGCCCCTCGGCCCCAGCTGCCTTTGGGCCATCATTTGGCCCATCCTTTCCTCTTGGGGGGTAGCCGGCTGACCTCAGGAGCTGACCAGCCCCTCTCTGTCCTCCACCCCAGCGACCTGACAGTGAAGTTCTGGAGTATACGGCGCTTACCCGGTGGCCCACCCTAGGCGTGAGGTCAGAGGATGGCCCCCGGACCCTCGGCCCCCCGCAGCCTGGACAGCACGGAAGGGGAGCCGTGGCCCGAGGAGGCCAGCTGCCCTGGGGACAGAGGGTGTGGGCGACGGGTGTGGCCCCTCTTCTGCTCTCCTGCCTCCCCCTTAACCTTCCCACGGGATACTCTCCTCAGTCCCTCCCCGGCCACGTGGAGAGAGAATTTGGGGAGGAAATTAAGCTGTGAAGCCAAAGGGCATTTCCCCCTCTTTTCTCTCCCTGCGGCCCCTTGGCCTCCCTCCCTGATGGCCACCTTTCTCCTGCTGAGCCGGCCCTGCCCTTCCTTGAGCCTTTGGCCTGGGGGCGGGGCCCTGTGGGGCCGGTGACGCAGCCCCAGACCTGCCTCTGAGCCCAAAAAGATAGTCCTCAGGTAACCACGGAGACCAGGTGGAGGCAGCTGGGCCCCCGCCGTGACCCTCGGCCCCTTGGCCCCCGACAGCCATTCCCAGGTGACCCCAGCAATCCCTGGGGGTCCCTTTCCAATGGGGCCACGGCAGAGCCGCTGGGAAGACTCCTTCGGAGAGGTGGTCAGAAATACTTCAGTTATTTAATTTATTTTTTATTTTTATTTTTTGCTGTTGCCTCCTGGAAACTGACTTGAAGTTTCTTCCCACGTGTTCTTTCCCTCAGCTCTTGCGGGGAGGGGAGCCCCAAAGGGGACCCGCCTTGCCAGCCCTCCAGGGCCGTTCCTGGTCTGCTCTGCGGGGTGGGGACGTGCCCCTTCCCCTTTGCAGCCAGGCCTCCCTACATCGTCCGGGGGACCGTTCTAGCGCACCCCTGACCTCCGGGCCACCGATGCTCAGTGCCTTCCTCCCCGGGGCCTGGCCCCCGTGCTGGGCAGCCTTACATCAGCCATGCCCACGGCGCCACTTGTGTCTTCACTCATGGGGTCTCGTGCCCGCTGCCCCCACGGCCCAGCCCAGGGGCCCCAGAGTCCCGGTGGGCTGGGTAGGAAGCAGCTCGGAGGACTGTGTCCACGAGGATGCAGCTTGGATGGGGGGCTGGCCCCCTCCCCAGCCAGCCTGCTGGATTTTCACCCCGAGTAGCTGGGTGTCCCTCTAATTTCTTTGTCTCGGGCTATTCTGGAGACACGTTCTCAAGCCTTAGAGGTGGCACGGGCCGGGGCCCCACCTGTTAGGAGGTCGGCCGTGAGGATGGAATTCACTGAGTGTCTCTTTTCCCGCAACCCCGCGGGCTATGGACTCAGCTCCAGGGATGTCCTTGTGCCGGCTCCCCCAGTTGGGACAACTCTGAATTACAGGCTGGGGCCTTAGCGGGGTCGCACCCCGTCCCTCCACCCCAACCCCAGCCGTCCACACTGATTTTCGGTTGCTTAACTGGTCTTGGGCTCCCTGGCCTCCGGCTGGCCCCGGGCGCCTCTCCCCATGTGTGCCTGGCACACACAGAGGGGCCGTCTTAGCTGTGAAAGGGGGGAGACGCCTGCAGAGGCCCAGGCTGGCCAGTCCCCCTGCCGGGAGCCGCCCCGATGCTATGTCCTGCTGTGGGAGCCCCGCTGGACCCTCGCCCTGGTGAGGGCTGGGCGAGCTGACGGGCAGGGAGGATGTGCCCTCGCAGGCTGGTCTCCTGGGGCCCGGCCAGTCTGTCTGCGAGATGGCAAGTCCCCTTTCTCCGGCCGTCCCAGGGTGCCGGCCGCTCCTTCCACCCCTCAGAAGAGAGCACAGGTCTCTCCCCTCCCCACCCCTCTCCCACCCCGAGAGAAAGCTTCAAGCTTGCAACCTGTAGGAAGAATCCGTCTGCATGACCGTTTACAAGTGTAGAAACACACAGACTGTGCTCCCCCGGCCCGCCGGCTGTCCCGGGGCTGCCAGGCCTGTTCCCGCACAAGCTGTGCCCCGCGGCCTGCGAGAGGGGCTCGGCATCAGCGCCCGTCCCCTGCTGCTTCGGACGGGCCAGCTACCTCCCAGTGGGGCCAGCTCTGCTGTCCTGGCCAGTGTCGTTGGCTCTAAACTTGAAGTGCCCCGGAAGCCCTGAGCCATTCCCAGCTGTGCTCCGGGGGCGTTGAAGACTGCCCACTCCTTCAGGGATGTCCCAGGCACATAGTTAGGGGGCAGGCCCCTGTCTCCTCGTTGCACAAGCGTCGTAAGTGTTTCAAGCACAAAATGGTTGTGATGTGAGCACAGTGGCAGGGCTTGTGGCAGGTGGCTTCTCCCAGCTCGGCTCTGTCCAGAGTTCGACGAGGATGTGCACATCTCGGGGGGGCCTGCTCTCGCTCGGACCAGGGCTTGGCCTGCGACTCAGCCCAGTTCTGGGACTCGTCATCCTATTTATTTTTCCGTGCCCATCCGAAGACGTGGGGCTGAGCCGCACTGCAGCCAGGCCCTATCGGGATGCCGTGGGCCCTGGGAACAGCGCCCTCTCTTGACCTCACACCCCACATCTTCAGATGCCTGAGCCCAGGCTGGAGCCTAACCAGCGAGACCCACCTGCCCTGTCTGCTGGGCCGAGCCCCGTGCATGCTTGGGAAGCTGACTGGCGAGCTCCCTGGATGGAGCCTGTCTTCCATCCCCACGGCCCAGGGGCCTCCTCGGCACAGCCCTGTGCCAGGCTCTGTTCCCAGTATTACCCAGTTCAGTGTTTGCTTCCGTCTGAGAGACTGACTCCTCCACGGCAGCCACAATTCCCCAAGGGACCACCTGGCGTGGCCTCTGGAGGCTGCCAGGAGGGAGGCGAGGCTACGAGGCAGAGGCGGGCACATCTAAGCCTTTGAGGTGGGCAGGGTGCCGCCTCCAGCCCCTCGGGGAGGGACGTCTGTGGGTCTGGGAGTGCTCTCCCTGCCCGCCCACCCCCGCCACAGCCTCCACGTAGGGACCTTTCACCCTGCTGTCCGCCTGGGGCGGTGTGGCTTGGGCAGAGGGCGGTTTAAAGCACAAAACTACCGCAAGGAGTTGCTGGAACTTTCTCACGCCACCCAGTGTGGTGGAGACACAGGCAGGCGGCCGCTGTGAAATCAGAGATGCACCGCTCTCCTCCGTCACAGAGCATCTCGGCTCACGGGGTGTCCTCTGATGCAGTCCGGGCAGGGTGCAGGCACTCCCCGCGGCTTGTTCCGCCACCGCCTATGCCCGCCATGTTCGCTGTCGTGTTTGTGTGGGCGGGCCTGCCCTGCGAGAGCGGAGAGTTCTTCCCACCCAGCGGCCCACACCTGTGGCTTCTGTCCCTTTGCCATCCCAAACAGGAAAGCGCTCGCCGCTCTCTTGGCTTGGCACAGCCTCCTGGTCCAGGCTCAGGAGCCAGGGCTTGGCCGATGCCCCCCACAGGCCTCCCTGGGCCTGGCCCTCCTCTCCTGGCTCCCAGATCCTTCACTGCCCTCCTATGTGCAAGGACAGACTCTACAGGGAAAATTGTTTCTTCCATGGCATCTTTGTTCTATCCCCCAGCCCCTGCCCATCTCCAGCACTCAAATGAGCCCCTGGCCCCCCACCACACCCCAGTCCAATCCTTTGAACCCATGTCCCGAGGGCCTTGCAGGGAAGCGGAACTGCTCCATGAAGAGCCGAGGGTCAGAGAGGACCCCTGAAGTGAATCAGGGCCCTGCCCTGCCCTGCCCACCAGCTCTCTTCTGGCGATCGCCTCCTGCCCAAGCTGCAGGGTCCTCTGGCCCGTGCTCTCCTCTGTGTGGCTAGCACAAGTGTATATATGTTTTGTACCTCTGCCGATGACTGTACATAGTGTATGAAAGTTATTTAAGCCCCATGCTGTACATTTCTGTTCCTAGACTGGATGTGTGTGTGTGTTCTAAGAAGTTGTCATAAATAAAACCTGAATGACCATTGTCTCAGGCTGACTTGTGGCTGGTGGCCCTTCCTGGGTGGGAGGTTGGTGGTGATGGGTGGGTAGGAGGTCAGCAGTGGTGGATGGGGTGAGAGTTTGGTGGGGGGGGGTGAGTGGGTGGGACATCGGTGGGGGGAAAGTTTGGGAGTTGGGAGTTGGAGGTCGATGGTAGTGGATGGGGTAGGAGGTCAGTGGTGGTGGATGAAGTGGGATGTCGGTGGTAGTGGATGGAGTGGGAGGTCCGTGGTGGGCGTGTGGGGTGAGAGGTTGGTGGTGGTGGATAGAGTGGGAGGTTGATGGTGGACGTGTTGGGTAGGAGGTCGGTGGTGGTGGGTGGGGTGGCCTCCGGGGCCCGGCTCAGCCTGATGAGTGTTTCCTGGGCTGGGAGTGTGGGGCTCATCAGCTAGGAAGCGGTGTTGAGAGCTTTGTCTCTCTCCAGGCCATCTCCTGCCTCCGGGATGGGCATGCTCACTGGAGGACGGGGCACTGGCGTTTATTGGGCACCTGCTTTCTCCAGGCCAGCTGTGGCGTTTTTCGCCGGATCTTCACTGTCCTGTGTGAGGGGTGGTGATCTCATCTTCTGAAATGACAGAGGTCTCTGAGAGGAAGTGGCAGAACAGACCTGTGCCTTACAGGCCACTTACAAAGAGGAGACAGAAATATAAAACGTTCACAGAAGAAAACAGCTCCACCATGTCTTGATTTTTGTTTCTAGATCCACTGCCCTAAAAATCCCGTGCGCTCTCCCTTGTCCTCCCAATATTTGTAGCATAAACACAGCTTCACGTCTATGAGACGCCGAACAGACCTACAGCATGCTGTCACCTGGAAGACACAATCATCGCTCTAACGCTGAGCCGCTCTTGTGCTTGTCACTCGATGGACTTTGTCTCCTGTCACCGTGTTCAGGAATTGGTGACTCTCGTGTCTTTTAATCGTGCTTCAGAATTCACTGCATTCCTGGCGCCCTCGCAGGACCAGGGCCCTCCACCGGCTCTGTGTGTCATGATCTGGTTTGTTGGGTTTAGCTCTCAAGAACACATTTTTTATGATAGCAGTTTTATTGAGGTATAATTCCCATACCATGAAATTCACCGTCTTTTCTTTAGGCTCATGATTTTATTTCGTTTATTTCTGTATTTGCTTTCCGGCCTCGTGGCAGCAGATGCTGAAGCGGCATCGAGTGAGCAACTGCGCGAGTGGGTGAAGGGAAGAAAGAACGGGCCGTTGGGGGGTTGGGTTGTGAAGCGTCACTAACCATCCAAACCTGGCTTTTCTTCTGCAACAGTCCTAGTTCCCTTTGATAATAACCACAACCCACTCCCCCAACCCTGGAGATTCTGGCCCCTCATCCCCTCGGGGACAGAGGCCTCAGGGGACAATCTGTGTCATCATCACCAGCCAAGCCCGTCTTGAAAACTTTACTTTCTGATTTTTGTGTTATGAAAACAGGGAGGTCTCTCTTTGCTTTGCTTTCCAAGTACGAAACCAAGTTGCCTCATCCAACACCGCAGTCCCGGCCGCTTATCTAGACCCGTGGCTGTGGACACACGATCCAGCCGGTCAGCTCCCTGAGTCTGCGGTTGGAGGAGAAAGGCTTCCCGAGGGAGGTTCCGCCCAAGAGGCTGGTGGTCCTCAAGCACAAGGGCCTTTTGAAGGGCCAGGGGACCCTGAGCCCCTGAGGGAGTTGCAGCCCTGGGCAGGCACAGGAACTCCCCCAGCCCTAAGAAGCAGGGGTGGCTTCTGAAGATGGTTGCTGTTGGCTGGCTGACCGGGCCCCACCCGTGTCATTCTTGCCACCCAACCCTTGCTCCCCACAGGCCCATCTTCTACAGGGCCCTGCCCTACGGGATGGAGCCCAGTGTTGACTATGGGAGGTGATAGATAGGCGTGGCTGGCCACAGGCCAAGGAGAGTGTGGGAGTGAAAGCGGAAGACAGAGCCCAGGAGCTGCCCCACTTGTCAGGAGGGGGCCCTGGAGCCCCTCCAGTCCCCTGCTTCCCCCTTGCCACTGTGTGCCCCTCCCTCGCCCTCCAGAGGGTTTGCCACAGAAGGTGGGTTTCCCAAAGTCAGCTCACCCTGTGTCTTGAAGATGCCAAGGGACTTAGGGGTGGTGAGGCAGGAACGCCAGGTCAAGTGACAGTGTCTTTTATCCTCTTAATATGAGATATTGGGGGGGGGGGGCGGTTTCCAGATTATAAGGGTAATATCTGCTTATTATGGAAAATTTGTAAAATGAATGACTGTGAAGACGAGAAATCTGTTTAGGACATAAGTTACGAGGCAGCTTCCCAGACCCGAGGAAATGGAACTTCTCAGAATTTGACAGGAGCCATTCGTTGTCAGGGCCTGGTGGCATCTTAAAAGATCGTTTTTTACAACCCTCTCAATTTACAGATGAGGAGAATTGAGGCCCAGAGAAGCCGACAGAGTCGGCCAAGGTCACACGGGGACAGAGATGGCCCTGGAATCCATTACCTCCCTGTCTGATCTCTTCCCCTCCTGCCCGTTCACCTGGCTTGACCAAGGAGAGGAGGTAACTGGCGGGGACATCAGGACAGTCTCTAAGTGGGTCCTGTACCAGTGCACTTGACCTGCTAACAGGTTTTTAATAAGATCTATCTTCCGTAATGCCCGTGGCAGAGCCAGATTGCGATTTGGACAAGGGCACGTGCGTGTAACAGTCAAGTCCTGTGACATCCCGTTCACCTCCGTCTATAACAGGGCAGCTGATAAGGCCCCTGGTGACAGCCGGGGCCACAGCTGTGGGACCCAGAGGCCAGGCCAAGGGGAGGGGGTGAGAAGGGCCTGTGGCCACAGCGCAGACATGTGAGCTTTCCTGCTGGCTCTGTTTGCAAGCACAACCGAGTGACTCCAGCTCTGTGCCCAGGCCGAGAGAATGTTGCGAGGAGCATGGCCCCCACTTGGAAGGATGAGTAGGGGCAGGGAGGGCGAGCACAGGGGGAGGGGGGCTCCCCATGTTCCTGGGGGCTTGGGTGCAGGTGAGGGGCTGGGCGCTGCAGGGCGAGGGCTGGAACCAACCCGGGGGTCGGCCTCGTCGTAGCCAGAGCCCCTTCCGAGTCAGAGCAAGTTTGGCGGCGGGGGAGCCTACTTTTTAGGACATTGGGTTATTGTCCCTGGGCTCAGAGCTTTGCCAAGGGCCCGGGTGATGGAAGGTCAGGGGTAACAGGTGACACCCTGGCTTGGAGTGGGAGGGTTGGTGGCAAATGACCCTGCAGAAACCCTGAGACCCTCCAGGGACTGTCAGATGGACCTGGGCAAGACGGATGCCAGCAGGAGCCACGGAGCTCGCAGGCGCTTGCCCAGCCCACCCTGCGGCGTGGGAGGAGGAATCCTCTGGCTCTTCAGAGGAACGGCGGCTGAGCTTCTGGTTTCCAGGGCCAAGTGTTGCCCCAAAGGGCAGACACAGTGGTGTCTTTATAGAGCAGCCCGTCCCCGGCGGGTGTATCCACACTCTGTGATCTCCCGGAATGTGTTATGAGTCACTAAGTCCTCTAAGAAATTCTCTCCTGCTTAAACTAGCCAGAGCGGACTCTGTGCCCTCCACCAGAACTCCTCCTGGTACAACTGGACTCCTGAGTGCCTCGTGGGTCCCAACAGCAACTTCCTCCCACCTGTAGTTCCAGCCGATGCTCAAAAGGACCTCTGCACTCCAGCCTCAGAGCACCATGCGGGGTGGGAGAAGGACCACGGGCAGAGCTGGGAGGGGCTGGCCGGGACCCAGATGTTCTCTGCAGAGAAGGCAGCCCCCCACAAATAGCTCTACCCGTACAGCCGAGAAGTGACTCAAAAGACAAGGAAACGCCCCCTCCGCAGAAGTCCATGCTTCCTCCTTTTATTGGAAAGATTCTGCAGGGACCAAGGCCACTTCCAGTGCAGGGCCCAGGAGCCTGTCCCCACTGTCACAGCTGTCACAGCCTCGTTTGTCCTGGCCGGGACCCAAGGATGCAGGCTCAGAACCAGCTCTTTCGTGACCTCCTGCTGCAGAAGCAGGAGGTGGGGGTGTCGACCAGCTGCTTCTCCTTGGCTTCCAGAACGTATAAGGTCTGCCTGGCGAGGCAGCTGACCATGGGGTCGCCGTCTTCCTGCATGTGCCTCAGGGCTGTGACACAAAATCGGGTGGCTTTGAACAGAGTAACGCTGTCGGGCTGGGCAGGAGGGCCGGGCCCTGCCAGGAGGGTAACCCGGCCATGGCGGGGTGGGGACTGGTAGTTTTTAAAATACGAGCAAGAATTCCTCCTGGAGTTCACGCTGCTCAGTCACAAGCAAGACGCCACCCCTGCCAGGGGCCCCGGGACGCCCCGTCTCCACTTTCGCCTCCCTGCTCTGCCCTCCTTGCCCAGAGAACAGCTGTGAGCGAAGTCCTCTGGCTCAGAGCTGCAATGGGACTCAGCGAGCCCGTGGGAACCCAGCGGGGCAGGGACGTGGGCTTGAGAGGGCAGGACAGAGGACAAGGAGGGGAGTGTGGGGGACGTGTCCAGGGGGCGGATGGAGAATGGGAGGACGACAACACGAGCAGTTCCGGGGGCTCCTGAAGGGAGGGCTTGGGAACCCCCATGTCCCCTCCAGTGAGGAAACTTTGGGTGTCCCTCCTATAAAGAGTCAAAGGAACTGTGCTGGCTGACAAAGGGGCTGGAGGCCACTGGGAGTGAGTGAACGTGGTGGGGCAGGAGGGCTCCAACCAACACCCCAAACCCAAATGCCCTGGACATGAGCCTGCCTCGTCACTCCTCAGGATTGTCATTTCTGTGAGCCCATCTGCCCACTTCTCATTCCTCAGCCTCCCAGCCAACATCAGTACCTCCACAATGCGCAGGGGGAGGGCGGCCCGGCGCCACTCACCTGAGTATGCCTCCTCAATTTCGTTGGTGTCTTCCGTGCCTAGGGTCTGGATGATCTGGCCTACGGGGCACCCAGAGCACCCCAGTGGGCCCACATGGGACCCCAGCCGCACCTGCTCTTGTGCCTCTGCCCCAAACACCCCGCACCCCGTTCCCTCCCTCTGTGGTTCCCTCCCACCACGGGCCTTGGCCACCAGCCTCACGTCTAGACCTTGCCCACGAAGTTGACATATTTCCCCCTGCTTCTCTGAAGGGTCATAAGCAAGTTGGGCTGGGGGAGGAGGGGGGACCCCTCGCTCCAGAGGTGTTTTCCCTGGGCTGACAGGAGGCAGTCCCCGCCAGTCTCAGAGCTCCCCGCCCTTCGGGAGCTTTGCGGGCTGGCCTCCCCGGGCTCAGCCCATTCTGCACTGGGAAGGCCATCCAACCCAACCAGGAGCTTCCTGCAGGGGAGTGGAGCCGGTGCAAAGAGTCTTCCTCCCGTTTTCCAACACAATTTCCATGGGCCCTGTGTGCCCTTGGGCCCCGGGTCCCCGGGCTGCTTGAAGGACCCAGGACAGTCACACGGGGGCTCCAACAAGAGGGAAAAGCCGTACCTGCAAACCACACTGCCGCCTGGCGGATGCGCGCCTGCGGGCTGTTGAAGAGGGCCTCGCACTGCTTCAGGAACCAGAGGGCCTTGTTTGCCTTCTGCTCCAGCTGGAAGAGGAGGAGCGGGTTCCGGCAGGGTGCCCCCGCCAGCTCTCCTGCCCTCAGACAGTCTGCACACTAAACAGGAGTGGACCACGCCGTGCAGAAAGCTGTCAGAACTCCCCACATCTCCACCCTCCCCCAGCTCCTGGAGCCCTGTTTCCTCTCTGAAGCCTTCCTGGATTGATTAAGCTGTGGGGGTCACTTTCCCTCTGGGAGGCATGAAGCTCTGAGTTACCCTAGTCTTTGGCTCACACGTTTTTCCCCTACCGCCAAGAGTAGAGGAGTGAATCCCATTGTTTAAATATTGTTTGTTACCCGATCAAAGAATGGGCAGAGATATGAAGAGACATTTTTTCCAAAGAAGATATACGGATGGCCAACAGGCACATGAAAAGACGTTCAACATCAGTCATCATCAGGGAAATGCAAATCAAAACTACTCTAAGATATCACCTTACGCCCATTGAAATGGTTATAATCACCAAGACAAAAAATAACAAATGTTGGAGAGGGTGTGGAGAGAAGGGAACCCTCATGCACTGCTGGTGGGAATGCAAACTGGTGCAGCCACTATGGAAAACAGTATGGAGATTCCTCAAAAAATTAAAAATCAAAATACCATAGACCCAGCCATCCCACTACTGGGCATTTACCCAAAAAACTTGAAATCAACAATTCAAAGAGACTCATGCACCCCTAAGTTCATTGCAGCATTATTCACAATAGCCAAGATGTGGAAGCAACCCAAGAGCCTATCAACTGATGAATGGATAAAGAAGATGTGGTGTACACAATGCAATACTACTCAGCCATAAAAAAGACAAAATCGTGCCATTTGCAACAACATGGATGGACCTTGAGGGTATGATATTAAGCAAAATAAACCAGACTGAGAAAGACCAACACCACATGACTTCACTCATACGTGGAATACAAACACATGGACAAAGAGAACAGATTAGTGGTGACCAGAGCGGAAGGGGGTTGGGGGATGGGCCAAAGGGGTAAAGGGCCACATATATATGGTGACTGACAAATAATAACGTACAACTGAGATTTCACAAGATTATAAACTATGACATCAATGAAAAAAATATATTTTTTGTTTATATCTTGGCTCAAAATCTCCCATCTCATGGTCATCTGCTTTAGGCTGCAAGAGAACCGATCACGTCTACTCCATTCTGTTTAAACGGGGCCTCGAAGTGAGTGCCACGTGTCATGCGTGTCCCCTGGGAGTGACCCTCTCCTGCAGACCCTCTTTGCGGGCTCAGTGGATGACGCGTCCTGCCTTCCACAGAGCCCGCCAACCCTCCCCCGTCTGCTGCCTTTCCTGCTAACCTCCCACTCTCCCTCCTCGCTCTGCATCTAAGTTCTCAAACTGAGAGGCTAGATCCTTGGTGTGTTTTTTCAAACTTTGCCGGCAGCAGAATCTTTCCTTCAAATAAAATCCTAATGGAAACCCAGCATCCCCAGTGAGCAGCCGTGGGTCCACTCTTGTGATGGCCGTGGGAGGCCAAGCCCGGTCCCCTGGTCGTCTCCCCCATCTTTTGAAGTTGCCCTGGGAAACCGTGGGTTCTCGGACCCTGGTCTCCTCTTCCCACCAGCCCACTGATCCTGCTCCATGTGGATCAGGCCACCAGTGTCTCCCATGGTCCAAGTCCAACAGGCACATCTTGTCTTGACCTTCCTACAGCCGTGCGACAGTCACCGTACGCTGTGGGCCGCTCACTGCTTCCTCCCTTGGCGACCGTGACCCCCATCTCTTCTTGTTCCTCTTCTGCTTCTTGGCCCGACTGTCTTTCTGAGTCTCCTCCGTGGGAGCTCACGTTCCCTGGGATCCCCGTGCTGACTCGCACGCTTCTCCTGCCATGTGGCTTTCCTTCCAGTCACCATCCCACTGGGCGCTCAGTGTTGGCGCATCTGTCTCTCTAGCACGACCCTGCTCTCCAGCTTCGGTGATGTCATCCAGCCTCCAATGGGATAGACCCACAAACTGGACGAACCCCACCCGGACAACACAGAGCCTCTATCATCTCCTCCACCCCTGTGTCCCCGACCTCAGTCCACGACGCCGGCATTTACCCCCATCAGAAACCTGAGACTCGACCTTAACTTCACACCCCACATCAAATGAGTCTCCGAGTCTGGCTAATCCCCCCGTGTCTTCGTCTTCATGACCTTATCATCTTTCTCCGGCCCCTCTCGAGCACAGGCCCCAGTCCTGTCCCTTGTCAACTTGTCCGCTTATCCGTGGCCAGATGACCTGTCCAAAATGCACAGCTATGTAACCTTGTTTCGCTTGTGCTTAGAACACTTCTGTGACTCCCCGTGGCCTACAGCCTCACGTCCTTACTGAGCTCCTTACTGAGCCCAAACCTCTGCCACACAGCGGCGACCCCTGCCTCCCGCTTCCTGCTTTGCCCTCCAATTCCCACACTGCACGCTGGCGGTCCGCAAGCCGAAACCAGCCTGCGGATTTTTTCGTTTGTTTCACACAACGTTTTAAACATTGTAAATTATTTGCCAGTATCAGTGTGGGAAGTTTCAGCAAAAATCAGGATTTCCCGCTTCTCTTAATAAAGTGGAAGATCCAGCAATGCTGAGCCCACTTTCTCTCAGAGAATCAATCGCGTGGTTCCCCGCCTTCTGCACCGGAGGCCGGACTGTCTCCAGGGGGAATGACGGAACTGGGCAGCGTTCTTGTCAAAGTGATGAGGTGGGTACACCAATTTCTAACATCCCGCTGCCTATTTGTATCCAAGAAAGACCTGTTTCTCGCCATCCATGCCCAGAACTTGACCTGCTCTTTTGTAGAAACACACACAGGGTTTTCTCCCAGTTCACACACGCACTGGGTTTTCTAGGAAGGCATCTGCGATATAAAGCAAAGACCGTATTTCCTTTTGTTTTGAGCTTCACCAAAAGCCGTCCATCACTTAGGCAGTCACATCCGCAACGACAACACTTCCTGGGATCTGCGTCCCCAGCACGGCAGTCCTGTACCGTTCTGCTCTTGTCGCGGGGCCCTTCACAGAGATTCCACGTAGAGGGCCAAGGAGCCAGCTACTTCATCGAGTCCCCTAGAGGGGCGGGCCCCGGCGCGGACGTCTATGACTTACGTCGTACAATGTTATGTTACGTTATGCATGTCACGTCATGATCTAATGTTATACTCAGGTTTACATATATTACTAAAAATCACCTAGTTCTCCTTTGGGCATTATATTTATTTCGCAACCTGGAGTGGTAGGCCATATCGGCCACGCATTTCGTCTAAGGGTGGTGAGGGGGTGTTCGTAAACGTGAGCTCTAACAGGATGCGCTGTGTCCGACAGCGCTGAGAAGCACGGCCTTAGACGGCCCCCGGGGGTCCCGTTCTCCCGGGGCCGCCCAGTCTGCTTCTCTGCTGAACGTGCCCTGCGTGGGCTCGTAGGCACTGAGTTTTCTGCCCTGGCCCTAATGGTTCCAAGCCACTCAGAGCTCCCACATGCCAGGCTCTTCCGCCCTTATTTCCCAGGATCAAATTATACGAGATGATGGGTGGAAAGTCCCTGGAACAGAGGAAGGGCTTTGCTCCATACCCCTGGGTATGGCGGCGCCTCAGCTGCCCTCCTGATGCCCTCTCTTTGCCTAAGTGATGCCCTGCCTTCCATTCCCCCTCCCCCAAGACGACACCTCCTCCAGGAAGCCTTCCTTCAATCCGCAGACTGGGCTGAGTGCCCCTCCTTTGTACTCCAAAGTATATTCCTCTCCGTTAGCCCTTCCCAAAGCATTCCGAAATTATCTCCTGGCTCCCACCTTAGACAGGAAGCCGTGGGAGGGCAGGAACCATGTCTGGGAGCTGGACACAAGCAGATGCTCAGTGAGCACCCCACTATTAAATGGCTGCCGCTGCTGCAAACCCCAGAAGCTGCGGGAGAGCCACCCGGACTGCTGGGTGCACCGCCCTCCCCAGCAGAGCGGGGCGCTGAGCAAGCTGCTGGCTTACCAGGGCTCTGAGGATGGTCCATGTGTCCCTCTTGGCAAATATGGCCTTGAGCTTCCACCAGCCCAGTATGGTGGCCACGCGGCGCAGGATGGGCCGGCAGATCTGGAAAGACAGGAAGGCTCGGCATGGGGAGGTATGGGAGCAGGGCCGGGAAGGGACCCAGAGGGGCACAAAGAGGGGAGACGGACGGCAGTGAGCCCAGCCTGGTGGGATGGAAGATGCCAGCATGCAGAGGGACCCGGGGGTCAGGAGACAGGCAGGGCTCTCCCAGGCATTGTGGCTACCCTGATGCCCCTGTTCCCCATTAACGAGTTTAAAACTACGGCTGTAATGACTCTCCCAGTGGCTGTGGTACAACCCAGGACCCAGAGCAAGGAAATTGCTCACCTCCTCGTCTCATCCATCCACCCCATGTCTTCACACCCCCAAAGAGAGTCCCTCTGAAAACAGATTTCCTTAAAGTCTGGCTCCTCCAAGTGGGATTCTCACTCCCCTGCCTCAGGGTTGGTTCTCCAGGAATATCACCGCTGAGGTCCCTGGGAGGGACCCCTCCCCGCGAAGATAATACCCCATTCAACCGCCCGTTAGCAGCATCCTCCAGGAGGCCTCCGCAGGGCAAAGGACCCAATCTGCGGACGCCCAGCGTCCTATTACAAACCGAGGCAGCCCTTTTTCAGTTGCAACATCCCTCAGCCACAGTTCAGTCCCTGGGCTCCCGGACCCAGAGCCGGCCCATGCATCCCAGAACGTGGGCCAGCTCCAGCCCCTCTCTGCTCTGCCCACTGCACTGCCCCCAGAGGGAGCCCCTCACCTGAGCCACATCGATGTTCACATCCTCCATGTGCAGCACAAGGGGGACCACCAAGTTGAGCACCTGGTGCTTCAAGGGGAAGACGAGGACTTTCCTCCTGACCTTGGCCAAGAGACTCCTATAGATCTCGAAGGCTGCCAAGCGCAGATGCTCTGACTTCTGGGTGAGAAGACACACACACACACACACGCACATGTGGGGAACACATGTTCTACCTCAGTCCACGCAGTCCCAGAGGGACAGGTGGTCCCCAAGCTCCGCCCCACCCACCGCACGCTCCCCATGCACACTCCCTCCCGCCACGTGATCTGCTCTGCGTCCACGGCCTCACGAGTGCCCCCGGCTGTGGCCGTTCTCTCTGGCTCCATTTTACCCCCTTTACAAGCCTTGGGAAGAGGCCGGGAGCAATCAGCCCCTGAGAATGGCATCCTAGTCGAGCTAGAAGGGCCCTTGAGAGAGTTCCGTCCACCTCCCTTCCTGTACCGATGTCCAGAGAAGGAAAATGTCCCCTTAGGGGGCTTTACCTCCTCAAAGAAGGGCGCCAGCGTGAAAGCGAGCTGCACCAGGAACGAGGAGGAGTCCTGCCAGGTGAGGTTCTCGACCAGACACCTGAGCACCAGGAGCGTCTCCATCACGATGTCGCTGTCCGCGGAGTGGCAGCAGTTCAGCACGTAGGGCTCGAGGATGCGGAGCTGTGGCACCTGTGGGGCCAGAGCTGCTCAGGCCAGGGGACTCCGGCTGCATCGGGGCCTCTCCTCTCACCTCGATCTGATCCCACGGATGAGAGCAGTGGCCACACACTCTCCCCCCACGTCCCCATCCCGGAACTGGGACTGGACCGCTAAGTGGGTGGCCGTCCGAGGGAGCTGCTCCAAAGGGCATCCGGGCAGGTGCCTTCTGTCCTCGTGGGTAAAGAGAGGACAGCGGAGATGACAGCTCCTTCCACTATCCCCATAAATTCCCCCCCTCTATGGCCTTTATCGTCCCTGCCGATGCCCCCCATCTCCAGGAGACCTGGCCGGTCTGGGATCCTGGAATCGGCTTGGCCAGTTCTGTGAAGTGGCCCCCTCTTCCCTTTCCTGGGAGGGAGAAAGCATTAATGGCTGCAGCCCCTTACCCCTGGCTTCGTGAGGATTTCTAATTCCAAGAGTGTGTCCCGCCCTGTCTATAACTGGACACCCGGGCCTCCAGATCTCTCTATTCCTTCCCCGGGGGGACGACACCTCTCGAGAGCATGCCCATGGCCCCCCGCCCCATTTCACCATGTTCCTGTGCTTTGCAAAGATCTCCACCGCTCGCAGCAACAGCTTCACTGTGGCCGGCTCCTCATACTGGAACCAGTCTGCCAGGATGTGAACAGTGACTTCATCCACTGTGGCTGCCACGTCCGGGCACTGGAGTAGCTGGAGAAAGGAGACGGAGAAAGGCTGAAACGGTGGGCGAGGAGAAAAACATCTTGATGACTTCGAATCTGCCTTCCTCCTCCTGAGGGAAGAGAGGTCCTTAAGGATTTGGAAGAACTGATAAAGAGGCCAAAGCTAAATGGAAGGGTCACACCCTATCCTTCCAGAAGTCAGTCATTCTGCAAGTTTTCCTGAGGCAACTTTGACACGAGGAGTTATGGGGGATAAAAGTAAGAAATGCACCCAGACATATAGATATAGATACAGAAACAGCTATAGATATAGACATGTACCTGTGTATGATTATTTGAGCATAGAGAAAATGTGGAAGCATACATATTTTGATGCTGGTTTATGAGATACCCGGGAGATGAAGGGGTGGAGAATAAGCCTGATTTAATAGGAGGGAGAAGGCAAAAGGGGAAAGAAAAAAAAAAAGGCTATCATAGGAAAAGAATAGCATGCACGACTTCATTTGTAAATTTATGTAAAATTATGCGTATATATGTCATATAAAAAGACAAGAGCTAATCAGACACATTTAAATGAGGGGAACTTGCTTTTGTGTGTACACACGTATGCACGCACAAATGGATGTGTATCTGTGTTTAGACGTGAGGCCCTAACAGGAAGGAAGTTTCCATGGACCGCCCCCAGGCAGTTTCTCCCTGCCTTTGATTGGCAGCCAGGCAGACCCATTTCATTGACTGACCACCCGAGCGAGCTCCTTAAATTTTCTGAGCCTCAGTTTCCTCCTCTACGAAACAGAGGTAACCAGACCTTTTTCTCAGAGTTGCCATAAGAATTCAAATAACTGAACCCCCTGTTCCTGGAGGACCCTAAAGAAAAGCACACAGCCTCGTCTGTTTTAAACGTTTATTTCTACTTGTGATCTGGAAATGGATGAGGACGGTGAAATCACAGAGATGCTGCACAGGGCTGGCGGGCAGCAGAGCGCTTCCACGGCCGCAGCCTCCTGTTTGTAGATCTTGACCCACTTCACGTTCTCATCAGGCCCCTAAAACCCTGCTGGTTCTCCAGTTTACAATCGACTGGGTCTCCCTTTAGTGGCTGGGGCTAAGGGTCACCCATCTTCCTACGTATGCAGTGTGGGTCCCAGCCTTCTCCAAGCACGCCGACCCCTCCCTCTGCCCTTTTAGACGGAAAATCCAATCCGAACGGCAGGTGAACGAACGCCTATGCACATGTCCACGTGTCTCCGTTGGGTATTGTGCATTTGCAGGGGCTCCTAGAGTGGTTCTCAATGTTCTCAGCATTTCTGGAATACTACAGCTTTAAACTCGGGAACTTCTCCAACAGACCAATGCCTGGACTCCATCCCAGACCCACTCAGTGGACTCTAGGCGGGGAGTGGGGAGACGGAGTGAGGCGTGGGCTGGCTTTAGCATTTGTAAAACAACCCCAGAGGATCCCAGCATGCAGCCAGCGTTCAGAACCACTGCCCTAAGAAGAGTGACATCCATCTCACGGTGTCCCCCGCCTGCCCAGGCTGGTGCCTGTCCTGTTTCTCAAAGCGAGGTCCAGGGACCACCCGTACTACGACAACCAGGAGAGTATTGATAGAAAATGAAGACATCTGGGCCTGGCCCCAGAGCCACTGAATCCAAGCATCTGGGTTCAGGGCCCAGGAATCTGCATTGAAGCCACTTCCCCCACAATATGAGATCCACCAGGGCTGGATGCCCACTGAGCTGGGGCATCCTCTCCACTCCAGGCTCTGCATTCTGCGTGTCCACATTCCCACATCCTTAGCACAGGTCCTGCCAGCACGACACACATCCTCGAATGCATGGACCAGCGCCCGCGTGCCAGCGTGCACATATTAGCTCATGGCAGTGGGCCCCTTCCAACCAGACAGCGGTGTCCTGTCACCTACACAAGGACACACCACGACACACCAGGATAACATCTGTCTACAGTTTAGCATTAGCACTGCGTTCTCTCCCGTCTCTGTTATGTTCAAAAGCAATCCAGCTTTGGTAAAAAAAATTTTTAAAAATCAAGTGCCTTGAATTTTGAAAGGAGCCCATTCAAAGCTGTGGTGAATCAGAAACCACAAAACTCTCCTAAACACGGCGGGTAGAAGTATAAACTGGGACAATTTTACTGGAAAGCAATTTGATATTAGTACCAAAAGTCATGGAAGACATTCATATTTTCTGAACTAATGCTTCCACTTATATTCAATATTTAAGAAAATAATCTGGAATATGGGCAAAGTCTGTGGCACAAAGATGTTCATTACAGTGTTATTTATCGTAGCGTAAAATTAGAAAAAAAAATGGTCCAAGAAATGATAGGACATCTTTGCCATGAAATATTACATTGCCACTAAAATTTATGTTTACAAAAAAGCATGTAATGACATAAGAAGATGCTTGAAGAGAGCAGGATACAGAAAATTAGTAGAGAATGATTTTAGCTACGATAAACACACACACACACACACACACACAGCTCCAGTCAGGCCAAAAGCTAAAAGTGGTTTCCTCTGGGTATCACAATTATTAATGGTTTTATAATTTTAAAAATTATTTTCTGTGTTTTCTACATCTTTTTTCTGGCAGGTGGCTAAGATATATCGAGTCAATCAGTGATGCTAAGCAAAGATTTCTTTTATTTATTTATTTATTTATTTTGAGGAAGATTAGCCCTGAGCTAACATTGCCGCCAATCCTCCTCTTTTTTGCTGAGGACGACTGGCCCTGAGCTAACGTCCGTGCCCATCTTCTTCTACCTTATATGTGGGATGCCTGCCACTGTATGGCCTGATGAACAGTGCGTAGGTCCACACCCGGGATCCGAACTGGAAAACCCCCGGCCGCCAAAGTGGAACACGCAAACTTAACCGCTGCGCCACAAAGCCGGCCCCCAAAGATTAATTTTACAAGGCTGCTGAAGGCTCAGGCGGATGAAAGAAAGAGCTGAGTTTTCCCATAAAGTCAGGGCAGAGTCGAACTGCCTTGAAATTCAAGGGGGAGTCACCTCAGGTAAATTCAAAGCCTGTGACTCCAGGAAACAGAATCAACTGTCATCAGCAACGTCCCCCAACCCTTCTGTGAGGCAGCAAGTGACAGTCCATCGGGCCGCCCCTCCCCAGCGGTCTTCCCTGGAGGCGTCCGTGGGGTACGGCTGCCTTCCAGAAGGACCGGCCGCACCTGCCCTGCTCCCACCAAGAGCCGCTCACCTCCGTCACGAACACCAGGGCTGTTAAGTGATTCGCGTGGTCCAGCTCCTGGAGAATCCTGACGGTGAGGCTGAAGATGGGGCGACTGTGCCAACAGCTCTTGAGGACCATGGCTCTGCCGAGGAGAGCACGGCTCAGGGGCAGGCCCGGGCGGCAGGAGAGGACCACCAGGAGGGGAGGGCCTCCGCCCGAGACGGGGCACCGACTCACCTGGCCAGCACAGCGACTCCTTTGTAGTGCATCTCAGGACTGGTAAGCGTCTCCCAGCCCCCGAGCTTCTGAACATAAGACACGTGGTCCCCATAGCCAGCACTTCGCATCAAGGTCTTCAGGGCCTCCACGGTGGAGCTGGGAAAAGGCAGAGAGCGGACAGGAAGTCATCCCCACCATCGGTGCTTCCCCCCATCACCTTCGACCTACGTGTCTACGCAAACCTCAGAGTCATGAACCGCTGGTGGTGGGACGGCCCGTAGAGACCAGGCTCACACCTGACAAATGCAGCCAAGACAGAAGCGGCAGCCCCAAGGGGATGCAGGAAGCCAGCAGAAGGGGAGGGGATGGGGTCCAGGTGAGTACTGGGGGGCATCGTTTATCTACTGTATTGGTTTCACTTTGGCACAGAATCTTGCACCAGCCTGGGAAGCCAGAATCGCAGAAAGAGTCTTTTCTAAGAAGTCCAGGGAGGCTTGTTGAAAGGATGTGCGGGCGACACACTCAGTGCCCCGGCAGGAGGTGGTCAGAACCTGCAGGCTGGGACCAGGTCCGGCAGGTGGCAGGGAACAACCAGACATGGGTACTGAGCCGACGGGCCCTGGACGCAATCCTCCCCCGGAGGCCAAAGGTACCTTACAGGGTCCACCCATTCGGTCACATGCTGCTGATCCTGGATGATCTCCGCGGCCCCTTCAAGCACGAGAAAGGAGATCTGGAGCAGCAAGGCCATAAACAGGGAAGAGAAGAGCACCTGCACCTCCATCCGCCGACTCGGTTCCAGCAGGAGCTCGTGGATGGCCCTGGTGGCCTGGGGATGGAGAGGACAGCGGGGGCATTACCATCGTCATCTTCAACTCTTGGGTCCTGTCACCAGGAGGTCTGCCCACAGCCAATCACCATGACGGGCTGGCCCAGACCAACCCGCGCTGCTAGGGCAAGCGAGGACTAAATTAGGGGTGAGCCAGGAGAATAAAGGGCAATTTCTAGAATGTTATGATTTGAAAGTGATCTTATAATCGTGGTGGCTGTTTTATTCTCTCACATCCTAGAGCGTTAAGGAGGGGCTGGGGGTGTTTGTCGGACCTGAGCTCACCCAGGGAGAACCAGAAGTTGGTTCTGTCTCCTCTCCAAGGCAGGGTCAACTGGGACACCCCCCCTCAACCCCACCGCAAGACCCCGCCATGAGATTGTTCAACCAAACGCTGATGTGTAAAAACAGAGGCCCCAAGACCTCAGGATGGCCCAGGACAGGTGCTGGGGTTCCCCCGCCCAGCCCCGGCCCCCTCCACGGGCCCCTGCATACAATCAACGGAGAGATCTCTGTCCTGTGGCTGGCCCCCTGGCCCCGTGACTTCTGGTATGGAGTCAGTCTGTGCAGCAGGTTTTCCATGATCACCTCATAGCCTTTGGGGAACGAGGCCAGGATTTCCCAGGGCTTGCGGGCCCCCCTGTGGAGGAAGAAGCCCCCCAACATGGTTACCCTCCGCGGGCTCCCCAAAGCTTCCAGGGGAAGGGGCTCTAGGCTCCTCTGCCCACAGTGAAGGCTCCCTCTCCTCTTGCCTTTCCTTGCCTCTCTCTTTCTCTCCTCTGATCCCTTGACGGTTCCATCACCTCCAGACCTCTGTGTTCTCTGTCACCTCACACATAAGTGAATCAGAAAATGCTCCCTTGGACTATGAACCTGATATGAGAAAGCATCTGGGGCCTGGGGCTGGCCTGGTGGCATAGTGGTGGAGTTCGCGTGCTCTGCTTCAGCGACCCAGGGTTTGCTGGTTTGGATCCTGGGCACAGACCTACACGCCACTCATCAAGCCATGCTGTGGCAGGTGTCCCACATATAAAGTAGAGGAAGATGGGCATGGATGTTAGCTCAGGGCCAGTCTTCCTCAGCAAAAAAGAGGAGGATTGGCGGTGAATGTTAGCTCAAAAAAAGAGACAAGAAATTCTCTAAGGTCAAAGGTTTTTGGCCAGACTTCAATGTTTCAGGTCAGTCAGAAGAGCCCCTGTGGTAGCCTCTCTGTGGTCCGGTCCAAGCTCTCGCTTCCTTCCAGCCCCCGACCTCTGCTTGGTCTCCCAGACGGCCCACCCCAGCCCTGATGCACAGGGCGAGCACATCGCTCTGCAGCCCGGGCCTGACGACTCCCTCCGAATGTCTTCCAGCCTCGCCCCAATGCACTGGCTGTTTCTCCTCTCTCCTTTCACTAACGACTTTCCCTTTGCCTGGAATGTCCACCCTCCTCATCTTGATCTGATAAAACCACACTCAGAAAAAAAACTATACATCTGAAAGTTATTTTCTACAAGTAACAGAATACAAATTTAGGAAAAGCTGCTTAGGGTCCTCAAAAATCACGGCCTTTTTGAAACAGAAGCGAGAACAATGGGGGAACGTAGGAGAGATAAAAGGTGTGGATGAAGAGATGGTCCCCGATGGCAACACGGCGCCCGGGTCCTCCAGGGACGAGCACAAAGAGAAGCATTTAAAAGAATCTGAAGAGGGAAAAAAATTGAACAAAAGAAGGGCGATTAGTGACGGCCAACTTCTCAACAGCAACGGTGGGCAGCAGAAGATAGCAGGATAAACTCTACGAAGGTCGAACAAACGTAAGTGTCAACCTACGAGTTTCCCAGCAAACCCATATTTTAGGAGAGATTTGCTTTATTTACAGATAAATAAAAAGAGAGGGTTTGATCAACAGATTCTCACCCAAGGATAAACTCCTAAAGAATGTACTTTAAGAAAAAAGAAAAATAACTTCACAAAGAAAGTTTGAGATGCAAGAAGGGATGGTGACGAAATAAGATGGTAAATATGCCCGTAAATCTAAACACAACGTTAGCCTCAGACTGCTCATAGCATTCCTCATAGCAGCAAACGCTGGAAACCGCAAATAGCATTTGATAGAGGATGGGAAAACCACACAATGGAATATTATAAAACAGTGAAAGTGGTTGATTTCCAGCGACAATTATGAGATGGATGAAATTTAGCAACATAATATGGAGAATTTGACAGATTAAATAGATGGAAAATAAATTCAGCTACGGAGGACTTACCAACACAATTAACAAGCCTGATTTAACAGATAATGTTGCAAGTAACAGAGAATACAAATTTATTTCAAATATCCCTTAAAAACACAGTAAAATTGATAAGCATAATCTTCCTAGGCCGCACATACTCACACATACACAAATCTCAATGCAATCTAGAAAGAAGACTTTTAGATCATGTTCTCCAGTTACCACTCAATGAAACTGGAAAAAGATGGGGGCTGGTCGGGTGGTGCAGTGGTTAGGTTCACACGTTCCGCTTCTCAGCGGTCCGGGGTTCGCCAGTTTGGATCCCAGGTGCAGACATGGTACTGCTTGTCAAGCCACACTGTGGTAGGCATCCCACATATAAAGTAGAGGAAGATGGGCACAGATGTTAGCTCAGGGCCAGTCTTCCTCAGCAACAAAGAGGAGGATTGGCAGTAGATGTTAACTCAGGGCTAATCTTCTTTAAAAAAAAATTAATAAATAATAAAAAAAATAAAAATTAGAAAAAGATACCAAAACTATCCAGCCACTTGGAAATTAAAAGGTCATAGAAGGAAAACTGTATAAATCTGTATAAATAAATCACTGGAAGCTGTAAAGGCATTTGGTAAAATTCAGTCTATTCCTGATTTTTCTTTTAAGATTTTTTTTCCCTTTTCTCCCCAAAGCCCCCCAATACATAGTTGTATATTCTTAGTTGTGGGCCCTTCTAGTTGTGTCATGTGGGATGCCACCTCAGCGTGGCTTGATGAGCAGTGCCAAGTCCACGCCCAGGATTCGAACCGGTGAAACCCTGGGCCGCCACAGCGGAGCGTATGAACTTAACCACTCAGCCATGGGGCCGGCCCCTTTATTCCCGATTTTTAAAGAAACTCAGTAAATAGAGAATGGAAAGAAAATTCCCTATCACGAGAAAGCGTATTTATTAGAAATTAACAACAAGCAATCTTAATTTCCCTATTAAGAAATTATGTGCCATCAGCGCTGTGCTGGCCAAGACAGAGCAAGCCCACTCCAGCCTCTCTCCTACACCAATTAACGCTAAAAACACTGGTAAAGTACAAAAAGCAACCACTTGAAGATTCTGAAAATTAGTAATAGCAGGTCAAATGGGGGAGGGAAGCCAAAATTTGAAAAATAACCCTTACTAGGTGAATTTCTCAGATTTTTTTCTCTTTTGTCTCCCAACTTTGACCTGATGGTGACCCAGTGCTGAATTAGGCAGCAAGCTCAGACAACAAAATCTCTGAGCAAAACCTTGTCACTCTGGCAGGAGGACCGGGAAAATGGAATCCTATTACCTGTGACCCTAGGAGAGCATGGGTGGAATCTGCACAGCTGCAGAGTGGAGCCCAAGGTGGCAGCAGCAATAACACAAGGCACTTAGGACCCAAAGAGTGTGTTTGGAGGATGGGAAACCTCTCTTTTTTCCCCCTCTTCCTTTTTTCTCACTTCACTACCCTGAAGGTGGACCCAATTGTGCAGCTGTATTGGCACCAGCAGCAAAATTGAGAGAAAGCCCAGCTTTCCAGACAGAGGACCTGGAAAATGGGTCCCTGGGAGCCAGAATGTAGGGAAAATCTCAAAGAAAAGAGAGCTAGAGAAAGGATTTCCCCAGTTCTGTATATATGAATCCAGACACAAGTCCTGGGGTCACTCCTGAGCTGCACATGCATAAGATAGACCCAAATAACCCCTGAGAGGCACACGTGCAGGACAGACCCAAAGCAGCACCGCAAAAACTTTAAGAACTTAACAGACCCTGACATTACATCCAACAGAAGGTGAGACAGACTTGCTGTCTGAAGCATACACCAGGTTGATTGTCTGCTTCAAAAAAAGATAAATATTTTCTGGGGGCCGGCCCGTTGGTGCAGTGGTTAAGTTCACAAGTTCCACTTCGGCAGGCCAGTGTTTGCTGGTTCAGATCTCGGGTGCAGACATGGCACCGCTTGGCAAGCCATGCGGTGGCAGGTGTCCCACATAGAAAGTAGAGGAAGATGGGCACGAATGTTAGCTCAGGGCCAGTCTTCTTCAGAAAAAAGAGGAGGATTGGTGGCAGATGTTAGCTCAGGGCTAATCTTCCTCAAAAAAAAAAAAAAAAGATAAATATTTTCTGGAAGAATTTAACAGGACCAAGAGCCTCACAATCCCATATTCAAAATGTCTATACTGCAATCCAAATTTACTTGCCATACAAAGAATGGAGAAAATGTGATCAGTTCTCAAGGAAAAAGATAATCAGCACATGCCAATCCTGAGATGACCCAGTTGTTGGAATTAGCAGTGGAATACTTCTATTTCCCAGATAAAGACTTTACATAGACATTTTAAACATGCTTCGTGAGATAAAGATGAACACTGGTTGGGATCAAGAGGAAAATGGAGATGGTAGAGGAGAGAGTTTGTGAACTTGCAGATATATCAATAAAAATTATACAATGTGAAAAACAAAGAAATTAGAAAAAATTAATAGAGCTTCATGGACTTGTGAGACACCATTAAAAAGTCTAACATTTATGTCATCGGAATCTTGTAAGGAGAGGAGAAAGACATTGGTGCAGAGAATGTATCTGAAGAAATAATGCCTAAAACTTTCCAAGTTTGCTGAGAGACATATATTCACAGATTCAAGAAGTTCATGAAGCTCAAAAAGGATTAGCTCGAGGAAACCATGACACAACATAATCAAACTTCTGAAAACCAAGATAGAAAATCTCGAAAGCAGTCAGGAAAAAACAACACACTGCATATAGGAAATAATGTTTGAATTACTGCAGATTCCTCATCAGAAACCATGCAGTCCAGAAGACAACGAAATGACATATTTCAAGTGATGAAAGGAAAGAACCACCAACCTAGAATTCTATATCCAGCATAAACATTCTTTAGAGTTAAAGGTGAAATAAAGACATTTTCAGATGAAAGAAAACCAAAAGAACTTGTCACCTGCTCTAAATGAAATGCCAAAGGAAATTTTTCAAACTGAAGAGAAATTTTATCAGGGGGAAACTTGGAAGTTCAATAATGAAGAAAGAGCAATAGGAATGGTAAATATTTGGGTAAATGTAACAGACTATTTCTCTCTTCTTAAGTTTAAAAATATGTATGACTATTGAGAGCAAATATTGTAACATTTCTTGGAGGTGTTTCTTCAATGTGTGTAGACATAACACATATGACAACTATAACATAAAATAGAGAAGGTAAAAGAAGCTACATGTTGAAAGCTTCTAAGTTTTCTTGAAGTTGTAAAATATCAATTCTAAATAGACTGTGAAAATTCAGGTATGTAAATCTCTAAGAATCCACTAAAAATTGATACGAAGAGTAAAAATCCAATGGATAATTTAAAAGTGGAACACACCCCCAAAATTTCAAATAATCCAAAAGAATGCAGGAAAGAGGGAACATAGGAACAAAAAACAGAGGGGACAAACAGAAAGCAAATCATAAAATGGTAAACTTAAATCCAACTACATCATTAATTACATTAAATGTAAATGGTCTAAACATGCCAACTAAAAGGTAGAGAATGTCACATTGGATAAAAACACAAAACACAACCATATGCTATAAACAAGAAACCCATTTTAAATATAACAGTACAGATTAGTTAAGCATAGAAGAATGGGAAAAGATATGTCATGAAAACACAAATCAAAGGAAAGAAAAACTACCATATTAATATCAGACCAAGTAAATTTTAAGACAAAGAATATTACTAGGTATGAAGAGGGACGTTAACTAAGGGAAAAAGAGTCAACTCACCAGGAAGATGTAGGCACCCTAAATGGGTACAGTATACATCTAACAAAATACACAAAGCTAGAAGTGGTGGAGCTGAAGAAATAAATAGACAAATCCATAATTGTGCGTGGAGACTTCAACACGCGTCTCTCAGTAATTGATAGATAAGTAGACAGAAAATCAGCAAGGGTATAAGAGCCTTGAACAACACTATCAATCATCTTGACCTAATTTAAAGAACACTTCACCCAACAACAGCAGAATATATTCTTTTCAGGCACATATGGGACATTCACCAACATATACCACGTTCTGGGCTATAAAATCAACCTTTATAAAACTTTTTAAAGTTAACAAACTTTAAAGAATAGAAATCATACAAAGTTTGTTATCTGGCCATAATAGACTTAAACTAGAAATCAGCAACAGAAAGATATCTGGAAAATCATCAAATACTTGGAAATTAAACTTGGAAATTAAGTAATTCATGGGTCAGAGAGAAAGTCTCAATGGAAATTAGAAAAGATTTTTGAACTGAATGAGAATGAAAATACAACATATCAAAATTTGTTGGATGCAGCTAAAGCTATGCTTGGAGGGAAATTCATAGCACACAAATGTTTATTTTAAAAAAGATGAAAATTCTCAAATAAGTTATTTACATTTCCACCTTAAGAAACTATAAGAAGATGAGCAAATTAAGCTCAAAGCAAGCACAACCAAGGAAATAATCAAGGTAGGAGCAGAAATAAATGAAAGGGAAACAGAAAACCAACAGAGGGGGAAAAAATCAATAAAAACTGATTCTTAGAAAAGATCCATATCATTAACAAACTGATAGCCAGACTGACCAAAAAAACAAACAGAGAAGACAGAAATTACCAATATCAGGAATGAAAGAGGGGAAATCACTACAGATATTAAAAGATAATAAAGGAATATTATGACCTATTGCTTGACCGTAAATATGATAACTTCAATGAAATGGACAAATTCCTTGAAATACACAAACTAACCACACTTATTGAAGAGGCAATAGACACAAACATGGTCAATTGATTTTTGATAAAGGTGCAAAGGCAAGTCAACGGAGAAAGCTTAGCCTGTTTAACAAACGGTGCTAGAACAATCAGACATCTATATGCAACAAGGTGCATATATGCAACCTAGACCCATTCCTCATACCTTATAAAATTAACTAAAAATGAATCATAAATATAAATATGAAGCATAAAAGTATAAAACTTCAAGAAAAAAACATAGGCGAAAATCTGTGACCTTAAACGCAATTCATGTGAGAAACAAAAGATAAATTGGACTTTATCAAATTAAAAACTTTTGCTCTGCAAAAGATACTGTTAAGAAAACGAAAAGATAATCCACAAAATGGGAGAAATATTTGAAAATCATCTATCTCACAAAAAACACTTGTATTCAGAAGATATAAAGAACTCTCAAAACTCAACAATAAGAAAATAAACAACCCAATTAAGAAACGAGTAAAACATTTGAACACTTGACCAAAGAAGATATACGGATGGCAAATACATACATGAAATGATGCTCAATATCATTAGTTGCTATTAAGTTAGGAAAATGCAAATTAAAACACAATGAGATGCCACTACACACTTGTTAGAATGGATTTTCCTTTTCTTTTAAAGACAATACGAAGTGTGGACAAGAATGAGAGCAACCGGAATTTTCATATGTTGCTGGTGAGAACACAAATGCTGCAGCTGCTGTGGAAATCTCTTAAATTATCATACAGCTCCCATACTGCCCAGCAATCCAATCCCTAGGAATTTATCCAAGAAAAATGAAAGCTAATGTTTACACAGAAACCTATAGACAAATGTTTATCGCAGCGTGATTCATAATTGCCAAAAGTTGGAAACGACCCAGGAGGTGAATGGATAAACAAACCATGGTCCAGCCACACAATGGGATAGTCTTCAGCAAGGAAAGCAATGAGCTGTTGACACAGAGGACAACCTGGATGAATCTCAAATGCGTGACGCTAAGTGAAAGAAGCTAGGCCCCAAAGTCTCTGTGCTGTGTGATTCCAATTATACGACATCCTGGGAAAGTCCATACAAAACTACAGAGGGGAAGAACAGGTCAGAGGCTGCCAGGGGTCGGGGTCAGAGGAGAAGTTGACTCCAGAAGGGCAGCACGAGGGAATCTGGGGGTGATGGAAATGCTTTGTGTCTGGATTGTGGTGGTGATGATTACGACGACGTGTTTGAGAAGACTTGTAGGACGCACAACAAAAGGGGGAATTTTCCTGTATGTAAAAAGTTTAAAAAAGGAAATTATAGCATAGTACCTCCATGCAATATAATATTAGACGGCCCTTAAAACAATGTTTACAAAAGGGTTTTCACTTGGGAAAATGCTATCGTAAAACATTAAATGAAAAAATATTAAAATTGGTATATACAGTAGGAGACGGATTATCCATTTCTAAAACCCATTCTTAAAAGGTGGACAAATTATAAATTACACCCAAGTGAGAACAGAGGCTGCCTTTGGGTGAGATTTAACTCTTTTTTACGTGCTTTCCAAATTGTCTGTGATAAGCCCATGTTACTTTTACAATCACCTTGCCCCAAATTCGTAAAGAACTTACTTATATTAAAAATCAGATATATTTAAGAACAAGCCAATGAAAAGACTGTCGGGGGCTCGTCAGTCGGGAATCGATGGAGCCGCCTACCTTTGTGAGTGGTCCTCCATCTTAAACAGTGTGAGGATGACTTCGTCAGTGTAGGTCTGGGCCAGCAGGTGAAGGATCTTCTTTATGGCCGCTTGGGCAGTGTCTTCAGTGATGCTGCTCATATTGTGGTAGATGAATTGGATGATCTCTGGCACCTGAAGTGGGGGAAGGGAAGAGCAAGGTTCTTCCTGGACCCTCAACACCAGCGCATCAGGAGTCGCAGAACCAGGTGCCGTGTAAAGTGTGGGGGCCGCGCACGATGAGTACTAGGGTCTGCAGATGGAAGAGGTCACCGTCCCCCACACCCTGCCCTGGGCCGGCCACACCCGCATGGCTGGGGGACGTCCTGTCCCCGTACTTTAAGAGGGACCAAATAGAGGGCAACCAGGAAGGATGAGCGGGGCCATGTCTCAAAACCAGATCATGAAGAAGGACGCAGGAATCTGGGGCTGCGTGACTTGGAGAAGGGAGGGCAGGAGCCGTAAAGACTATCACGGGGCTTCTCGGTGTTTGCTGGCCACGGGGACCAGAAGTGGTGTGGCCACACTGCCTGGACTTGAGTCTCACCTCCCTCCTTACCAGCTGTGTGGCCTTGGGCAAGTTTCTCATCCTCTCTCTGCTTTCTTTCCTCATATAGAAAATGAGAACGATTTTACTCAACTCAATGGTTCTGAGTTAACACATCTAAATTGGTTGGAATCTTGTCTGTCACATAAAATGTGCTCAATAAACTTCTGTTATTAAGGCTCATAGGCTTCCCATTTCTAAAAGGAAAATGGTTACTTCCTCGCAGACTTACTGTATGAATTAAATAAAATAAGTGAATAAGGCTAGCACCGTGCATGGCACCCAGTATTAGGAAAGTCTGAATATTAACTGAGTTCTGCATAATCCAGAAAGCAGCTTGGGTCAGGGACTGGAAACAGATCTCAGCTCACTATAAGGTAGAACTTTCTAGTAATGAAAGTGGCTCACAAATAAAAATGAGCTATGGTCTAAGGTAGTGGGCGTCCCAATGAGCTTCCAGCAGAGGTGGCTGCCCCAGGGTCAAGGGTGCTCCCGAAGGGGTGACAAGCATCGAGTGTGAGGTTGGCGTGGCTGACCTCGGGGTAACCTTCAAGCCTCAGAGCTTATTCGTGGTCTGCTCTGAGGTTCAGACGGCTCTCCAGGCCAGAAAGCGGAGAGGGTGAGGCCTGGGAACCGCTGACGGGCCCATGGTGGAGGCATCATGAGTGAGAGGGAGAAGTGCGTTAGTCCACTAAATATGAGTGAACCCACCAGTCCATGAGAGCCTTACAAACAAAAAGGGCAGGGAAAATATACGAGGCTGTCTTAATTTTACCAGTCCCCCCTCTGACAAAAGATCTCTGTATTTATATCTTGTTCATGTCAGTGCCTCATAACTTCATGTATATACATATGATATAGATAGATAGAGATGATAGATGGATAGATAGATAGATAGATGGATAGATAGATGGATAGATAGATAGATAGATAGATAGATGGGTGGGTGGATGGATGGACGGACGGACGGATGGATAGATGATAGATAGATGATATAGATAGATAGACAGCTGGGTAGGTTGGTAGGTAGGTAGATAAATAGATGACAGGTAGGTGGGTAGGTAGACAGATGATAGATACATAGGTAGGTAGATAGATGATAGGTAGGTAGGTAGATAGATGGATAGATGATAGGTAGATGGATAGATAGATGATAGATAGGTAGGTAGATGGATAGATAGATAGACAGATGATAGGTAGGTAGGTAGATAGATGATAGATAGATAGACGGATAGGTAGGTAGGCAGGTAGGTAGATAGATGGATAGATAGGTAGGTAGATAGATAGGCAGGTAGGCAGGTGGGTAGGTAGTAGATAGATAGATAGATAGATGATAGGTAGGCAGGCAGGTGGGTAGGTAAGCGAGTAGACGGATGGACACAGCTCTGTCTTGACCATGCATTCTCCCACCTAAACGAAGAAGCAGGCGCCCACAGGTTCAACATGTTGCCTGGAAGCAGGAGAGACGAGTGAGGTCTCTCCTGCTCCTAGGAGCCCATCCCAGGTTCCTGCCATAGTTTTGATCCATTCTTCTTCCCTTCCTGGTGGAGATGGGGGCCTGGTGCGCACCTCTTCCCACAGAGGGGCCTTTAGCACAATCACAAACGATTCCTCCTTTAGTCGTTTCTCTGGATTAGTTAAAAGATCGCGATTCCTCAAACCCCACCCCATAGGAAATAAAACAGAACGAGATCCAACACGGAACAGAAAGGAAGAATCTTGAACTTGACCTGAGGCATCAAGTCCCTCAGGGCCGCTACCTTGCCAATTTCCGGCATAGAGGACTTGAGGATCATCGTTAACATCTTGGAAGCGGCACAGACGTCATGCCTGCTGGCGCTGGTCAGGGCCTCCATGGACACCATCAGCACATCCGTCCTCTCCTCGGGGCTCAGGAATTTCCGGAAGAACTGAGGAGAGAAGAGCAGCCGTCTCTGCACGTCGGCATCCCGCTCTGGGACTGTGCAAAGCCTCTGGACTCCGAGGAGACGGTCAACCAGGGGCCAGTCCTGGCCAGCATCTGGCTCGTCCACGGTGTGAGGCCAGGCTCCAGAGTGTCACCAGCTCCCAAGTCCCCGGGGAGGAACAACAGCCCAGACAATGCGATACAGAGGACAGCCCGAACGTCATTTCTGTTGGAATTTGGGACACAATTAGGCAATTCCATTGGAAACGAGTTCTGTTGTCCACGGAGTTTATAGCATTCCAAAGCAAGTAGTGCCTGCTGCGGTCTGAACAAATGTGTCTCTTGTCTCTGAATCCACGCATCCCAGTGGAGCTCCCCGACTCAGACAGTGGTAAGTGCCAGCTCTGTGCCCGGCTCTGCTGCTGGGAGCTGCGAAGACCACAGACAAGGCGCCCAATGCCTTTGCCCTCAAGGAGCTTAACGTCAGGTCAGGGCAAGTACACGGGCAGCCACAGAGCAGTGGGAGAAATGCTAGTAACAGGCAGCATTGAAGGGGCATTGAAGCTAGACCTGGGAGACCAGAGAAGGCTTCCTAGAGAAAGTCCCTCCAAAGCCCATGGCTGGTAAAAACGGGGGAAAGAGTTCCAGGAAGAGGGAACAGACTGCGCAAAGGCAAGAAGTGGAGAGGAGCTCAGTCTACTACTGCGTCCTGAAGGGAGACCCGGGCCAGGTGGGAAAGGGGAATCAAGGCAAGATGAGGCAGGAAGGGGAGGACGTAGGAGGATTATTCAGGGCCCGGGGGGCTTCCGTATAAGAACAATGGGGAGTCGGTGCAAAGTCTGAGGGGGAAGAAGACGATGATATTTGTACTTTAGAAATAATTCTCTGACCAGAGTGCAGAAAATGGTGTGACAGGAGCATGGCTGGAAATGGGGCCATCAGCGGGAGGCTGTTGCAATGCCCCAGGCAAGAGATGATGGTGTCCTGAGTCACGACAGACAGTGGGGCTGGAGCGGAGCGGGTGCATTCAAGAGCGACTTAGGAGGTACAAGGGACAGACTTGGGGTTGAACTGGACGTGGAGAGGGAGGCAGAGGAAAGAGGGCAGGGTGATTTGGGATTTCTGGCTGGAGCGACTGGAGTTGCCTGAGCCTGGGGACACCACACCTAAGGCAAGCAATACGCCTTTGCTGAACAAACAAAATTAAAGTGGGGCCACAAGGCCCAATCTGTGGGTGGGGAACAGCGTTGGCTGTACCTCTATTTCAGAAACTCTCTCCGTGACCTCAAACCGGCATCAACTCAAGTGCAGCTGGGGCAACGCCCCTCACCGCTCCAGCCTGCGGGGCCACAAGACCTTGAACTTCGGGGGCATTTCCCCGTGTGGGGATTACTCTTCTGTGGCCCCGCCAGGCCCTCCACAATCTCTCCTCAGCCCTCTTTACCACCCCCTCCCCCCCGGCAAACGCTCCCACCTGGGCCTCCCGTCCACGGGGGAGAGCAGGGTCGTTACCATCGTGAGATCCTGTATGTTGGCAAACCACTCCCCACGGAAATGCTTCTGCAGATCCTTCAGGATGCTCTCTGTCTCCTGTTTCATGCCTCCAATCCAAAAACAACGGTTAAAGGGCAGGGCCTTAATAAGGCCAAAGACACACCCTTGCCCACAGGCCCTCCAAACCACAGAGACCAGCAGAGTTCCGTGGGTGGAATAACGTTTGCCCGACAGAATGGGGAGAGTTCCCTGGTGCCAGGCCGATGGGTGGAGGGAAACTGCAGCTAGGGAGTCTGTGTGGTCCCCTAGCAGCCACGTTCCTGCCTCAGGCCACCCGGGGACCGTTCCCATCCCCACCCCCATGCTAAGCCAATGCCCTAATGAGAAGTACATCCTGCTGAATCACAGAAGGCCAAGGTTTCTGAAGGTCCCTTTGGGGGACATTTTCAAATTCCCCTGGCACCCCTGTACGTGTGTATGGCCATCTGTAGCTTTGGTTTTCCCGGGGAAGAAAAAGTCTAAATCAGGGATTCTCAGATTTTCTCCCTGAGAAAGGACGTTCCTTTTCCCAGGCTTATACCTAGTACTAGCCACGGGGCAGCTGGGAAATACGAGGCCCGAGTTGATCTCCTGGGTGGCTGTAAGCCTAGCTGCCCTTTATCCCAAGCATCTCCTAGATCTCTTAAAAGAGGGCACTGCCCCAGCAGTGGGTTTGGAGTTCATCCAGACAAAGCATATTTACTCCAGCGCCCCCACAAGAGAGGACCACCCTCGGATGTCCCTGACCCAAGGTCGGCACTCAACGCCTACTGCTTCCTTGCTCCCTGGGTCCCCACAGCTGCAGCCACGTGGCCATCCAGGCTCATGCCACTTACTTCGATGAAGCACGAGGATTTTGAACAAGTAATGCAATGCCTCTGATGCCCCCACGCCGAGCTCGTAGCTGGGGTTCATGCACGAGAGGCCTAAGAGGCCCATGAGCTTGCCGCTCATGGAGAACTCCATCACGTGCTGCCAGGAGGAGGAAACTGCTTACTTCTCCAGCATCCTGGAAGGAGCTCTGCCCCACAGCGACCACCAGCCCCCTCCAACCTCCCTCCTTTCCCACATCACTCAGTCATTGGCCCGTACGCGGCCCCTCTCCTCCCCAGCCCCACACTCTGTCCTGCTAAGAGAAACCTTCCAGATCAGCACCCGGGAAGACGGGGCAGCCAGACCTCTGAGCACGTTAACCAGCAGAGAGCGGTGGACCCAACCCAGCTGTCTAGGCCAAAGCCCCCACCCAGGCCAAGATGCAACCGGCCAATTGGAGCTCCCCAGGCCAAGGGCAATATGCCATGGGAGCAGAGAAGGACCCCTGCAGAGCCACAGGCTCAGTCAGGCCCCCTCCCCCTCCAACGCCGTACAGAGAGGCGAGGCCCACTGATCAGCCTGTCCCCTCACCCAAGCACTCACCGACAGTTCCGGGAAATTGCAGACAAACCTCAGCATCCGGGAAATGGTGCCCAAGGCCCGGGTCTGTTCGTGAACTTTGTCTGACAGTGTTAACCAAGGCAAGATGATCTGGAAAGGGAGCAGAGAGACTCCACCAGCACCTCCGAGGGGGGTCCCGCCCCGCCTTCCTTCTTTGTCTTGAGTCCACCGCCCCACTGACCAAAAGATACCCGGGAGGTGGCAGGGGGCGCCGGCGTGCGCAGCCCGGGAACGCACAGAGCAAGGGGTGTGTGTGACGGTCTCTGGCCGTCCACCTGGTACCTTCTGAGTCTCTGCCTACAGGAATGTTTGAGGACACGGCTGCACTTTGGAAGAGGCAATGCAAAGCAGAGGGCCAGGAGGGGCAGGATGAGGTGGGGAGAAACGGTTCCCGCCACAGCCTGGAACGCAGTCCCCCCGCTAAACCAAGGCCGCACCAAAGTGGTCCCTAAAGGATGAGACTCAGAACCACCCATTTCTGGAGATTAATAATAATACTCCTAGTGACCACCTCGGTCAGTATTCCCTATGTAAGACCTCACTTTATCCTCCCAACAGCCCTAGGAGATAAGTACTGTTAGCACACAGGCCAATCCCCCACTGCGTGTCCGGCTTGGTGCAAACCTTTGGAAAAGTGTGTCCCACTTCACGGCTGCTGGGCAGGTGCCCATCGGGGCGGCCTGTCTGCCAGAGCATCAACCCCCATCGTGGACATTCATATGCAAAAAAATTAAAGTTAAAAAAACCCCACCACCCATACGTGCTACCCAATGTAAAAGTTAATTCGGAATTGATCACAGACTTAAATTTAAAATCTACAACGATAAGCTTCTAGGAGAAAATATTTGAGACCTAAGGTTGGGCAAACATTTCTTAGATAAGACAACAAAACTATAATCTTAAAAGAAAAAAATAACAATTTGGACTTCATCAAAATGAACACCTGTTACTCTTCAAACAAAGCTGTTAAGAGAATTAAAAAACAAGCCACAAAAAAGGAAGAAAACATCAGCAAATCACATATCTGACAAAAGACACATCCAGAATATATAAAGAACTCTCCAAACTCAAAAATAGGATAGCCCAATAAAAAAAGGCAAAAGATTTGAACAGACCCTTCATCAAAGCAGATATATAGATGGCAAATAAACCCATGAAAAGATGCTCAACATCGTGAGTCATTAGGACAAAAAGATACCACTATGCACCTACACAGTCACCCAAAATAAAACACACTGACATCAGTGTCACTGACATGCCCGCCCCATGGCATAGTGGTTAAATTTGGCGTGCTCTGCTTCAGCAGCCTGGGTTCAGGGTTTCAGGTCCCCGGTGTGGATCCACCCCACGCATCAACCATGCTGTGGCAGCATCCCACATACAAAGTAGAGGAAGACTGGCACAGATGTTAGCTCAGAGTGAATCTTCCTCACCATAAAAAAAAAAAAAAAATTGATGGTTTTTCATTGGGATGTCATTAAAAGCAATCTCTAAATTTAAAAAACACACACACACTGACAGCACCACGTGCTGGCAGGGACACAGAGCAACTGGAACTCCCATACACGGCGGGTGGGAATGCAAAATTACACAGCCACTTCTGAAAACACTCAGGAAGCTTCCTATGAGGTTGAACATATGGGTGCCATACAACGCAGCAATTCCACTCCTAGGCATTTACCCAAGGGAGGTAAAGAGCCAACGTTCATCCAACAGCCTGAATGCATGTGCTCATGGCAGCTGTATTGGTAACGGCCCCTAGCTGCAAACAACCCAAACGGTCCTCAGTTGGAGAACAGACACACCGCCTGCGACCCCTCCAGACAATGGTGAGACAGAAAGGAGCAGACTGCTGGAACATCACAGCACCCATGAATGGCAAATACACTAACGGAGAGGAGAGAGACCAAGTGGCCACAAACTACGTGATTCTACTCATGTGACATTGCAGAAAAGGCAAAACTAGAGAGACAGAAGACAGATCAGCCACTGCCAGGGGCTGGGGTGGGAAGGAGGGGCTGGCTACAGAGTCCTGGGGGAATGTGGGGGATGGCAGAACAGCTCTGTGCCTCCATCGTGGTTCTGGACACATGACCGTGTGCGTTTGCCAGAACCTGCGGAACTCTACGCATCTACAGAAAGGGTGAATTATACTGTGCATAAGTTGTACCTTAATAAAAATATCAAAAAACAAAGACAAAAAAAACAAAAGAAACCCTTAGGAAACCATGTAGACCTTAAATATTTTTGCAAAAATGACCCTCTTTCTGAGCCTGCTGTGCAAAATCAAATGTGAAATGATGTTGTCTTACGCTGTCATGTAATTTTGTAGGAAAAACTATGTCTAAAATATCCACACTGGATTTTCTGTTTTAAGAACTACCTCGAAGTAGCGAATATAATCTAAATTTTGTTGCCTATAAAAATATCTATTTTTATCATTTTAATTTCATTTATCAAGATAAATCGATTTCCCCCACTGTTTTCTATGAAGAAACTATTTCAAGTGGTGTTTTGGGTGAGCACCATTTATCTCTGGATAATGAGGACCCCCCCCACCCCCGAGGAGGACCAGAGCTCAGCATCTCCCCATGAACCCCAATTACAACAGTGCATCGGCTGGTCTGCTGATGACGAGGTTACCTACCAAGCCCAAAAATGCTTCTCCACAAACATACCAGAAAGGACACATTCCAAAAGAACTGTGTCACCAATCCCAAGATGGGGAGATTTCCTCTCTAGACATGGCTCTTGTCAACGTCTTTTTATATCTGCACAATCTTGTCTCCTTATTTGTAGTCAAACCTAATGTTTTCTCCAAAATTCTATCACCTTAATTCATGACCATCCTGTTCATGCAAGTTGGTTTCCAGTGACTCTTGGCTATTTCCCCAATTCAAATTCTCCCTCGGGGGATGACAATTTATCATAACTGAGAATACTCAAAAGGCTCTAAAGACAGTAAAGGAGCACTCTGCGATGCTGGGCGTCTCCTGTGGGACTACATTAGGAGGACAAAGGTGGGCCGGATGGGGGAGGCCTGGGGTCTTCTCTGTCACAGAGCAATAGCAGCCGCTGCAACAGGAAACTGAAGAAGATTAAAAGTCCGACACAGATACAAACGTCATTACTGGCAAAGCCCAAAGTCCAGATCCTGGAAAGAAATGAATCCCAAGGCTGATGGCTGCGGTTCTCAACACGGGACTCTCGGAATGGGGAAGACACAGGAACTGGTCTCCAGGAGATTGTTGGGCCTCCTGAGGTTTGAGAACCGATGGCCTCTGCGTGGCAGCAACACCCAGACTGTCCTCACGGTCCATTCCCTTCCTCCCAAGACACCAGGATTCACTCAGGGTTTCTGCAGCCGCCTACCTCCAGGAAATTCTGCAGGATGAGCATGTTGGGGCCCGTCCCGTCCATCACGAGAGCGTGTAACATGTCGTCCAAGGCCTGGATCGTCTGACAAGCGAGGAGACGTGGGACATCAGAGGACGGAGAGCCACAGCGCCAGCGCGGCTCCCTGGCCCCTCAGACCCCTCCTCGGGGGGCAGGAAAGTGGGGGCAGGGGGCGCCACACTCTGATCTTCCCAAGGGCTGACCTTTCTTGACCTCCCTGACGGCTGGACCAGGGCCAGCCCAGATGACAGGCCAGATTGTAAATCATGGTCATTGGGCAGCTCTCCCCGACGAACACAGCCCCGTGGGATGGTCGCCACTAGAGATTCTTTCTGTTAGATTAAGGAAACTTCTATTTTTAAAACCGAGCATTCTTGGCAAGATCTGGCAGTCTCTGGGTCAGTCATTCCACACGATCTATGAGATTTATCATTAGATTGTGTCCTCCTCCTAAGACTGAGGCTGCCACAGAGCTAGAGAAACGTGGCCTCAGCGAGGCAGAAGGACACGGGTAGACGGGAGCACGAGCCACTCCTGGGGAAGTGGAAGAGGGGCGGAGGGCCTGGGAGCTAAGGGGACAGGAGGGGCCTCGGGAGACAAGCCTCCCTGCGGAGGTCACCAGCCAGACGCCGCCGTGGCGTTACCTGCAGGTACAGACTCGCGCTCTCCTTCCTGTCTAGACTGGGCACGATGAGCGGCAGACAGAACGTGCTGGAGATGCCAGCACACACCAGGTCCAGCTTCTGGGACATGTAGAAGTGGGGATTCACCTGGCTGTGGGGAGACGGGAGGGAGGACAAGAGGGCTCTGGGGACATTTGTGAGAGGCGGTGTTGTGTTTCTGGGACCCCATGGAAGGAGCTGGTCTGCTGCTCTCTCTGAGGCCCAGGAAGCAGTGGGCGCCGGAGCCCCTAAACGCTTTCCAACGGCCTCCTCGCCAGGGAGTGAGGGCCCTGATTCTGGGGGAGCCTTCCTCCGACTGGATGTCCTGACAGGGCTTCCAACAGTGAAACGAGGGGACAGCTCCACTCCACCAGGATGCAGGTAGATGAGGTGGCGACATGGGGCCCTGCTACCCACAGCCCCCAAATCAAGTACCCCTACCTTGCCCTTCCTCCCAACCCATTCTCAGCATCGGAGACCCAGGGGCTCAGAGGAGGCAACAGCAAGGAAGGAACCTCAGGGCCACGATGCAGAGCATGGCCTGCTGACGCACGTTGCTGATCAAGACCTCCGCGGGCTCTTCAAGGATGAACGTCTAGACAGGCCAGAAAGAAACCAGCGCTCCCCTCAGACAGAGGCGCCAGCCCTCGGCTCCAGGACTGGTCATCCTCACCCCGGGGTGACCTGCTCCCAGCAGGGCCTGGGGTTTCCTCACCTCAATTTTCTTGGCCAGAACAGTTTTGGGGAAGTAATCGTCCATACTGCCGTCTGCCTGGGCACGAACGGCCGCGCTGAGGGTCACCACAGCCTGTAGGAACTGCAGCTTGTCGAATTCAGACTAGGAGGTAAGGCAGAAGGCGCGAGCCTGGCCTCAGCCCTCGGCTCCTCCTCAGGCCGCGCCTGGGACCCGCGCCTGGGACCCGCGCCCCAGACACAGCCCCTCACACCCAGCAGGACCTCAGACCAGCCACAAGGGATTGCTCGCTCGATCTCCTCGGCCCAGTGTCCCTATCCCCTAGACGGACACCCACCACTGTCCTGGCCCTCTGTAGCCCTCAGGGGACGGCAGACTGGGGTGTCTATAGAAGATCCTTTCCTATAGGTCCCGTCCGGCAGCCTGGCCACCTGAGACTGCCCGGGTCAGGAGGCCACACCAGGCTGAGCTTCCGGGGGCTGCCAAGCCAGGCATAGCGTCCGAAACCCAGGGCAACACGAGCCCTCATTTTTCTCTCCTTTCCTCCTCAGCTCTCAAAAAGTTCCAGAAAATTTCCTTACCGCGTGTTCTTGTTGGAGAAATTCCAGAATAAAGTGATAGGCTTCTCTTTCTGATTGGCGCAGTCCTGCAAGGGGATGTGGTCAGGAGGAGTCTGGCTGACCCGCTCAGGCGGAATAGGAGGGCAGAGCCACCCCACCCCGACCCTCTGTCGAGAAGGTGCAGGAAGCATCGGGGTGGGTGTGCCGGCTCCTAGAACAGGCTGCTCCAGGCCTCATGCAGACCTCAGGGGCCTGAGTGGAGAGGTAATCACGTGGGGCCGTGGTCAAGGATTTTCTGCACCCAGCACAGCCAAGGATGGAAGAGCAACTGGAAAGAGAGACCTTTAAGTCACCCGTATTGGCCATAAATTATTGGAGCTGTCCTAGAAGGGCTTTGAAACCCTGAATGGGGATGGACTGGAAACCCCCCGTCAGTCTGGGAACCTCCCTTGTCAACTGGGCTGGCATAGCCCTCCGGACAAGCCGCCCTGAGCAGGCACCCAGATGTAGACACGGAGGCTGGGGGTCGAGGCTAGAAATAGAGCCTGTCCACCGCAAAGGACATCGGAAGGGGATGAAGCGAGAGAATGGAGATGGAGGCAGCCTGGGACCTGAACAACGCGGGAGACCAGGCCCGAGTTCAGGCCGTTTCCCGTGAAGGGAGCGCCCCGGGTGTCGCTCTCTCTTAAAGGTCAAAACTCCTGAGTCCAAAGCTCAGCTCTTCCTCTTTATCAGCCCTGTGACCTTCAGCCAACGGAACGCTCTCAACGTGCGTTTCCCCGGCGTACAGTGGGAGAGATGCTAGTGTCTATCGTCGGTGTGAGGATCAAGTGAATTAATGCATGTAAGGAGAAATCTCGAGCAAATCGGGTTCCCCAAGTTTCTGTTCTGTCATCTTAACAGGGGACGATAGTCACAGCACCTGTCACTGTTACGAGGTTTCAATTCATGCATTCATGTAAACAACTGAGACTAATGCTGGCACATAGTAGGAGGGCCATGAGTTCATTCCTCGGCATGCGTGCACCGGGCACCTGCTACATGAAAGGCACCCTCCCAGGCAGAGCTTACAGGGTCGCACCTATACAGCGCGGGGGTGCTTCATGGGAACTGCTGTGAGGTATCCTTCTGAAGGAAGTCTTTTTGCATTTGCGCATATAAGTTTGTATATCTACACACAGGGCAGGTAGAGAAAATCTCATTGCCTGCATTGGCGTGGTCCTGAAGGACGTGAGGAGCAAGCCATACAGACATCCAGGGAACGCAGCCTAGAACAAAGGGCAGCTGACGCAAAGGCCCTGAGGAAGCCACGCCTGGCATGCTCATGGAACAGCAAGGGGGCCTGTGTGCCTGGAGTGGAGGAGCGAGGAGAGCGAGGGGAGACGAAACCAGAGCGGCAATGGGACAGGTCGCGAGGGCCTTATGAAGCCTGTTGTGAGGACTGTTGTAGGGCCTGTTGTGAGGCCTATTGTAGGGACTGTTGTAGGGCCTGTTGTGAGGCCTGTTGTAGGGACTGTTGTAGGGTCTGTTGTGAGGACTGTTGTAGGGTCTGTTGTGAGGCCTGTTGTAGGGACTGTTGTGAGGCCTGTTGTAGGGACTGTTGTAGGGTCTGTTGTGAGGCCTGTTGTAGGGACTGTTGTGAGGACTGTTGTAGGGTCTGTTGTGAGGCCTGTTGTGAGGCCTGTTGTAGGGTCTGTTGTGAGGCCTGTTGTAGGGACTGTTGTGAGGACTGTTGTAGGGTCTGTTGTGAGGCCTGTTGTGAGGCCTGTTGTAGGGTCTGTTGTGAGGCCTGTTGTAGGGACTGTTGTGAGGCCTGTTGTAGGGTCTGTTGTGAGGCCTGTTGTAGGGACTGTTGTAGGGACTGTTGTAGGGACTGTTGTAGGGACTGTTGTGAGGTCTGTTGTAGGGTCTGTTGTGAGGCCTGTTGTGAGGCCTGTTGTGAGGCCTGTTGTAGGGTCTATTGTGAGGCCTGTTGTAGGGACTGTTGTGAGGCCTGTTGTGAGGCCTGTTGTGAGGCCTGTTGTAGGGTCTGTTGTGAGGCCTGTTGTAGGGACTGTTGTAGGGTCTGTTGTGAGGCCTGTTGTAGGGTCTGTTGTGAGGTCTGTTGTGAGGCCTGTTGTAAGGTCTGTTGTGAGGCCTGTTGTAGGGCCTGTTGTGAGGCCTGTTGTGAGGCCTGTTGTAGGGTCTGTTGTGAGGCCTGTTGTAAGGTCTGTTGTGAGGCCTGTTGTAGGGTCTGTTGTGAGGCCTGTTGTAAGGTCTATTGTGAGGCCTGTTGTAGGGCCTGTTGTGAGGCCTGTTGTAGAGACTGTCATAAGGATTATTGTTGTGACTTTGGCTTTTGCTCTGAATGGATGGGAGCCCCAGGCTGGGTTCAAGCAGGTGGCCTGGTCTGACTTTCGTTTTACAAGGTCACCTGGCTGCTCAGTTAGGCGGAGACGGGGTGGAAGTGGAGGGTCCTGTGATCATAATCTGGGGGCTTATACTGGGGAGGGAGGAGCGAGTGGTCACATTCAGCAGCTGTTTTGAAGGCAGAGACAACAGGAATCGCCACGGACTAGATGTGAGTATGAGAGAAAGACCGAAGTCAAGCTCTTGGGCCTGAGAAACCAGAAGGATCCAGTTGCATTGACCGAGATGGGAGTCCAGGCAGGAGTGCCGTTTGGAACGGGTTAAAGTTGAGATGTCTACTAGCCATCAAAAGGCAGTTGGATTTAAGGTCTGGAATTCAGGGACAGGATCAGGAACACAGAGACCAATCCGGGAGTTGGAGCTGTAGAGAAGGCTTCTAAACATCGGCTCGGGCTCTCCTGAGCAGCTGTCTGGTGGCTGAGGTCCAACTCACAGCGCCAGACAACGTCCCGTTCCCCGCCCAGCTCCAGGCTCCTCATCGAGGCAGGTCTGAAGAGGGACAGGGACCCAGAGCCCAGAGCTGTGAAGGGGGCGGCCAGAAGTGGGCACACTCGTGCCTGTTAAGTGACATCTCGGGCAAGGGCTGAGCAACCACCATCACCCCCGAGCCACTGCAGCCAGTCAGGACACAGCCCGGTCCAGGGCCAAATGCTCACCTGCTAAGTTGGGCGTCCAAGAGACATGCATAGTCGATGGTGCGAAGGTTACTCTTTTTCTGTTTTGCTCGTCAGAAGGGGGATTCATCTTCGAATTCGGGGCAGCAGCCAGCAGCTGGTGACGAGAGCAGGAGCCAGGCCAGGCGCAAGATGCTCCTACCTAGGAACGCAGTGTCTCCACTCGGGGGCGAAGCTGCAGGAGGCAGACTCTGGCCATTTACGAGAGAAGGCATCGGCTGAGTACTGCTGGTGCTGGGTCCTACTTTCAATCTCCCTTCCCCCCATGGGAGGACACAGCACCCTCCAAAGGGCCCTGCTTCATCCTCCCTTCCCAGGAGTCTTCCACTCCGGGCTCTTTCCTGAAATTCCAGACTCAGAGGCGGCCTCCCAGATTGTGGTGTCCATCCTTCTGCCTCTGGGAGTCTTGCTGGGAAAATCCTAAAGCCTCCTTGTGCTTATGGGGGCTTCTGCCCCCACTCTGCCTGATGGTAGGAGAGCTAAGAGCCCCCAAGTGTCTGCCCTTCCTGGAAGCAGCCCAGGGAAGCCTGCTGTGGACCAGGAGAAACTACGGCCAGCCCCACCCGGTTATCTCACTGCCCTGCTCTTCGGGTCCCCAAACTGGTGCACCCCATTGCTCACTGCTCTTAGAAGAGCCTCTGCTGCACCCCACACTCCCAGTCTTCTTTTGTGTCCCCCTCCTGTTAGCTGGTCTCGTCTGTCCTATCGCTGGGGAGCTGGCTCCTCCGCAGGTGGTCCCCCCAGAAACTCCTTGGACCCGACTCAGCACAACTGTCTGACCTACAATCGCAGATAAACGACATTATCCGCCATCCAGCAAGGCTGAGGATGTGGACGCCTGAGACCAGGATGCCCACAACCCCTCCAGGGAGCCCTGCAGTCGTCTCCCCTCCCACGGTCCCTAGGGCAGGGCTGGACCCGCCCCCACCCTCGGTCCCCTGCCTTGCCCTCACGTCCTGCCCCTTCCTTTGCCCCACCTGCCTGTCCCCCTCTACCTGACACGCTGGGCGCCTCAGATCTGGGGCACACGCTTCTCCTGGGCATCGTGGCTCCAGGGGGCGCTGTGCCGGGCATCCTGGAGCGGCCCCTGCAGGGCGGGAGGAACGAGGTCCCAGCGGGGGATCCCACCCCCACCCCGTGGTCTCCGGGGGGAGAGAGGGGCTGTGGGCAATCTTGTCCGGAGATGGGGGACAGGCCTCGCGGGGAGTCCCTCCGCGTCACCACTCCTAAAGAAGCCCCCCAGTGGTCCAGCTTTGGAGAGGGGGCTGTTTCTCATGAGCGCCTCCACTCTGGGCAGCAGGAGCTCCTGGATGGTGGAGACTCAGCCACGCTCTTCACTGACCCCTGTCTAGCCTGGTCCAGCAGAGGCCAGACCTCCCGAGGCTGCCAGAGTCCCCTGTCCTTGGGGAAGTGACTCCCAGAGCCCAGCTCCTCACACCCAGGAGACCTATGGAACTTTGACAGAGGGTGTACCCGCTTCCATCCTGCCAGGGAGGCAGAGGACACGTCTACCACCCCACGCATCCCATCTGCTCCCCAGGGACCTGGCCAGACCAGCCGGAGGCGCCAGGCAACTCTGCCCCCTGGGCGGGCATCCCGAGGGCTGCGCAGAGCCCCCGCTCAGAAAACTCGGCACAAAAGAACCTTCATCATCAACTCGGCCACTCGCCAAGAGCAGACTTTATTGTAGGATTTGGCACTAAACCCACACAATTCCAGCCCCACAGCCGAGCACGCAGCCACTTTGCAACTGCACCAGGCATCGATTAGGGCCAATAAGTTAACACAGAGGACGCTCAGGTGTGTAGGGGGTGCTCCAATGTCTCCCGGCTCAGTCCAAGGAGTTCTGGGCTCCCAGGGGGACACGGGGAGGGGTGATGGCTGCACACGGGGGAAGGGGCTCGGAGACAGACTGGAAGGGAATAGCATTCAAGTAGGACATTGGAACATAATGGGGACAGGGTCGACCCCAAAAGTGGCGGAACTGCAGGATGTGGTCTGAGCAGATGCATGCACTCAGGCTCCCTCTCTTCCCCCAGATTCTCCGACCTGTCCTTCTCTCGGCACCTGGGGCAGTGGGTTACACAGCTTTCCATCCAGTTGGGAGAACCGTACCTCTTTTGGGTCAGGCCTCAACATTCTTGGAGCCTTAAACTGTAGTCATAGTTGGTGTCCAAGTGCAGGGAGCTCAGAACAGAGGGGAGGGGGTTTTCCACGGGCAAAATCAGAACTCAGCTCGCTCTAACCCTCCTCACCCCAACTGAGTGGTTTCCCCTGGAAGCAGGAGCCCTGCCTGCATATCTGACCCAGCCGCAGAGAAGGCCCTCGGACGGACGAGCACCAGGGACCACCCGACCGTCTTAGCACAGGCAGCTTCCAGGCCTGTGCAAGGCTCAGCAGCTGGGACAATTAAGAAACGTCCTTAAGGGGAGTATTCCCATGTGTGTGAACATAAGGACTTGCCCTCTTTCAAGGAAACCCAGTCTCAGAGCAGAAGCCCAGCTGGGTGCTTTTCCAAATATTTGTAAAGTTTTGGGTTTTAGAACTACAATGCAAAGCCATTAGAGGGAGTGGCGGACTGCAAGCCCTCACGATGCCCAGAGAAGGTGGTCAAAGGGTGGGCTGTTCCCCACCCACCAACACTACAGGCCAGCCCCCAGCCAGGCCCCCTGAGGCTACTGTCCGTGGAGCCTTGAACTCAAGGCTCAGAGGTCTGAGTAGATGCTCGGAGCCCACGGGGCACAGGGAACGTGGAGTAACTGGGCCCCTAGCTGGGATTCACGGGGTCAGGAAAACAGCAGGGTCCAGGAAGACAATGTTCCCCCAGGACATACGGCCCTTCGACCTGGCGATTGGTGTGTGCATCACAGAGCACATTATAAAGGGGAGAGGAGATTGTCCCCCAGCCCAGCGCCCCTGTGGTACCCAGAGAGCTGGGAAACGGAGGCGTGAGATGCGGCCTCCAGCTGCAGGGGGCAGGGGGGCCAGGGGCTGCTCCCCAGGGGAGTCCTGAGAACCAGGGGGTGGAGCACTTGAGGAATCCCCAGGTGGCCCTCTCTGCTTCGGGCATGCCCTGCCTCCTGTCTCAAGTAAGGAGACAAATGCAGTCAGCCAGACAGACAAGGCCTCCAGTCCAGTGGGCCAGTCTCTGGGGGATACAGCATCATCATATTACAGGGATCTTGAAGGCAAATCGCAAACATAAGTCCTCAAGCCAGGGTTTCTGGACAAAAACCGGTAAAAAAAAAAAAAAAAAAGAAAGTCTCAGCTCAAGGTCATCGACCTGCGATGGGGACGAGGGAGCTGAAGAAGGCACTCCTGGGGGAGCTCTTGGCCCAGCCCTGTATGGAATAGTCCTCCCGGCAGCTGGGCGTCTGGAGCACAGGTCCACCCAGCCATGTCTACACCTGGCTGACGATCTCTCCGTTCTCAGGCACGAAGACTTGCACGGGGCCCCCCTCAGGCGGTCTCCGGAGCACACAGCCCGTGGGCACCTGCCAGGGTCAGGAAGAAAGGAGAGGTCTGTGAGCAAACCAGGTAGAAAGGTCCAGACAGCATGACATGGTCCTTGTCCCTTCGGGATGTTGATCGGCAGCAGCACCAGCCCAGCCACTCGGCCCCTCCCTCCCCCAAAGGTGCTTTGTCCCCCGGGGACCAGCCTTCTTCCATTTTCCACTCCAGCTTTCTTTGGGGTGTGACAGGCACCCTGATCTCCTCCCCCATTCCCGGGCTCCCTTCTCATCACCCTCCCTGTCTGGCAGGTTGGGATGGGCTGGGTCTGGGCCAAGGACAGGCCCCAGCTCGCAGGAGGGAAAAGCGTGTCAGCTGGAGGGTGCGGCCTGGGACTGGGGCCAGGCTGCTGCAGGCCCAGGATGCCAGCTGCGGCCCCAAGAACCAGCGGAGGGCGGGAGGGACCTGCAGCTGGGGATCTCGAGTCTCAAAGCGCAGCCTGTCGGTAACTTCTGGAGCACGCCCCCTGCAGAGCCCTCCGCACCAGGGAGAAAGAATCAAGACTTATGTGTGTCCCCCCTATTTCCAGAAGGGAGGAACTAGGCCATGAAAACCAGGGCAGCCACCCCTCCCTCATGGCAGACTGCTCTCTCCTACAAGCTGTCCCTGGACCTGGTCCCGGGACATAACAATACCCCTTCTCCAGGACGGACCATGAGTTGCTCCAGTTACTGTACAGGTAGCAACTCCCTAAAGGTTCTATGAGATAGGTACCACCTTACTCCCCCCATTGACAGCGGGAGTAACAGAGGCTCCGTGGAGTGCATTACCTTGCCCCATCATATTTCCTATAAGTGGCAGGGCTGACATTTGAACCCAGGAGTGTAATTTCAGGGTCTGGCACTAACCATTATACCACCCTGCTTCTCAGCTGGGCGGTGGGGCCAGGAGTCAGAGAGGAAGTTGACGACAGGCAACCACAGGTTCTGGCTTCTGCAAACACATTCCCTCTGTCCTGGGCCCTCAAGTCAGGAAATGGCGGGGCGGAGGCTGGGGTGGGGGGGGGGTCCTTCAGTTTGGACTCTGATTATGAATTGAGGCTTGTCTGCTTTGTGGATCATCCGCGGAGCCGCAAGAAAAAAAGAGCCTCGTCTCTCTTGGACCACCGCCTCGGCCGTGTCCTGGACATGTGCTCCTGAGCTAGACACGCAGGCAAGACTAGGTGCACCCAGGGGAGTCTAGCACCTTCTAAAGGTGTTTTCGCCTGTCCTTCCTGGCTGGGGATCACCCGGCCCCCAGCCTGCTGGTGTGATGTCTCTCCACGCTTGGACCTGCTGGCGCCGCAGCCCTTCCCAGCTGGCAGGCCGGCTGGCCCTCCCGCGGCCGTACCTGTGGCCGGGGACCCGGGGCGCGCCCCAGGCCCTCTCTCCCGGGCGGCAGGCTGCGCATGCGGAAGGCCCCCTGGCGGTCCAGCGAGTGCGGGCGCGCGCTGCGGAGACGTGCGCGCTCGTGCCACCACCGCAGCTCCTCGGTCACCGCCGCCCTGCTGATCCCCCGGCCGGCCGGGCTGTCCTTGAGCGAGGGCGTCCGCACCAGGCGGCTGCGGGGGGGCACCAGCCACTGGTCATCGCCAGGGCCCCGCACCGCACCGCACAGCTGCCACTCGCCCGGTGGCAGGTGGCTCTGGGCCACCAGCACGTAGCGCGCGGCCGGGACACAGCCGGGGGGCAGCAGCAGCCTGGGCGAGGGGGTGGCCAGCTCCCTGCCGGCCCCCGGGCCCCAGGCCACGCGCAGGCGAGGCGGCTCGGGTGGGGAGAGCGGCCGCAGGAAGGAGATGTCGGGGCTGCTGCTGCCCGGCGAGGTGGGGTGCGAGATGCTGGACACGTCTGAGCCGCTGTCTTCTGAGCAGGAGTGGCAGGCGGGCTGGGGCAGCGGGGGCTTGGTCCGGGGGAAGCAGGAGTCCGGCACAGTCACCGTGTAGTGCGTGGGACGGCGGCGGGGGAAGGCGCTGCGACCCCGGCCCTCGGGACCTGCCCGGAAGGACTCCATCCTGCAGGGGAAGAAAGATGCGCTGAGTCTGGGGGCGCAACTCGGCGCTTAGCGGATGGAGATAAAGAGGTGAGGCAGCCCAGGCTTGCACACAGGCAGGGCCATAGGTCGCACCTCCCCAAAATGGACAGACAGAAGGGAGGGGAGGGCCACCATCTCTCATCCAAGGAGTGAGGCCTCAGGAGAAAGCAACCCTTAATCTCGGACCGCCAGCCTCAGAGGATGGTGAGACAGTCATTTCCGTAATGTATGCCGCCAGTCTGCTTTATTTCCCTATGGCAGACCCCACAAACTCATACAGGGCAGCTGCGGGCAGGCTGGCCCTCCACAGGGCTCCAGCTAGGGCCAGTGGGGGCTGTGTCTGTCCAGACGGGGCACCTTTCATTGACCCCCACAGAGGCGCTGTTTGTAAAATGGCCTGGCGGGACGTAAAATAAAAAATTAATCACTTGACTTGAGAGCAGTTGTCCCAAGCTGCACCAGTTTAGTGCTGCCAGACAAGTGACCCTAAATGACCGAGACCTAGCAGTGCTCTGAGGGTGCCCGGGCTCCTGTGTTGTTCACACTGCCTGTCCTAACCGGTCACTTTAACATCACCAAGCAGCAGCGGGCTCGGAAAGCAACGTACAGTGGATTTTCATTATTCGCGGGTTCTCTGTCTGCAGATTCTCCCGCAGCTAATGTTTCCTGGTAACCTCAACGTCAACCCTCGAGGCCCTTTCGCGATCACTGTGGCCGTGCGTGGAATGGTGGGGAAGCTGAGCTCCCCGACAGGCTTGTTCTCGCTGAGACGGGACAAGGCCACACACTGCCTCCCTGCCTCAAATCTCATTCTGTACACAGATGGCCTTCCGTGGCCTGTTTTGTGTCACGTTTTCCATATTTTTGTGCTTTTTTGGGTGGCTTTGCTGTTTAAAGTGGCCCCTTGGGTAGAACGGAGGTGCCGTGTGGTGTCCTGAGCGCAGGGAGGCTGGGACGTGCCTTACGGGGAAAATATGGGTGCGAGTTCCAGGGCTGTTGGCCGTGAGTTCAGAGTGAATGAGTCAACGATATACACTAAGTCAGGTGTCTTCAACAGAAGCTCACGCAAAACCAGGGTATGTACTGATCAGTTGACAAATGGCATGCCCAGAAGTCCCAGGCACCTAGTGCTATTTCCCCAGGAGCGCCGGCTTGGTATATGCCAATTCCGTGCTGGCGGTGACTTTATAGGACATCAAACAACTGCAAATAATGAGAATCGACTGCACCTTAATGAAAAAAGTGGATTGTCCACCGTCTGTAACCCATGATAAAACAACTGCAAAAGTATCTACAGATCCACGTTCTCTCGCTGTAAGAGCAATGGCAAGAGGCGAAAACTCGAATCTGCTTGTGCAAAAAGGCAAAAATGGAGTCTTTGGAGAAAAACAACTTGCTTCACGAATGACTTGCCTCTGGCTCTGTGGGTTGTGGGGCGGCCTCTATGGGGAGAGGCCCCGAGAAGGGAGGGATCGTCAGGAGAAGCCACGGCACTAGCCATGGGTCCCCCACAGGTGTCCCAGCTCTATCGTAGAAGCCACCGCCCTTCTAAGGGCAGCTCTCAACAGTGGGCCCCCCTCCCCCCGCATCTCGGGGTGCCCTGTTTCTTACCTCAGAGACTGTGAATGGCCCCTCCTCCCCTGCATCTCGGGGGTGGCTGGGGCACTGGTGCGGCCCTGCCGCTGGCTGGGAATGCTGCGGAGGGGGACCATGTGGTAGGTGGCGGGCTCCAGCAGCCATAGGCTGGAGGCACCGGGCCCGTCCTGTGGGGTGGTGGCTGGGCTGCTGTAAAGGATTGGAGACAGGTCAGCGGCAGGAATGCCTCCATTCGGGGGCTCAGGTTGTGCAGAGGAATGGGGCACCATGGAAGGGGACCCCAAAGCTCAACACTCCCACCACCACCAGCTAAGGAGAGTGCTGGCCTCCTGCACCGAGCCCAGCCCTTGGCCACCCCCAGCACGGCTCCCACCGGCTCCCACACTCCCCTCCTCCCCACCCTGACCTGGACTCGCTATTGGATTCAGAAGATTTCCTGTGCTTCTCGTAGGGGTGGTCCAGGCTGGTCTCCTTCCACGGGCTGTTCTGGATCGGGGCCCGCTCCAGGCCCCCAGTCTCAGGTCCTGCTGGCTGCAGCCCCTCGAGGCTCTGGGGTGGGAGAGGCCGGGAAGGCAGAGCCGGGGACTCTGGGGGAGGTTTTGGTGCTTGGGATTCCTCTGCAGGGGTACAAGAAAACTGGTGAGGGCAGCGCCTGGGGTCTGGCCCAGCAAGAGCCCCCACGGCCCAGGCGGCAATCGCGCCCACGGCGGCTTGGCTGGCTGCTCCAGGCCAAGATGCTCAAAAATGTTTTCTTCTCCTTTGAGACTTCCTGCCTCCCTCCCAGCTCTAGTTTGCACCTGCCTCCTGCAAGAAGCCTCCCCAGCTTGACTCTCCTTCGCTCCCACGACTGCGCCTTCTGACCTTTGCTCCTAGGCCGTGTCTGCAGCTGGCCTTCTGTTTACCCATTCTTCTTGTTCCTGCCACACCCCTGTGCGCCGCTTCCTTATTGCCTGGGTGCTGCCCTGGGTGGGACTGCACACCTTCTTGGCCCACCTTGATTCCACCATCCTTAAGGTTTGTAAACAGGGTTCTTAATCTGTGCACTTAGGTTTCCTGCTACCCTCTTTTCCAAAAGGACAATGACCATGGCCAGATGGCTTGGCTGTGACAGGTGCATAGTGACACAGAGCCCAGGGCAAAGGCAGGGACGCCGGGACCCAGAGGCAGTGCTGGAATTCACCTCTCCCTTCCCCGGCAATAGGATGGAGCATCGAGAATGGGACCGTCCGCACATGCCCACCCTCAGCCGAGCCCAGGCAGGGGCATAGGGCACTCAGAAGTGAGTGGCCCCCTGGCTCGACCAGCTCACGAAAGCTCCCTGCTCACTTTAAAGGCCTCACTAGTCAACTCTGCTGGAGCCCCCAGGTCTTGCAGTGGGAGCCCCGCCCTGCTGGCAGACCCTACACGGCGCTCTCACCTTCCTCCAGGAGCAGCCCTTCCGACAGGGAGCTGTCATCGGAGGCACTGAGCTCTGGGAAGGCAAAGGAGAGAGAAGAGATGGAGGTGAGAAAATTCACCGTGGGACTGGGGACCCAGCAGGACCTCGAGGCCCAGCCCTGAGCCCCTCCCTTCTCAATAGCATCCCTTATCAGGAAATACTGTGTGTGAAATACCTTATCTGGCGTGAGTCTATTACTTGGAAGTAGAAAAAAAAGCAGAAGTTAGGAGCGAGGAGATGGGAAATGCTGGCTCTGCCGTTTGCTTTGCAACCTTGAATAAGCCATTTCAATGCTCTGGGCCTCAGTTTCCCCATTTGTCAAAAAAAAGTCAGGGCCTCCTCGGACAGTGGAACGGAAAGGCAAAGAGCCGTTTTGGAAGCCCTTGGGGTGAGAAGAACTGCGATAACTTTTTCTATAGTCTTCTGCCATCATGGATACCACACAGCTCCGGGACCCCAAATCTGAGACGTCCGGGATCTCCGGCCCCAAGAGCAGTGCATCTGAGCTGGGGGCCGTGGGACCAAGTCAAGTTGGGGTCTGGCTGGCTAGGTAAGGAAGGTTCTCCAGTGAGTTACACGGCATGTCACCGGAGGACACGGATTGGGGCATGTCTGCCTGGCACAGCAGCTGCTGTGACCCAGGACATCAGAGGGAACTGACTTGCCATGGCCCCCTCGAGCAGACCGGAACCCGCGGATGTTGACACGATGCCTAACGTGACCTGGGAGGGACCCACAAAGCATTTTGAGCTGTCTGAGACAAAGACGAAGCAATATGAAGGATAGGTAATATTTCTACTGCACCCATGCTTTTCTAAGCACTTTCTGTGCATGAATTCGTGTGATCCTCATCTGTAGCCTGTAAGGTAAATACTGTTATCATTTCCACGGAACGGGAAGCCCAGGCTGAGCGGGGTGGAGTAACGCGCGGCTCGGGTCGATCCGCCACAAGGTGGTTGCGTCAGAATTCACACCCAGACGGTCTGACCAGAGTCTGGCTCTTCCCCACTGCCATTTATCAGCTCTCCGATTAGCTAGCGTCTAATGCACGGGTCATTACCCAGAAAATTCCAAGAGAAGTAAACATTTCCAGCCCTCTTAAAAATCCCTTCTGACACGGATTGAGAAACTGCAGGCCCGTGGGCCAAATCCGGTTAACGGGCTGTTTTTATACATAAAGCTTTATTGCAACCTGCAGCTGTTTATACAACAGCTGGCTGCTTTTGTGCTATGAAGGCAGAGGTCAGGGAGGTGTGACACAGACCGTACGGCCCCCAGCGCCTAAAATGCTTCCTCTTGGTCCTTTACAGGAGTGTGTCCACTTTTGCTCTACAATTTAAATGAAATGCAAACTTGACCAGAGCAGTTCTTAAGCCTCGTAGGGCACGCTAGTCAAGGAGCTGGGCCGCTCGACGAGCCGGCCGGCCACCCTGCACTGGGCTCCCCCCAGCCTTTGCTTTGGGGTTCATTGGAGGAGACGCCCTCTCGTTGGATTCTGGCTCCCTGCCTCTGATCTTTTACAAAGACCTGGAGAATTAAAGAGTCTTACTTTTCACAAATGTCAAGTTGAAGCAACTGTGGGACACTTACTCTCCTGGCCCAGGGATGCGAGTGGGGTGGGGTCATGCATTGTGGTTTGAGTCTGTGGTCTGGGAGAAAGACATCACCCCATCATCGGTAATCTTCACATAAACAAGCAGATCGGGGTTCCACAGGCCAGAGAGGCACAGCTCAAGAGGGGAGTCTGGAGACCCACTGCCTGTGCCTAGGCGGGGGTGGGCAGACCACATCAACGTGCTGGCTGAACACCAGTGGCTCCCGGGGGCTGCTTGCTCACCATCTCGGCCACACTGCCCCTACCCAGCCCGGCTCAGCCCCGCCCGGCTCAGCCCCGCCTGGCCCTCAGTCCAGCAGCGATGCAGAGCGCCCCCAGTGGAGGGGTCACCACAGAGACGAGCCCCACAAGCTCTGAGCATCCTCAAAGGCTGCCCTGTCCACACAACACCGTAGCCACTAGCTGCATGTGGCTATGTTAATTTAAATGAATAGCATTTCAAATGCACTTCCTTGTTCACACCACCAGGCCCATTTCAAATGCTCAACAGCCCCACGTGGCTAGTGGCTACCACATTAGACAGCGTGAATGTAGGGCATGGCCATCATGGCAGAAATTCTCCCAGACGGCGTGCTAAAGGCAGGCGGGGTCAGTCAGCGGCCGCCCTGGGCACACCTGTTCCACTGGGGGGCAGTGCTGGGGGCCTTTCTCCTCAGGCCGCCTCGGTGAGCTGGCTTCACACAGCCCTGCCACCTGCAGCGTACCAGATGATGGCTCCCACCTGGCAGAATGACGTTCCCAAACTGAATAACCCTTCTGTGGGGACCTACGGGACAGGGTGGGGTGTCTTGTTTTTCTTTTGTTGTTTGTTTTGCTTTTTTTTTTTTCTTTTTCATTCAAGACACCTTTCAGCTACTAAGTTTTAATCCCCTTCTACTTCCTTCTTTCAGGGCAGAGGAGTCATGGAACAGGAATTACTTGTCTAGAATGGCCTCCCCCCGAGCTCCCAAAGCAGGACACCGGCGCCCAGGCCCGCAGGCCCTCGTGCAGACGGGGCTGGGCAGTGGAGAGGGCAGGCTCTCTGTCCCGTCTGGAGAGCGAGAGTCAGCCAGCTTCCTTCCCCACAGCTCTGAAGGCAGAACATCTTTTCCATCAGAGCCTCAGAGACCAGGAGGGTCGTCCCGCAGCCAGGCCAGGCCGGAGCCACTCGACCCAGAAACGTCCGGCCACCTGAGCCCGGGTCGGCTCCATCTCCCATATTTACTGGGTCAACTGTCACATGGGGGCACCTCCTCCCTCGTCCTCTCCTGCTGGCTGCCGCAGGTGACTTGGGAGGTGTCTGGTTACACCCTTTCTACCCTAAATTAGAGAGTGTGTGGGCACAGGGACTCCTGAGACAGTCACCTGCCCAAGGCACGGGCCATGGGCCACGGGGACCGGGTGGGGCTCTGGGGCTTCTATACAAGCCTTCCCCTCAGGGAGTGAGGGGAGGGCCACTCAGCAAAAATCCCACTGAGGTGCAGGGGCTGGAACAGGAGCCCACAGGGGTGGGGGAAGCAGACAACTCTCCCAGCCCCGTCCTGCCCCAGGGCCCTCGCCCCCTTCCCTCCTCCAGCTTCCTCCCGAGAGGCCGGGGGGACCGGGAGCCATGGGCAGATGCCCTGGGATCGGAAGGGAGGGCAGCACGTTTGACCTGACCAGCTGAGCTTGGGTCAGGAAAGGGAAAGTCACCCCTAAGCGCTCAGAACTACTTGTTGGCAGGTGACTGGCCTGGAGGCACTGATGTCCACTGGCGGTTGGTCCTGGGCACAGACGGCTCACTGGGGCACCACAGCCACCGGCCTCTGGGATCAGACCAGAGGGCAGAAGGGGAGGGACTCCACTCTGGTTCTAGAAACTTAAGGGATTGTGGGGTGTGGCACTGGTGGTGCCAGATTTCAACCCAAACAGCCGTGGGTGGCTCTGGGCCCCTGAAACAATCCGGTGAGCGGTGGCACATAGCCAGTCGGCCACCCGGCCAGCGGACAGCACACAACTCGGAAACTCAGGCTCACGGAAGCTGCACGCTCGATGACCCCAAAAGCCACCTCCCTGTGGGCCTGGAGGTGGGACAGCAGACCTGGGACACTGCTGTGGGATAAACCTTTGGGATGGGCTCGAGGTCGGCCCGGGGAATGCCTTCTGAACCAGGAGCCTGCCTGTGGGCGGTGGATGCGGAGGAGGATGCAGAAGAAATGTTTTCTAAGGAGATAGGGGACAGGCTCTCAGGGGATAGAGAAGCCCTACTAAGGCCCCTCAGAGCTACAGAGGGTGCAGAGCGGGTGGTGGTGGACCCGGGAAGCGGGTTCCCCAGCTGGAGCAGATTTGGAACGTTAAACGCAGCGTCAGACACCAGGCCATGCTCCCCAAAGGCCACACAGTGTCCCCGTGCCCGCCCCCCCCGGCCCACAACTCCCAGGACGGGGGCTCCGGGGAGCTGCTCACCTCGGCCCAGGGGCAGCGTGGTGGCGGGCGGGGGCCCGCTGTGGCGCCGCCGCTCGCCCAGACAGCGCTCCAGCTCCCGCAGCTTCTTCTCCTCGTGCAGCAGCGCCAGCTTGCGCTGCCGACGGGCCTGCCTGCCGAGGTTCTCCTCCCGGCACAGCCGTCGGGCCGCCTCGGCGATCTGCAGCTGCAGGGCCAGCTCCCTCTCCAGGCTGCTCAGGGGGTCCTGAGGGAGGGAGCGCAATGAGGCGCGGGAGGGCGAGGGGGCCCGGACCCCGTGCCCTGGACCGCAGCCCGAGGCCTGGGAAGCAGACAGCATCCTCAGATGCGGGGCAGAGGGTGGAGCGGTGGGAGTGCCCAGGCGCAAACCTGTTGGCCTGCAAAGCTGGCCCGGGGACCCACCCACCAGCCTGACCACAGAGCCAGAGGGTGGGAACCAGAGTGGGACTTTCCCTCCTGACCCCAAAGGGCTGGGCAGGCGAACCCAGAGGAAACTGCCACCATTCACACGATGGGGAAGGGACGCTGGGGCCGTGCCACCCACGCCGCCTTCCTCCTGTGCTGACAAAGAGGAGGACAGCCCCGGGGGCCAGAGGGATCTGTCTGGACAGCCCAGTGCCTCTCTGGACTGGTGGGTGAGCTCTTAACTGACCCTCTGCCCACCGGGGACCAAACCCAGTGTGCTCCCGGAGTCCCAGCTCTCGGGTCCCTGTGGTGGCACAGCTTCCCCAGGGCCACATGGACTACACGTTCGTAGGTGCCCTGGTCACCTGGAGCCAAGCACCCTTCTGGGGTGGGATGGGGTGGAGTGGAGAAGGCACTGTCTCCAGGAGCTCCCCACTGCAGGCGGCGAGGTCCTGGCACAGGATCAGCCCTTGGGGACGGGGACGGCTTCCTGAAGCCCCTTACCTCTCTGTGCAGGGCCCGCTCGTCCAGTTTGTAGGCTGCTCCGATCCTGCGGCGGACCCTGGGAGCCTTCTCCCCTGGTTTGAGGGGGTACTCTACTGGCAGGGTGCCCGTCAGCTCCTGTGGGGGAGGCAAGGTCAAACCAGGCCCCACGCCACCGGCCCAGCCCTTGGCCACCAAGAGTAGCCTGTCCACCGGGGCCTGCATTGTCTGTGCCCCTCCAGAGGCTCCTACCTGCCTGCACCCCATCCTGTCACCAGGGTTGTCCCCCTGGCATCTTTAGGGTGCCCTCTGCACTCGCTCCCTTTTTCCTTCACACCTCCTTCTGCTCGCCTCCTCTGGGGAGCCAGCCTGACCCAGGTCCCAGTTCCCACATCCTCCGTCTCCTGCTCCCTCTGCAGCTTCTCTCATCCTCCCTTCCCTGTGCCTGCACCCCCACCCGACCAGCTCTCCCCTCCCCCAGCTGCCCAGCACCCAGGTCCAACTCCAGGTACCACACCCCCGTCTGGTTTCCAGAATCTTGTCAGGAACGGAGTTCCCTTCCCGCAGCCCCAACATCCCAAAGCATGGCTCCAGGGCCCCTCAGAGGAACCCCGAGTTCGCGTGTGCGGGTGGGGGCCGCCGAGCTCTCACCGCCTCCCTCAGGCAGAGCCTCCTCAGCTCCTCCAGGCAGGCCTCCAGCCGCTCCTCCAGGGCCCGCTGCTGCTTGCGCACCGCGTGGGTCAGCTCCTTCATCGGGGACACCGGGCTGTCGGGGCCTGGGGGGCACGGGGGCACGCACTTAGGGAAGCCAAGGCCGGGGGGGGGGGGTGAGCATCTCTCAGACACGTCTTGGCCACCCTCGGGGAGCACGCACAGCCTCACGCCTGCCCAGGTTACAGGCCATCCGCGCGGCCTGTGTCATCGCCGAAAATCACATCTCTTGGCTGCCCAGGGTGACAACATGGCAGCTCAGAGGGACAGGCAGGCCCGCCAGTGGCGCAGAGGGCCTTGCGGTCAGAACTCGGTCCGTGCCCTTTCTACCCTCCACCCGCTGCAGTTAACTTCTTCCCCGTCCACTTCTTCCTCCTCCTCCTCCTCCTCTCTGTGTCTTTCACACACACACACACCCATCTTCTCTTGTCCTCTGACAAGTCTAGGCCAGATTAGGCCCACAAACTCGGGCCAACCTGAGACAGGCCCTCTACACTAGCCAGATAAGGTTTTTCAACTTCTTTGTAACCCCTGGGGCCGGAGTTGTACATCGCGGGTACCCGCTACAGATCGGATGGACACTCCAGGCCAGAGCCTTCCAGTATCTACTCTCCGGCCTGCCCCACCCTTCCCCCACTCCATCCTGGGGCGTCTCGGCCTGGCCAGCCCTGGAGCCGGGGACTCACTCAGGGACTCAGGGCTGGGGGCCCAGACGGCGGCATTCCCCAACCACTCACCAGACTGCAGGATGATGCCACTGTCGGTGTCGCTGATCTCATCCTTAGTCTCCATAGTGGATTCCTGGGAGGAGGGGGCGCACAGCAGGGAGGGGTGACGCTGCTCCCAGCCTGAGCCAGGACGTGTAGGTGGCCTGGAGTTTCCCCAGCTTTTAAGAGAACAGTACGAGAAAGGAGCTCAGGAAGGAGATGTTCGAGGCAGGGGCAGAGAACGGAGGACCATGTCTCTGGGGAAGTCTGGCAGCGGCGGGGGGCAGCTGAGAGAGGGCTCTGTGGGCCTCGCCAGCAAACCTGTTCTCGGGGGCCCCTGGCCCTCTGCTGGCCTCCTTCCGAGGGAGGCCTCTAGGCCCAAGGGGGTCCACGGCAGTGTGGCCACAGGAACCACTGGGACCAGGGAGAAGAGCAAAGAGAGAGGCTGAAAAGGAAGGGTCAAGAGAAGGAGGGGACACCCAGGGAGGGAAGAGAAGCAGAAGGGGAGATGGCTGTCCCCACGAGGCAGAATGTCCTCAGCCCCAGAGCCCACGTGGGTCAGGCACTGCAAGAAGGGACTACGCTCTGGGCGCTCGGCCATGGCCCTGCTCTGGCCCCCAAGTCCCACCCTGCACGGGGCATCCATCTGAAGGTGGTGCAGCCCCTCTGTGCCAGCGAGATGCCCACAGCTCTGACACAACTCTCAGGCCGCCAACAATGCCTGGGAGACCCCCCTGGGGAGTCGGCCTGGATCCCTTGTGCTCCATGTCTAGGGGAGACCAGGGGTTGGAGGAGGCGTCAGGGTTGCTGGGAGCTGAAGCTGCCCCAGGACAGGAGGGAGATGGCCCGCACGCCTGCCTCCTTGTCCGCCCAGCAGGCACTGGTCCCTGGAACAGCACCTGCGCCTGCCCCCTCTCTCCTGGGAGCCCACGCCCGGCCAGGGCCCAGCTGGCCGGGGCCAGCAGCTGTTGGCGGGAGTGGAGCAGGGGGAGGACGGGCGGGGCCGGTGGGCCGTCTGGAAGGCCAGCCCAGCCACCTCCTCACTGAGTCAGCCCGTTGAGCAACAGTCCCAAAGTCCTCCAGTTCCTGTCTGGAGCTTATCCTCCCGGGGGCACCGGCAGGGGCTGGCGGCGGTGGGGGGGGGGGGGTGCGGCTGGGGGGGCATGTCCAGCCTCAGGTCAGCAGCAGGGAAGAGAGGCCAGCATGGCACAGCCGAGCACAGGGAGGCAGACAGGGCAAGGGGACGGCTGATGGCCAGGGCCCCGACAGCACAGCTGCCTAAGGAGACTGGAAGAGCAGGACCAACCAGGGGCTGAAACAGACCAACAGAAGCAGCACAGCCTCTCCAAGTGCCACCGGCACAACGACTAAAACATCGCCCTGAGAACAGCGGGTGCCTGCACGGTGGGACTCCAATCCCCAGGGAGGGCTAGAGAAAGGATGGTGGGTGAAACAGAGAACAGTTTCTGCGGGGCCTCTGCAAACCCACCAAAGAGATGGGTGGTATGTCTGGGAGCCCAGAACGGGTCCCCAGGGAGCGTTCCCTCTGCCGGCCAGTCCCTCCCCAGCCCTCCTCCCCCTCACTGACCCCCACCGGGGAGGGAAGGGCCGACAGAGGCTGGCAGCTCCCCCTCCCACCTGCCACCCACCTGCCAGCCCCTGAGCCTCCCTGGAAGCCAGGGGCAGGCCCAGCTAGCCAGGGGGGCTTCTGCTTGGACGAGGGAGGAGGGGCCACGGATGGGAAGGCATTAATTAGTCACACTGGCTAATTAATTATTAACCACGAAGGAGTTGCCTTGGGAAGTTGTGACAACTCGGCCCTGGCCTCTCAGGGGAGAGTGGGGAGTTAGAGGGTCCGAGGGTGGGGCTGGGAGACAGCCCCCCACCGCACGCCCCCTCTCCCCCAGTGCCCACCTGCTCACCGCCAGGGCCAAGGGCAAGGCTCAGGCCTTTGCAGTGCCCACTCCACCCCCGGGCCAACCTGCTGCTCCAGGTGGGACAAAGAGCACAGGCCCGGAAGTCGGGAGCCACAGCCCCTGGGTTCTGTCACCGCGGGTGTTATCCTGAGAAGTCATCTTGCCTCGCTGCCTCCTGACCTCACAGCCACAACCAAGGTGAGCTCCGTCGAAGGCCCCTCCCAGCTGACCTCTCTTGGACCTCGTCAGGCTGGGCAGGAAACCCGCACGGCCGTGGAGTGGACCCCGCTCTGCCCTGCGGAGGCTGCCCTCCACTGTGGGGACCAGCCCCAGGGCCGCAGGCTCAACTCCGCTCCCACCTCCACCCTGGAGGGATGGGTCTGAGCCTCAGTATTTAAGGCGCTGCTTTTAGCCAAAGGCAGTTCGACACAGGAACCCCTCCCTGCCCCGGACCCCAGCCCCAGGCCCCAGGACAGGCCTGAGCAGCAGTCCCCTGGACTGAAAACGTCCCAGAAAAAGGCAGAGGGGGAAAGAAAGAGGACAGAGGGAAAAAGGGGGTCACCAGTGCACGTTCCCTCAGGCCGAGCCACTGGGGACTCTCCTTATCACTAATGTCCCCCGAGGCTGGGTCTGGGGCCTCGCTCACCCCTGCTTCCCTTTCTCCTGTGGAAACAGGCCTGGGAACTACGGCGACGGGCTCCTCATCGGTGCCCCCACCATCCCTGGGCCCCAGACATGAGGAGAGGAGCAGTGATGACAGCCACTGCCTGGGCGCCCCCCACTCCCAGGCCAGCCTGCCCCTCAGCCCCAAAGACGGCTCCAGCCTGCCCTGCCCTCACCTGCTTCTGGGTTTCGGTCCAGGAGTCCCGGAAACAGCCCGTGTTCCCAGGTCAGGGGGCTGAGGGGCGCTGCATGTCGCCTCAGGGGCCCCCAGGCAGTGGGCCAGCCTCCCTGTGCTCTCTACACGCTGGTGGCCGGCTCTCCAGCTCTCCACACTCTGGTGGCCGTCGGTCGGTCGGTCCGTCCCTCCCTCTGGTCCCGCCTGCCCGCCCACCGTCCCTCCCAGGGAAGCAGGTTTCTTGTTAGGACTTGAGTCAGAGGGGAGGAGCAGGTGAGCAAGGCCTTCCCAGAGCCACTCCTGCCTGCCTGCCACGGCAGTGGCCTCGGGCAGCTCCGGGCCTCTGTGCTTCCGGGGGAGCAGGCAGAGAGGGGCTCCCCAGGGAGGACCCCAGAGGAAGGCAACAGGGTCCTGTCTTCAGGGCCTCAAGAGACCCTAGGGCCACGTGCTGGGCTACAAGGCACCCTGACCCTACAGACCTCAGACGGTCTGCCCTCCTGTACCTCAGCTTCCCTTTCCAGAAACCGAGGCCCCCAGAAGCAGGGTGACAGTCCACCATTCATGGGGAATACCAGCCAGAAACTTACAAACTGACAAAGACAGGTCACTGCTCTCCCCACACACTGAAATGGAGACCGCATCAGGTCAAAAACCTCAGGAAAGGCAGCGACCCTGGAACTCCATATGGGGAGGCTCTGGGGTCCCAAAGAAGGCCAGGCTGTTCTCTTCTTATTCCAGACATTCCCCCCACCCCAGATCATCAAGGCCATCAATTATTTATGCCCACACTCTACAGGGCCCATGGAGAAATGGCCTGAACCCCAGTCCTGTGCCCTATTCCAGAGGAGGGCCACTGTGACCCCAGGCTCCAAGCCGGCTCACCAAACACAACTGGATCAGAGACCAAAATGGAACTTACTCCCTACAAAAAATAAGCGCCCATGTCTCCACCGCATCGACCCTCAGGCAAACTGCAAACTGGCTGGAATTCAGCCTATTTCACCAGGGGGAGGCAAGGGGCGAAGCCACCTGTCGCCCATCCCCAGCAGACTGGAAAACAGAGAGAAATGCTGCAGACTGGGGACAGAACCTCTCAAGGCCTCATCCGCCCACCCCCTGCCCCCATCCTCGGATGCTCCCACCCCGCCCCCTCTCCCTGGGGTCCCAGCCCCCCAGCATATCTCTGGACTGCTTCCCTCCCCCAGCCAGAAAGGCCACGCCACCCCCAACCCATCCCCCCACCCCCACCCCCTCAGGGCAGGGATGATGGAGGAAGTTGCTCCTCCTCCATCCAAGCACCTCCTGTGGAGCGGAGAGCTGTGTCACCAACAGGGCTGCCGTCTGCCCCCTCCCCTGCCCCCAGCGACCCCCCAACCGCCCCTACACACATTCCCGGTTCACCTTCACATTGCTATACACGCCCTCTTTCCAAACAATGCCAGCCCAGAGTCCTGCAGCCTGACCACCCCCTTCTCTCCCCACTCTGGGGCTGAGGGGCCCCAACTGGGGACGCCCCCTCCTGTGGTGAGGCGCCCGCCCTCTGCAGGGTCTTCCAAAGACCCAGCAGCACCCCCCCCCCAGTCCTCCGCAAAACAGCCTTCCCCCTCCCCTGGGGGTTTTCACATTCTTCCAATGTCAACTCTGGGTGTAATTGGCACCCTTCCTCCACCTTGCCCATCCCCCAGCTCCAGGTGGGGGGTGATGGAAGCTTCTAGAATCAGTTCATAGCCTATTTTTTAATCATAGAATAAAATCAAGAGGATCACTAAGAGAACCAGTTATACTGAAATACAGCTTTAAAACAAAAACACAGTAATAGATATGCCTCTTTATTGACATTAAACAGGATCTGGCTATGGGTCGTCTCATAGACGGGAGGAGTGTAAACAGGATTTTGTGACAGCTACAACTGCGCGTGACACGAAACCATCTGTGGAGTCTGTTGGCGGCAAAGACACAAGTAGTGCCATGGTTTCCCGCCTTCATAACCGAAGACAATGCTAAAGTTCTCTTAAAGGTTGGTGAAAAGTAAAGATGTGGGGTTTTTTCCCATCTAAGATCATGAACCTCTGAATTCCATCCAAGATGCTCAGGTGCCTACGGACCCAGCTGGTAACCTTCACCCTCAGGGAATTCTCCCATCTCTTGAGTTGCGGGGAATCTGACCGTCTCACTCATTGATCGCGTGGAATTCTCAAAGCCCTCTTGCTCCCTCAAGTTCACACGCTGAGCTCCCCGGCCCAGCAGGATCTGAGGTTTGCAATGGGGCTGGCAAACCAGGTCCCCTAAGTGCCCCACATCTGCAGGACCTCGAGGTCTGCCCTGCCATTCAACTCAACACATCAACAGGCAGGTGACACTCCAGAGGCCAGCTCAGTGCACTTCTCGCAGCCAGTCCGGAAGGGGGGACAGTGGCCCCAGCCCCAAACCCCAGAGCATCAGCACCAAAATCACCAGTTGGTGACAAAGTGGGGTTTCCTTGCATAGCATCAGCGTGCTTGGAATCTGATCTTTGAAAGAAGGAGAAAAATCGGTTCTCTCTGGGGTTTTCAGATCCTAAGGAAAGGCCTGAATCAGAAAATTTCCATCCTCTGTGCCCATCCGCTCTCCAGTCATTTCAGTTCCTTCTTTAAAGTTCCTTCTGTTGCACGAGACTGGAAGTTCTTTCAAGCAAGGGCCTCGTCCTACCAAATCCACATCCCCACCAGCGCCGCCCAAGCGCAGTCCCTAAATGAATTAACGACTCGAGGGTCGGCCGCGGGAGCCCACAGTGGGGAAAAAAGAAGGGGACTACCCGGGCCGCTCCAGAAGGGGCGGGGGGTGGACGTGCTTCCCGGCTGTTTCCTTTCTCCACGCTGCTCCCTCCCCGCTGGGAAAGGTGCTCGCCTCCAGCAAGCGATGGTGGAGAGGGCCGGGACCGGGGACTCCACGCCGCCTGGAATGCGCCCTGAAACCAGACCTCTAGGCTTTCCCTGAAAAGCGCCTTTGTCCGGTCCAGCCCGCTCCCCTCCCCCCGCGCGCCCTCCGCATCCTGGCGGCCCGAGACTTTGCTCCTTTTGTTTGGCTGCCTTCCTGGCTTCCCGGAACCTGGCCGGGGAGCCACAGGCGTGGGGAAGGTCGAAGGAGAGAGGTTGAGGAGTCGCAGACGGGCACTTTGGGTAGCAACCCGCAATTCCCATCCCTTGGTAAATTACCCCATTCCGTGGAGGGCCGCCGCCGCTGAGGCCGAGGCCCGCGGGGTCAGGGGCCCCTTCCTCCCGCTCCCGCGCGCTGCGCCCCCCAAGTCCCCCTTACCTGTCCCATGGAGCTCGGGCGCCGCCCGCCTGCCCGCGCGCCCCCCGGTCCAGCCTCGAGGCTTCAGGACACTGGAGTCCAGCCCACCCTCCCTCTCCCCGAGCTGCCCCCCGGCCTTCCCTCCCCGGAGGTATTTCTTTTAACTTCGGCATTTGCAGCATCCCAAATGTTAAAGATCCCAAGACATCTGTCCCCTGGGGCATACCAAGGCCCGGAGGAGAGAGGGGAAAGACGCAGGAGGGGGTTCGAGAGTCCGGGGCAAGCGTCGGGGCGGGGCCACAGGTTGGGGTGCCGAGGGGCCAGCAGGGGTGGAGGTGAGGTGGGGACCCCGGCTCCAGGGCCCGGGCTGCCCCCCCTCCTCCCGCTTTCGGACGCGCGCGCGGCGGGCCCCCCCGCGCCGCCAGGTTCCGCAGCCCCGGCGGGAGGCGGCTCCATTCCCGGCCGCGCGCCGCCTCTCCTCCGCGCGCTCCGGCCCGGCCGGGGGCCGCTCCGTGCCCGGGGACCCCGGCGCGATCGCGGGAACCGAGGCGCGGGGGCGCCTCGCCGTCCCCTCCCTCGTGCGCACCGCGGCTGGCCGGGCGGGGGTCGCCCCTCCTCCGGCCCCGGCCCACTGCCCTCCTGGGCCCGGCCGCGGAGCTCGGCCGGGAGGGCAGGGAGACGGCCGGTGGTGAGCGCCTCCTGCCGCCTCCCGCGAGCCAGTGCGCCCGTCCGTCCGTCCGTCCGCCCGTCCGTCCACCCATCGCTCGCGCGCACGCCCCTCTTTCATCCGCTCGGCTGACAGTTACTGAGCACCCAGTGCCCAGCACGTGGACCGGGATCCCAGTTCCTTCCCCGAGGACCCTCCAGTCCAGACGAGTCATCAAGCAGCAGGGTCAAGGGAGCGACGGCCAGCACCGGGGCCGGGAGAGGGGCGGCCTGCCCGGCTCCTGGAGGCCCAGCCCTGGGAGCTCGGGAGGAGGAGGAACGCGGGGCGTCCGTGACGGGATGTACAGAAGCCGAGTGGCAGAGGAGCCGCAGGGAATTCGGGTGTGGGAGGAGGACGAGGGAAGGGAACGGAAGATGGAAGAGCCGGGAGGCGGAACTGGCAGGCAGGGGCCTCTCAGGAAGCAGGGCAGCTCTGGGTGGTTGTCCAGGTTGCGCACCACACTGAGAGGGAAGGCTCATGCGTTCTCCAGCCACCCAGCCCCGAGCCTCGGCCAGAGCTGCATCTCCCTCCAGGCGGTGGTTTTTTCTAATTTGTACAAAGGCACGAAATGAACTAAGTCGGCTGAAGAGCCGTGTGGACCAGGTAAGGATTTAAGGGTTTTGTCCTGAAATTGAGGAGAAGCTACTTAGATTAGTCAGATTCTCTAGAGAAACAGAACTAAGAACCAATAGTAGTTATCGTTATCTATCCAGCTATTGAGAGAGAGAGATTTATTTTAGGGAATTTTTTCCTGCTATGGGAAAGGAGGATGACTCCAAAATCTGCAGGCTGGAGACCCAGGGAGCAGCTGCGGTTCAGGTCTGAAGGCAGTCTGCTCCAGAATTCCCTCTCCATCGGAGGAGGTCAGTCTTTTTTTCTGTTAAGCCTTCACCTGATTGGATGCGGCCCACCCCCATCATGGAAAGTAAATCTGCTTTGCTCAGTGTCTACTGTTCCTTTAAGTGTTAATCTTATCTGAAAAACGCCTTCACAGAAACATCTGGAATAACGCTTGGCTGAATATCTAGGTACCATGGGCCTAGGCAAGCTGACGCATAAAATTAACCAATACACTCCCGAAGACCATCAATCCAGGAGAGAACCTGGGCCGACCCATACTCACTTTTGGATCACTTTGGTGTGTGAGCGATTGGAGCGAGGCGAGTTTGGAGACAAGGGAAAGCATGGGCAGAGGGTCATCCAGGCAAGGGGCGAGGGGGCCTGAACTCATGTTGTGGCATTGGGGGAGGGGGGGGCGTGGTCAAGAGCTGTGCAGGAGGTAGACCAGGGCTCACTCTGAGCAGATCGAGTAAGGCCGTGCAGTGAGGGGGAGGGAAGAGTCGGGGGTCCCCAGGTGTCTGACTTGAGAGTCCCGTGTCAGATGCGTCCCCCTGAGGACATTGATGGGAGTGTCCGGCGAGCAGCCCGGCTGGGGCTCTAGGGCACAAGGACGGTTGGAGAAGAGGCCTTGGGAGCCATTACCAGCTGAGCTCCGGGACTGGCTGAGATTCCCTGGGATGGGGGTGCCAAATGAGAAAAGGACCAAGAGGGGAAATTCTGGGAGCATCGACGGGATGGACAGAGGGCAAACTGCCTCTGAAGGTGGGCGTTACTATTGTTACTCATGCCGTGGGGTAGTCTGTTGAAATATTGATTTGTCTTTTCCCCCCTCCTGTTCACCCCTACCTTGTCTGCAGTTGGGGAGCAGAAGCTTCCTGGAAGCCTCAGCCCTGAGCCTACTGAGACTGTGCTGGGCGGGGGTCCTGAGGGGCAAGAGCAAGGACGTAGCTTTTGAGGGCCAGGAGAACAAGGTGGGGTGGACTGTGAACAAGAGAGAAACTAGTGTGTGCGCTGAGCAGCAGGACCCCCGCAGAGCCCCTGGAGGGGGCAAGGCCTCAGCAGCGACCAGAGCCGGGATGTGGGCCCAGCTTTCTCGGTTCAACAGAGTCCAGGCAGCAGGAGCCCCAGGCCACGGGACACCCCTGGGGGCTACAGCCACCAGGCTGTCGGCCTCGCCCTGCTCTCTGGGCCCCATAAGCTGTCAGGACTCTGTACGAGAAAATGGGATTTTTTGCCCTCCCAGCAGGCCCAGGACAGAATCAAGTTGATTTTAAAGAAATAAAGAAAGTGGTATGTGTGTCTTGCGAACCCAGTTGGAATGTTGAGATTTGTAGCAATCCTGTTATCTTCATGGACAGATAAGGCAACTGAAGCCTGGAGAATCTCCGTAATTGGGTTAGAACCACACCCTGGTCAGTGACTGATGTAGGACCGGAAGATCCATCTTTCTGATTCCGTAGCCCTACGGCTGTGGCTGAAAACCTTCAAATACCTAAAGGGTCAGACAGACAAAGTGAAGGAATGAAGCACGTCCGGTGTAAGAATCCTGGTATTCTGATATACGTGGAGACTCCCGCCTGGCCTTAGTGCATGCAGCTGGGGAGCGGGGAGCCGAAAGGGCATGGTGGAGACTGCGGCAAATTCGAAAACTCAGGCTCTGTCTCAAGGGGGCTGTCACCGCAAATGTCACAGCAAGAAAGCTTCTGTTTGAAAAATAAGAGATGGAAATCCCAAACTCTGTGAGAAATCTTCTGGTTGGTACACGTTTGATTATCGTCTTACAAATTGAAAGGAGTCAAACAATATGTGTCTGCGTGCCTTCAGGCTGTAGTTTGAGTTGCTGCCACGTCTCAGGAACCGGCTCGACCAGGGCCCCAAGTATCTGAAGAAGCTGGGGCTTGAGAAGCAGGTGTCCTGGGAGCAGAACGCAGAGCCCTCCCGGGGAACGGACCGGCTCAGACTGTGGGGCCGGGGGAGGAGCCATCTGGGAGAGACCACTGGGCCCCCCACCGGTTTTGTCTCCACCCCACTTTGGCAGAAGGGGGCAGGGGTTCTCCTCCATCAGGTGGGTCTTTCTGGGAGGTGGTGAGGGGTCTTGGGGAAAAGGTTCTCAGTTCTCGCTGATGAAGAGGAAGGGGAATCCGGTGGGGTCTCCGCAGCCCCCTGCCCACCCTCCCACACAGAGAGGGGCTCTCGCCCCAGCCCGCTCCCTGCCCCGTGGGAGCCGCCGGTCCTGCTGACTCGCATCCCCAGGCCCCAGGGCTCGCCTTGCTCACCCTCCCTCCCCGCCCCCTCACTCTGTGGGCTGAGGAAGAGCAGGTGGCTCTCAGTGGCCCAGACGGTGCCCCATCGATGCCCTCGGCGAGGACCTCTTTGGAAACCCCAGAATGACTCGAAGCAGGTCCTGCTTCCTCTCCTGACCGCATCCTGCAGCTCGCAGCGGGGGACAGGAGGGGCCTGTGAGCCGGCCTTGGCCTCTGTGGGCCAGATCCCTCTCGACCGGGCGCAGGCCAGGCTGCAGGCCGGTGAGTAGCTGCACGAAGTGCGTAGAACCAACTTGGGGGGTGAAGCTGGGGGTGGGGGGCGCTTCCCTGCCTCAAGGGGAGGGAAGCCCGAAACTGGGGCCAGGATGCTGCGTGCAGAGAGCTGCCTGGAGGACGGGGCAGACCCTCCTCTGGGGCTCAGACTCCCTGGGTACGTGAGACGGGAAAGGAGCCCCGTCCATGCAAGGCGCACCAGCCTCCTCCAGGCCAGCAGTCCTCAGCTGGGCTCCAAATGCAATCAGGGCCTCTCCAGAGAGCTGAGGGCCACCGTCCCCTCCTCTCTTTCTTCTTCACTTTTCCTTCGCCGTCTCTGTGTTCTCTCGTTCCTCGTCCCTTCTCTGCAGCCCCTCCATCCTGGCTGCTGGGGCCCCCATCACGTTCCAGGGGCTGCAGGATGTGTCCTGTGAGAACACTGGCCCCTGAGAGCCCCCCTCCCCTCCGCCCCCAGAGGGGCCCAGTGGCAGCTTGCCGTCCTCGGTGGGACCACCAGGAGGCAACAGTTGCCAGTGGACCAACACTCCTCCTGGTGCCCTGGCGGAAAACCCCGGAGGGCGAGAGTGATGGAGGGCGGTGTGGAGTGGCCTGCAGACCCTGGGCCAGCCTGGGACTCTTCCTTGCTTCCCAGACCCGGCTGGTGGAGGACTGGGACCCCTTCTCTCTGGAGGACAAAGCCCCCAGCCCCTGCCTGCCTGCTACGCCCTCTGGGGTCACTGTCCAGCACGCCTTGAGGCCCTGGTCTCTCTGGCTATTCCCGTTTTTGTTTCTGGAGACCCAAAGAGAATTTGGAACTTTCAGAAAAGATAGTGAATTGGGTTAAAAATAATACGACGACAAAGATCCAAGCTAAATACAGAGCAAGGAGGCAGGCGTTTGGGTCGGGCTTTCAAATAAGGCCGAGACCAGCATCCGGACAGACAGGACCCCGGGGTCCTGAGGGCAGCCGTGCTCCCAGCTCTCACCCCGCATGTGCTGAAGTCAGGTGGCACGCGGCAAAGACACCTTGTCAGCCTGGTCCCCACCCCTGCTCCTCCTGGTGGGCTGTGTGTCCTAGAGCATTCCCAGGCCCCTGGGGCAGACCCCAGGTCCTCAGGCCTCTCTTGGGGCTGCTCCTCAGGGAGGCTGAAGACTGGACAGCTGGCCGGAGAGGCCGTGGGGAGGGGCGCTCTGCTGCTCGGACCGGGGCTGGGCTTTAGAATCTATGACGGCTGCTCTTCTCAGGGCCCCGGGATAGGGGTGCCCTCGGAAATGGCACCTGACCCACCCGGGCCCTTTCCTCTCCTGACCCGGTGGGTGGGTGTTGAGTGGCTCCGGTCTGTAGTTCAGGAGAGAAGTCAGACATCGGTGTTTTGGAGTCAGACACATAAACTGGAGATGATAGGACCCACTCGTGTGGCTGTGGGGAGGACGATGGAATCATGCAGATAAAAAATTTTTCAGCATTGTGCTTTGTACATAGGAAGCACCCAATAAAATAGACTGATTTTTTGAAATTGTTTATCTGTTCATTTATTTATTTTTTTTTTGGTGAGGAAGATTAGCCCTAAGCTAACATCCACTCCCAATCCTCCTCTTTTTGCTGAGGAAGACTGGCCCTGAGCTAACACCTGTGCCCATCTTCTCTACTTTATATGTGGGACGCCCACCACAGCATGGCTTGATGCTGGGTCCACACCCGGATCCCAACCCTGGAACCCCAGGCCACCAAAGCAAAGCACACAAACTTAACTGCTACGCCACCGGGCCAGCCTAGGGACTGACTTTTTTTAAAAGATGTTTTTTCTACTTTCCTAGTCTTAAAAGAAAAAAAAAATTTTTTTTTTCTTCTTCCCCACACCCAACTCTCAGGAAAAAAAAATAATAAAATTTCTATGTGATGATTGCATCGTCAGTGGTCCAAACCTGTTAGCGGGTGACCAAGTTTCATTTCCTGTAGGTTGCAGCTCGAGGCTTCCAAAGGCCGACCCCCTCCGGGACCGGGCCTGGCCGGGGCCTCCGTGTGGGTGAACTGGAAACAGATCAGCACCTCCCGCCTCTGGCTGCGCCTACAGTGCTCAGTGATGGGAAAGGAGTGCATTCGGAAGGGAAGATGGGTTAAATTGAGGTCAAACGCTGTTTACTGAATTGAAATGGTCCCTAAAGGGGCTACGTGTGACCCCCAAAACTTTCCTGCTCGGCTCCCGTCCCTACCCCCATCATCCCCACCCGCTGCAATATCGATTTAGATCAATGCATTTTCATTTTTCCGTTCATAGATACTTGCACTAAAGTGTTCTGCGTCCTTCAATGGCTCGGAGGGCGGGCGGGCGGCTGGATGGGGCGAGGGCGGTGGGTGCTGGAAGGTGTGGTTCCTGTATCCTAACCCACGGTTGGGAACTGGGATCCCAGCGGGAACAGCTGAAGAGCAATTCATGTCACCCAAATGGCACCAGTGGTTATTTCTGGGGAGGGGACCGGCCTTGGGACGGGGGACAGAGAGGGCTTGAGTGTCATCATTTCCACGGGAACTTTTTGCTGTGAAAATGTATTCCTTATTTCTGTGCAACTTCTGTAATTAAAACAGATAGTGTAAAACCTTTTATTATGGAAACTTCCCAGCATAAATTAAAGGAGAGAGCCTAGTGTGATGAACGCCCCTTTATCGTCCCCTAGACTTAGTCATTATTAACATTTCCCTACATTTCTGTGGTTTATTTTTTCTTTAGTGAAATATTTTAAAGAATTGGTGACACATCCCTTCTAAATGTTTCCGAATCTATCTCTGGAAAAAACTGGACATTTTTCTTCTGTAACCACATCCCATAATCACAGTAACTCCTTAACACGCCACCCACGGCTGAGTCGTATCCAGAGGTCTCCAGTGGTCCCGATACTGTCTCTTATCGTTGGTCTGTTTGTATCTAGATCCGAATAAGGTCTACATGTTGCATTTGGTTCTTCTAATCTCTCGCAGACCCCCTCCCCCTGCCTCTGATTTTTTTTATCATGTCAGTGACTTGTTGAAATCAGGTCGTTGTCGCCTGAAATGTCCTACAGTCTATTTTATCTGCTTGCCTCCTCCTGTTGCCGTTTATCTTGCTCCTAACCCCCATATTTCCTGTAACCTGGAGGTGCACGGCCGAGGCTCGAATAGATTCAGGTTTATTGTTTTGGGCATGAATACCTCGCAGATGGTGCTGGGCGCCCCCTCCCCTCCTCAGGAAGCACACGAGGTCTGGAGTCTGGTTGTTCCTCTTACAGCGATGCGAAGTGGACCGTGGGTTCCGGGGGACGGCCCCAGCCTCCACGGTCAGATGCGTTTCCCCTGATCACTGGGGAGTAATCTGTGAGGTGACATATGGGCATCTTACAGGAGGCCAGCTCCCCATCGGCTCTCACCGCGTGGTTTTAGCATCCACCAAGGGTTGTTGGCTGAATCAATTGTTTTATTGCAGGTTGCAAAATGTGATTTTCTATTTCCACTAAAAATAATTCTTACTCTTAAAAAGCAATATATATATGATGCGAGCAATCACCTTCTTATTGGTAAATCTTCCAAATTCAGATTGTGAAAAGAGAAACCCCCAAAGACATCCATATGGACTTACTATATTTTCAAATAACTTCCCTATTCACACGGCACGCTGGGGGGCCCTTGGCGGGCTCTGCTCAGGGGTCTTTCCAAGACCATGACGTCTGAGCGAGCACAGGGCATGGATATGTCTCCTGGTTCAGGACCGCAGAGAAATAGGCTCTTAAATATCAGAAGGCGTTTGTTAAGTGGGCTGATCCACGGCCTGCCTTGCAGACCCGATGTGAGCGGTCCCCTCCCTGGGTCTCCCGTGGACGGGCTTGTCCACCGTCACCGATGCTGGAGCTGAGTGGCTGCATGGGGATTGTTTTGCTTTGATTGTTTAAGGTTTAATTGACGGATGTAGGCTTCTAGCCTTTTGGTGGTTGCATTTTATAAAATATTTTTAAGCAAGAAACTAGATGAGTCTCTGGAGAACAGCCTGGGCCCACAGTCATGGGACTGTGAAATGTTTGGGCTGACAGGGACAAAGAGGTCCCCGCGTCCAGCTGGGGTCTTATCGGCAGCAGCCCGACTGCCCCGCGCTGGACACGGCACCTCTGCAGAGCTGTGGCTGAGGGCGAGGCTCCCAGGGCCCCACAGGACAGTCCAGCCCAGACCAAAATGTCCTGGTCTCCTCACAGCCTTTTGCCAAAGGGACACAAATTCTCTGGAAATCAGTGGTCTACAAAAGCAACTTATTTACAGCACAGAATTCTTCATGATTTTTAGTTTCGAGAAAAATAACATTTTATCCCAAACTGAAGGTCCAAATGGCTTTAATTTCCTTCTTTTGTGCCAGCAAGCCCACATTTGCCATCTTTCCTGGGAGGGGGGATGGAGCCTCAAGCTGTCGATGGCAGTTCTGCAGGAGAACCTCAAGTCTTGGATTTCTGCGGCCCCACGGCCTTGCGCGCTAACAGGTGCCTAGTAAACACATGGTAAAAATGTGTTGGATCAATGAATTCAAGAAGAGGAATCCAAAATAGGGTAGAATTCGCTCTCACTTAACTCATATTTTTTACTGTTTATTTTACTCCCAATAATTATAGCAAAGAGAATGCTTAACACGCATCAGATAGTTCTCAGCACTTTGTGTATGAACACATCTAACTCCCTCACATTCCCTCTGCGGTATGAAGCATCGTCTCCACCGCACAGAGGAGGATTCCCAGGGGGAAGCAGGGGACTGCGTGACCCCGGGAACAGACGTGAGGAGCAGAGCTGAGACCAGAGCCTGGGTCATGCACCTGTCTGTGCCCTTAACTCCTAGGTTGTTCCGTTTCCACAGTCAGCACACTGGGTCCAAAATAATCAGAAATGAGCATTTAACTGCACTGGTGTGCCGTGAAAGTTTTGAAAGGGCTTTCGAAAGGGCGTTGTTCAAAGTCCACGGCTGCTGCCATGAGGGCGTCCCGTGTTTTGAAGGAGAGAGGAGGAGATGAGTTAGAGGAGACGGAGTCACACAGACGGCGAAGGGGAGCCTGCAGGACGGGCGAGGAGAAGGGAGTTTTGTTCAGTTTGGAACAGACGTTCAAAACCAGCCTGAACCACAGGGAAAAGATGTTCACTGCCGCTCGTTTATCAAGGCGAGAGCTCCTGAGGATGCTAACGCCTCGTGAGGCAGGACCGGGGACTCCAGATGCTTCTCCCCGGAGGGAAGCCTTCCAAGATGACCATGAGGAAACCTGGAGGGTGGCGCAGAAAATGTTCATGATATGTTCCGCCAAAAAATGCAGAGCCTCGCAAGAGGACGGCAACGTAAACTGTGACCACGGTAGAGAAGGCTTGGAAAGGCGGTGTGCAAAAATGACAATATCACAATTCGGGTGGAGGATCTTGGGTTCTTTTTTTTTTTTTTATTAAGATTATGATAGTTAACAACCTTATGAAATTACAGTTGTACATCATTATTAGTCATGTTGTAGGTACATCACTTCACCCCTAGTGCCCTCCCCCCACCCCCCCTTTCCCCTGGTAACCACCGATCAGTTCTCCTTGTCTATATGTTAACTACCACCTATGAGTGGAGTCATACAGAGTTCGTCTTTCTCTGTCTGGCTTATTTCACTCAACGTAATACCCTCAAGGTGGATCTTGGGTTCCTTTACTCTTCGTATTACATTTTCTCTCTTTTGGGGAATAATAATTTCACAAATTGAGACCTGAGAAGATTTGGGGCAATAGGCTCTGTGAAAAACAAGATTCTCTTTAAAAAGATGGAAGGAATTCGGCGAGCCTCGTGACCCCCACGATGCTGTGACTGTGCGCATGGGGTCCAGCATGGGGGCAGCCCAGGGCATGACCTGCTTGCTTCAGGGTGTTTGGGGGCCAGTGAATAGATGTATGGGAATAGAGGGGAGGGAGCGAGCAGGCACAGCCTGAGGACAGTCATTTTCAGAGCAGGATGAGCAAGATTAATCACCGTCGTCTAGCACATCGGCCCTGGGCAAACCGCAGCCTGCCCCAGACACTGGCAGCCGTTGGCTGCACCTCGGGCTCCGTTGCCCATCAGATCCTAGCCCCTCATGTTTCACTTGCCAGCTCAGACAACCCAGGCAACCGTGAGGTTGGTGGGTTTTAGCGCTGTTTCACCCCAGCCCTGACCCCTGACCTCAGCACCCCCGGGAAGGGCCCCATTCACCCTCACAATCTGATGCCCAAGCATCTTAGTGAGGGGGACCCTGACTGTATGGGGCTGGGTTCTCCAGGGAAACAGAACCAGTAGAGGAGGTAGGTCTATATCTGTATCTATGCCTATGTCTATCTATATCTCTATCTATATCAAGAAATTCATTGTAAGAAATTGGCCCACGTGGTTATGGAGGCTGGCAAGTCCCACGTCTGCCATCGGCCAGCTGGACACCAGGTGTCGACGGTGTAAGTTCTAGTCCTGGTCTGAGACTGAAGGGAGGAAACGGGCAGAGTGCCGTCTCCCTTCCTCGGCCTTTCTGTTCTGTTCCGGCCTCACTGGCCTGCATGAGGCCACCCACACTGGGGAGGGCAGTCTGCTCTACACAGTGTACCCCTCAAATGTGAATCTCACGCACAAGCACCTGTGTCCACGACACACCCAGGATAATATTTGACCAAACGGCTGGGCATCCCTCGGCCCAGTCCAGCTGACAGGTAGAATTAACCCTCACTCTGATCTTTTGAGAACAGAAGCAGGTAATTTCTATGCAGGGCCAGTAGTGGTGGCCTTGACCCCAGGGAACGCTTTGGTTTAGTACTAACTAGTGATAAACAGGGTAAGCCAGGCGCTGGTGAACTAGTGGAAGATGCAAGATGAGTTGAGCTGTGGACCAGGATGCGTGGGGTTTGCGTCCTGCCCTGTGTGCGGCCCTGGCAAGCCGAGAAAGCTCGTGGCATTTCAGTGCCCATCTGTGAAATGGGGGTCATCAGACAGGTTTTTTAGGTAAGAAGCTTTGGGCAAGTTACATAAACTTTCCAAGACTGAATTTTTAATCTGTAGAACAGGGAAAATAACATTATATATCCCATAAAGTTGTGAAGATTAGTAAGATAATATATATAAAATCTTAGCTCCATGCCTCTCCAGTGGTATGTGCTCAATAAACATGAGCTATTTTAACACCTGCTTCAGAGGGATGTCGTAATGACACATTAAATATAAAAGGTCTTTGAAATAATATAATAAGATGGTAATACTGTATTCTTTTAAACTTAGACGGATACCAAATTGGCAAATATTTTTAAAAATAATAATGCCCGATGCTGTTTGTTAAGGGGACGGTGAATGGATATTCTAGAGAGAATGTAAATTTTTCAAATTTGGCACAATGTACCAAAAGTCTTAAATTGTTCATAATGTTTGATGAATAATTTCACTTCTAGAAATTTGTCCTGAAGAAAGAATCAGAAACAGAGATAAAGATTTTTGTACAAGAATGTTCATCACAGAATTATAAGAGTGAAAACTTGAGAAAAGATTAGGGACTTGGTCAAATAGATGAGGTTACATTTCATATAATGATGTAATGTAACCTTAAGAAGATGTTTTAAAATAATATCTAACAACATGATGAAATACGGCATATTGCTACATGAAGAAAGCAGGTTACAAAACAACGTATATGATGTATATCCAACACAAAGTTACTGAAGGCCCATTTTGCGTATACACTTCTTTGGTCTCATATAGATTGACTCAAATTTAGCTGGAAAAATGATCACATCTGTATTATTATATATATAGAAAAATATTCTAAAGTATGTTTTCATGGTGGACTCATGGGTGTTTCCCATACTTTCCTGTAATTTCCATGTTTGTTTTTTTTCTTCAACAAAGAACCCACAGTATTTTAATAATCAGGGGGAAACTCTTAAAATTTTTAAGAGAGAGCCTGGATCAGGGAGTGCCCGGTGTGAGCTGGGTGCAGAATGAGTGTCACCCACAAGGGGTGGCCGGGGCAAGAGAAGACGGGCGGGAGAGACGAGGGTTTAAGATGCACTGTTTGCTCGTCTGTGACCTTGACCAAGTCTCTTCACTCCTGGGCCTCAGTTTCATCATCAATAAAATGAAGCGAATCATTCCTGCTCGCCACAGGGTCCTGAGAATGGATGAAATCACGTATATGAGCTTCTTTAACAATGTGTGATGAAAGATGTAAGTGGTCATTCCTATTACCTTAAGCAAGTGGCATCCCACCTGTGGTCCTCAGTGTCCTCCTTCTCAGCAGGGACAAAATGAGGCTTCCAGCTCTCAAGTCCTGCGACGTGAGAAAACATGAATCTTAGGCGGTGCCGACTTCCACGAGAGATGCCATCACACACTCCACAAGTACTTTGTGCCTTGGAAGATGACGAAGAGGAGGAGTGAGTTCACATTTGGCTTCCTCTTTCCCTCTCTCGGACCAAGCTCCCCGGTCTTCAGCTGAGGCCAGGGGCTCCCTGCAGCCCACTCAGCCAAGGTAGGCAGAGGTGTAGACTCGATGAGCTCCGACAAATGCCATGTCCTCACAAGGGTCCAGAGTCCTCGCTTTAGCCCCCGAGCGACATGGAGGCTGAGTCATATCACCAGGTGCGGCTCCACCAGCCCTGCCACTCTTCTGAACTCTCTGGATCACTCATCACCAGGGCCCCTGGGTTCCCACACTCTGCCCTGAGAAAGGACCCACGGGGTCGAGGGAGGTGAGAAGAAAGCCCAGAATTAGTCATAAGAATCAAATCAGAATCACACGGCCACCGTGCCGAACCTTCGCCCACATGCTGCACGGGGATGGGGACGCGGATGCGGATGGGGAGAGGGATGGGATGATGGGGGTGGGGATGGGAATTGGAATGGGGACGGGGACGGGGAGGGCCAGCCAGGCCTGGAACAAGGTAATCCTGAGGGTGGGGTCCATGGTATGTTTGTCTAACACCCCAGCTTACAAAGTACTTTCAAGAACACGATCGCCTTTGATGTCTGAGGCAGCCAAGCAGACAGTCATTTCCATCCTTCAGATGAGGAAAGGGAGGCTCCAGGAGGCTGAGAGAGACGTCCCAGGACGGGCAGCCGGCTGTGACTGAGCCGAATCAGGACTCTGGTCTGATTTTAGCTCCAGCGCATTGGCACTTTCACAGCCCTTTGTGAACTGCCCTTAAAAAAAAAAAAAAAAGCCATAGTTGGGCTGGCCCGGTGGCATAGTGGTTAAGTTCTCTGGCTTCACTTTGGCGGCCCAGGGGTTGTGGTCCCGATCCTGGGTGAGGACCTACACGCTGCTCATCAAGCCATGCTGTGGTGGCATCCCACATACAAAATAGAGGAAGACTGGCACAGGTGTTAGCTCAGCAACAATCTTCCTCAAGCAAAAAGAGGAAGATGGGCACAGATGTCAACTCAGGGCCAATCTTCCTCAAGCAAAAAGAGGAAGATGGGCACAGACGTCAACTCAGGGCCAATCTTCCTCAAGCAAAAAAAAAAAAAATGCGATAGAAAATTTCAAGAATAAAGAAATGGAGAGAAACAATCTGTAACCCCTCACTCCAACACCATCACTGTCAGAATTCATGGTGTTTCCTCCAGCCTCTCTTGTGTGCCCTTTATAAACACACAGAAAACGCAAGATCCTTCCTTTTACTCTCCATAGTCTCCCTCTTATTTCACGGGACAACGTAGTCCTGAGGACCGGTCATTCACCAGGTCGTCGCTGAGGGCCCACTGCATGCCCCGCTCTGTCCCCAGGTCTGGGGCTACAGCTTTGACTAAAGCAGACAAACTCCCGTCATGGACTGAGCTCACATCCTGATGGGGGAGACGGGGAAATAAAATAGATGGCTTTCCGGGAGTCACACCGGGAGAGAGGAGGCATCCTGTGATGCTTACAACTTGTGCTGGGAAAGAAGAGAGCGAGGACGGTTTTCATCCAAAGGACTAAGACGCAGCTAAAGCTCCGCTTCCCCAGAGCCGACCGACGCTCATGGTTCTTTCACATTCTCCAGGCTGGAAGAGCGTGGGTGTTTGTAACACCAGGAACTTTGTTACCTTTTTGTCTTTTAACTCGGTCATCACCATCTTCCACCTCTCTTTAGGCAACATCTTAAAGTGAGCCTCACATTCTGCTGTTAACAGGAGGCATTAAGCTGCCCTCGGATGCTGAGGTTTCTTCCTTTCGGTTTTAAGTCTTGAAGAAGCTCTAGGAGTCATGCATCCACCTTTTCTTATTTAGCATCATTGCCTCAGAACAGAGTGGCAGAAGGGAAATCACAGGGTCAAAGGGAACATTTTGGAGGGACAGCGTGTGACTGGTTTTTTGGGGGTTTTTTGTGAGGAAGATCAGCCCTGAGCTAACATCTGCTGCCAATTCTCCTCTTTTTGCTGAGGAAGACTGGTCTTGAGCTAACATTCGTGCCCATCTTCCTCTACTTTATATGTGGGACGCCTGCCACAGCATGGCTTGACAAGCGGTGCCATGTCTGCACCCCGGATCTGAACCACCGAACCCCGGGCCGCCAAAGCCGAATGTGCAGACTTAACCACTGCACCACCGGGCCGGCCCCCCGAGTGTGACTGTTTTGAAAGCTCCGGATATAGACTGACAAATTGCTTTCTGAAAGAATCTGCCGTTTACCCTCCCACCGGCAACATATGCAGGGTGCTCATTTAACGGGATCCTCGCTGGATCTGTGTCTCCTCTTCCCCAGGGAGAAATGGGAGCTCGCCGGTCCTCTGTCATTCCTGCCTGAGTCTAAGAGAGATTTCCCAGGGATGCCTGGCAGACTAATCGAGCTCCCGAGGCGAATGGACGGAGGGAACTTTCCCTCCACGTCGCCAGGGCTGCGGTGGGAGAGATACTGACTTTCAATAATTACTGTGGGAGGGGAGATGTAAGCCCACCTGGGCATGGGGACCCCTTCCTCCTGTCTGCCTCCAGTCGCTCAGCAAGCCAGGAGAAGCGCCCTGGCAGGTGGGCCCCTCCCAACGGCCTCCCAAAGCAGCACTGCTGGGAGCTGAGCTTTCCCCACACACGAGCCCAGAGAAGAGCCCGCCGCCCGCCCTGAGGCCTTGTGCTGTGACACACAGCAATTTCTCTTCTCAGAGAGCGAAGGGAGGCAGGAAGGGCCATCACCCCCTGCGCTCTGCGACAATAAAGTGTCTGGAATTGGTCTTGCCGGCCCCGGGGACCCACGGGCTGCAAGGCTTGCCTGTCTCGGGGTGTGTGGGAGGAACGTGCAAAGCAGGGTCAAGGCGGGCGTGATGTTCAACCTGCTCCAATCCAGCGGCCCAGATCTTGGAGAGAAACACAGGGGTGCCGGGCAGGGCCTTAGGCAGCCCGAGGGCCAAGGCCCGGGCCTCAGACCCAACCTGGTGCTGAAGTGCTGACCCCAGGGGTCACTGCCCCAAGAGGCTGCCACCTCACGATGGGGCAGGGGGCAGGGGGACCTGGCCGGAAGTGGCTCTCAGGGAGGACCACCCAGCTCCTTCCCCTGCACTGCCCGCCATTTCTGTAGGCGAATCCTCTTAGTCAAAAGCCCAAACCCTGAATTGCCAAACCCTCCAGAATCCTCAAAGGGAAAGTCAGAGAGTTCGAAAACGGATAATGCCAAACATTTGCCCTGAATGGTCTCCAAAAGGACAGGAAAAAAGGCCTCACACATATTTGAAAATCGCAGTGACACATTTCCTCTTTGAGGTGACGCCTGGCTGGCAGATGCCCTTAAATCTTTTTTTTTCCCCCTGTCTGTAACCTTCAAAATGCAAAACGTCCTTTAAAAGAATAAGAATAAACGAGTTGCCGCTTCCTGTGGGATGACTGCACCCCCGCCAGCACAGCTCACATCCCGCCATCGCCCCAAATCCTGGTCACCCTGAGGTCAACCTCAACTATGGGGTTGAGTGTTGTCTGACTGGGGTGCCCTGCGCCTCCTGACACTCATTTCACTCCCACCACCTGAGTAAAGACAGAAATCCTTGTCGGGCTTGGGCTAGCAAAAGTGTTTATTGAGGAAGACGAACTCACACAAGATTCTGGGTCTCCCGACGAGCCACAGAGAATCTGAATGCCTGGGGAGAGATTCCAGAAGCCTCTGTCCAGAGAGAAGGGCCAGGACAAATTCCAGGGTGAGTCCCCGGGCTTCGGGGGGGAGTGGGGAGAAGACATCAAACCAGGGCGGGCCCAGCAGTTCTGGGGCCACTGCTGGAGGGACAACCTGGGCGGCTCACACTGGGGCAGTTCCCATGGCTTTGGGGAGCTTTGAAAATGAAAATCGAAATTGATGGTGACCCACGACCGGAAACGCGGCTACCAAGATGACCGAGTGCAAAGGGGGTGTCGATCCCCATTTCCACGGGCGTTTTTGGAGATGGAGAGGTTCAGAGGGTCTGACTCGGAGAAAGTCTTTCTCAGAAGGCAATGGCTATTGTAGGGGACCAGAGAAAGCACAGCACGGGGACAGGAGTGGCTTCTGGAGTCTAGGTTTGTATTCTGGCCAGTGCTGTTCCTGAGGGGGCAGAGGAGGAAACCCACTTCCCTTTCCTGCTCTCGGCGACGCGGAGCGTGTCCAGTTGCTGTCTGCTCCATCTCACAGGACCTCATCGGACAGGAGCTGAGTCCAGGGGCCCACCGGGCCGAGAGCAGGGCCGGTCTCAGCAGCCTGGTTCGGGGGCAGTTCAAAAAGCTCGGGGGTTCTGGGAGAGCGGACGACGGAGACTCCAGCGGGGGGGGGGGGGGGGGGGGGTGGCTCGGCTGGAGCGGCCTGGAGAGAAGGCGAGTCTGGGACGCGCACCGCCGCCCGCGCCTCCTCCACCGGCCGGGCAGCTACAGGGAGGCCGCGGCCCTGCTCGCCGTCCGGGCTCGCCCCGCACCGCTGCTGAGCCCCCGGAAGGCGGGCCCGTCGTCCCTGGAGAGCGAGGACGCCGAGCTGACCGTGCGCGCCAGGCGGTCGGCACGCCCGCAGGCCCAGAGCCGCGCGCGGGCGCGAAAGGTGCGGTCCAGCAGCAGGTAGATGAGCGGGTTGGCGCAGCTGTTGACGAAGGCCAGGCAGGTGGCGAGGGTGAGGCCCCAGCGCAGCGCCAGCAGCAGGCGGCAGCGCAGCGGCAGCGCCCCGAGACGCGCCAGGTGGAAGACGGCCCGCAGCGCGCCGAACGGCAGCCAGGAGCCCACGAAGGCGCCCTCCACGGCGAAGATGATGCGCAGCGAGCGCGCGCGGGCGCGGCCCAGGGCGGGCGGCCGGCGCAGGTGGCACGACACGCGGCAGTAGCACAGGACGCTGACGGCCAGCGGCAGGGCGCAGGTGAGCAGCAGCACCAGCAGGCCCAGACCTTGCACGGCGTCCGAGGACTCGTCGCCGCACTGGCTGCCGTGGCCGCCGGGCAGGGGCTGCAGCCCCCGCGACGCCAGCGAGGGCAGGCCGGCCAGCAGCGCCAGCACCCAGGCCCCGCAGCAGACGGCGCCCACGCGGCGGGGACAGCGCCGGGCCCGCGCGCCCACGGCCAGGGCGCGCGCCACGCTCAGGGCGGCCAGCAGCAGGGCGCCCGCGCAGCGCGTGCCGGCCAGCGCGAAGCTGCTGAGCTTGCAGAGGCCCTCGCCGAAGGGCCAGCGGCCGCCGCGCGCCGCCGCCACGGCCCACAGCGGCAGCGTGAGCACCAGCCCCAGGTCGGCGGCCGCCAGGTGCCGCACGAAGGTGTCCACGAGCCGCCGCGGCCCGCGCCGGCCGGCCAGCAGCCACAGCACGAAGGCGTTGCCCGGCAGGCCCACGGCGAAGGCGGCCAGGTAGAGCACGGGCACGTAGGCGTAGGCGTAGGGCAGGTCCCCCGACGGGCACAGCTCCAGCTCCTCCAGGGCGCCCCAGCCCGAGTAGTCCCAGGACGTGGCCCCCGGGCTGGGGCTCCAGGGCGCGGTGGGGCTCATGGCCGGAGCGCAAGGAGCCCTGGGCTCGGCGGCAGCCACTCTGTGTGGGTGGGGGCTGCTCTTCACGGCCGGTGCCCTGCACCTCCCTTCCTGCCACCCTGACCGAGGCGAATGGGTGGCCAGGAAGGTGGTGGAGGGGGAGGGTGTGGGGTGGGAGGGGCTGGGCCCCCAGGGTGGAGTTGGCGGCCTCCCCTTCTTCTCTTGGTTTCCTTGTTTATGAAATGGGGCCATCAACCATCTCCCCCGGCCGATGTCAGGTTGCAAGAGGTGGCGGATGCCCACGATGAACCCTCGTCGGTTCTCGTCGCCCACTGCGCTCTGTCCCACGCCCGCGCTGCTGCTTGTCTAGCGTTGGAGGTGAAGACGCTGAGGGTCTTCTAAGGGCGACGGTGCCTCAGCCTGTGCCCGTTGCCCTGTCCTCTAGGAAAGAGGGGCTCTGCTATCTGGTGCACTCTGGGGTGGGGAGGTGGGGCCTGCCCTTGGGGGCCTACCCCTGAAAGGAGAAAGGGCCGCCAGAGCTCTCAATGATTGTGTCCTGAGATGCTGGGCTACGTGTCTTAACCCAAAGAGTGGTTTTTCTGACCAAATCAGGTCCTCATGGAGCCACACAGGAGGGTTTTATCCTAGAGAGGAAGGAGTGTAGTCAGATTATCCAGGTGAAAGGACCAGGGCCCGGGATTCAGATCCCAGCTCTTCCCATCTTCACCCGTCCAGCAACACCTGCCCCTTCAGCCAAACACAGGTGTAAGCTGGGGGCAGGTGACACACGAGGGGACGTAATTTAGCAGCAGATGAGTGGTCGGTCCTGAGTCAGGAGTCAGGAGCTTAGAGGAGGGCAGGTCCCTATGGACTGAGTCAGGGAAGGATGCGTGCAGAAGGGCGGGAATGAAGTGTGACCTTGAAGCGAGTGGGGGGACCCAAGGAGGAGAGGATGGTGGAGGGAGAGCTCGCCCTTTCTCCGGAAGGTGGGGTGCCATGGGGATTCTGGGCGACTCTGGTTAGGTCTGAATTCTTCTTAGCAGACATCCCTCCCATGAGATGCTGTGTTGGAACTAATGTTATAGGGTGTTTGTCCTCCCAGCGCCCATCCCACTGTCACCGGGAATGAGTGACCGAGCCGTGGGGCATTCTGGTGTTAAAAGTTTAAGGTGGATCATCAGTTGTATTCGATTCAGTCCAGTTAACAGTGAGCACCTGCATGGGGCAGGCGCTGTTTCAGATGCTTCAGGAGAGCCGTTCTTGACCTTAGAGTGCCCATCTCAGGCATGGGAGATGGATACCTACGCGGTCCGAGCCGTGGCCAACATGCCGGAAGTCAGGCTAGTCACTGTTACAGACACGGTCCTGCTGGAGCTCAGAGAGGGAGCGGCTACCTCTGATGGATGAGGAAGTCAGAAAAAGCTTTCCAGCGGCTGACACAGAGGTCAGTTCCAGGACTGAGCTGGAGGGCAAGTCAGAGCAGCAATGCGTGAGCCCTGTGTGACCGGACCCCTGGTGGGAGGAGGGTGGCAGGCACGGAAGCAGGCAGGGTGGTGGGGGCCGGGTCACAAAGGGCCCAGGATCTCATTCTGTGAGTAGTGGGGAGCCACTGGACGGTCTGGAGTAGGCAGCATGTCAGTCTGGTGTGAAAAGACAGCTGGCAGAACTGTGCGCTGCAGAGGGGGAGGCTCCAACCCGGGCCCTTCCGAGAGTGACAGAGGCGTTATCGTGATTAACCTAGGCCGTGGGCCAGGCCTGCCCTGGGCGAACTGGAATATCACGTCACCCTAGCTTGAGGTCCCTGTGGTCCATGGAGAGCCCCAGGGAGTTGGAAAGGCTTAGGGAGAGTTGCGTATGCACGTGTCCAGGCTGTTCCTGTCCAGAATTTTTCTCCTGGGCCAGTTACAAGATGGGGAAGGACAGGCAGGAGGAGAGGCCAGGGAGGGAATGCTGTCCGGCCCGTCTCTCTGTGGGCATCCCCCCACCAGGCTTGGGATTCCCCTGAGGAGCCAGCCCCGGGTGGAAACCTGAGGGGCTGCTGCAGACACAGGGTGGTATCTCTGACGTCTGATCACATGGGCCCTGGGGAGTGATGCCCACATCCCGGGTGGCCCTGGGGGCTGCAGCCTCCCTCCCCAGAAGGCCAGCAGGGCAGGGCTTGGCTGGCAGAGCCCCGAGACGCTCAGGGACGGTCCCAGCGCTGCTGGCCTCCCCTTCCCCGTGGGCACCCCTCTGTCTGGTGAGTGATTCTGAAAGCTGGAGATGAACAGCAAGGAAACCGCCAGGTGACACAGAAGAATGGGAAAGAGGACCAAGAGAGGAATACAGGCAGGGTGCAGGGGAAGCAGCAGGTTGTTGACTAAGAACGCAGAGATTCTTGCTTCCTGGGGCCGTGGTCTCCTGCCCGAGGGAAGTCTGTGGCCCGGAGCCCAGAGCGGCGACCCTTGGGGGCCCTTTGGAACGTGTCGGGACGGGAGGAAGCAGCCAAGGCCGGAGCTGGGCCAGCAGGCTGGGCCTGCCCTCCCACCTTTCAGTGACCAGGGCCCACTCTGTGATACAGGGGTCTCCCCACAGGGTCAGAAACAAGTCGCTTCATGGAAACCCTCCTCCTCATCGGCTGAGAATCCTGCCACTCGCTAACAGGTGTCAACAGGCAAAATGGGAGTGCTTTTCCCTTTTCTCCATCCCGCCCTGCAGGGCCGGCTGATGGGTCCCTCACAGGCTCCCTCACCCTGCGGCTGGAGCGGTTGTCCACTCCTGGGGTGAGGGGAGCTCTCTCCATCCATCCCCGTGATTGGCACGAGCCTGAGGGGATGCTTAAGACGCGCGTACCCTGCACTGGCCTGCCTACAGCAGGTGCATTTTATTTCAGCCCTTTATGGGCTCCTCTATTTAAGCTCCTACACTTCCCCCCCCAATTTAAATTTTTCTCTATTATCTTTTAGGAATACATAATCTTAACCTTTTAGGAAAAATTTTTAAAATTATCTTTGCCTTTTTCATCATAAAAGCCATACAATCACATGATGGAAAACACATCACGTTGCTGCCCCAGGCCTGGCCCTGTGGCAAATTTCTGTCCGTCCAGGGAAGGGCATTTTCAAAAGAACTCGTTTGTAATCCTATTATTCTTGGGCTTCCTATCTTTTCACATTCCGTGTCAGATATTCTCCACATATTTTTTTTTTACACAACGGAGTCATATTTGTAATTAGAACGTACTTTTTGTTTGTTTGTTTTTTTGTGGGTTTTTTTGAAGATTTTACTTTTCCTTTTTCTCCCCAAATCTCCCTGGTACATAGTGGTATATTTTTAGTTGTGGTTCCTTCTAGTCGTTGGATGTGGGACACCACCTCAGCGTGGCCTGATGAGCGGTGCCATGTCCGCGCCCAGGATCCAAACCGGTGAAACCCTGGGTCACCAAAGCAGAGCTCGAGAACTTAACCACTGGGCCACGGGGCCCGCCCCCGTAGATGTTTTTATAGTTTGCTTTGCTCAACGAATGCCGTGTAAATCCACGTTTTTCTGTTAGTTCATTTTCTGATCCCTTAATTTTGGACATTTAGGTTGTTTCCAGTACTTTTCACTGTTACAGAAATTTGTAATAAATAACTACACTTATGACTTTTTTCTTCTTTCACAGTTTGCAGGGTAGAAATGCCTTCCTGCAGGTCACAGCTCTGAAGGTGTTCGCTCCCAGTGACTAGTAATTGCATGGCACTGTGTGAGGATGTTGGGCTCAGCAAAATCTTCTTAGAGATCCTCATCGTGAAAATATGTTTTTTCCGCTTTAATAGGTGATGAGGTAAAATGGTACTTCATTTTAATTTACATTTCTTTGAATACAAATAAGATTGACAATCTTTCCGTATTTAATTCCTCTTCCGTGAACTGTCCGATCATGTCCTTCACACATTTATCTATTATAATCGTAGGTGTTTATTACTTTGTATGAACTGTTTATTTAGGAGAAATCACTGCCCCGTTTGTTTCAAATATTTTTCCAGACTTTTCTCCTTAGCTGTTTTTCATGGTTTTTAGTTTTACATTTCCATAGAGTCAGATTTGTTGCTCTTAGCAATTTCCAAGTTTAAAATGTCATTTTCTCTTTGACAATCTAAGAACATTCAGTTCTATTCTTGTTAAAAAATAATTTCCTTTCGCCTTTCTTAACCCACTTGCAGTGTAACCTTTTTTTCAGATTTCTTTTCAACATTCCCAAGACCATTAAATTAAAAATATTTTTTAAAAAGCCCTGCTCTCTGTGTTGTGATGTTGAATTTATTATATACGTATCTTATGTGTCACTGTGTCTGCTTCTGTTCAGTGAACAAACAGAGCAGGTCAGCTTAGGAGCCAAAAGAGGCTGGCTGCCCTGTCACCTTCATCATTTGGTGGCTGTGTGATCTTGGGCGCCGTCTCCACATCTTACAGTGGGCACGGTGGCATCCACCTGACCGGGTGTGCACAGAGGAATTAGATGGCCCTGGACCAGCCCCCCCAGGCTGGGTCTGAGCAGGGCCCAGCCGGTGCTCTCCTCCCCGGGGGCTCTCTCCTCCTCTCCTGGCCTCAGCTGCAGCCCCCGGAGCACTGCGTGTTTCCACGCGACTTGCTGCCTGACTCAGCGGCTGGCGCTGCTTCCGCCCCCTGCCGGCCCCGACCCCCTCCAGGACACGGTGCTTTCTTGGCACACAGTGGGTGCTGAGGGAGTGTTTGGAACTGCAGTGGGAATCTACAGAGAAAATCTCCATCTGGGGCGTCTTCAAGACTTGACCACCACATTTCCCTGGGCCTGGTGTCACCAAGGGCAAATTCTGTAGGGTGACAGGTGCTGCAGAGAAACTGCTGACAGTACCGAAGCGCGGATAGACGGCATTATGCCCAGTTAGTTGTGGTCACAGGGAGGCCAGCGGTCGCACATCTTGAGCGTGAGGAAAACCTCACGAAGCCATGTCACCTTGTGCTATGTGCCCTCTCGCCGTGAGTTCTGACCCTGGAGTGGGGAGTCCACTGTTTGATTCCCTGGTACTGACCAGCTACCAAGATGCTGCACCCTGAGAAGCCCCTTGTGACAGTGTGAGTGTGTGTGAGTGAGGGTGAGGGAAGGACGGGGTGATGGAGGGCCCAGGTGGCAGCCCCCCGCTGGCATGGCTGGCACACAGCAGGGAAGGGGCCCCACCCTGGGTGCCAGCGGCCACATAGAATGTTTTTGATGTTCGATTGCTTCAGAAACTTTCAGGTACTAAATATGGGGTAGCTGGGAAAGGACGGCATCTGAGTTAGACCCCAACACTGGGGGCACAGGCGGAGCGATGACTCAACGTGAGAGCCTGTGGCCCACAGCTGGGTAGTTGTCTCAGGGCCCCTCTGCCCACTACACTGTGGGCCCCGCGGGCACGGAGTGGCGGGGTCAGGATGGTGGGGAGGGACTCTCAAGGAAAGTCAGGCCCCTGCCCCTCCTCCACTGAGGTTTCTGCTGCTCAAGGGTTCTTTTACAGGGTAAAACAAACCCCGCAGAGACTAAACAGACAAGCGGTAGGGAAGTCCCTCGACATAAAAATGGCCCCAGAAATTGTTTGGAAAGGAAGTAACTTTTTCTCTCGGTAGTAATTCATTCTGCCCACAGAAGCTTCTAAACCAGGGCCTGCCATTACTCATCAGTGATTTCACAGAAAGTTAGCATGAATTTCTAGTATTCACAGCAGGACGTGGGCGCTGTTCCCTCCGCACTGGCAGGGGCTCCCCCCACAGCGTGGGGACTCTGTCACCGAAGCCGGAGGCCACCTTCATTCAGATCAGCTCGGTCCATGGCCCGTTCCTACCTGTCTCAGGTAACGTCATAGACACAGAGAAGAGTATGACACGAGGAAGAAAAAGTCCTCTCAGGCAGTTCACACATCGTTGGAGAAAGTGAGCTGTAACATACAACCCGCTTTGGCATCAGGCCAACCGTGATATCCTGCCGTCATAAAGGTCAGAGGTCAGCCCTTTTGAGGAACAGGCCCGTACAGGAGTGACGTGACAAACAGGATTAAGACCATAGTGGTCCCAAGCACCGAAAAGACTACAGTCACCTCCCCAGCCCAGCCCCATCCTCTCTGCAATTCACAATGAAAACAGGGAACTGTCAAATGAGTAGGGGTCCTTAGGTTTCTTTCATGACTACGTTGATGAGTTATCTTGAACTGTCAGATTTTTCTGCTTTGCCGTGCCTGTTCGGTATCTCCCTATCAGATTTCTGATGCTGCTGAAAAGCCGAGCTGGGGCCGGCTATGAGGGTTTTGGCACTGACCTCAGGAGCCTGAGTTTGGGGCTGTGATAATAAGGCACCATGGAGTTTCTGACGAGTGGGGATGGAATCGGCTCTCTAGGAAAACTGAGTAACAATTTGCAGGAGGATTTGGAGGGAGAAATGGAATTAGGGGAAGACCCCCGGAGGCTATGGCAGAGTTCAGGGGAGCTGTCAGTGCCTGGACACAGGCTGGTGGCAGTGAAGATGAGGAACAGATTGAAAGGGTGAATAATTGATAGGATTGGGTGCTTTTCTGGGCATGAGGACCCTTCCATGTTGGACAGAGAGAGTAAGAGAAGACCTTGAAGGTTTCAGCCTTGGCGGAGGCATATATGCCAGGAGGGAGTTGGTTCGACTAGGACGTTGACGTTTGGTTTTTAAACAGGTTCAGTGGAGGCTGGCAGTGAACCGGCAGGTGAGAAGCTGAGATGGCAGCCGGGGGCACGGGTGGGGCCAGAGGGAGCTGTCAGGGCTGGAGATGTCGATTCTGTGCCGAGGTGTCAGTTGAAGCGGATACTGAAGGCCTTGGAAGGAGAGAGGAGGAAGAGCAGAGCACGGAGACCTGAGCCTTGAGACTGGCCCATAGTTTGTGGAAGGGAAGCATGAGGAGCTAGAGAGAACGGAAGGAGGAGATCGGATCATCGCTGTGTCACAGTGACTGGCAGTTCGGAATCTCAAGCTGCACCTGGGTCCCCTGGAGTGGTCCGTGTGAACCAGAGGGAGCCAGACCAGGGAAGCCAAGTAGGGGTTTATATTTTGAGGGCGAAGTATGTATAGTAGGAAATTAGGGGTGGCCTAGCAGAAATCAGACTAAGCTTTGGGTCTGACTTTGAATTTTGGACCAGGACTAGGCATTCCTCCATTCATTCCTCCATCTGACAGATACGTACCGAATACCTATGACGTTTAGGCTCTGACTGTAATGATGGAGAATCAAGCACAAACTTCCTGAGGTGCACAGATACATCTGTGGTACTCACCGTGTGTTCAGGTCAGTCCTCTGCGCTGGTAGGAGGGGACGACAGGGGAGTGCCAACCGTCCAACACAGCTGCCTCTGGCTCAGAAAGCAGAGAACGCAGTTCACCGCTAGCTAGCTCTGTCGAATGTTTATGATCATACAGCAGGCCTTTAAGGCCCTATCACCAGAACGGACGTCTCGGCAACTCAAACTCAGGTCTGAAGAAAACTAGGACGTGGCGTCCCAGGGGATGATAACGTAAGAGAGCCTCACATCCTTCGCAGTCAGAACTTGCTTCATGCATAAGAACTTCTTACTGTTAACAAGAAAAGGGCTTACCTGTCCTTTCCTTCGGGCCTGTACCTCTCATGCAGAGTTTCTCAGTTGTTTGTAAGGGCCTGGCTACATCCACCTCAAGACAGCAGGCTCCTTGATGGAACAGACTCTCTCTCTTCGTGGCCTAGTCCCTTGCACCTCAGTACTATTTCCTTGATAAATTTGATCAGCCCGTGAAGCAGACTTCGTGCCTTTCCACCACGTTTTCGATTTCTCCTTTCTTCATAGGAATCTAGATAGTCAAGAGAACGGGGACACACCAGTCTGATTTTAGCCGTCGTTACTGTGTTGACGCTGCTTAGATTATTAAGCAAGAGCGCGAAATCCACTTTAACTACAAAAGTTCTCAGTTTCCACCAGTGGCGAATCCATTGCCACCCAGTACAACGATCAGACTTGAAGTATTTTCACCCCACGACTCCAGAGCAGTGGACGAGGCTGCCCAGTGAAGGGGATCTGAAATCTGAGGGCGCAGACTCCAGCTGTGGTGCCGCCACGTACCGGCCGTGTCCCTGGCACGTCCTCACTGTCAGATGGAGAGGGAAGGCTCAGCCCTTCACAGAAAGCAAACCAAGGACCTCGGAAATCATAAAGCAATGGGAGAGGGGAGAGCTTCTCTGTTTTGGGGCCGAGAGCCACACTTCCTTTCTCAGGGAAACAGGCAAAGCCTGAAGTGTGAATAGCTGGGTGGGGTCAGGAATCACTGTGAAGTGGCGGTGCCGTCAACTGCGTCCTTCAGCCCTGGGATGTTCCTAACACCGGCAGGTGCTACGGGAGGAAGGCACAGACTCAGCCACCTACAGCGACAGACTGGGGTTCAGCAGAGTGGGAACCATCAGTAGCCTGGGTACCACAGTGGCCTTGCTTAAGGTGTTAAAACAAAAAAACCTTAGTGGGTCTTAAGACATATTTTGTTAATTCATTTGCTTTTATCCTCTTCAATGGAAAAGTAAATCATTTTTTTCTGACATACACAGAATCCCTGCGGATGGAGGTAACTTTAGTTACAAATACCACAGTGATATTAAATACGTGCACAGGGGCGGCCCCGTGGCCGAGTGGTTAAGTTCGCATGCTCCGCTTCAGCGGCCCGGTGTTTCGCCGGTTCGAATCCTGGGCACGGACATGGCACCACTCATCAGGCCATGCTGAGGCCGCATCCCACATGCCACAACTAGAAGGATCCACAGTTAGAATATACAACTATGTACTGGGGGGATTTGGGGAGAAAAAGCAGAGAAAAAAAAATATTGGCTGGGGCCAGCCCTGTGGCCGAGGGGTTAAGTTCGCACGCTCCACTTTGGTGGCCCAGGGTTTCGCTGGTTCGGATCCTGCGTGCAGACATGGCACTGCTCATCAGGCCACGTCGAGGTGGCGTCCCACATGCCACAACTGGAAGGACCCACAACTAAAAAATTTACAACTATGTACAAGGGGGATTTGGGGAGAAAAAGCAGAGAAAAAAAAAATTGGCAACAGTTGTTGGCTCAGGTGCCAATCTTTAAAAAAAAAGAAAAAAGACTGGCAACAGATGTTAGCTCAGGTGCCAAACTTAAAAAAAAAATTCCTTAAATACATGCACAAAACTAACTCTCGTTTTCTAAGCCCCTGGACTCGGGGTACTGAGGTGCGAGAAGGCTGTACACCCACATATGCAAAGAAGATGGCTGAAAGTAGATTCTAGATCTCCTTATCTCTGCCAGCTCTGATACACCAACCCGTGCACCAACCCCCGCCACCCCACCCAACAATACGAAATCATTAATTTCTCATTTGTTTCTTTCAAAGGCAAAACTGCCATTGAGGGAGATACAGACCTATTTTGTAAGCATCTATTCACTGTGAATGTCACACTCGTTTTACAGATGTGTTTCTCTGATGTCTGAGTCCTCAGTCAGAGCCTTACAGCTGTTTCCTTCTCTGGGTGGTATTCTTATCATCTCTCTGTGTAGACAGGTTATGAAATAAAGACGTCTGCTCCCATGCACGACAGAGCGTCTTCCTCTGCCCTGGTTAAGAACGATGGATTAGCCAGGTCAGGGAACACACTCAAACTGTGTGTGTGCGCTCGGGGGCCATGGTCTGTGTATACTTGTCTAAGACTGCCTGAGTCTATGGTTAAATATTTTTATGTTTGAAAGTTAAAGTCTCAGAAAACATTGTGGCAGCGTAGCTCTGTTCTGAAGCTTATCCTACCAAAGCATCTGAAGGTAGAGAACCACGCTTATGTTGGGCGACTGCAGATCCTTCTTCAGATATGTAATTATGTATGAAGACCGTTCTTTGGTCGTTAGGTCTTTTTTCCTTAATGGCTCTGATCTGCATGAGCAGAGTCAGCAAAATCAAACTGTAACTCAGAGACTAACAACCAAGAATGGGCTTCCCCGGTCGGCAGTGGATCAGTGAGCTCATTCGGCATTCATTTTCAAAGGTGCAGAGTGTTAACTCTGGCACACTTTAATTATTAATTCACCAAAAGAAAGCGAATACGGAGAAGATTAATGTAAGAGGAGCACAAACATTTATACACTACTACGTAGACTGTCTGAGCTGAGCACAGAAAGATACAGACTTCCTAACATTGCCTTAAGTCAGTATTCAAACAATGTCTGATGTTATTAAAAGTTGCCTCTGATGACTATTCGAATTGTTAATTTAAACACGGGTTAAGAGACAGGAAAACCATATGCTGAGTTCACTCAAGTTCCAATAACAGTACAAGGAAAACACATTTTATTCAAGAAACAGAAAGGCGTTGTTTGGTGCCATGCTTTTATTGAAATGAAAGGGGAACTACAGTGTGCCAGGAAATAGCAAACATGACCGCCTTTACAGCACAGCATCTTGAAAACCTGTACGCAACGCGCTCGAGTGGACAGGTGAACACACCATATGCCGTACATTGCCCCACAGTGTCCAGGAAACCATAATTAAAAAGCAGAATTTGGCTTTAAACAGCCAAATAAACACTGTAACAGTCATTCTAAAACAACCCTGAAAGGCCGGGAGGAGTTGAAAGCTTCCCAAAGCTGTGTCGAGTGGCAGAACTTGACAGGCTGCACCGGCAACTGTGAGAAGCGTTTGGCAAACTTAAGCGCAGAATTATCGTCCTAATTTGACCTTCAATGTGAAAGCACCAGTGTGTTTCAATAAGGTTTATGAAAACCTCCAGACTTTACGAAATGGCATAATTTTCATCTGTATAGTTTTTAAAACATAATTCAAAAAACAAAAAAAAGCTGCACCATAATTTAAAAAACCCTGCAGACTTAAAGAAATATACCCATATTCCTTCTGCATGAGTGAAGTAAAATATTCCACTGCGAGCAATGAACTTGTGTGGCAACACTCACATTCCGCCTCCAGACACTATGGACATTCACGGTTGGACACGCCTAATTTCAGAATAAAAGGTAGTCCTGTTTAGTTTTAAATACTTCCCTCCGTTGTCTTGCACTCAATTTTTAAAAACTGAATGGCCAAGTAGTATCATGAAGAAGACTGCTTTGATAAGGGGAATTTAATTGGTTGAAAAGAACAAATTTAGTAATGTGAAATGCTGATTAATTCTCCTTTTGACTCTTATTTACCTCATTTGGTTAGATTCATTTACTACTTTTTTAAACTAGTCTTAATCTAAACATGTATTTGACAATCATTTCCTTCTAGCTGTAATAGAAACTTGTCTGAAAGGTAAAATGTGCAATTTCCCATTTTTAATATTCATATATTATATACACAGTATGTATACACTTAAAATATAAGAGTTACATATCCTGGTCTCTTACATGCAAACAGTAGATCACAAATAGTTTTGAGCTACACATATATCTTGCAAAGTATTGGAAAAAAATCTGCGAATTTTTTTTTTTACAGTTTTAACCAATATACATAAATATAAGAACATAAATTACAGTAAAATATTGACAGCATTTGAGAACATGTTGATAACCCAGATGTACTGCTGTAACAACAGAAAAGTACAGTTCAGGGCATCTCCTTCTCTTTTTTTAAAATAAGTAAATACATCATATAAGATATTAGTAATTTCTCTAAACAACTCAATTAGAGAAATGGATATATTTTAGTCTCTACTTCCCATGAAAGAAAACATACTACGCATCTCATTTATGATAAATACTGTCTTTCTCCCTAAGTCCACACAGTTGTCACAACACTGAAACATAACAGGGTCACATATCATTCAAGTCTTTTCCTGAGAATGAAGATTTCCCCACTAGCCCTCCGCCGTGCACTAGGAAAGGAACAAAGACCACGGAGAGGAGTTCAAGCGTGCACGCCACCTAAGCTGTTCCACTTGACAAGGGTCCAGAAGAAGAAAAACTCAATCTAAGTAAAATAACGTGAAGCTATCTTAAAAGTAAAATGTAGCCCTTTGTACATGTTTAAAAATTCTAAATATAATTTTCTATCAGTTATAAATATAATGCAAAGACCTCTGGAGAACTCGTGGCAGGAAGTCCTACATCTTCAGACGGAAAGACTACTCTCAAAGCGCCATTCACTTCTGCCAGCTGATAAAGTGACTCACTTTAAAAGAGATAGAAAGCCTTTCCTGTTAAAAGAACAATCTAAATTATTCTGAGTTGGCCAAAAGCGGTGTAAAAACAGCACTGATTGAATCAGCAACTTGGTATAACATATTCTTGGTTAAGCTCGTGGTTTAAGCGAACCTACTAGCAGCTCTTTACAACACCTCCTCTTATTTAATGGAGAAATGTTAATACTTGAGTGAATAATAAATACAGAATTGTAAATACTTAGTAGAATAACTCTCGCAAATGCTCTAACAACATTAAAACATGAGGTTACTGTAAAACTAGACACTAGTGTTTCTCTCAGCATCATAAGAAAGGTGCCAGTTACCTCTGAAGGCGTATTTCCTACTCTCATGATCTCCACATGAAACAACGTAAAAGCTATCTTAGACTCAATCCCCAGGAGAGAAAAATAGCAAAATAAACCGTCTGAAGACGAGCAAGTACATTAAAAAGTTAAAAAAAAAAAAAAAAAGCAACAAATAAAACACATAATTTGTCACCTTAACCATATTGCAACCATAAGTCCAATTAGTGTCCATGAGAATTCAGTGCTTCACTGTATCGAACATCAAGCAGGTGAACCCGATGACACAAATCTCCGTTTGTGAATCAAAACACTTCCTTTGTCGCTGATCACCTAAGCGAAAAGCTTCTGCACTCCAAAATACTGTGGTTACATTCCAGTTGTTCCTGACAACAGAGCTTAGTGTGCAGTTTCAATGAATGAAAGTCTTGTTGGCAATTAGAAAGGTGTTCTACAGGCAGGAAAGATGAAGTGCAAATTTACCACAAATGTTCTGAAGCGAGTATCTCCCAGCTCCTATGCTTTAGAGGGTAGCAGTTTTTTGGGTGTCACTGGTCTCTTGGTCTGCCACAAATGGCTGTGGATGGTAATTGCATCAACACTGGCAGATAAAGTTTTAGCAGGTATGTGGCTAAACTGTTTCCTGTCAGAATTATATTTGTAAAGCCCCTCGATCATTTTTTTAGTGATAGATTTAGGGCCTATCCCAGTCAGTTTATTAATTTCTTCAGTTTCCGGGCAATAAGTATACAAAGACCTGAATTGGCAGCCTGAATCCCGGAATAAGATCAGGAAGTTGTTGGCATCTGACTTCTCCATCTCCTTTAGAATAAGAAACAAAACAAAACGACAACAATGAAAAACAACAGTAAACATTTCACTGCATACAAATTTATGCGATTGTGTTACATTTTTGGGTCAAATTTTATGACATTTAATTTAAAATATAAATTTTCAATAGCCCAAATAAGATGCGTTTTATAAAAGCAAAGCGCACTAATGAAAGATGCAGGCAAACACCTCTCTGTTGAGGGCCGGTTGGCTGTGTGGAGCTGCAATCCTGCAGCAGACTGTTCCCCACACGAGGCCTCCGCTAAACCCTGACACTGTGCCACCGTCTGCTACTCACGGCCAGGCTCTGGCGGGCTTCATTTTAGAGAAGGAAAATCACGTTATCTACACTTACAACTAAGGGCATCTGGGCAAGAAGATAGCGTATCATTTCATACTATCATCGAAGTCCACTCCTGGTCTTTAGTTAAGCCTGCAGTCTTCCGGAAGCCCACTGGAGAGGGGACTAACTCAATCTAATAATTGAAACAGAGCTACAGATGTTTATATGCTGTTGAAATTCTAGAAGCCTATGAATAGTAATTTCTCTTGAATTGAAAGAGAAGACTCCTACAATTTAAGAATGTTGCCCAATTTAATTTTCATGCAAACACGCTTACCTCCAGTATTTTTTTCTTCTGACCCTCATTTACTTTTCCAGCCAAACAGCAATGAGCTAAAGCGTTCTGTATGATGTGCTTGTTGGATTTTGCGCTGGGTTCTTTGTAGAGCTTTGGTCCTGCAGTAAGAATTTAACAGTAACAAGAATAACAGCATTCCTAAGTCGGCAACACTGCTCTGTTTAAATGATACAATTGTCCCTACACTGATGAAACACTGTAACAGAAACCAGCTCCTGTGCCTGGAGGCCCCTGGCCTGCTGTGCAGTCAGAACCTTGCTTGGCCCTCACAGGGACACATCTTGAGGATGCTCTGTGGCCTCCTGAGGCTGCTCTGGGAGAGCAGTGCTGGAAATCAGATGTTGCTCTGTCACCTTCTTTCTCAAGTCTGGTAAGGTCACTGGTAAGCTTAAAGCAGAATGGGTCCATCAGTAATTTAAGCTTTTAAAAAGACAAGAAAAAGCTTCATCTTCTCCTTCCATACCTCTGGGGTTTTTAGCCTTTTTTCCACCAACGGTGCTCCTTAGTCTCAAAGCACAGAAGCACTTTCTGCCATTTTCCCGGCAAATTCCTACTCACGAAGGCTAGTACAGTGCACTCCCCTGCTCCCTCACACTAACCGCACTGTCCTGGACGGCAAGCACCGTGCCTCACCCTCAGGAGTGTGCTGAAACACTAGTTCTTTGGGAAGAACCATTAGCCCTGATCGCCTGCCTCTGGGGCATAAAATCCTCCCGCCAGGGCTGGTTTCAACCCTCCAGCGGCTCTACAGCCTGCATAACTCCCGAAATTTAACAATCGGTCGAGAGCCAGTACGAGCTGGGCCGGCACCACTGCAGCTCTGTCGCTCAGGGTTTAACAGTGCCTGGCAAGTGGGACTGTCCGACGGCACAGCAGAGAAGCAGAGGGAGTAAGAAGGAAGCGCTGCCCACTCCCAGGCTGTGAGGCTGGCGGACTGGCCGCAGGAGGCTGCGTTAAAAGCCACAGAACGCAGCGCACAGGAAGGTTAGCAAGTCAGAAGCTCCTCAGGCCTTTACAGGGCTCTACAGGGCTCTACAGGGCTTCCACTGGGGTAGGCCACGAGCAGACGGAGGCACCCTCCTGGGCCTCTGCTCTCCCACGCGTGTTCTCCTGGGCCTTTCCATCCTAGTGCTCGACAGTTGCTCACATTTCTTCTCACGTTCTCTCCTGCTTCATTTCCTTTTTTTTTTTAAAGATTTTATTTTTTTCTTTTTCTCCCCAAAGCCCCTTGGTACATAGCTGTGTATTTTTAGTTGTGGGCCGTTCCAGCTGTGGCACATGGGACACTGCCCCAGCACGGCTGGACAAGTGGCACCATGTCCATGCCCCAGACCCGAACCGGCAAAACCCCGGGCCACCAAAGCAGAGTGCGTGAACCCAACCACTTGGCCACGGGGCCGGCCCCTCTCCTGCTTCATTTCTTTAGGAGCGTTCTTACATTCTATTCTTCAATGTGCTTTTATTTCAACGATGCCTACCCAACAGGCCAAAAGAGGACTTGATGGGGATATGTGAGGCTGATGTCCTCCCAGATCCAATGCATTCCTCTCATCTTTTAGAGCCTCTTAATGCTTTTTAAAGATGCACAGGTCTAGATACCAGAAATCCCAACGTTAGAGAGAGGACTTCATGGGTTCCAGCCCTTCCTCAGTACACAGCACCTGTGTACTGCTGATAGAACCTCTCTAAAACTCCTCCAGACCCAAACTACAACACGGAAAAGGCCAGCATTTTCAAGAGGGACGCAGCAGGATGCGGTCTAGGCAGTACTGCTCATTTGGTTTAGAAACGTGTCTCACTTGTCCTGGGACAGGTCACTGTCTCCCTACACGGAACTGGACCATGAGACTGACCTGCCTGCAAGTGACCACCCGCATGTACCGTTTGTGATCAGTCTCCCGCGTTCAGACCGAGAAGTGAGCCGAGGAGACGCGCTTTAGTACTGCCTTTATCTATCTTCATTACTGAGTTAAATTAAAACGGACAGACGCTGACCTGTGTATTCTGTTCCCGAAGCCACTGAAGAAGTGGTTGACGCGTTTTCCCAGTCTTTTTCTCCGTTTCGACTGCCACAACGACTTGGAGATAAGAAGCCTTCTACAGACTCTGATCTAAATAGTAAATAAAATATTTTGTGTCTCAAACAGAGAAAGAACATTTGGGGGTCAGAAGGGTCTATGAGAGAGTACCAACCAAAATCAACCTAGAGGCTTAAAAATAAGAAGATGGTAGTAACTGTCTTATTCACAGCTATCCATCCAAGTGCCTAGAACGTAGGAGGCACTCTAGAAACATCTGCTGACTGAAAGAATCAATGTTCTTCCATATGAAAATGGCAATTAATGCAACAGATGGTAGTACAAAGAGGAGAACTCAGAGCTGCTAACTGTCACTAGAAACATTCGTTTTTATATGGGTATTATAGTAGAAGGTAATGAAATACTGTCTTCTAATCTATATCCTAGAGAGAGAGAGTGCACAAGAGATCTTCCTATGTCCCAGGTGACCTCCTTTGGACTTATTCTAATGGGGAAACTCTCCATGTCAGGTGGGAACGAGCCAGTGAGGCTGGCAGCACACACACAGTGAGCTTTCTCAGACTGGTGATTTTATCAGCCACAGGAGTAACTACGGTTAATGTTTTACAGTTTATAAAAAGTATCTTATCAAGGTCAGGATTCTAAAATTCTACAAGAAACGGTGAAAGATGAAAAGACCTCTTTATATTTTATATATACAGAAACCCAAACGATCCTTATCAGCAAAACTTATAAAAATTTGTGATTATAATTATTCATTTAAAAAAAAGTAACTTCAGGGAACATATTCTTTTCTATGAAAAATGTTCACATTATGGATTTACCTTGGTGTCCTCTTGCCTGAAAGCACACTCTCGTTATCGCCTGTGTTCAGTGACGCCAAAGAAAGGCTAGAGACTGAAAAAACACGATAAATTCGTGATCCTGAATAAAAACAAAATTAGAAATTTAAAAGGAGCAACTAGAAAAGAGTCTGTTCATTAGATAACACCAGCATATGAAAATGGAGCTTCTGTAGTTTCTTTTCCTTTCTTTACTCTTAATCGAAACATATAATTGCCTGCATGCATATATGCATACTTTATTTAAAATTAGCAATGAGCCTATTTTTAAGAAATACTGATAAAATTGTCATTCGGACTTATTCAAAAGGAAAGTGGTACTATGAGACATGATATTGTGATCATAAGAAAAACAATTAACAGGAAAAAATATATTTAGGAATATCTGATTCCTAGGTGGAAAATTAATTTATTAATTTCAGCCAATACTGGGTATCGAAAAATTTCACTGACTAGAAAAGACACAGTTTTCTTTAAACAGTCAGTGTTATGTTATTTTCCCCTGAGTTTTAGAATAACTATGGGAATTCTCTAAAATATTCCCTAGAGTTTAGTTTTAATAAAATAAATATTTTTAAAAATGAGTATGAATGTTGAATTTTTAAAAAAAGATATATTCTCTCAACTCCAAAAGTATAAATTTGGGTTTTTGACCATTCCTATCTTAAAGAAGGGACTCAGGAACTCTTCATCTTATATTCCTCATAGTGACCTGTTTCTTATACATTTCATGCACACAACGTTTATCCTTAAATCTACACGTATAGAAAGGTTAGTAAATAATTCAGGGAGATTACATCAGAAGCAGCGTTTCCTAACCGGTTAGTACTTACATTGCATTTCTCAGCATTCACATTCGTTCTATTGAATATATGCATGCACACATAATACATGTAAGTCATAACAAACTGCATTTGCTCATTTTGGTTCTGCAATGAGGAGCACGCACAGCCTCAAACGGCGCGTCCAATGCAGCGTACCAAAGCACAGTCAAGTTAGCAGGACAAACCAGGCTGGTGTCTCTATGAACAGACTCTTCACAATAAGCTGTGTTACCTGGAGGACCTTTTATTGGTGTTTTGGGAGATTCAATGTTATCTCTGTGAATAGATTTTGGGCGCTGTTTTTTGGGTTTTGCTATTTGAGGCCGGGGTTTAATTACTGTATCCATGTCTTCCATTAGTTTCAGCTGTTTTCGCCTCATATATTCTTGCCTAATAAACTCTCTGCGTGCTTTCTCATCTTCTTTCTTCTGACGTTCTTCCTCAGTTTTACGCCTAAGAAACCAAATGGTTACATTTCTTATTCTACATACCAAAGAAAACAGACACTGGGGAGCATGTACTTGATGTGAGAAGGGAGAATTATTGTATTTCAGCACTTTGGGAATAAATGGTTCATTTAAAACATACCTGAGATAATTTAGGTCATTAAAATGTATATAAATATACCATTAATAAATCAAATAACTACTTTAAAAAAATATGTGAGTGTGTATAAAACCTAGTGAAATTATTTTAAATTAATGTTTCTGGAGCACTTTATTTTGAAATGCCTCAAACTTAGGATAAAAATATACAATCAAGTAATACTTTGGGAAAATGAATTTCTAAAAAGCACCAAAAATTAGCATTAGTTCAGTTGTCTACATATACTGCAAAGGTCTCTGAAAAATCTGTTAATAAAAAATTAATGAGAAACTGCCTCCTCGAGCACATACTTACAAACTTCTAAACACACCCGCGCACACTCATCTCAGCGGCAGAGCGGGGACCGCAGGCCCCTTACCTTGTCTCCTCTTTCTTATGCTCCATCTCCGCTTCCAGCTGCTGTTTCCGAAGCTGAGTCTCTTTCTCCCTTCTTAATCGCTTCTCCAACAAAGCTGCCCGTTTCATTGCCATATCATTTTCCGCTTTTTGATCATCCTAAGAATGAATTTCATTGAAAAAGATGACATGTGTTATGTACCGTATTCTCATTTTCAACTGCTGTGGTCACAGTTAGTGGTTTTCATAACTGAACAATCTGTTCAACCTTATTCCAACCCCACCATATATGGACATGTTCCCAAAATTATGAAGGAAAAAATGAATTAAAGTCATAATAGTTCTACCAAGTAAACTGTACACTTTAAGTTAATTACATGTTTTCAAAACCTAGGAAGTTAGCAAAGAACAACCACAAAAAGGAAAAAAAGGACAGAGCTTTTTTGGACCCTAATAAATAACTAAGAGTGGAGCGTTTTCCCCAATTTCTAAAGTTCCATTTAAATTGTATTTAAAATACATGCCCAATAAAGAACACTCAAGCAGAAATACCAAACAATTAGCTACCCAAAGCTGTATCACATAAATGAAACTACTGCAATGATTTTTTTAAGTTGAGGTTCTGACAGTTTGCTTGATTGGTTCTGAACTATATCGAAGAAGTTTTTCCTTCAAAGAGAAGATGGATATAAGACTCCTCGTCTAAAGTTCCTTCAATCTGAGAGCTGGTTCATGATCTGCAGGCCTCTGAGCCTGCCTCAGTTTCTACCTGAATCCTTAGGGACAGCCTCAGTTTTCAGAAAGCTTCCAAAATGCTTCAGAATTCAGGAAAGTATAACAAGCTGCAGAAACGGTTCACTGTCTTAACGACTCCTTGTAATAAGTCAACAAGTGTATCCTGGGTTCTGATATATTTACAACACAGTGCCAAGCATACAGGTATTAAAATACAATATGAAAAAAGATATGGCACCTTCGGGGAAGAGATTCAAACAAGGCGTTTTTGCATAGGAGCCCAGAGAGAGAGGAGATCTGAATGGAGAAAGTCAGATGCTGCCACTCAAACCATCGGTCCAAACATTCACATGTCTGTATCTAACAAACTACATACACTCTGCAATGTGCCAGGCACTTTACTATGTAAAGTAAAGGGGCAGTGACGATATGGAAATGGAGGGAAGGGGAGGGATGGAGAGGGGACGGAGGGAAGGGAAGGCGTGGAGAAGAAATGGAGGGAAGGGAAGCAATGGAGCGGAAATGAAGGGAAGGGATGAAGAGGGGACGGAGGGAAGCGATGGAGAAGAAACGGGCTCTGAACTTAATATTCCTCATGTGGTTGCCTGGGCACAAATTCCAGAAGAAACAGGCCTTCCACAGGGACGGGACACAACCCAGCTGTTGGCCTCTGAAATGGTGCATCTTAGGATGAAGCTAGAAGAAAAGAGGCGGGCTATAGAAGCCCAGAAGAAGAAAATGGAAGCCGCTTTTACTAAACAGAGGCAGATCCTGGATGCGGACATGGCACTGCTCATCAAGCCACGCTGAGGGGGCGTCCCACATGCCACAACTAGCGGGACCCACAACTAAGAATATACAACCATGTACCAGGGGGCTTTGGGGAGAAAAAGGAAAAAAATAAAATCATTAAAAAAAAATTTTTTAAACCTTAAATTTATTCGGATCTCTTCAAAGAGTTATTCCCAATTTGTAAAAAGCTCATGACTTGGCATTGCCTGTAAGTCTATTCTAGTGTATTTTTACGTCTTGAACATCTCCCCCCTTTAAAGGGAAGGCTTCTGTGGAAGTGAGAGAGGTGGAGAGGCAGAAACAGCATATCTAAACAGGCCCCGGGAACATGAGGAAAGGAGGACTGTTCCAGAAATCGCAGGGTGCTTGAAAGTTACTGCAGTCCACCAGGGGAGGACCAAAACATGTCTTCAGATTAATGGCAGACTGGTGAGAAAAGGGCATGCTCCTGAAGGAAGAATGCCAGCTAAAGAAACCAAATCCATCAGAGGGAGACAGCGAAAACCACGCAGGTTAGCCTTACCTTAAAAAAGAACCCACAGCAGACTTTCTGGTCATCATCAAATTGTTCTTTATCACTTTCTCCGTCATATTTTTCAACAGATACATCAGCCTTTTCAGGAGGTTTCAAATCGGAGAGGGAAACTTCAATCAGATTGACATTTTTAGGAGCTGTGGGTGGGAACGCAGGTTTAGGAGGAGGTTGTGCAGGCTGATTCAGCTGGTCCTCATTTGGGGTCAGACACACAGTCTCTGTGATAGGCTGTGACAGGACTTCAGAAACCGTTGACTCAAGAGGTTTCATCTCCTTTTCTTCCAGATTATGTTCCAGCTGTTCCAAAGCCCCTTTGGACTCCAAGTCCTCCTTTTTAACTTCCTCCTTAGGTCTGGATTCCTTTAACTGAGGCTCTCCATCATCCCCAAAACACACAAAGGACCTAGTCTGAATGGGAACTTGACTTGGCGAGAACCTCCTTAGCCGAGGAAGACTATCCACAGACCGAGGCGGTGTCAGCGTTCGATTCAAGGGTGTTATTTTTAGTTCATTTGGCCTAGGAGTCCTTTGATTTTTAACAGAAAAAGACGCGCTTTTCCTGTTAGAAGACTGTGGAGATGGGTGCATGGGACGAGGCGAGTCTGCCGAGAACGGTGCGATGGCTGACGACAGGCCTGCCTGCCTCGGTTTGAAATCTCTGAGCTGCTTCTGTGGGGAGGGCTGCGGGGGCGAGATCACCCAGGACTGCTGCTCCCGCATCTGCATCAGCATCTCCTGCTGGAGGGACAGGCGCTGCATCTCCTGCTGCAGAAAATGCAGGGATGAATTCAACTTTTCAATGGACTTCGTGTACTCTAAAATCTCCCCCTCATTTAAGGCTTCCTCCGAGGGGCTGGCCAGGTTCCACTGCTTCTCTGGATCAACGGGGGTTGTCGGAGACTTGAGCCATTTGGCTGGAGGATTCTCCATGCCTTCTTTTATATCCGCCAGGGACTTACTCCTCTGCCCATTAGCTTTTTGTGATTCCTTTTCTTTTGCTCGATCAGTGTACACTTTCTCATCTTCTGCACCAGCTGCTTCCTCGCGAAGAGGGGAAATGCCATCCCCTTTCTTTTTCACTACAGTAAGAAATGCTGTCCTGCCCATTTTCTGCCTCTGTTTAGTAAAAGCGGCTTCCATTTTCTTCTTCTGGGCTTCTATAGCCCGCCTCTTTTCTTCTAGCTTCATCCTAAGATGCACCATTTCAGAGGCCAACAGCTGGGTTGTGTCCCGTCCCTGTGGAAGGCCTGTTTCTTCTGGAATTTGTGCCCAGGCAACCACATGAGGAATATTAAGTTCAGAGCCCTCTGGTGTTGTTTTTTGAGAACTGCTTCCACTACTTTTTCCATCTGTATGATTCAGTTTCCTGAATTTCTGTTCTGCAAAGCTGGTCATCTTCACTCCGGAACTGGAGGAGGCACTGCTGCCCGGCTGCGACCTGGTGCTCACGGTGCTGGGACACGGACTCAAAGCTTCTCGGGGGTTGCTGCTTCGCACATCGTAATCCTGAAGAAACTTAGATGCATCGTCCATGTCAGAGTCTAAGCTTACAGTATAGTCTCTCAAAGAAGAGTCTTCATCCATAGTCTCAGGAATGTCTTCTGAAGGGACATGAATGCCAGTGTCCACTTCAGTATTGTCAGTTACGGGACTCAAGGCACCTTTTGTGTCAGTCATGTTATCAGGACTGGATTGACTTAGCTTGATATTTGAATTCAGGATACTCATTTCCTGGCGGTGAAGAAAGAAGCCATTAGCAATCTGGTCTGGCTGGGGTGTGCGGGGAGATTTCTCAGTATCATGAATTATTTGCAATGCTTCTTCAATGCTCGGTGTCTCGATCTGATTGCCAAACTCATCCAGAAGGACCCTGTTTTGTAAAGCTCCATTTGGAAGCTTGTAATGAATGTTCTCATTAGAATTTAGTTCATTTGTGTTGAGGGCCACGTAAGATTTAAGGTCACTGTAAGAGTCTAAATTAAGTTCTTCTTCAATGTTTTCTTCTTCCTCTTCTCCATTTACTGGCTTGAAGGACAAATTTTTCCTAATGTTTTTAGAAACACGATTGTTGTCCAGAGTAAGTCCTTCATTGCTAATAGAACGAATGATCCCTCGGTTTGGGGTGGATCTTGGTACAGTATTTTCCTTATCAAAAGAAATATCAAAGGAAACTCCATGCACTGATGACCTAAACATTTAAAGAGAAAGTCTTTAAATAACCTCAGAAAAGAAATGGTTTGTATCATTGAACGACGACGACCATAGAAACTGTACGTCCTTTCTGCCTCCATTTCTCATAGTCATACTGTCCTTAAGGCAAGGCCAGGCACCAGGCTTCCCCTTAGTTAGCCCGTTGGTCCCTCTGTCGTCTGACTACTCTGCTGCCCTTTCAAAATCAGGTACTAATTAAAAGTCCACTGCAACTTGGCTAACGACTAAAGAGAGACAGAATCAGCATTTCTTGATAATGTGAATATACTAAAAATAATTCTCTTTGCTTACCTTTTCTCTTTGGGCCACGTCCCTATGAACCCATCAACATATGACATAGATGAAGACCTTCTAATTCCTCCTTCAAACGCAAAAAAGAAAAAGTCAGTAAATCACATAAAAAATTTTAACTTATAGCAATTGAACAGATTTCACATATTTGAGGATTCATTAATAGCACTAAAAAGTAAGTAGGTACATATGGAGAAACAGAGATCATTATATAAAGAAAAGCAAGCAGAGAGAAACAGACCAACCTTTTAGTGTGTACATAACACTTTTCAGAAAAAAAGACTGCATAGTTGTTTATTGACATTTATTCTCAACCATTTCCTAGGCTTTTTCAAATATATTACCTGAGGCTGCAGAATGAGCTTGGGGACGTGAGTGTCTAGAAGGCAAATGATGATGAGAGTGTGTAAGAGCAGCTCCTTCTCCACTGCAATGTAAAATAGATTAAAAATGTTACAATACGATTTCTCTCTTTAATCTAAGTTTTCTATAGAATGGCTGCAATTAGGAACACCACTATCAGCTCTGAGTCTCCATCCCAAATAAAAAAAATAGAAGAAAACATAATATATTGTTTCAACCAAAGAATGGCCGTAATTATATACATTTCTATGTATTTTATGTCTTTTAGCCAAAGATTCTGAAATACTTTCAGATAACTATCAATGTCCTTGCAAGATAAAATATAGCATATTATTCTCATTTTACAAATAGAAAAATTAAGAAATAAAGAAGTCACGTGAAAGCTGTCAGTATGAAATATTTTGGTCGAACCCAAAATCTCTAGAAACTCTAAGTCTAATAAACCCTTATGAAAGACCCTGGCAGCCTTCCTGCTCACGGACCTATGTCTGTACATCTCTGACAGTTACTTCAAAACTAATACAGTGAGCTGCACCTTGAAGACCTCAATGCCTAGAAAGATATGAAGCTTTCCTGTTATTTCTCCTTACTTAATTCCATCCTATTCCAATTATTGCAGAGGATGAGACAGTCTATTTCTCAAATTGCAACAACATTTGGGCAGAATTTAATTTTTCTCTTCTAAGTTTCAAGTCTGCCGTGGCCCATTTTGTAGTCAGGTGAGGAAGTTAAGCATCCCCACTCAAAACCAGCCGGGAACACACTGGGGAACAGGGGCTAGTGCCTTCTGTAGCTCTCAAACCACATCATCTTTTGGCTAATGTAAACTGAGAGAAGATGAACAAGTCACCGAAGAATTCAAAAGTAAATGACGATAGTGTATTCTTCTATTTCAGGAAAGCTTAAAGAGCTTCTCCAAAAGCAACGACACCTGAAGAACGGACATCACCCTGGTCTGTCCACAGCAAATGCTGATCCGCTTGTGTGTGTCTTTTCCCCTAAACCGCACATCTCTTTCTCTCAGTTTTGTCTGTAGTCACGTAGGACTATCGGAGATGCGCACACTGCTCCCCTGCCGTGTTTGTTTCTATCATCCCCCCTCTGAAAGCATTTCCAGTTTCTACTGGACGGCAATCCTGAATACATGCATGTTAGTAACTAAAATATATTCACTCTTTTCTTCTTCCCCAAATAATGGCTGAAGTGTTGTAAATTCCTACTGACTGCCTCGCTTTCACATTTGCACAGAGGATTTTGATCTTCCATGACTTCTGAACAGGCTAGTAGCCAAGCGTGTGGAGAAGCTGCTAGAGATGCCTTCTGCTTTGCCTGTCTTCTTCCTTTGGTTTTCTTTTTCTCATAAGGTCATTAATTTAGGTGCAATAACACTTGCAGATGTGACTGCATTATTCTCAGGAAGAGTAGAAATTCTTGGCTCCGTCCTCAAAAGTCCTACAACGGGAGAGCTACAGTGGAACGTAGGGAGACGTACAGAAATGAGGGGATTGCCAAGATCCCAGAATGATGGATGCATAACGACTCTTCAAGGAAAAGAATTTAGAAACCCACTTGGTTATAGAAAGTTCTACTAGGAAAAAGGTAGCCACTCAGATGTCTGAGAACGAGAAAAGAGATAAATGTTCTGGAGGACCTTAAGACATTGTCCAGAGTTAGGAATGTAGAAAATTGTCCACTCAGCTAGCTAGAAAAAATAATTATGGAATAACACAGTCTTCAAGTGTAAAGCTTCAGAGATTTTAAAGATTTCACAGTACGAGAGTTACAACCTAGAATACTGTTTCCTAAATTTTCAAGGAAAGAAATGTCACTACGTAACCAACCCAGGAAAGTAATGAGAAAATAACATGTAGAAAAAAGATTCCCATGGGGAAAAATATAGAGAAACTCCTAGATAAGCAATATTCTATCTTAACCTCTTTGTGGAAAATCTCAGGGATATTTACAAAATAGCAAAGTTGATGGAAGTAGTAAGAAAATTTGTAGTAGTAAATCAGAGAGTAAGGGAAGGAAAATGCTTTCTTAATTTGCAGGAAATGCGTTACAGACTTCAGAACGTTCAGAGGTCAGAAGCCCTCCAGAGGTACTAAGAGTGTCGTAGGGGCTATGTCAAGGCTCCAGTCTCACACTCACTCACATGCACTTGGGAGAGAAACTTCTCAAACGTGAGGAGTGGGGGACAGCTTCAACACAAGCTCATATTTTTATGTTAAACCAAGAATTCATACAGAAAATACTTTCAATTTCTTACAATTTTTTAAATGTACTTTTAATGGATCTGCTTGAATTTCTAAAAAAACCACAAAATACATCAATTTTAAACTAAAAAAACAGATAAATTACAGAGTCCAACGTGAATACAAATTTTAGGTTCTAATAAATACACGAGAAGCTGCTTACAGGAGCCACTTAAAAACATTTTTAAAAAACATTTTTTAACAAACTAATGTCTCTATCATACACTTGGGTCAGAAGTCAGGATTATCCTGATATTAAATTTATTGCTTTGCTTTCAATTGAGCTTCCGATATTAAGAACTAAAGCATTAAAGAGTCAATATTACAATAAATATTCTATTGTGGTCTCTTAACAGCTACAGTAACCAGCAAACCAAGCAGCAGGGAAAACTGCCTCAAAGAATTAAAAAAATCATTAAAAAACCAAATAGAATTTAAAAATTTCCCCCTGAGGCCGTACCATTTAAGCAGTTCTCAATTATAAACAAGTCAGGCAGCAAAAGTTTGGTTCTAGGCTGGTTATTTGGGGCTTAGAATATATTCTTCCACTTTTCACTGTGACTCATAAAAGCCTACTGAAGAAACATCCATTTCAGAGCAAATTTCATTAAATTACATTTAAGTTAAAACGGCTTTAATACGGTAAGCTAATTAAAACTTATTTAGTTCAAACTCCAACTGAAATTTTTGAAACTCTAATGTAATAAAATTTTATTTTGATTTCATTAGTAAATAGAATGGAAGGGGCCTGCCCCGTGGCCGAGTGGTTAAGTTCGCGTGCTCCACCTCGGTGGCCCAGAGTTTCACTGGTTCGGATCCTGGGTGCAGACATGGCACTGCTCATCAAGCCATGCTGAGGCAGCGTCCCACATAGCACAACCAGAGGCACTCACAACTAGAATATACAACTATCTACTGGGGGGCTTTGGGGAGAAGAAGAAGAAGAGAAAAAAAACAAAAGAAGATTGGCAACAGGTGTTAGCTCAGGGCCAATCTTTAAAAAAGGAAGAATGGAAACAGTGCAGATGAAGCCTCTGGAATCTACCTTGAAGTGAAGTCAGAATTACACGAACTATCCAAGACGTTTCTTTTGGCAGCATTCAAGACAGGAACTGAAGGCATATCGTCCACAGGTTCAGCTACAATAAAAGATAAAAACCTCAAAATCACATATTTAGCATGTAGCATATTTAGCATATTCACTTAGCATTTATCTATTTAAACTTGCTGATAAATTTATTTTCCAGAGTTTTAACCTAAAATTATATATTGGGCCACGTAATTTATTTCTTTAAAAGTCCTTAATCTGATGAAACCCCACACTATTTCAAGAATTCTGGACCACAAATAAATGTTTAAATTTAATCTCATTTTCCCTTATTACTTGTAGAGAAATCATAGCATTAAGTTTTTAAAAATAATTTTCAAAAGGTAAAATTTTTTTTAAGCTCTTCAAGTGTTCTGGCTTAAAAACGTTCCCTTGACTAAGGCTAACAGCAGGGGGAGGGAGGCCTACATAAAATAAACACACATTTAAAATAAAAGTCAGTCTGAGTGTCTAATTTTTGCCTAAGCTTTCAGAGAACTTCAGTTACATATGGTCATTTTTGCTTCTTTTGCAATAGTTGGTATTTTGGTAAGCAATTAACAAAAGAGATAGAATTTCATTGGTTAATAATTAAACCCACTGCTATAGTTTACATTTTTGTAAATAACTCTGGGAGAAGACTCAAATTTACTTTTTGCCTTTGAGACCTAACGTAACAGCCACTGAACATTTTGAACAGTGGGCTTCACAATGAAATCAGAAAGAGCAATATATATGAAAATTCTATATTAATTGTGAAAAGCTGTATCAATACTGGTTACGATAATTATTAAAGACACCTGACTTTACTTAATGCCCTTAGGGAATGATCTCAACTTCTTTATAGGTATTCTTTTTAACATAATGGCTCACTGTTCAGAATCTGCCTTAAGCAGCGTAGAGACGAGCAGATTAAATACTTGTTATTGCCTATTTCACAGAATTTCACCTCCGATGCCGTGGGCTGCCTGAGCAACTCCTTCTGCTCAGCAGAGTGACAGGCCTCTCAGTGACTATGTATTTTTTCCTCCTTCCTGATCTCTTTCTTTCTCTTCTTTATAATTTTTTTCGGGGGGAGGTGGTAGGGATGGGGACAAATAAGGGTAGTGGTGAGAAAAACACTAAAATTTACAGCCAAGGAAAGCACCTAAGCAGCTGGGATGCACAATAATCCTGTTTGTGCTGGGCCAGACAGCCAGAGCCCAAAGAAAGAACTGGTCCCACAGTTCACAGCTATGCTGGGAGAAAGCTCTTTAGTGGGACTAAACTTACGATTTAGGATCATTTTTCCCCTATAGACATAAACCTCTGCATTTAGCATATGTGATGCCAAAGCGAGAACTGAACCTCTGCTTTTACAATGGAAACCAACGGAAAATCTGTTTTGTTTTAGAGAAAATGCAGGAAGATTTTTTGTTCTTTATTTCTAGGGCTCTTTATAAATAACCCCTTTATTTCTTATTAGTGTTCTTATTATGTGCAATCAAGAGCTCATGATACTGTAATAATCACAAAACCTACTAGGTCTAAAAATATATATAAACAAACTTTTTTTAAAAGTATTTTTTATTTTGTTTTTTGCTGAGGGAAATTCACCCCGAGCTAACATCTGTGTCAATCTTCCTCCATTTGGCATGTGAGCCACCACAACACGGCCACTGACGAGTGGTATAGGTCCGCATCTGGGAACCGAACCCAGTCCACTGAGGCAGAATGCACCGAACTGAACGACTGGGCCACAGGGCCGGCCTCCAGACATCTTTATGGTTTAATGGCAAATTCAAATTATAGATTAAAGCCAAATCATAATGTCTGTGGATTCTGGGTAACAATGTTAAAAACTCAGAATTTAATAGGGAATAAAAGCTAGGGATGGGAAGAGAAGAAAGTGGGTGAACAGTTAAAGCTAAAAGTTCCACAACAGAAGGCTTCAAATTCAGAGCCTTTCTCTCCATTTTCTTTCTCTCTCCTACATGAGCTGTCTCTCACAGAGAACTTAGTGGCTTTAAATATCAAAATATTCAGAAGTTATCAAGGTTAAGAGCTGGAATATGAAATAACAACGGGCTTCCCTCTAAAAGAACCACCAGGTGAGGTTACACGAACTCTCCATTTTGTTTGTCTACAGGAACACAGAATTGAAGACCGGTTACCTCCTGGTGGACGAACCACACGGGGCTGCACAAACGACGGCTTCACCACTTCAAACCACCAGAAGAGCTCTGCCATGAAGACCAAGTAGTTACTCTAGAGAGGAGAGGCAAGAGGGCTCAGCAAAGGTGGCCAAGGAGTGACGACAAACAGAATCCTATTCTGCTTCCTTACTAAACACAGGTTTACATCTCATTCATTCATCCCTGGAGTCCAGAATCTAGGACAGAATATTAGTGACTGTAGGTAAAATTCCTAAGAACTACTCAAAACCTGTGTGCTGACTTTTCTCTAGTTCCAGAAGGGCAGTCCAGCTGCCTGCAGGTACAAATGTCTCTAACTGTAGGTGTATTCAACAGCCTTTGACACTCTGGAGAGTGGTTATTCTTTAAAAAAAATAATCAAGCTCTTTCCAGAAGCCTAGAAATTTCTTAAAATGTAATCAAGTGTCTAGTTAAAAATATTATATCTATGTGCTTGATAATGCTAAACTCAACAATAATCCAGGTGCTAAATAACACAAAGACTCTAGACTGTTATGGCAAATTCTTAATAATTTTGAAATGTACAAAAACATTATTTATAGAATTTAATGTATCTACTTAATTTTGAAAAGTTATTAATAAGGATAAGTCAAAAATATCATTTAACTTTGATTATTTTTATTTGAAAATGTGAATAATTTTTAAAAATGACTTAAAATTAAAAGATTAAGAGGGTCCTAAAAAGCACACTTCTACTACAAGTTTAAATTTTAAAATACATACATCATAAAAGCTGAAGAACATAAATATGAAGAATTATTTTAATTGAAAGCATTTGGTAAGTTTTAAAAAGTTGGACTATACAAAATCTGTTTTTACAATTATTTAAAATAAATCACATCTTTTAAATTCTGGATGTTCGGCATCTAATTCAACTGTTACTATCAAACTGATTAATACTTGATGAGTGAGGTCTTATTTCATGTTAAATTTCAGTTTTCAAAATCACCGTGGGAAACAGGGGTGTCCCGATGCAGTGGCTTCTTCCTGCCTGTTAATTATGAATGCTCCTCCAGGCTCTGTATATTTCCTCTCAGAGGTCATCCACTCTCTCTGTTTGTTGTTGTTTTTTTAAAGATTTTATTTTTCCTTTTTCTTCCCAAAGCCCCCTGGTAAACAGCTGTGTATCTTTAGTTGTGGGTCCTTCCAGTTGTGGCATGTGGGACGCCGCCTCACTGTGGCCTGATGAGTGGTGCCATGCCCACACCCAGGATCTGAACCAGTGAAACCCTGGGCCGTGGAACTGTAGCCTGAGGACTTAACCACTCAGCCACGGGCCAGCCCCTCTTTGTTTTCTCATATTTAAGGTGGTGACTTTCAACTAGTCATCTCTTATTTGATAGTTCCAAAGAGCTATCTGTTGTGCAGGTAGGAAGTGAGGAAACAGAAGGACCAAGGGTGAGTCAGGTTTGTCTTCAGCAACTCACAGTACCATTTAGTGAAACAGGAAAGACTGGGGAAACGGGCAGTGGGAGGAGTCACGAGCTGCCAGCCCTGGCAGCTCAGGAGATGTTGGTCAGACATCTACGTGGACTTGTCATGTAGGCAGGCGGCTGAATGTAAGCGTCTGGAGTGTTACACAGGATGAGGAAGGGGGTTGAATAGAATTTGGTGGGTCTTCTTCTTTCAGCATTTGCTTTTAACTATAAATTCCCAGAATATTCAAACATTTATATACAAATACATACTATTTTAAGCAGTCAATAAAATCTGTGATTTTTTTTTAAAAAGAAACGAGAATGCTCATAATCTCTAAGGCATCCAACACATATGTTGGATCCTATCCCTGCTTGTCTTCTTAGAAACTTTACATTCTTAATTGTATTTCTTTCTCCTATATATTTATTCTTCCCCTCAACCGAATCCTTCCTACTTGGCTCTGAAACATGCTCAAATCTCTCCTATTAAAAACAAAACCTTCATTCAGTAATTCGTCATTCTCCAGTTTCTCCTCACCCCACGTTCTCCCCTCTTCACAAACTTCTCTAAGAGTAGGCCTCCACTGACAGCCTCCACATCATCCCTTCCTACCCCCGGATCCACTCCAGTCTGGCACTCAGGCGCATCATTCTGCCAAAACAGCATTTGCTCAAGTAACCAACGACTTACCTATGTTGCTAAATCAAACAAGTTTTTTAGTCTTCATCTTACGTGACCTCTCAGCAGCATCTGATACTCCTGTTTCTCCTCTTTGAAAACTGCCTCCATGTCCATCAGCTACCAAATGACTCCCAAATGTACTGACTACACTTACATATGCAATGGCCTACAGAGCCTTTTCTCTTGAATATCTCCAAGGCACCTCAAATGTCCAGAACTGAATTAGTCATCTTTCCCACAAATCTACCTTGTTCCAATCTTACCTCACTAAATAGCACCACTAACCCAGTGTGCAAACCAGAAACCTAGGAGTCATCCTTGATACCTCCACCTCCTTCTTTCTCCCTTCCCACGTCCAATTTGCCACCAAAGCTGCAAATTTTGCATCCTAAATATTTCTAGAATCTACCCACTTCTTTCCATCTTCAGAATAATTACTCTGACTCAAACTGTTTTCATCTCTTGTTTGGAACACAATAGCTTTTTCTTTGGCTTATGAAGCCAAATAAACTTTTCAAAATGCAAGACGCCCTCCTCTTTCCATTGCTCTTGGGAAACTGACTATGGGTCACCAGAGGGTACTTGATGGGCCCTTCTGTAATTTCTCCAGCTTCATCTAATACCACATTCTCCGGGGTTCCTCATCTCACCCATCAGATTAGAAGGTCTAGAAGGACAAAGCTGGCGCTCATCATTACATCTTCAGTGTTTAAAACAGTGGCTGGTACATAATAGATGATCAACAGATACTGAATGTATGTATAAATTAACCAATAAATGTGTAACAAAAAAGACTAGTGGGCAAAACCTCAACATGTTGATAGAGAATACCTCTGGGTAATAATATCATTGTGATTTATATTTTTTCTTTATACTTACCTCTACAGAAGACCTTCTAAAACCAAAGTATAAAATTGTATTTAAAGTACTCATGCTAGATTTGACTCGACTAATACAATTAACTGAACTGTCTATATCTTTTGGAAAAACACTGTTTAAGTGCTCAATAATTGTCTGTTGACAGGAAATTAATTTTTTAAGGATCTTGGTGCTCAACATCACTTATCACCAGAGAAATGCAAATTAAAACCACAATAAGATGTCACCTCAGACCTGTTAAATGGCTATCACCAAAAATGTAAGAAACGGGCCAGCCCCATGGTCAAGTGGTTAAGTTCACACATTCCGCTTTGGTGGCCCAGGGTTTTACCAGTTCGGATCCTGGGCGCGGACATGGCACTGCTCGTCAAGCCATGCTGAGGTGGCGCCCCACACAGCACAACCAGAAGGACCTATAACTAGAATAGACAACTATATACTGGGGTGCTTTGGAGAGAAGAAGAAGAAAGGAAAAAGAAAAAAAAAAGAAGATTGGTAACAGATGTTAGCTCAGGTGCCAATCTTTAAAAAAAAAAAAAAATATATATATATATATATATATATATAAGAAACAACAAGTGCTGGTGAGGATGTGGAGAAAAGGGGATGCCTGCACACTGTAAGTAGGAATGTAAATTGGTGTAGCCACTATGGAAAACAGTATGAGGGTTCCTCAAAAAATGAAAAATAGAACTACCATACGATCCAGCAATCCCGCTTCTGGTATATATCCAAAGAAAATGAAAACAGGATCTCAAAGAAATATCTACACTCCCATGTTCGCTGCATCATTATTCACAATAGCCAAGATATGGAAACAACCTAAGTGTCAGTCAACAGAAAAATGGATAAAAAAGATGTGGTATGCATATACAATGGAGTATTATTCAGCCATGAGAAAGACAGAAGTCCCGTCATTTATGACAATGTGGATGGACCTTGAGGGCATGATGTTAAGTGAAACAAGTCAGACAGAGAAAGACAAATTTTGAATGCTATCACTTATACGTGGAATCTGAAAAAAGTTGCACTCAGAAACAGAGTAGAGTGGTGGTTACCAGGGCCTGAAGGGTTGGGGAAATGGGGAGATGTTGGTCAAAGGATAAAAACTCCCAGTTGTCAGATGAGTAAGTTCTGGGGTTCTAATGATGATAGTTAATGATACTGTTTGTTTATCTCCTTGAAAGCTGCTGAAAGAGTCGATCTTTAATGTTCTCATCACAGAAAACAAACAGTAATTCTGTGGCAGGATGGCGGTGTTAGCTAATGCTACAGTGGGGAGTGATTTGCACACTTTAAACTTACACTGTGTTCTAAGTCAGTTATATCTCAATAAAGCTGGAAAAAATACTTTAAGCATCTCGGTAAGACAGCTGCCCTAATAACATAATTGTACTGTGTTTGGCCACAAGATGTCAGTATAGTAAGAAATAATTTTCCCAGTAACTAAAGCTTACGAAGAGCATTTCTTTCTGAATTTATGATGACTAAACAGCAATAAATCTGTTACCATAGGGCACAAATGATATCAAATTCATTTCCCATAAAGATCATTTTCCTTCTTTTAGTTAAGACAGTCATGCAGCTAGATATTAACATTGCTAAACAATGTAAACAATAAAGAATACTGATATACAGAATACAGAATGAAAAGTAAAAGTATGCTTTAACTCCTCTCCCCCAAATCCTAATACCACACTCAGAAGAAACCACCGTTAACAATTCTGTACAACTTTCTACAGACCTTTTTCCATCCATCTATATACATGTACAAGATCTGCACTTTCTTCACTTAATAATGTCTTGGAGAGCTTTCTGTATGAGTAAAAATACCTCTACCTCCTTCCTTTAAACAGCTCAACTACATTACAAACATTTTAAACGTGTCCCTACTAAGATCAATTGTTTCCACCCATTCACCACCGTGAACAATCCCAAACGTGCCTCCTGTGCATTTTAAATTTGCTTAATGTCAAACTGCCCTCTAAAAAGACCACACCAGTTCATACCTCCACCTAGGGGGGCAGAGAGTGCCTTTTCCCTACATCCTCATAAACACTGATTATTAAAGTTAACACGGTGACAATGAGGTGCCCAGCATCACAGACCAAGCAACCTCTTGAAGGCTTGAAGTCTTAAAATATTCAATTGAATATTCAATTCAATTGAAGTCAAAGCAATGGTTCTAATCAATTTAGCAAAGAATACAGAAAGTAACCAAAGCCTCCTCTGTAGATAACTATCTATTTTAAATATGCCTGGTTTAAGAAAATGTCTTTATATCTGGATGATGCCCAGACTAAGTTGATCTAAACATCAGGCCTATATAGTATTTATTGGAAGTCTAAGGCACACAACTTAAACAAATATAATTGATCTTATGTCTCAATGTATTTAATAAGCTGTCTTCTTTGAGATCACAGTAGTATTTAAGTTTTTTAACAGGTAAGTGCCAGACAAGACATTAACAAGATATATATGGAAATAATATTTCCTAACTTCCATTTTGATAAAAATCGCAAGGTGTAAACTTTCAAAATTACTCAAAGTTTTTCTTTTGATGTGTCAGTGGGGAGCAGGCACTATTTTGGGTCAACAGGAATAGTGGCTTATTTTGGAAATGCCTTTACCATTGGCTCCATCTTCTACCTGGTGGTGATCCAGAAATGGGTGAAGGAAAAAGAGAGATACCGGAGAGTAAGAATTTAAAGACTCACACGGCACTAGCATTACAGCGAGAGGGGTCCATTAGCAGTTTGTACTAAGGCTGGCACTAGAACCATGATTAGGATCGATATAAAGTTGTTCCTCTCAGCAAGACTTTTAAAAAAAATCTACCTTTAGATTATTGATTCCTAAAACCTTGAAACAGAAGTGGGACACTTTCGGCAGGTATCCAGAGACCTGAGGAATTCTAAAGCTGTGGGCTGCTGGGAATAACAAGGTGTTGTCTCAAGTCCTGACAGTCTGCAACGAGCAGCTGCTTGTACCTGGCTGCTCAGGAACAGCTATGCCTGCGACGTGTCTGCCTTCACTCCTGGAAAGTCAGTTCTTTAAAGGGACAGGGATCTTTGCTGTGTTCACTGATTTCTCCCAACACCTAGAACGCTCACAGGTGCTCGAGAAATCTTTCTGGAAACAGTGGCAGTGAGCACCAGCCTGAGGCTCACAGGCAGCGCGTGATGTTCTGCAGCAAGGGACACACGCAATGGCTATAAAAGGAACTCGTTCTTCAAAGGTTCATTTCCACACTATTTCAGTATTTCCTTCCCTTCTTTCCCCGGGTTTTATCCAGTTCTGAAACCTGGAGGATTCTTCCCCCCCATATTCCGCCGTCCTGCTGAGTGCTGACAGTAACCAAAACTTGCTTTATGCTCCCACTACATTAGCACCTATTTAAGATTCAGAAACATCTAATGGCTTATCCTTTATTTTGTTAACATTGGGACAACAGATCAACGTTGTACTACAACTTTAAATTTAGCTTTGTGTTGTAAAAGAAACCTGTAATAGTGTACTAAAAAAGCAGAAAATAAGCAGAAAAATCAAACAAAAACTGATTTTTCAAAAGCTCTTCTGATTGATATTATAGTTAACTTGTAAGCTTAAAGTGGCTAGGCCATTTATACATCTAGTTAAAAAAACTTAAGCAAAGCAAAGGAAAAAAGAATTCATTTACCTTTATGGATGAAGCAGCATAGAGCATATCTTCCAGGGTGAAATGGCAACACTGGTTCAAATATTCTTGGCAAAATTCTTGAATCAGCTGCAGATTATACAGGCTATCAGCCAAAGACATGGTTTCTTTCAAACAAATATCTTCAAACAGGAAAAGAGGACGGTGATGACTTTGGGTTAATTTCAGTGAGATCCATTTCATAATTAGTGACTTAGTACAAATACACAATTATGTGGAATCTGTTTAACACACATACACATATAAATACAGCAGTCATTCCACAGAAAGACTCAGAAACCAAGCACTACTTTACTCAACTCTCTTCCTCAGGATTATATGTAAATGTTCCTTCTAAAAACACCTTTATTACTTACTAAACATTGTTGTCTTAAATACTTCTTACCATCTATAGTTCAGAAATATTTCACTGGAACACTTACCCTCTAACCTGACCACACCAGGGCAGTAGAAATGAATAAGGGCAGCTAAAGCACAGCCATCTGTACCATCTTTCAACAAATTTTCTACCAACGGAATGCAAGGCAGTTGCTTCAGCAATGTCTGCTCTTTTCTATAACGAGCCTACAATACAAAAAAGATGAAAATAAGTAAGTACTAAACAATATACAGGAAAAAACCAGTATTGTAGATTCTAATGCATCAGTAATAAAATATAAGTCAAGAGAATGAGAACTACTCACCAATATCCTCCTTTTTAAATAATACGTGAGACCCCCCATCCACAGTTTCAGTTACCCCAGTCAACCACAGACATCATCTGCTCCTGACATCCAACTATTCTATCAACAACATGACGTCCAAAGATCCTCCTTCTGACATACAGACAGAAAGAGGTCAACAGCAGCCTAACGTTAGCTAAGTCCCCCTTCCTCGTCATTCCCCTTATCTCATCATGCAGGCGCTGGACCATCTCACACCATCACAAGAAGTGTGGGTGTAGTACAGTAAGATATTCTGAGTGAGACCACATGCACCTAACTTTTATTACACTGTATTGTTATAACTATGCTATTTTATTGTTGCTGTCGTTAATCTCTTACTCATTTATAATCTCACTGCCTCATTTATAAATCTCACTTTATCACAGGTATGCATACACAGGAAAAGCCACAGTACACAGAGAGCCCAGTACCACGTGCAGTCTCAGGCATCTCCTGGGAGTCTTCGAACGTATCCCCGTGGATGAGAGGGACAACTGTGCCAGACATCACTTTACCAAACTTAAACAAGGGGCAACAGTACTACAGTTTCGAAGCTAAGTACTTAAATATTATATTGCTAATTTACATGAAATGACATTTAGTCTAACTATTTAAATATAAAAAGATCACAAAATGGATTTTGAACTTTGCATCCAAATCATCAGTTCTGCCCTTGTGTAGATGATAAAATTCATTTGCTTTGATGTTAGACTGAATTGAGGCCACAAGTTCTTCTGCGGAAAGACTGAGAGTTCTTATAAGGAAAGGGCAACAGTGCTACTCGAGCAGAAGCAAGTACAAGAGTTATCAAAATTGGAGAGCAGGGAGAAGAACATGATACTATTCTTAAAGGAAATTTGGTGATAAAAAACATCACTTTGAGGAACTGGAATAATATCACCAAGATATTCTGGCTTATCATTTGAATGTTAATGATGATGCAAATAAAGTGGAACAACTCTGAAACTGAAAAAAACCCTCCCAACTGAGGTTTCATTAACCAGTAGCAGAGCAAGTCGAAGGGCTTCTCCTCCCCTCAGAAAAACAGGAGAAACTTTTGTTTTTTCAAGACTGCTTGGTATGACTGGATACAAATTTATAAAGACAGTTCTCTAAAAATGAGACAAGCTACAAAACTCCATGATTAAAAGAACCAGCTCTTGAGTCAGATTGCCTAGGTTCAAATCCCAGTTGTGCCACTTGCGAGCTCTGTGATCCTGGACAAGTTACTTACACCTCCTTTCTCAGTGTGCCCCATCTGTAAAATGGGGATAATCACAGCACCTAATTCACAGGACCACTGGAGGACGACATGAGATGACAGACAGCAGGTGCTGTGCACACTGCTGGGCACACAGGAAGCAGTAACTGAAGGGGGGCTGGTATTAGCTAGCAGCTCTCCCAAAGCCAAGAAAGATAATGCTGACAACTTAATGAAGATGCATGCTGAAGCGTTTTATTAGCAAAATTCACCACTATATTGCTTACAGATATTTAAATAGTTTTTTTTTTAAAGTAATCAAACTAATTTTTCTTCTAACTCCATCTAATCTGGTCATCTCTATATTTTAAAATTAAAATATCATTATGAAATAAAGTACTTCTGTGAGAGTAAAAATAGAAAAACAATTTACTGAAAGAGAAAATTTAACATTTGGCAGTGCTTTACATGATACCCCTCAGAAAGCACATGCACTCGTGGAGGAGACATCTACTCCTGTTTCTCCCACCAGCCACCGAGAACAAGAGCCATGGAACGTTCTTCCTCTTGAAGATTCTCAGGAGCGTGTTCTTACTGTCAGTGCGGGCTAGACATCTGCATTTAACAGTATATTCCAAACTCGGGAAGTACCCACATTCAGAAAAAAATTACAAATTCTTTAATTGATTATTGATCTTTCTATAATCCTTAGAAAACTTCCTCACTTCACTGCTAGCAGACAGTTTAAAAATCAACCATGAAAAAAGAGAAGACATGAGGGGAGAGAAAGAAAAAAGAAACCAACCAGTAGCATCGTCTGGCCAGAGGCTACCTTTCTCACATCTGGCAAGCACAGTTCCACATCCTCACACTCCTTTCTTTGGCCAGCTAGAAACAAAACAGTCTCCCTTCTTGGAAATCCTCTCAATTGGCCGGATTCCGTCCCTAACGTCCCAGATCTCTAGGACTAGCTTGTTTTCAGCCTACAATCTGAACTGGACTGAGCTGAGCGCCCAGGGCCGTGGAACAAAGAACTGAACTGTGTGGTTTGTTCTATGCGGTTCTCTGCCAAGCAGCACTTCTATACAAGGCGTGTGTGTGTGCATGCGCGCACAGCACTCTATAAGGCTTTAGCAATAAATGTCTATGCTTTAGAACAGGCAATCAGAGATTTGAGTGGCATGCCAAACATTTTCCTAAAATTATATCCTAGAAGATGTATCAGGTCATGGACAACTACCAGAAAGTTCATCTGCAGTTCATGAAAGTTAGAGTCTTTTATACTCGAACGTGCTAGGTGCTTTCCAAACTTGCTGCACGAAAACATTCTCTGCTCCTTCTACAAACTGAGAAACCTGGCGCTTAAAAGGGGCATCAGATTTTCTATCTTTCAACATTATGGTGTATTTCTATATTACATTTTTATTTCTGAGGGTGTAAAATACTTAAGTGGTCTAACCCCCCAGATTTAATCTTGAAAGATCAACCCTTCAAGTCTGGTGAGGATACGGAGAATTTGTCACTTTTCTGTCACACACACAGTGTCCCCTACAATTCAGGCTGAAAAGGAAATGATTCTTTCAAAAAGAGATAATTTAAAATACAAATAATTTATGCATGCAATTCATATTCACTTTTAGTAAAGTTATTGAAACCAATGAGAATCTATGTCATACTTTTTTTTACCTAGTTACTGATGGTCTGTGAACACTGACACAATTAGTGAAAGGATGCTTATGCTTTACTATTTTTAAAGCTTCTAATCCAAACTGTGGCTAGATTTTACCTTTTTATTTTACATTATGATCAAATACCTTAAAATCCCATCTCTATGCAGTGACTAGCAGAAAGACATGAAATGACTACACCAGCAAGACACAACACCAGCATCTGCGGTTACAGTCCTGGAGAGCAAACGGAAGCAGCGGCACACTTACTGGGACCAGTTTCCAGAACCATTTGGAGGGAGACTTCAAAGGAGGCAGCGGGAAAAAGGGAAAGCAAAAGGGAAACGGAAAATCCATCAGCACCATCTTCAATCAACAAGCGACAGTAAAGTTCCAGTTCCACGTTTATAGTTCTCATAACATTTTTTAAATGCTAATTAATACTTTAGTTTAAAATATATTGGTTTCTAATGATAAAGACCACCACCTCCTCCGCCCCTCTTCTCCCCTCCCAGCATAGAAATTCATTTTTAGGATACTCAGGGTATGTTGTATACTTTGGCAGCAAAGAATTTTATTTCCGAGTTCTGGAATCACACATCATAGTAAAAAAAAATCTATATCACAAAAAATAGGGAAGTAGAAAGATTCTAGAGCTGGACTTGCAATCATTATAATTCTTAGATATTAGTAGACCAAGTCTGATGAGGCAGTATTCTCCCAAAAGGAAAAGAAGGATGACTTATCAATAAGCACATGGATAAAGCAAATAGCAGTGTAGCCTTGAACAAGACAATCTTTTCTTTCAACTATATAAAGAATTTCTTTTAATTAATGGGGAAAAAAACTAGTTGGCAATTCTTACCAGTTAAGATTTTTACAGAGTTTCTAAAGCAAGTGGCTACTTACATAAAGAGAATATAAATGTCATTAGTTTTAGTATCTAGGAGTCCCAAAGAATATAATTTTACTTCTTTAAAAAGATGAATATAATAAACCCATGATTTCAGATAACGTAAATTAATAATTTGTGACTTTATCTTCCTATTTCTTAGCACAATTTCTGGCAGCCCCAAATAAATTTTTGTTGCAGTGAACCAAACGAAATGGGGTCTGAGTCAAAATTCATATTCAACTTTTACGTAGAAAGCTTTTCCTACATAAATTAACAGTAAAAACAAGATTATTTGGAAAAATAATATAAGGTATTTTAAAGAACTTCAAGAACCAGAAAAACGTCACCTCAAGAATCTGAAAAATATCAGCTTCCCCTTAAGAGGTAACATCCTGAATAAATTGTTCTTATTGCATCAGGAAGACTAACCCTAATAATTTTGTTGTATTTTAATCTCTCATTTAACCAGAAGTTGTTGGCAGCTGCAGTTATAACGGCCATAAAAAGGGCAAGAGCAGAACCAAAGAGCAGGAAGTTCCTGAGAATGGATCAGGGCTCCCAATGAAGAAAAGAAATCTCAAAAACAGGAGTTTTCTCATTTTTGAGACTAGAAAAATCCATTAAATAGAAAGTGATGACAAGACATTATTGTGGACTACTCAAAACAGGAGACATGCAAAGGAGTCTCTAATGGTTCAAGTTACTCTACATTTCTTGTAAAATACTCAACAGGACTTTTTACTAATTCCGACTGCTCTGGCCTGCCTTCCTCCTGCCACCTCTCCACTGACCTAAATTCATGACATCAATCCTTTTAGAGGAAAAAGGAAAACCATACAGATTGGCTATTTGAAGGAAATATGACTAAAAAAGTAAATCTGCTAAAAGAACAAATAAATATACTATTCATGCTTATAAACTCATGCTTCAAAAAGTTAGGGTGAAGGAAACTTTGAAGAGAGACAGGATATTTACAGTCTCAAAGCATCTCCTCTCAAATTACTTCTTATAAAAGGAAAAATAATCACCATGCACTCAAGAAACTGGACATCTTAACCAACTGATCAAAACGAACATCATCCAGCAGGGGCAAATGGACATAATACTGTGAGAAGGACACAATTTCCACAGTGTTCTAGTCTAAAAAGCACAACCTTAATCTAATTATGAGAAAGTATCAGAAAAACCCAAACTGAGAGAGATTCTAAGAAAATGACCTGTATTCTTCAAAAATGTCAAGATCACAAACAACAAAAAAAGCCAAGGAACTGTTCCAGCTTAAAGAAGACTAGAGAAATGACAACTAAATACATTATGTGATCTTGGACTGGATCTTGTACTGGAAAAACGTATTACAAAGTACAACTGGAACAACTGCCAAAATTGGAATATAGGCTGTACGTCTGATCCAAGTACTATACTGACATTAAATTACCTGTACTGTGGTTGCGTAAATGAACAGCCTTGTTCTCAGGAAATACACATTGAAGTATTAAGGGGTGAAGGGCATGATGTATGCAACCCTCTCTCAAATGTTTCAGGAAAATTTACATGTATATGTGTTTGTGAGGAATATATATGTGAGAGTACAAATATATATACACATATACATACATACAGAGAGAAGGCAAAGGTGGCAAAATGTTAAATTAATGAATCTGGGTAGAGAGTATATATAGGGTTCTTCTTACCATTCTTATAACTTTTCTTAAGTCTGAAATATTTCAAAGCAAAGGTTCTTAAAAAGTTCTAAGTCCACACTGACCCAAACCTCCGCAGATTCTTGTGTCCAAATGCACCCACCATGGAGAGAGCTAACTTTTATGGTACTCTCAGGCAGAGATGAAAATCATGGTACTAGGACAGCCATTAACATCTAACTCCCTTCAGGCCAAATCATCTTTATAAAATATTGCTTGGAGGAAAAAAATCATGGTACTAGGACAGCCATTAACATCTAACTCCCTTCAGGCCAAATCATCTTTATAAAATATTGCTTGGAGGAAAAAAATCATGGTACTGTCTCTGAATTTAAAAAATGTTTAAAATGCCAAATTCCTCATTTAACTTGACTAAATGAGTTCCTAGCCCAATAGGACACATTCTAGACCGAGGTGCTGTGTTACCAGCGAGGGTGAGCAGATGACCATGACAGCGTTGGCAACGCCGTAAAGAGAGAGGCATTAGCACTGACTAAAGTCCACAAAGGAATAAAGTGGAATTACAGAACAGAACCTTGGGAGTAGAATTCTTACAAAATGATCTAATTTAGGCAGATGAAGTCTCTCCAACTATTCACCTGATATAACGGTATGAAAAAGGAAACCAAAGTAAACCTGAGTCAAACCAAATGATATATCCATCAACGATGCATGATATTAGAACACTAAATGTGTGTTTTATGTATTTACATGTGTACGAAACAGACAACTTAATCAATTGCAAAGTTATAGGTTACAAACCATGTTTCCCAAAGTGTGCTCCCAAGAACACTAATTCTATTGGATATCAGTAGATGTCACTCATAAAGAGTTCAAAGATCAAACATGTTTGGGCAACAGCTACAGAGGCTTCTTAGGTACTAAAATGGACTGTAACATTCTTAGAGGGGCACAAACTAGCTGCATTTCCCAAATATATCTGACTGCAGAAGCCTTTTCTCAAATAGTATCTTAGGTACTGTTTGAAGAAATGGAAGGTTATTTTCTTTAAAAAAAGTGGGTTATACCTGTTAATTGCTAAGGAACTTCGGTCAAGGTGGAAATTCACATGGGCTGAGGTAATCAAGCCAAGATACATAAGCATTCCCCTACTGCCTCACTGGGGAAACTGCCATCTATTTTGAGACTATCCTCTAAATGAAAAGCAATTAAAGCCCAGCGAGTACCTTTTCTCCAGAGGTAATTCCTTCATGCAAATCCCAGCCCTCTGTGAAACACCTCACAAACATTTCTCTCTTAAAAGTGGCAAATGTTACACTGAATAGACGTGTATCTTTAATATTGTCAGAAACAAACTTCACTCTACATAGTTAGTACTATAAACTCAGGAATACAAACCTATGAATTCACAGCTCCTTCTTTTTGATTTTTTTTTAAAGATTGGCACCTGAGCTAACATCTGTTGCCAATCTTTTCTTCTTCTTCTTCTTCTTCTTCTTCTCCCCAAAGCCCCCCATACATAGTTGTATATTCTAGTTGTGAGTGCCTCTGGCTGTGCTCTGTGGGACGCCACTCCCGCATGGCCTGATGAGCGGTACCATGTCTGTGCCCAGGATCCAAACCAGCAAAACCCCGGGCCACCAAAGCCGAGCATGCGAACTTAACCTCTCGGCCACGGGGCCGGCCCCTCACAGCCCTTTCAAAAACATTCCAAGTGGTGTCCTCCCTAATTCCCAAATGTGCCTTTTCCTTGCAACTTAGTGTCTTCGCTCATGTTATTCTCTCTGATTAGTGCCCTCCTTTGCAAATATCGTAAAACCTACTAAGGCCCAGTTCAAGTTTGGCATCCTCTAGAAGGCTGCTTAGGCCCCTGACTCCCAGTTGTCATACATCTACTAGTAACACGTACACTTATGTATAGGAAAAGTTTACGATAACCAACTTCTTATTTTCACTAAGCTTTTGTTCTGAGTCCCTTAACATTTCCTAATATACCGAGAAGGAAAGATTTGAGAATGGTCTCAGTCATAAAATTCAGGAGCCATTTAAGCCAATCTTCAAATTTTTACAGATAAAGAAAATGAGGCCTAGAGAGGTCAAATGCCTTTGTGAAGGTCAAGAAGCTAGTGAGTGGCAGAACTACCCTGACTGCAAGCCCAGGACTCATTTGACCAGAGCACTTCATACAAGCTTTTTAAGAGAACGAATGCTGGACTTACTGCCCTTGGCTATAAAATTGAGAGATCTTTAAAGGAGGGTTGCTGGACTTAGCAAATAAAAATAACAAGATGCTCATGCAACTTACACCAGAAAATTATCTGTTGTTTATCTGAAATTCAAATTTAACTGGACATCCTACTTTAGAATCAAAAGGATTATCAGAAGCAAAAAGAGCAACTGAAAAAAAAAAAAGAAAAGAAAAGAACATTAGCAGACTGTTTAAACAAAAAATTTTCCGGGACCAGCCTAGTGGTGCAGTGGTTAAGTTGGCACACTCTGCTTCAGCAGCCCAGGGTTTGCCAGTTCAGATGCAGGTGCGGACCTAGGCACCACTTGGCAAGCCACGCTGTGGCAGACATCCCACATATAAAGTAGAGGAAGATGGGCAGAGATGTTAGCTCAGGACCAGTCTTCCTCAACAGAAAGGGGAGGACTGGCAGTGAACGTTAGCTCAGGACCAGTCTTCCTCAAAAGAAAAAAAATTTTTTTTCCTAGGACATGGCACTATTTAAAATGCCTTCATCTTAGGATACCAACCAATCCAACAACCAGAAATATATCATCAGAAGATCTAATAATCTAAAAAAATATCTTTGGAATCTTAATTTTGGCCCAACACTATATACAGTGCAAGTATTCCTCAAGACATGCATACATTTTACAAAGAAGATGGGTGCAAAAAGAAGTTTCATGAAATAAATTCTATTGGACATCTGAGCTGAGAATAGCTGGAAAAGGACAAAAGGGAAGACACAGTACCATCCAAGGCCACGGCTCCGTCTACAGCTGGGTAACAGACACCGGGGCCGGGCATCTGATGTGCCCCACCAGGAAAGCTGGCTGAAGGAGGCGGAAGGCGTGGCAACTTCTTACCAACAGTACAGCAACAAGAAAGAACATGTCATTCTATCTCTCATCCCCAAAAGAAGACAGGATCAAGGATTTTGCTTTTACAGAAATAAAAATTAAGAATGAAATGATTATATTTCCAGCCAAATCAAGTAGTTCAAATGAGAATTTCTTTCCCTAGTTTATGCTGTGACCATGTGTTTCTTCATCATGATGACACCTGTACTCTGCAGTAAGACTATGTGAAATTAACACTTATTTTCAAGAAGACTCTAACAATGGGAAAAATGATAAAATTCATTTGCAAATGAAGGTGTAAATGCTGTTTGTGCTGAAGTAAAAATGTGTCCTAATCCAAATAGTTACAAGTGAATCACGTTCATTTATTCATTTATTCACTCACTCACTCAGCAAATACTGATTGTGAGGTTAATATGTGCAATTGCGTGGGGCTAAGTGGTATGAAAAAGTCAAAGCAGTGTAACACAAGTAGCGTCTAGCTTCCATAGAGTTTGTTTTTTGTAAAGGTCACTTAATCGGGTTGTCTGGAATACAAATGGCTTTTTTTCCTGTAGAAATAATGTTTATTAGGTCCTATGCCAGCATACAAAACCCCCATTTAGTTCATAAGGTGTAAGCAATACTACAGAATTTAATCATTATATATAATAAGATTTCTGTGGAGAAAGGTCATTAGTGTTACAACTTAGGATGACCCCATCTGAACCTTATTCCTGATGAGAGCCAGGAGCAAAATCGCAGGGCAAGATTACATACAGCTCCAAGGCAAAGGCTTCAGCTCAAATGCTCTGGGTGGAAAGAGAAAGGGAGGGCACCTAACAGGACAGAAGCGGGGAAAGAGAGAGGGGCGGGACAGGGACAGAAGTCAGTTAAAGGCAGGGAAATGGCACACAACCTGGGATAATGGGAAAGAGATCGCCATTCCGATTTACCTGTGGGGAAAGGATGCCAACAAAGTTAAGAGGAAGGATCAGGCGGGGATAGTATTTTCAGGAGCTAGTCAGTAAGCTGAACGAGGGAAATCACGGCGATCCCAAAACATCAAATTCAGACAAAATTTTAGGTAGTCTTCCAGAAAACTGTTCCATTGAAGTTGATAACACACAAAACAGCAGTCCCTTTCCTTCCTTTCTTCTCTTTCTTCCGTATAGAAGTATCAATAACTAGTAGCATTAGCCCAAAATGCAAAGAAGTACTGTATAATAATGAGAATTAAAATAACCCTAAAGGAAAACAAGGTCTCTGAATAATCTATCTTACACCTCAATTCAAATGTTATACAACATACTTAAAGGGCTCTCACTATAATACATTTTAAAAGATAGAAGATATACTATAAGGTAGAAAATATACTTTGGTCTTAGTATGTGACAAACACAAATAAATTTGCAAAGAAGAAAACTCTAAAAGTATGTTCAAGAATTTTTAAAGAATGAATCCAAGTTACTGTTCCTTCCTTCTTCACAGAATAACCAACCGTATGGATAACTCACAATTCCTTTAAAGGCTGGGCTTATTACAAGTCATTATAAGGCTGACACATTGAAAACTGTTTTCTTGCTGTTTCACATATTTTACAGAACAAAGACACAACTGTTATTTTTGCCAAAAGAACCCCAGAAATTGAGCTCTAGTCATTACCAAGATTTCCTAAACCCCATCATCCAATTAACTTTCATTTTGTATTCCTACTCACTTGGGGTTTATGGGACGGCTTTCTAGGGTACAGTTAACCAAAAAACAATTTAATGACCACGGTTATTAACCTTTCCCAAAACAATACAAATATGTGAACACAGATAAGAGTTTCGTAAAGGCACCTTTTTTTCTTTGAAATATATACCTTTTGACCTCCTGGAGTCTCAACCGTGTGATGTTCTTTCAACTTCTGTTCTTGCTCCATTATATCTTTCAAATGTTCGTTTACCTTAAAATATAAAAACACTCATTTGAATTTATATTCAAATATAATAACATAACATGCAGCTTAAAATGCCTATAGTCAGACCTCTGCTGTCAAATAGCAGTACTACTCAAATGAAGAGAACTCCATTTTCCCAAGCGCAAAACTGTGTTTTAAAGGCTGGCCCCATGGTCAAGTGGTGGGGTTCAGTGTTCCACTTTGGCGGCCTGGGGTTCACCAGTTCGGATCCTGGGCATGGACCTTGCACTGCTCATCAAGCCACGCTGGGGCAGTGTCTCACACAGCAGAACTAGAAGAACCTACAACTAGGATAGACAACTATGTACTAGAGGGCTTTGGGGAGAAAAAAGGAAAAAAAAGAGGAAGACTGACAACAGATGTTAGCTCAGGGCCAATCTTCCTCACCAAAAAACAAACAAGTATTTTACAGGTGTTTTATTTGATATTCTAAAGTTAATTCACTAATTTATCAAATACTACTATGTGTCAGGAACGGCTGGAGTGCTAGAGAAAAAAAGGTACTCAGTACCTTCAGTTTTAATGCTTAGGAAGCAATAAAACTTTAGAAAAAATTTTACAATCTCTTTTAGAACTAACAAACGAAAACTATTTTTCCTAAAATTAATGTTTCATTATCAACAGAAAACACCTTGAATCAAATTCTTAAGCTGTGATTTCATAGACATGTCCCCGGATCACCAGTCGTTTTTAGTGTGGTCCTAGGGACATAGTTAAAACACATGAAAAATCTTTGCATACGGGAACTTTTTGGGAGAAGGTCTAATTTGTCTCTTATCAGACTGTGCAAATAGTCCATAATCCAAAAAGGTTAAGAAACAATCTATCTAATGCAAATAGTCCATAATCCAAAAAGGTTAAGAAACAATCTATCTAATGCATAAAATATTTCTTAAGGCCAGTTTAGGCAATTCCAGATTTTGAGTTAATGATTTCAGGGTCACTCTAGTAATAATAAAGTTCAAATTAATCACGGCACTCTAGAAAGTATTAACTGCCATTATCAACCACGATAACTCTAAACAAAATCAATAACTTTCTAAACTCCTCTACTGTCTAAAATTCAGTTCAGTGGCTAAACAAATGACTGGAGAGTTTTAATTTACGATGAATGGAATGAACGATAGTTACTGGGTCTTCTTCACCCATGACATGTCCCAGGTGTCAAGGGCATTTAATCGAGAGAATGACTTGGGCTTTCAAAGACGCAACGCTCTAAGATCTCTCAGTTAACCCGAGGTCACCAAGCTGGCTGTGTAAAACACTCTCTCTAAGAGACAGGAGGGTTAGAAGAGACCTGAGTCTGACGCAAAACCTGCACTTTCAAGCTGTCAGCTTAATGTCTTGATATTCCTGAGCCTCATCTGCTGGTATGAAGGAAACCTACATCACAGAGTGGTCTGAGGGACGCTGGCTCTAAGACAGTCCCCAAGGATCGCCCTGAGAGTGGCAGGCCCTGTGATTCGCTCCTAACAAGCAAGTGAGGTGACAGTACATCACTCCTGTGGTTACGTTACGTAACACTGTGCTGTCCACATTACCGGCTGACTCTCTCGCTGGCTCTGATGAAGCCAGCTCCGTGCTGTGAGCTGCCCTGTGGTGAGGCCCACATGGCAGGGAACTGAGGGCCACCTCCAGCCAACAGCCAGCAAGAAACTGAGGCCCTCGGGTCCAATGCCTGAACTGAACCCTGCCAACAACCAAACAAGCTCAGAAGTGGCTGACTCCATGGTCAAACTTTCAGATAAGGGGCTGGCCTGGTGGCGCAGCAGTCCCCCTTCGCTTCAGCAGCCTGGGATTCACCAGTTCAGATCCAGGCACAGACCTACAACACTGCTTGTCAAGCCATGCTGTGGCAGGTGTCCCGCATATAACGTAGAGGAAGATGGGCACAGATGTTAGCTCAGGGCCAATCTTCCTTAGCCAAAAAAAAAAAAAAAAAAATAGGGGAGAGAGAGAGAGAGAGAGAAAGGTTGGCAGTAAATGTTAGCTCAGGGCTAATCTTCCTCAAAGAAAAAAATTTAAAAAAATAAAACTTTCAGATAAGACCCCAAGCCTGGCCAATACCTTGACTGCAGCCTTGTGAGAGACTCTGAGACAGAGGATGCAGTTAAGCAATGCCTGGATTTGGAACCCACAGAAATTGATAATACTGAGATAATAAAAATAAGTAAATAAATAAATACTGAGGTAATAAAAGTGTGTTGTTTTAAGTATCTAAGTTTGAGGTAATTATTACACCACAACACTTAATACAGAGAATAAAAGAGAAAATGTATAAAATGTACCAAGTAAAGTACATAACACATAGCATACTCCATGAATAGAAACTACTGCCATTATTTATAAGAAATATATCCCAAAGTAACATCAGATAGTTAAATGTCTATAAGGGCTTTAATAAATCCTAATCAAAATACTTTAAGCTGATGTAATGGTAAAAATCATCCAAAGTACCAAAATCACAAGAAAATTTTACATGTTGATAACATTAACTTTCATCATAGGGAGAATACAAGAAAACTACACGACATGATGTCAATTCAAGTGACTTAACCTACTTGGGTACACAAGACAGATAAACGAAATAATTAGCTTAGTGACTGAAACCAGTTTCCAAATGCTGGTAGAAAGTTCTACAACTCAAGTTGAATCATGACACTCTCTGTACAACTCAAGGATAAAAGTTAAAGGAATGTATCAAGCGCTCACCATGACTGAGAAACAGGCCATCACCTGAACAAGTGTTGAGGACTAATGAATTCGAGAACAACATAACAAATAGTTGGCTCTAGCAGTATGAATTAGTTAAACATATATTTGCTATAATCACATATTAATTAAAAAACCCATTAACTTTAAAATATACACTACCTTTTATTTAAAGTTTTTCATTTTAAAATACAACATAGTAATGTGTACCCTTGCCTTAATATAAGTCTACAGTTAGTCAATATTTTTGCCTTCCTCCTGAACAATATAAAAACCTCAGAAAGGCTTTAATTCAAATCACCGCCTCTCATCTGTCATGTTATTTTACCTAGAATTATAGTTGTTTCTTCTTATGGGCCTCAAAATCAGACATTATTATGGTTTTTCACAACACGAGTTACCCATGGATCCCAATTTCTCTTTTTATCTCATTGCTTCCTACATCCCAGTCCTTCCTTCCAGGTTCGATTTCTTCCTCCCTGAAGTACAGCCTCTCAGTTCTTTCTGCAAAGGTCTGAGTGATAAACTACCTTCTTTGTTTGAACCAAGCTTGATTTCACCTTAATCCTGAATGAAAGGGACAGAACTCTAGTTCATGGTTATTTTTCTTCAGCACTTTGAAGATTCTGCTGCACTGTTTTCCGGCTTCAACTATTACTGCTGAGAAGTCCACTGTCAGCCTTTTATCTTTGGAGATGTGCAGTTTTATTACTATACGTATTGGAGTGAATTTGTTTTCATTTATCCTGGTTGGAATTCACTGTGGTTCCTGAATTTGAAAGTTTATCTTTCATCAAGTGTAGAAAAATTTCATCCATTATCTCTTCGAATATCTTCTCTCCTCACTTCTCTGTTAATCTCTTTCTGGAATTGCCACTCGGCTACTGGCCTGTCTTGTTCACCCTGGTTTCACACATTCCATCTCACCTCTCTGGGCTTCATTCTGGGTAATTTCCTCTCAGTTAACTAACTCCCTCTTCAACTATGTCTAATCGTCTACTTAAATTTTTGATTTTCAAATGACTGAAAATTTTCATTCTGGGTTATATTTGGTTCTTTTTCCATTATGCCCTCCAGGGTGCCTTACTCCTTCCTATGGTTTTTAGTTCATGTTTTGTTTTCAGTCCCTTAAACATTTATTTTGCAGTCTTTTTCCGAGTCTTCTGCTATCTGAAGTTCTCGTCTGTCACGTCTGCTGACTCTGATATGTGAAGATTTCTTCCTCAGGCGCCTCGTCAACTCTGATGGTCAGCACTCCCACATCTGCAGGAGAGGCCCACCCCCACCAACCCCCCACGGCTGGGAGACCCCTAGGGCTCTGGGTGTGCAAGTGAACTCTCAGAGCAACCTTACACATCTGCTTCTCTGCCAGGTGCAGAAAGATACCACTGGCCTGGCACTAGTCCTTCTGTTAACCTGTTGCTTTCTCCCTCTTTCTTCCTTGCATCAGAAGCAGAGTTTAGTGCTCATCCTCCCGTAGGTTCAGTTAAGGAGGCCTCTTTCCCAGCCCCAGAGGGAGACTCACAATCAGCCTACGATGATCACGACAGTCTCATGCTTCTTGCCAGAGGGTGGTTTAGGTACAGGCATGAGACCTCATCTTACTCAATGGGACCTCCTGGGGGGGACCTTCTGGAGAAGGTTTTCCTTGCTAACCGAAGGGTCCAGAAGACTCTCTCATCTTTGCTGGATACTACCACGACTGCATACGATGTCTGGAACCACTGCTGCCGTTATACAACTCTCATACATAGCTCAGAGTGACAGAACAACAGGATGCAAAGCCCTGCATTCTTGATGCTGATGCTGAGCCCCTAAATTAGCTAACCCTGGACATGCCCTACCTCCACATATGCTGCCATGTGAGATAATAAACCCCTTCAGCTACTTTTAGTTGTGTCTTCTGACACTTAAAGCAAAGACATCCTGGCTGATGCTCTCCCTTTTACTGAGGGCACAACTTTTCATGGGTCTTCACTTCGTGGGTCTAAACAGAGGTCACGGTTTCAACTTCCCATAACAGGCAAAACTAAGGCATTCTCTTGTGTCCACTTGACTTATAAAACTGCAGGATCAGCTCCATACTCCCCTGAGAGGGCCACCAAGACTTTCATTCTCCACTCGGCTTCTGGCATCTGAGAAGTCCCTTTTCTTTCTTTAAAGCTCAGCTCTGTAGTATCAACTTTTCTAATCATATTTTATCAAACATGTGCAGGTGTTTTTAATAAGAAGGGTTGTAGTTTTAACCTGACATGTTGCCAAATCACTAGTATTTTCTGTCTTAGTAATGTATGTATTACAAGGCAATTTTATAACTTCCATGCATCTTGGAAGTATTTTGATCCATTTACCAATTGTGTGTGTAAGCCTTAGGGATGGGGTAGTGACAGGACCAAAACCTGGGAAACTTTATAACTTTTGTTTGCTGGTTTGTTTTTAGTATTTTCATTCTCTCTTTTTTTTTAAAGTTAAAAAAGAAATACTTTCTAATTCATAGTCAGGTAGTTGTAATTGTTCTATCAGTTTGCAAATATCTTCATGACTTTTTTAAAAGTTTTTATCTGATTCTATCCAAAAAGGAAACTGATCACAAATTAACATTTTAAACTACTCTTCATTTATTTAATCACACACTGAATAGCTATTTACTGAATGCCAGTTCTGTGCCAGATACTGTATTAAGAGGCTAGGGGTAATACAATATATAAATCCAGAATGGTCCCTGTCCTCATGAAGCACGGGAGATAAGACCAAAAAGAAAGGGTAAAAGATACATACACACAAAAAAAATGCAATTTGTAAGAAGAGCTATAGATAAATAAAGAAGTGAGGAGAAAGTAAGGGGGACAGGGAGACCTACTCCAGAAAGGATGGCTGTATCAGAGAAGGCCTCCTTCAAAGGTAACTTTAAGCTGAGACTTAAGGATGAGAAGAAGCTAGTCACGATAAAAACAGAGAAAAGAGCATTCCAGACAGACAATAAAAAATACAAGCAAAGGCCCTATGGTGGGAAAATCTTGGTGTGTCTGAGGAACTGAGACAACAGTGTGGCTGGGCCATGGTGAACCCCAAGAGACGAGTTACAAGATGAAACTGGAAAGAGGCAGGGCCAGATAATATAAGGCTCATGCAGTCAACTTCTGTGTACCCCTACACAATTTAGTCATTCAGTATAATCTCGTCTTCTGTGATTTTGATTTTTTTAAATTTAAATTCATTTTCAGCCAATAATGCTGATAACTATTTTAGCCATGTTATTCCCATTTTTCTATGGTATATTTCTTTTATACTTGTGGATGTATTATCCAGAAGGAAAAGCAACTGGGTTAGGATGAGCCAAGGTAAGAGCCAAAAGGAACAAATACATGCTAAATCTGAGAGGCAACGGCAAAGTCATAATGACTGAACAAATAATGAAGCTGGTATTGGTAGAAAGGGGCAAGAAAAAATACCCTGAGGTGCAGGTTGAATCAAATGGTTTCAAACTTAATCTAAAAACCAAACGGGGGGCCAGGCCAGTGGCACAGCGGTTAAGTTCGCACGTTCCGCTCCGGTGGCCCAGGGTTCACCGGTTTGTACCCCAGGTAAAGACCTACACCTGCTTATCAAGCTATGCTATGGCAGGCGTCCCACATATTAAAGTAGAGGCACAGAGGTTAGCTCAAGGCCAGTATTCCACAGCAAAAAGAGGAGGATTGGCAGCGGATGTTAGCTCAAGGCTAATCTTCCTCAAAAAACCCCCCAAAAAACAAATAAGGTAGATATGACTCATAAAAGTGCTGAACATTCCTAATTAAGTGATTTCCTTATCCTTCTGTATATTCTCAAAGTTCTAATTCTGTAGCTTAAATTCTCTCTTTTATTTGTTAAACATCAGCTCTTTGCCAAACGCGGCCCTACTCTAGGGAAGAGAACTAAAAAAAAAAAAAGGGGGGGGGGCATAGCATCTGTCCTCACATACATTATTCCAGTTTGTTTAAATGATTAAGTAAAGTAATTAGAAAGTCTGAAAAGTGCTATGAAGGAAAGAAACAGAGTGTTGTAGCAGAAATAAGAGTTGATATGTGCCTACTTTAGATAAGGTTGTGAGAAAAAAGTGCTTCCTAAACTGAGAAATGATGGAACAGAAGAAACACACAAAGCTGGGAGATGAGCTGCCAAAAACAGGAGACATCCTGTTCAAAGGCTCCGAGGTGAGCCATACAGCCGGAAAGAAGTGAGACAAGTGAGAAAGAACAGTGGCCATGAGCCCAGGACACAGGCACACAGGGGTCTGACTATATGGTGCTCTGTAGACCAAGGCAAACTTCGCACTTTAAGTGTAAAATGAAGCCACTGAAGAGTTTTAGCAAAGGAATCACACGATACAAGTCACCCTGTAAAAAGATCCTCTGAGAGTTCTGGTTCTAGCAATAGTGGAACAGCACATGTCACACGAAGCTCGCACACAGAAAGCAACTGGTGAAGGTCTTGGAGAGCAACCAGAAGTAGAAATGGGAAAGGATTTAAACCCTGAAAGAAAGGAACACACTGAGTGAAATCTATGCGTCTATGGCTTTCCCATCAATCCACACCATGCAGAGTGGCTAGAACTCAAGCAGAAAACTGCAGGCTTGTTGGCTCGAGGAACGAAAGGAGAACGAGGAACTGTCAGAACGGCTGGACAGTGAGGAGGAGTATCCTGAAAAGGAAGGAAGCACTAACGGGGGAGACAGCAAAGCCACACCGACACTGCCCTCAAAGCCTTGGCTGAGCCCCGAACTGTGCACGCGCAGAAAAGACTCCACGGAGCCCAGGGAGAAAACAAGTGCCGGGGGCTGAGGAGGCTGCATTGCAGGAGAGACGGTGTGGGGCTCGAGTCCCACCAACATAGAGGGGGCTTGGTAAACACTAGGTTTTCCACAGAAACTTCAGAAGGGTCACATGTGCTTTAGAAGTAAAGACTGAATTTAAGGTGAGTACAGAAAGTGTTCACTGGATGTGTCCAAATGGGAGCCTCTGCTGACGAACCCAGGAGCGGCTTCAGGGTGGGATGGGGACGGGAGAGGAGAGAAGGCTAAAGAACCAGGAAACAACTCTGGAGAGCTTCTGTGCACACAGAAAGGGGGCTGTGTCTGGATGGGGAAGCTCTGTTTCTCAGGATGGGAGACACGAGAGAAAGTTTGTATTCTTATGAGAATCATCCAATAGGGGGGAGAATCAGATGATGAAAGAGCGAGGGGGCAACAGTGTGGTCCACAGAGCAGCACCATTAGCAGCACCTGGAGCTTCTTAGCCATGACGACCCTAGATCTGCGGAGTCAGACGCTGAGTTTGAACAAGCTCCCGGGGGCTTTTTACGCACATTAAAGTGTGAGAGGAAGTAAAGCAGAAGATCAACGACCACGAAAAGGAGAAAAAAGCCGACGCCTTAGGGACACACTTAGACTGGCAGTGAGTGCCGAGTGTCCACCCGAAGTGAGAGCTTACGAATTCAAAGTGCAACCAGACTCCTCATGGAAATTTCCTCAGCAACACTCCCCTCCGCAGGTGCACCTCAGAGATCAGGTGGGTAACTGAGCGCAACCAGGGTTTTATCAGATAAGAAACAGGGAGGAAAAACAAGCAGAATAACTGATAGTACTCGCAAGAATCCAAATTCAGAAAGGAGAAACGTGAAGTCAAGTGAGGTTGCGAGAATTAACAGGCTCAGTGGTTTGGAACTCATGGAGAAGTTGAACATTTTTAACAGTAGAGGGTATTGGATTAAGTGAAGGAACTGTCCACGAATGGGATGTAAAGGGCACACAGTTTCTGACAATGAACAGGTCTAACATGTGACCAGGATTCTCTGTAGCTGAGGAGGAGGGGAGAAAAAGATCACTAAAGATGAAGAAATAAGGAGCTCCAGGGGCAGAGTAGTAACTGGGCCTTCTACACTGACACTGATATTATGGATGACGATGATGAACGCAGTAGTTGTTACACTTAGCTTCACGCAAGCATTAAAGGAAGGATCTGAAGATACATCTTCTCTTGCTCTCCTCAGGTCCTGCTCACTGATAAGGTTTCATTTTCTCTGGGATGACAGTTGTAAATGAAAGAGAAGTGAGAGGAATTAACTACTCAAATGGGCAAAGGGAGCGGGAACCTGACAATTTAAGCATCTCCAGAGCACAAATAACCAATCACAGCACCACTAAAATTTCCAAGACGAGGAATCTACAAGCAACTCCGTCAAGCTAACCTAAGAATCATCTAACACGAAATTATGAGAAAAGTATTTCATTCTTGTATTCAAAAAATATGTACTGAACACCCACAGGGTATGGAGCCCTCCTCCGAGTGCTCTGAATTTTGTAATGATCGGATATGAACTAAATTAATCATTACTAAATGTAATCATAGATACTACAGAATATACAGTAATCTATTTCATCACGTGAACAGTATTTTTTTACTTAAAAGAGAACGGGAAATTTTAAGGAACGGACAGAACTTTGGCCTTCACTTTGACGTAAAGCAAAAGCAGTAAGGGGAGTGTGTCTCCGTCTGCTCCAGCTGCTGCACAGAAACCCCACAGCCTCGCAGTTTACACAAGAGCAGTAAGGGGAGTGTGCCTCAGTCTGCTCCAGCTGCTGCACAGAAACCCCACAGCCTTGCAGTTTACACAAAAGCAGTAAGGGGAGTGTGCCTCAGTCTGCTCCACGGCTGCACAGAAACCCCACAGCCTCGGGTTTACACAAGAGCAGTAAGGGGAGTGTGCCTCAGTCTGCTCCATGGCTGCACAGAAACCCCACAGCCTCGGGTTTACACAAGAGCAGTAAGGGGAGTGTGCCTCAGTCTGCTCCACGGCTGCACAGAAACACCACAGCCTCATGGTTTAAACAAGAGAAGCGCATTTCTCACAGTTCTGGAGCCTGGCAGTCCAAGGCATCGGCAGATTCAGGGTCTGGTGAGGTCCTCCTTCCTGGCCGTCTTCTTGCTGTGACGGCACATGGGAGCTCTCGGTTCTCTTTCATAAGGGCATCAATTCCACCCATGAGGGCTCTGCCCTCGTGACCTAATCACCTCCCGGAAACTTCACTGCCCAATAGCATCATATTGGGGGTTAAGGTTTCAACACACGAATTTTGGGCAGACACAAACATTCAATCTATCAATCTATAATTGAGGTTTCACTTTTTCTGGTTATGAGACTCATTTTTACTCAAGTGAGTATATTCATACCTTATTTACCCAGTACATGACAGCATCCTCAATGTCATAGGGCAGATCCGTGGCTTGAAAAAAAGCTGAATACTGTTGAGCACACGCAATTACTTTCTCTACACTGACCATCTCCACAGTGTAAGCCATCATTAGGGTATCTATCATGGCCAAATGAGCACTCTGAAAATATAAGACAAGAAGAAACAGTTAAAACTACACTAGGAAAATGCCGTTTATATATTTTAAGATATTACTAACATTTCCTAACCAACAGTAGCAGAACTAAAGACTAGAAGATGAGCATTAATAAGAAAGCATAAACGTTTCACGCTAAAGATGAACTAACTGAACTAAAACAATTTATCACTCAAATTCTTACTGAGGATCTATGTTTAAGACCCTCATTATCTTTTATTCAAAGGGTGTTTCTTTTCCTGTTTTTCCTATTTTTGATAATGTCATAAGCATTTACTCAGCAATACAATTTACAAACTTCAAAGTCATCTTCAACTACGCTCCTTCCTCACGCTTCACATCCACATAGTAGAAATTTATAGATTCTTCTAAAATGTCTCTCATATCTACCCTCTTCCTCATTCTGATCGTCAGTTCCATTCAGACCATCAATATTTCTCATTTGAACAAGGCAAAAAATCTTCCAACTGACTTCCCTGGCTCCAAGCCTTTCCTCATATCCTATTCATCCAGCACGAGGACTTCTTGTCTTTTGTTTGGCTTTCTTTTTTTTCATTTTTGATTTTTTCTTTTTAAAAACAAACGTGTTACATGGTGGTTCTTAAAAATTTCCAGACATTACAAAATACGTAAAGTAGAAAGTAACCCTCTCCCAGCCCTCCTCCCCAAGCAATGTCCACAATTTGGTATGCATTCTTACCAAAAAATTAATAAAGCGCACCAAATACGCATTTGCACTGCTCCCTATTCGCTGGCATTGCAAACACTGTCTCTCTCCAGGGATGGCTCCTCACTGTGGGGCGAGCAGGCCCACAGCAACCACAGTTCACGTTCTGACAGATAACCACTAATCTGCTCTCTAGAACGCGTACAGTAACTTTTCTCTCCCACCAAGACTGTTATCAGTATGCCCATTTCCCCACATTTTTTGCCAACACTAGGTATCACTTTCTACGATCTGTATCAGTCTGAAAGGCTAAAAACCCACATTCTTGTTCAACTCTGCATTTCTTTGATTAACAAGGATGAGCATTTATATGTCTAGCAACTATTTGTATTTTTTCCTTGGAAAACTGATTGTTTCTATCTTTTGCCTATTTTTCTCTTTGGGATGTTCATCTTTATTAATTTGTAAGAGCTCGTTATATATTAGGTACCTTAGCTCTGTGTCATTCAGGTAGTAAATACTGCAGAAAGTATTATTCTTTCCTAATTTGTCTTTGGATTTTCGACTTTATTTAGTGTGTCATTTGCTGTACAGAAGTTCTAAACATTTACTCAGTAAAATCTGTCAATCTCAAAAGTTCTCCTCTGGAATGTTTCCTATGTCTACAAAAGCCCTCCCCACCCCAAGAATATAGAAATAATGTCCTCTATTTTTTCTATTACTTTAACTTCACCTGGAATTTATTTTTGAAGATGGTATAAACTAGGGACTAATTATTTTTCCAAATCACAGATTTCATATCATTCTCTCAAAGTCTACCTCATTTTCTACATAATAAAGTCCAAACTCCTCAAAAGCGGTAAAGCTCTTTATTAGCTGGTCCCTACCCATCAGTTAGTTTTATAACCTAGCATTTCCTTCACCTCATCTGTACTCCTTTCAAAACAGCCCCAGAAGACTGCCTGCCGTCCCCAAATCTGTCGCCAGTTTTCAAGCTTCTGTTGCCCTCCTTACAATGTAGACCAAGTCCTGTCGCTGGTCTGACTGTTACCCGCATTGCAAAGGCTTTTTCCATTTCCCTTTCCAATCAAAATGGCTCAGTCTTCCTAGAGTGAGCACAGGTTCCTACAGAACACTGTTTACACTTGCATGCAATTCTGGCTCAGCCATCTGAAGCAGGGCATGGACACTGGTATTTTAAAAAGCTCCGAGATGACGCTAAGGAGCAGCCAGGGTTAAGAATCACGGACTTATCTCACTGCAGTATGTTTTTTTACCCTTTAACTTTACAATATGAGGTAGTGGTAAATTAAAAATTAAGTATAACAAAGTATACACATAATGAATTTAGAAAGACCAACAGTAAAAAATAACCTCTAAGCTACAATCAATCAATACGTAACACTAGTTCTCTAGTAAGACGTCTGCTGGTAAGGACATCATCTTAGTTATCGTGACGTTTCCTATACCTGACCTGGTACCTGGCATTAGCAAGGGCTGAAGAAAGGAAAGAAGGCAGGAAAGAAGTCTATCGGTCACTATAAAGAACGAGGAGCTGGCTTTACACTGGAGGCTGAGGAAGTGCGTTTTACCTAGGAGGTGCTGGACTAGCCTATTGATAACTCAGCAGTATTTACAGGAAGGCAGATGCTTTGTCTGAAGCCGAATGCTCAATAATGGCAATCATAAAGCCAATGGTGACCCCTACTCATTAAGTCTTACTTTATATGCCAGATACTATGCTAAGTACTTTATTAATATATTAACTCCTTCATTTTAAATCTTTTCTGAAGTAGGCTGGAGATAAAAGATACTTTCTATAACCCTCACAACTCTCTGAAGGAAGTATTATTTACGTTTTATATGCTAGGAAGCTGAAGTTCAAACAATTAATTAGTTTGTCCAAACCTGTGTGCTCTTCCTAATGTATTATGCAGTTGGCAAAAATTAAGTCATTTAGTTAGGTAAGAAATGTGTTTTGGAAACGATAAACAGACATCATACACAAGAAAGAAAAATAAGCATCAATAAGTACTTCAAATTCACACCCTATTTTCATATTCTGCATCATCCAGGAACTCTTCCCCTGACTGCTGCTGCCAGACACACAGCTGCTCCTTCAGACTCACGGTGGCCTCTCCGCCAGCTCCTGCGTGCCCTTTCACTCGGGTCCTTCACCCGCTCCTGCACTCTCTAGTCACTCCAGCCCAGAGAGCAGGGACCCCAGCTTTTTCACCTTTGTTCCTGGCACAATGTTTTCAGGATGAAAGCTCTTAGTAATTAGTATTTCATAGCATTAAAAAGCATAACTCTTTTGAACAAAAATGCGGAAAACAGTTTAAGAGATATAAAGCCATTCATGTACTCTTCATCAAAACTCTTTCTCTTGGCAACTTATAGATATAATTTGAGAGAGGAAAAAAAGAGCTATATGAATGAAAGTAACCATTACGTATTACATATTACAACCAGAAGAAAGAAAATGTTATAACTATAATGAGCAATGTATAATATCTTAAACTTTTTAACAATAGGGGAAAATGTGCACAATACCACATTGAGTGGAAAAAACACCACCACACTATAATAATGTTCAAAAAAAAATATATATATACACACATGTATATACAAACATGTACGTATATATACATATATACCTCTTGAACATATATATATAATATATATAAAACAGGAAGGGAAAAGGAATGAAAGTAAAACTTACTTAGAAACTACCTTGTTATAGTATGCAAAGATACATATAAAATCTACAGTTTACTTCAAAAATTAGGATGTTAAACACCAAGTATAATTAGTAACACATTTTCAGAAAAAAGCTCATTTCACTAATTACTTAACTTCCTAAATTAAAAAACAGACTTTAAAAAATCCCACTACTGTGCTTATAGTTATTTCCATGTAATATTCACCCACTTTTAAACTAAGAACCTTCAAATTTTAGTATTTTTTTTACCCTTTAACTTTACAATATGAGGTAGTGGTAAATTAAAAATTACATATAACAGAAAGTATACACATAATGAATTTAGAAAGATCAACAGTAAAAGATAAACTCGAAGCTACAATCAATCAATACGCAATGATTTATGTCTCTAAATAAAATACACATATTTAATTTCTTACCCAAAGCACTAACGTCAGAATAACAACAGTAGCTAACGCTGAGTGTCACGTGCCATGCCATGTTTTCAGCATTTGTATTAAACTCATTTAATACCACAACTCTGTGAGATGCACTATCGTACCTATCTTACAGATGAGAAATTGTGTAACCTGCTTAAGGTTACACAGCAAGGAGGCGGTGACGCGGGAACTCAACCCTAGAAGTCCTGCTTCAGAGCCCACAGCACCCAGGCCCACGCCTGCAGCCTGGCCCCAGCGCCCCACCCCTGGACTCGCAGCACGGCAGCAGGAGGCGAGAGCAGCAGTGCCAGAGCAACAGCTGGTGCACTGAGACTGCCAGGTGGCAGGGCAGAACACGACACCTAAGAGCAGCGGCATAAAGACCGGTCATGGAAAGAGCAAGAGCTTCCTGGCATTTCAACGAAAAAGGAAAGCACGTGGAGTCGCAAGGAATTTGCTAAGTAAGAGCTTACAGGATCACAGAAAAGCCAACATTAGGTTCTACATCTGTGTTATTTTTGTGTTGTATCCCATCAGTGGAGTCTAGACAAAAGTAAGCTACATTTATGTTTTGGAAACGAAAGGTAAAGCTATTAAAGAAGAGCATTTAAGTGTTGTACACAAGAAGTTTATTAGCCTCATAAATTAGTAAGACAGAAGTTCTAGTCTCGCATGCTTTTATTCTTGTAACAGATAGAAAACAGAATTAAGAAAACTTTCCTAAAACGACCCAGGTCTCGGCCTACTGCGCTGGAGTGGCCAGAGCACCTAACCATGTCCACGCACTCTAGAGGGGACGCGAGGGAACAAAGGCTAACCAGCACCCATGGACAGTAAGGATTTGAATTCTTCTGCTAAAACGGCACACACGGCATATACATATCAGACCGTAGCTTATCAAAGTTAATTCCAATTCAGAAATAGGTTTACCAGAAATTTCACTTGTCCTCAATGTACATGAACAGAAAAGCAAAATAGCACCTCTAACCCTACTGTGACACCTCTCTGCACCCACAAGGGAGGCTGTAATTGGAGAGTCAGCTAACAACTGCTGGCAAGGACATGGGGAAGTCGGAACCCTCACACACCGCCACTGGGAATGTAAAATGGTGCAGTCGCTGTGGAAAACAGTTTGGCAGTCCCTCAAAAAGTAAAACAAAGTTACCATTTGACCTAGCAATTCCACAGAGGTATATACACAAGAGAAATGAAAACTTACGTCCACACAAACTTGTACATGAATATTCACAGTAGCATTATTCGTAACAGCCAAAAAGGTGGAAACAACCCAATGTCAATCAACTGATGAATGGATAAAGCAAAAGGTGACATATCCATACAATGGAATACAATTCGGCAATAAACAGAATAAAGACTGATAGATGCTACAAGCCAGATGAACCCTGAAAACAATATGCTAAGTAGAGGATGCCAGTCACACACACACAAGGATATACTGTATTATTCCATTTATATAAATGTCCAGGATGGGCAAACACATAGAGATAGAAAGGAGATGAGCAGTTGTTCAGGGTCAGGGGTGGGAGATGAGGAGACAGGAGGGTGACAGTAACGGGTGTGGGGTTTTTCTGAGGTGATAATAATTTTCTAAAATTGATTGTGGTGATGTTTGCCCAATTCTGAATATACTAAAAACCTCTGCGCTGTACACCTGAAATGGGTGAATTGTACGTCAATTATATCTCAAGCTGTTACCAAAAAAAAAATCAGATTAATTTATGATGCTCTCCTCCCACTTGTCCAGTGTAAATACCTCATACATCACCATTTATGGCTCTAATTAAGGTAGTTAGCCATCATCCATGTGTTTGCAAAGTATCTTTATAAGTACTTCAAGGCAAAGGGTCATTTATTTTTCTAGACAATGGAGTATTTTAGATATTATTAAAAAATAAATGAACATTTTCTTATTTTCTTAAGTTTGCATTTCTGCATCTTTAAGCAGGAAACATCTACATAGAAATTGATGATAAAAAGAAAAATAAATAAGCTAAATTAACTTTATTTTCCTCCCATAGATTTTTATTTTCAACTTCTTAAGGCTCCAACTAATCTGGATAAAAGTATATAGTTTATTCTTAAAGATCATCATTTATGGCCTTTCTTAGTCAGACATCCTTTAATTATTTTAGTTGCTGGAATCTTAGAGACAGATTTCTACAGTTGGTTCAAGAATAGAAATTTTCCAGAAAAAATTTGTTTCCAATCAAAGTTTCTGTCCTCTTCATGATAAGGAGATCTTAGCGTATAAAAAATCCAGCCTGTCAAAAGTGGGCTGGTCCAAAAAGGAAAAAACACTGGCCTTAAAAACAAAGTCAGGAATATACCTTGACCAGCAAAGATTCTAGCTGTAACCTACAGGAGGACCAGGGCACTGCTGTTCCAGACGCACTGCTGTTGCATCCGACCTGCTTTAGACAGAGTCGGAACCCAAGAGGCCCGCTGCCGCCCTGCCCCACCCAGATGGAACGGTGAGATGAGCAGCATGACAAGGGAGGTGAGTCCACGAGACCCAAACACCTCTCTCAGGAGATTCAAAACGTTTTTTAATTTTAAAGATAGGCACCTGCGCTAACAACTGTTGCCAATTCTTTCCCCTTCTTCTCCCCAAAGCCCCCAGTGCATAGTTGCACACTCTAGTTGTAGGTCCCTCTGGTTCTGCTGTGTGGGACGCTGCGTCAGCATGGCCTGACAAGCGGTACCATGTCCACGCCCAGGATCCGAACCGGTGAAACCCCGGGCCCCCGAAGCATAGTGCACGAACTTAACCACTAGGCCACGGGGCCAGGGATTCAAAACCTTAATATGACATTTGCTTGTGACCACACAAAACTGATACCTCTATTTTATTTGGACTTTCCTGGTTAGACACATGAAGGAAGTATAGAGAGAAAACAAAAAAGTATTACTAGCATTAATTTATGATTGGCGTACTTATTTAGCTGCCATCTAACTCTGCCTAAATTTAACAACATAAGACACAATGAAGCAGCTGAGAGCTCTCTTTAATCTGTTTCAATAAGGGCACCAGGGGCATCTGGTTTACTTTCTGTTTTTTGGTGAGTTTGATAATCACACTACCCAAGAGAGAACTGTTTTCAAGATAATGTTGAACCAAACTGATATTAAGCTTTATTGCAAATGGAATGCATACGAGAAATAGTACAGCCCAAATGTCTATCAAAATGCAAGTCTCAGGCCAACGAAAGAAATTATTCTCCTGAGCAGTTCCGTTCATTTCATCTGGACTATATTTAACCTCAAATGGCAAGTTAAGTACGTTTAAATGAGGCTCCAACTGGGTGGACACATACAGGAACCACACTAGTAGTCAAATAAATATGGTAAACAAAGGAAATAGTTGACAGCAGTTCTAAATCTGGCTCATCATTAACAAAGCACAGGGGCCAGCCCTGTGGCCAAGTGGTTAAGTTTGCACACTCCACTTTGGCGGCCCAGGATTTCAGGAGTTCAGATCCTGGGCACGGACATGGAGCTGCTCATCAGGCCACGCTGAGGTGGCATCCCACATAGCACAGCCAGAAGGACCTAAAACTAGAATATACAACTATGTACTGGGGGGCTTTGGGGAGAAGAAGGAAAAAAAGGGAAAGTTGGCAACAGACGTTAGCTCAGGTGCCAATCTCTAAAACAACAACAACAAAAAAGAAATCACAAGTTCCCTGATCCCAAACCTTAAGGCCTGTGATTCGTTAGATCCCTGGAGGCCTACGAAGAGCATCCCAACAGGAGTTTCCCTCCAACAGGAGTCTCCCTCCAACAGTCCCTCAGAGCCACAAGACATGAGCCTTTCTACAGCGCTTCTCCAACCACATCACTCGACAATCAAAAGCCTTCGGTGACTTCCCAGGGCCCTCCAAACAAGCCCAAAATCACCTGAATAATTAAGTTCTTCATGATCCTAAAATAATCACCTTTTTCAGGCCTCATCTTCTACTACTTCTCAAGGTAAACGCTACGGTCTAGTAGCACAGATTAAGAGCAAGGACTCTTTAAGCAGAGTGCCTGGGTGTTGACTCTCCCACCTACTACACGATCTTGGGCAAAGTCCTCAATTTCTCTGTGCTTCAATATCCTCATCTGTAAAATGGGGTGACAGGAATGGTACAAGGCATTTCATGCCTAAAAATAACATAGTTTATATCAAGAATAGGGTTGGGGTGGACCATTCAAAAGCTATGCATTTTGTAACTAGGAGGTAACCTGGATTGCTGAAGCAGGCAGCTCAACCTGGCTGGAAGGTGCCACAATATATACTGAAAAATGCACAAAAGCAAGTGTGGAAATGCTGCCAGCACTCTCATTAGAGCATGGCTGGTGGATGCTGAGGTAAGGCAGATGGACGTGGATCTCGGCCAGGAGAGCATATTAAGGTGCGCGCAGGAGGCAGTGTTACGTCCCTAACCCAGAGCCGCCTTAGGCTGGGGATGCACCGCTCTGGGAAGGAGCCCTAGGGGAAGATGCTCATTTTAACAGTGAAATATGGACGAATCCTGTGGTCTCAGTTTTGAATTGGAGGTCATCAGTAAAAACTACTCATGATTATATACATATATTTTTCTTAGTCCTATCTTGAAGAAAAGGCCTAGAAGCAATCACACCAAAGTAGCATTAAATATCTATACCTAGATCCTGGTTTCTAAACGACATTTTTCCATTAAAATAAACCCAAGGCTCTTTAGAAAATGGCTGATTCCAAGCCAGAGACAGGAAAAGTACAAAGGGAGCATGGAATAAATGGTTGTTCAGAAAGAAAACAGTATTCAAAGACTGATGGAGATATGCCAAAAGGATATAGGGGCCAACCTGAAGGTGGCTGCCAATGGCCAAATATGGGCCCGCATGAGTACAAAAAACGTTAATAACAATAATGAATTACAACACAAAGAATTAAAAACAAAAAGGATCCATGAGTGCATGGTGATAACCATTAAGGGAGAAAGAAGGAAGAGAAAGCTCTTCTTTACAGAACAACGCCAGGTAAGAAATGTAAAAGGAAGGCAGAGTTTAAAAATCACCACATTGCAACCACCAACGCAGTAATTACTTCAGGCACAGACCATCGATAGAGGCTAAAAGCACCAGGTGGAGCAGTGCTGGGAAATAAAAGTGCACTCACTGTCCTCACTCACAGAACGCTTCCCATCAGCAAGGAGACACAGGTCAAACCTACTGTCACCACGATGGGACGAGCTGACACGATCGAAAGCATACAATTCCACCTGCGAAGCATCCACGCCAAAAAACTTTAACCTGAATCTAAGCAGCAAGAAACAATCAGACATCAGGATTAGGGTATATTCTACAAGCCAACGCACGTGTTTTCTTCAAAAACGTCAGTGTCATGAAATAATAACAAAATAAGGCGGAGGAGGCAACTGTTCCAGACTTAAGGGGAAAAGACACGACCACAAGGAGTAGTAAATGATCTCTGATTGGTTCCTGGTGTGAAAAAAGACAAAAGAAAGCTATAAAGAATGTCTTAGGCACAATAATTGGGGAAATATGACTAGGAACTATGTGTTGAATAACATTTTTATAAAAACATTTAATTCCTCGATGTGGTCATGGTATTGTGGTCATGCAGGAAAATGTCCTTGTTTTTCATAAGATTCTGAAATGATTGTGTGTGTGTGTGTGTGTGTGTGTAAAGAGAGAGGGAGGGAGGAGAGGAAGAGAAGGGAGAGGGAAGAGAGAAGATAAAAGCAAATACAGCAAAATGTTAGCATCAAATTATTCTTTAACTTTGTAGCAGAATAAAAAGTTGAAGAGGGGCCAGGCCAGTGGCCCAGGGTTGGTGGGTTCAGATCCCAGGGTCAGACCTACACACTCCTTGTCAGGACACGTTATGGTGGCATCCCACATACAAAAAGTAGGTGAAGACTGGCAACAGATGTTAGCTCAGGGCCAATCTTCCTCACAAAAAAAAAAGAAAAGAAAGAAAGAAAAGTTGAAGAAAATGTAATTTAGAAGCAAAGCTCATATTTAATTTCCACAGAAATCAGTAAGTACATTTTATACACACATTCTTATATATGCTATACCTAAGTCAGTTCAGGTCTAAAGGTGAATTTGCAGATCTTGTACTGATATTCTTATCCTACAAAATTCTGTTTACAGAGCAAGATTTGAGTGCTATCTGGCTAAAAAAGGAGCTGCTAATACATCAACAGAATAAGTTGCTCCTGTTTACCTCTTAAATTCCTAGGTTAATTGTTGGCAGCTTTCTTCCCAAGCCATACCTCATACGGAATGCATTCCAAACGTTTATTTGTTCAACAAACAAGTCACCAGATGCGTACAGGACAGTGCACAGCTTTAACCTAGTTCTCATTAAGCAATACTTGCCACTCCTGTTGTTACAATCAGATACAGAAACTAAGGAGTTTCAATAAGCCAAAAAGATAAAAATAAGATAAAATCAAGAACAGCTTCAAGAATAAAATGCCTTCAATTTGGGGCTTCAAAGCAAATATAAGCCACTTTAACGATTCTGTAGGTATAGAGAGCAAGAGGAAGGCACATGTTTTTAGGTCAGAATATTGTCATCTGTAACATCCAAATGAGGCACGTTTCTTTGCAGCAACCCTTCCAAAAAGAATTCCACTCTAAGGAAATTTTAGGATGTGAAGCAAAAATAAATTTTATTCGTTTTAGTTATTATTTTGCTTTACCATATATAAGTAACCATTTTTATCACAATACATATCTGTTGTTTTGAATTAATTTACATACTAGTATTTATTTTTTTAAAACCTAGAAATAGAAGTGGGGCAATAAAACCACTCACAATCGCCGCAGCTGACTGATCTCTGATTAGAGGTCAAGGACTACAGCGGATGCCGCATGGCTCTAGTCTGCTTCACCTTCTCAGCCGGAGAAGGTGGACAGGATCATCATTCCTTAATGCAGACGACCGCACTGAAGCTTACAGCGTTTTCGAACTAGTCCAAAGTCAAACGGCTAACTGCTGCAAACCCAGGGCCGTCCTACTCCAGAGACAACACACTCACGCCTACAGTTCTGCCCCACCAGCAGTGAAGCACTTGCCAAAAGATACTGAAACCATTTCTGCTCCAAACCGGAGTATTTCATTTTAATCTGAAACATCCATTCGTCACACAACTTTTTTGTTGTTGTTAAACTTTTTATTTAGAGATAATTGTAGGTTCACATGGAATTTAAGAAATAACACAGAGATTCCACGTACCCTTTACCCAGTTTTCCCCAAAGGTAACATCTCGTAAAACCATGGTAAGTATCACGACCAAGACACCGACAGTGACACAGTTAAACTAAGGACACTTCCATCCAAGGCCCCTCCAGGTGCCCTGGTGCAGCCACCGCTACCCCTCCCACCCTCCCTCTCCTTAAACCCTGGCAACCACTCATCTGTTCTCCGTTTCTACAATTTTGTCATTTAAAGAATGTTACATAAATGGAATCATACAGTAAGAAACTTTTGGGACTGGCTTTTTTTTACTCACTATAATTCTATGGAGAGTCATCCAAGCTGGTATACATATCAATAGTTTGTTTCTTTTTATTGTGAGGAGCATTCCAATAAACCTCTAAAGTAAAAACACTGATTCTTTGAGATTATGATAATCCACACTTTTATAGATGTAAACATATCAACTTGACCTACACTTTGAACATTCAATAGAAACTATCTCACCTATACTCTTAGGAGCCTGCTAAATATATTAAATTTAAGTACTAAAATTATTTAATACCATGTGTGGCCAAATCTTCCCAATTTACCTTACCTTTCTTATGAATGTTTAAAGTTCTAACTAAAGTTTGCACTCTTAAAAAGAAGAATACAGGTTGATGGCACAGTTAAAATGAAAAGTAGTTTATGTTTGGTCAGTATTAATTTTTAACCTAACTAGCTCAGACAAAAAGTAAATCTCTGTGCGGGTCTTTAAGGAAAGGAAATAATCATCACAAGAAATAGGTGCCCCAGAACACATCTTTGAAGAGAAGACAGGAGTGAGACCAGAAATGTAACACTTTCCTGGTTTCCACTTCCAGTGGTATTTCACGCTATCAAAGAAGCAGCGAGGCAGCCTGCCCAGAAAAACACGTACACAGTTTTGGGTCATCTCCTACCAAGCGCCATCATTATGAGCGCCCATTTACGAAGTACACAAGCACGCGCACACAGAAAAGCACCAAACCATAAATGTCTAAAAGTGTTATTTAAAGATTTCACAAGTACTTGTCTGGCAGTGACAAAATGCACATCTTCTTTTCTCCGTGCTTTCGTATGTAATCATCAGCTGCCTTTTTCTTTCACCCGAGAGAAAAATTTTAAGCTAATTTCTACACATTTCTTTAGGCATTAGGCTGAGAATCACATCACCCAGACAGGGTTCCCCGACCACTGCTCCTGCTCTGAGCAGACCAGGTGCAGGTGCCCCTCTGACAGGTTCCACAGCACCTCCCAGAGCAGTCACCATGAAGCAACCGCCACTTTCTTGTCTGTCTCTCCTTCTGGACTCCAAGTGTCCTGAAAACAAGGACTGTCCTCATGGTGTACCTCCACACTTAACACACATTAGATGATCAATAGATAAATATTTGCTGAATGCATGAAACACATGTTGTAACACTGACCAGGAGACCTGGAAACTAGTCCTCCCATGACATTGTGTTCAATGTCAACAGGAAAATTACCCTAATGGGCTTTGCCATGGCACCCATTTGATGGAAGCTATTACTAGTTATTTTAAAATCAGGCACCTTATTTATGACATAATGTTTTTAAATATAATTACCCTAATAAAAAGAGAGTAAACCACCACTCTACCCAAATCCTCTAGAACCACGTCATTTTTTAGTCTAATATTCTCTTACCACGTAGACAAGCACTTTTGGAATTTCAGATTTTTAGATAACTACTTTAGCGTCATCTTGCCAAAAAAAAAATTATTCTAAACTATACTTGTGAGTAGCTACAAATAGTTCAGTTCACTACTTAATTGTAATAAAGTGAACAGTGCTACACGATATGCTTAATTCCATCCATCTCACTCATCTTCACTGCCACCACCCTAATACCACTTCTTCCTTAAACAGTTTAATTAGTCTTCCCACTTGCCTTCTTACAATACATCCTCTTGAGGGCAGCCTGAGATATCTTCTTATAACACAGGTCAGATCACATCACCTCCATGTTTAAAAAGCCTTCCAATGACCTCCCACCACACTTGAAGTGAGTCTTATCATGACTCATTAGATGCAACACACTGTGGTCCCTGCCTACCTCTCAGATCTCGTTCAGACAGGGTGGTCTGATTCATTAGCGCCATGCTGTTTCTTCCGTTCCTCGATTATGACAAATCTGCTCTTGCCTAGAAATTCTACATTTGCTGGTTCCTCTGACTGAATGGCTCTGCCCTCACATCTTTGCACATCTTGCTCGTTTGTTTCTTTTTTCTTCTGGCTCCGGGCAAAACCACCAGCTCAGAGATCTTCCCTAAAGACTGCACCTGCCCCCAATCCAATTATTCTTTATCAAATCATGCCGTTTTATTTTCTCGCTGGCAGTTAATGCTACCGGATGTTATCTGATTCATGTCTGTTTTCTGTCTGCCATGTTGCTCCCCCTTCACCCACCTCTGCTACTCCAGAAGGCATACTCGATGCAGACAGGGGCCTTGTCTAGTTTACAAAGGGCCTAACACACAGCAGGGCTGAACAATGGAGGGAATGTTCAACCCCAAAGAAACCAGCTCCCAACACCCATACTTTGTTCTGAACCACTTTCTCATCCTGCCTTGTACTGGCAGGCAGTGACCCCTGACCTTGCTTTGATCCCACTAACAGCTTTATCCTTATCCTCTCAAGCCTTGTATTGACACTGCTCCTCTAACATTTGGTTCCCTCCTCAATTACAACCCATGTCGACCTCTTGGATCACGTCTCTTTTGATTGGTTCCATTTAGACACCTGCCTGATTCAGTCAGCCTAGAACTCCATCCCAAGATGGAGGCTCCGGGTCTAGAGCTCCAAGAATGGGGGCAACACAGAGCCCTGGGGGAGTGAGCAGGTTCTGGAGTCAGGCTGCCTGCGGCAAATCCTGGCTCCACCAACGATCTGCTCTGACTCAGCACAGCGCACTTAACGCCTCTGTACCTCATTTTCCTCATTTATAAAACAGGGGATAAGAATACTACAGACCTCAAATGAACTGTTGGGGTAAAGTGAATTAACAAATATAAAGTGCATGGAGCAGTGCCCGCACCTGGTACTCTATAAATATTATCTACTGTCATCTAAAACACAATCACTTCTGACCAGGAGGGAGTAACCGGTACCAGATGTGCCCTCCTGCCATCGACAACTCAAAAACTGGACAAAATATATAATACAACTATTTTCAGACACTGGAGTACAGACAACATAGGGCTGTGATCCCTGAGAGAAGGGAAACAAAGCAGAGCCCTACAATCGCCTCACCTTATGCCTAGAGGCACTTCTGGAACACAAACAGGGAGAAGAGCCACGCTCTGCATGGTGATCTCACTGAGCTGAAGAGACACAACTGGAGTTTGGGGGAGGGAGGGAAAGGTAGCTAAAACCTGCAGGGCAGAGTACTCGAGAGGAGGAAGCTATACAGAGAAATCTGCACGAGGGCCCCTTTGGCAGAATACCAACCTGCACAGTAACAGGTAAGTCTCCACAAGGCTGGACTAAAACAATCACCAGGAAAAGGACAACTACAAAGGAGCTGTAAAAGGAATAATTCCCACAGTTGACTTGGGCTCACAAATATTCAAATTCCAACCAGCAAGAAAGAAGAGACCAGTGACCATCCTGGGTATTCAGAAGAGACCCTAGAGGGGTCACATCTGAGCAGGAGGCTTGAAATAGCTCTAGAGCAAAGGCCACTCCAGACTCACCCTGACGAAGCTCAAAAACAAGTCCCAAAAGGACCACGCAAGTTACTTAACTGCTTACAAAAACAAAATTCAAAACTTTTTATTTTAAAATAATTATAGGTTCACAAGAAGTTTACTAAAATTCAAAATTTTTTAAAGGAGGAAAAGATATTCATTAAAAAATATGACAGTTACAATGTCTAGCATTAAATAAAAGATTACTAAGGGCCAGTCTGGTGGTGTAGTGGTTAAGTTTGTGCGCTCTGCTTCAGTGGCCCGGGGTTCACAGGTTTGGATCCAGGGCGCACACCTGCACACGGCTCATCAAGCCATGCTGTGGCTGCATGCCACATATGAAATAGAAGACTGCACAGATGTTAGCTCAGGGCCAGTCTGCCTCATCACAAATAAATAAATCAAAGATTACTAGACACGGCAGCAGGAATGTGTCTCATAATTATGAGAGGAATCTGACGGAAACAGCAGAGATGACAACTTACCACACAAAGACTGTTAAACAAATGCTACAAAATAAGAACACACTGAGGTGAGAAATGTAGCTTATAAAAGAAAGAAAGAATTTTCAGAACTTAAAAATACAACATCAGAATCGAAAGATTCCTCAGATGAGCTTAGCAGCAGATGAGGCATTGGAGTGAACATGAAGACATGGTAAGAGAAAGTGTCCAAACTAAAGCATAAAAAGAAAAGGAGCATGACACAAACAAAAGGGAACAGAGCCTCAACGGCTTGTGGGACAGGAGCAAGCAGTTACGCAATGGAGTCCAAAAAAGGGGGCTGGGATATATATTCCAAGAAATAACGGCTGAAATTCTTCCAATTTTGATGAAAACTACAAACTCACAGATCCAAGTAGTTCATAAAAATCCCAAACAGGGTAAACACAAAGAAAACATCACTAACGCACATCACAACCAAACTGCTGAAAAACAATCATAAAAGAAGAACTCTTAAAAGTAGCTACAGAAAATGCCACAGTACATCCAGGAACACTAATAAGAACAACACCTGACTTCTCCGCAAACAAGGCGATGAGCAGACAGGACGCCATCTTTACGACTCCGCAAGAAGCCGTCAAACGAGAACCTGGAAAATAGCAAGGATAGCCTTCAAAAACAGAGGCAAAATAGACATCTTTAGATAAAGAAACACTGAGAGAATCTGTCATCAGCAGATGTGTGCTACAAAAAACGTTAAAGGAAGCTCTTTAGGCTGAAGGAAAACAACACCAGACAGAAACTCACATCTAATCAAAGGAATGAAGAGCACCAAAAAACCATATACGTGCACAAATATAGAAGACTTCGCTTGTCATTTTTTAAAACTTTTAAAAATGTAATTGTTTCAATGCAAAAAAAAAAAGTATTGTGGGATTTACAAACTAGGTAGAAGCCAAATATAATGTGAGAATAACTCAAAGGACAAACGAGGGAAATACTGTTGATGATGCTTACGTTAGGCATGGATATGATATGATTTGAAGGTAGCATGTCATAAGATGCACAATGGAAATTGCAGACCTGACGTCCAATGTAAGAGTTATCAACCACACATGGCTTCTGAACACTTGAAATAGAAATAACGCAACAGAGGAACGGAATTCTTACTTTTTAACAATTTTAAAACTGATACTCAACAACAAAAAGATAAACAACCCAATTAAAAAATGAGCAAAGAACTTGAACAGACATTTCTACAAAGAAGATATAGAAATGACCAACAAGCACGTGAAAAGATGTGCAAGGTTATCAAAGAAATGGAAATCAAAACCACAGTGAGATAACACTTCATACCCACTAGGATGGCTATAATTTTAAAAATGGAAAATACCAAGTGTTGGTGAGGATGTGGAGAAATCAGAATCCTCATACACTCCTGGCAGGAGTGTAAAATGGTGCAGCTCTTATGGAAAACTGTTTGTTAATTCCTCAATAAGTTAAAGATAGAATTACCATTATCACACAGGAAAAACTCCCCTTCTAGGTACATACCCAAAAAACTAAAAATCACTATTCAAATAAAAACTTATAAATGAATGTTCACAGCAGCACTATTCATAGTAGCCAAAAAGTAGAAACAACCTAAATGTCCATCAATTGATGAATGGATAAATAAAATGCGTTACAACCATACAAGAGAACACTGTTCAACAACAAAAAGAAATCAAGTATGGTTACGTGCTACAACACAGGAGAACCTTGAAAGTATTATGCAAAGTAAAGCCAATCAAAAAAGGTCACATGTTGTATGATTCCATTTATACAAAATGTCCAGAATGGACAAATCCATAGACAGGAAGTAGACTAACAGTTGCTCAGGGCTGTGGCAAGGGAGTGGGGGGAGAGAGTATCTGCTGATGGGTACGGGGTTTCAGTCTGGGGTGATGAAAAGTTCGACAACTAAACAATGGTGCTGATTGCACAACATTGTGACTCTACTTAACGCCACTGAATTGTACACTTTAAAATGGTATATATTACATATATTTTACTGTGATAAATAAATACAGATGAATGAATGAATAAGTAAATAAATAAGTGAAGCAGATCACACAAGTAAAAAAAAAAAAAGACTGGTATTTAATTCAATTACTGGAAAGGTTTTAAGGCTGTTTGGAATAACTTGCGTATGTGACAATGTTCAACCTAAATTTTATAAAATTTAAGAATGGGGCCGGCCTGGTGGTGTAGTGGTTGAGCTCGCTTGTTCTGCTTCGGTGACCTGGGGTTCGCCGGTTCGGATCCTGGTCAAAGACCTAGCACCACTCATGAAGCCACGCTGTGGCGGCATCCCACATGGAAGAACTAAAAGACTTACAACTGGGATATACAACTATATAGCGTGGCTTTGGGGAGAGGAAAAAAGAAGGAAGATAGGCAACAGATGTTAGATCAGGGCCAATCTTCCTCACCAAAAAAATAGCGGAGGAGGGAAGGAAAAAAACTTAAGTACAGTGTTTCTGATGAAAATCTAAATTGTAATGTGCTATAAGTACATTATACTGGATTTTAAAGACAATACAAAAATAAGAATAGAAAATATCACACTAATTATTTTTAAATGTTTAAATAACATTTTTATATGTTGGGTTAAAATATATTCTTAAAATTAATTTCACCTGTTTTTCCTATTTATAATGTGGCTACTAGACAATTTAGAATGACACGTGGCTCACGTTATATTGCACAGTGCCTGTCTAAAGTACACGTCACTGGAGTACCCGAAAGAGAAGAGAGAATGCAGCAGAAGAAATATCTGAAGATACAGTAGCGAAAACTAAGACTTTTCCAAAATTAATGAAAGTTACCAACCCAAAGAACCAAAAGTTTTGGTGAGCCCTTAGCAGAATATATATATATAAAGAAAACCACATGTAAGCATCTCATAGTCAAACTTCCGAAAAACAAAGACTGAAAATCTTGAAAAAAGTCAAAATATATGAAGAAAAATGGACAGAATTAAAAAGAGAGAAAGAAAAACCCAAAATTAGTTGAAGTTTTCCTTACTCCTTTTTCAAGAATTGTTAGAATAAGGGGGCAGAAAATCAGAGGGGATACAGAAGGCTTGAAAAGCATCATCGAGCAAAACGACCTGACATAGATCGCTGCACGCAACAGCAGCAGGGCGCACAGTCTCTCACGCGGACGTGAACACATATGTGAGACACACCAAACGCTGGACCAAAAACAGCCTCAGTACATTTAAAAAGACTGAGATCATACAAAGTATGCCCTCTAACTACTACAGACATAAATTAAAAATAAAAAATAAAAAAAGATACCTAGAAAATATCCAGCTATTTGGAAATTAAATAAGACACTTCTAAATAATTGATGAGTCAAAAAAATCACAAGAGAATTTAAATAAGGTTTTGAACTAAACGGCAACGAAACGCCATGCATTGGTGTTCGACACCACGTCAAAATTTGCAGGTTGCAGCTAAAGCAGAGCTTAGAGGGTGATTTATGGTTTTAAGTGTTGATATCAGTAAAGAAGAATATTTTCAAATCCATTACCTAAGATTCCATCCTGAAGAAGCCAGAAAGAGAGGAGAAAATTAAATCAAAATAAGGAGAAGAAAAGAAATATAACAGCAGAAATCCATGAAAGAGAAAACCTGCAAAAACACAGTAAGAAAGAATGAAACAAAAAGCTGGTTCTTGGAGAAGATTAATAGAATTGATAACTTCTACATAAAAAGTTACTAACAGGGGGTCGGCCCCGTGGCCAAGTGGTTGAGTTCGCGTGCTCCGCTTCGGCGGCCCAGGGTTTTGCCGGTTCAGATCCTGGGTGCAGACATGGCACCGCTTGTCGGGCCATGCTGAGGCAGCGTCCCACATGCCACAACTAGAGTATACAACTATGTACTGGGGGGCTTTGGGGAGAAAGAGGAAAAATAAAATCTTTAAAAAAAAAAGTTAATAATATCAAGAAAGAAAGAGGGGCCATCACTACAGGTTCCACAGATATTAAAAGGATAAAAAGGGAAGATTATGAACAACATAGTGCCAATAAACTTCACAAATTCAGATGAAATGGACAAATACCTTGAAAAGACACAAAATAACCAAAATTGACACAAGAAACAAAAAATCTTTATAGCTGTATATCTATTTTTAAAAATGAAGTTATAATTTAAAAACTTCCCCCCAAAGAAAACATCAAGCCCTGATGGCTTCACTGTTGAATTCCGCTAAACATTTAAGGAAGAAATGATACACGTCTTAGATGAGGTCTTTCAGAAAACAGAAGAGGAAGGCACAGTTTGCATTCATGATAGAAGGCCAGTATTACCCTGAGACTGAAAACAGACAAAGAAATAAGAAGACAAGAAAAACGTCTTTCATGAACATGGTTGCAAACATCCTTGAAAAAACATTAGCAAATTAAATCCCCCGATATATAAACGAGATAACAATACATCATAACCAAGTGAATTTAATTCCAGGAATTCAAGACTGGTTTAATATCTGAAAATCAATCAATGTAATTCACATAGTCACATAACAGGATAAATGAGAAAAGCCATATGATCATCTCAATAGAGGGGGGAATAAAAGCATTTGACAAAACACAGCACCTATTCATGATTTAAAACACATACATACATACAACACAATTCTTAGCAAACCAGGAACAGAAGGGAACTTCCTAAACCTGATAAAGGACACCTTCAAATTCCTACACATAACATCATACTTAACATTGAGAGTGGAACACATTCCCCATGAGATTAGGAATGAGGCAAGGATGTCTGATCTCACCACTTTTATTTAACATTGTCTGGAAGTCTTAGGCAGTGCAGTAAGAGAAGGAAAAATAAGGCATACACACTGGAAAGGAAGAAAAAGTGTTTATTTACGAACAACATGATTGTGTACATAGAGAATTCTGACAAATCCACAAAAAACCTACTAGGAACAAATGAATTTAGCAAGGTGAAATCAATGTTCAAATTCAACTGTACTTCTCCATATTAGCAATGAAAAGCTTGAAATTAAGTTTAAAAAACAATTCCATTTATAATCAAAAGATATGAAATAGAGTAAAATTTAACAAAATATGTACAAGACATACACTAAAAACTCCAAACACTGCTGAAATAAACTAAAGAAGACCTAAGTAAACGGGAAGAGAGACCACGTTTACCACGGAAGACTCAGTATTGCTAAAATATCAATTCTTCCTAAAACGCTCTACAGATTCAACGCAACTCCAAAGTAAATCCAAGCTTGTTTGTTGAGATTGACAAGTGATTCTAAAATTTATATGGAAATGTACAGAACTTAGAATAACTAAAACAATTTCACAAAGAACAACACAGTTGGATGACCTAGACTACCAGATTTTAAGACTCAGTACGAAACCACGGTACTCAAGACTGCGTGGCGCTGGCCTGACAGACAGGTAACCAGTGGCACAGACACATGTGTCAAAGTCAATCAACGGGGAACGAACAGTCTTCAACAAATGATGCTGGAACAACTGGATATCCTTGTTTAAAAAATTAAAATAAACCTCTGCTCTTCCCTTCCATTATACAAAAAAATTAATCCAAAATGCACCATGGAACTAAACGTAAAAGCTGAAACTATAAACTTCTAGAAGAAAAACCGTAGAAAAAATTCTTCACAATCATGCTGTTGGCAAAGATATCTTAGGACATAAAAGGACTAGCTATGAAAAGAAAAATTATAAATTGGCCTTCATCAAAATTTAAAATTTCTTGAAAGACAGCATTAAGAAAATGAAAAAGTAAACCAGACTAGGAGAAAATATTTGAATACATGTAATTGACAAAGGACGTGCATTCAGAATATAGAAAGAACTCTTACAGTAACAAGAAAACAACAAGCCCAATAAGAAAATGAAAGAAAGATTTAAAAGGACGCTCCAAAAGAAGCTGTACGAATGACAAACAATCATATGAAAAACCACTAAATTACATTAGTCATCAGGGAAACGCCAATTAAAACCACAAGGAGATACTGATTCACACGAGAATGGCTAAAACTAAAAAGACTAACAAATACCAAGCATTGGCAAGGATGTGGAGCAGCTGGAACTCACCCAGTGCCGGGGGCAAAACAGCAAGGACAAGCACTCTGGGACACGGCTGGACGGCCACTGAGAAGTTATACACACGTATGTGCGGCCACCAGTTCAACTCCTAGGTATCTACCCAAGAGAAATGGAAACGTACGTCCTCACAAATATGCACACTAATGTTCACAGCTGCTTTATTTATGACAGGCCAAAGCCCGGAAACATCGACGTCCATCCACGGGCAAATGAACAAACCAACTGTGGGATCCACACAATGGATACGAAATAACAAGGAACAAACTACACACAACAGGGATGAACCTCAAAAATACGAGAAGAATCCGATTAAAAAAGAGTTCCTACGTTATGCTTTCATCTATATGAAATTCTAGAACAGGCAAAACTAACCTACAGTGACAGAAAGGAGGCTGGCGGATGCCTGGAGCGGAAGTGGGGAGGGGCTGAGAGCAAAGAGGCACAAGGGAATTCTGGGTAATAAAAATGTCCTACATCTTAACTGAACTAGTATTTACATGAGTGTATATATGTGTCAAAACTCAAACTATTTAAATGGGTATACTTTCTTTTATTTAAATTATGCCTCAACAAAGCTGATTTTTAAAAAGAAAGCTCTAACCATAGGAAGTCACTCAGACTTGGATGAGCTTCATTTTCTTCGCCTGTTAAATGTGGATAATATCTGACTTCTCGCTTCACAAGGCATCGAGAGGTATATCAGAGTACCGATATAAAGATTTACAGTGTTTTTACTGCTTCAGGCATTATATAGTCAGTGCACGACTATGGAATTACCCTACACAATAGTTTATTATCTAAAGATGATCTCCAAACTTCATTGTAATCATTTATTTTTAGGTTTTCCCAAACAAATGTTATGTCAATTACTACTTTAAGGAGTTAAATTGGGAGATTTCTATAATATCACCCTTCAAGTGCCTGACCCACCAATAATGGAGTTGTCAATGAACCATCAAACCTGCTTTCCTGTAAGTAGGAAAAAAAACAACAATAACCACCAAGACAATAAAACATGGGTTGCTTTATGGAAAACCCACTGGAGTAGATGATTCTATCCAACAAATCAAGATTTAAGTACAGAACGTATGTATTTTCCACATGTCCTGACCGTAGTGACCTGGGCAGGATTTATTTTTACGATGGTTTCTATGTGGCAGCTCAGGCCTGTCCACCACCACTCAGCATAATTGCTGCTACCTTATGCCAACAATGCACAATGACAGCTATGTTCTTTCATTTGCTAACCCATACGACATTCCTAGTATAGTTCAGCCAGTCACATAGGGTGCACTTCAAAGTATGTTTGTTTTATAGCTTTCCAGACTTGAAAGTTTCCCAGGCATATGTGACGCTGAGCCAAAAATTGTGCTTTAAACTCAAAATCTGAAACGAGTTACATAAAATACACTGAAATGTGCTTCATCATATAAAAATAACCATCAGTAAAAGCTCCACTTACCACTCAAAAAATTGCCTGAAAGGAAGTTTGTCAGCAAATTTCTTTCAGCTGGGAGTGTACGAATAATGTGCCTGACAGCATTAGCTTTACCAGAAAAAAAAGAAACTGACCCACACAAGGTTACAACACAATCATCGCTGTTCCCTAATCGGCCTCTACCAGCCCATCACGATTCACTTCCCAAGAAGCAATTATGAGAAAGAAAAAGGAAGGTCACGATGTCTCCCTCAGTGCTATGGGAGGTTACCATCCCAGGTTTTCAGAACTACAAAGAGGATTTAAAGTTGAATAACAGCAGGGGAAGTTTCACAAGACTGGAACACAGCTATGGCAGAAACTCAAACAGCACAGGAAGAAGGACCAACACCTTTCCCACAACCTACCAAGTATCTAGAGGCTGCCCATCTCCTTCTGGATGAACACCTGCTGGCAAGCAGTGCCGAGGTTAACATGGCGCAGTGGTGGAACCACGAGACCAAAACTTGACCCGAGCCCGCCTCATAGTCCCTACACACAGACACTGGCCAGAGCCCAGAAAGCTCTAGCTATCAGGAAAAGTAAGGAAAGTTAGATGTGGAAGGTATCTCACTGGCTAACCGGCAGGAAAATGTATGCTTAGCTGAAAGGAGCTGGAAGATACAACCCAGTGTGCTCAGAATGGATCTAGTCAGCAACAGGGCAGTTATTTTCCTTGCCCTCCATAGTAACTTGGCGACATAACTCTCAAGAAATGCTCCTACCTACAATAAAGCTGTCAAATCTTCACTCTGTTAATTCTAATTAAGGTAAAGAAATATGTAAAGGGATCAAGATACTTATCAAGTTTTTCCAAACCTCTCAGCTGGTAACAACGCCCTTATCCGAGGTTTCACTTTCCACAGTTTCAGTTACCCGTGGTCAAGTGCAGTCCAAAAATATTAAATTAAAAAGTCCAGGAATAAACAATTTACAAGTTTTAAATTGCTTGCAGATCTGAGTAGCACGATGAAATCTCGCGCTGTCCCACTTCGCTCAGGTCATGACTCACCCCTTTGTCAGTCAGTTGCTCCCCACCTGTCAGTCGCTTAGTCGCCATCTCAGTTATAGACTGCAGGTCACACTGCCTGTGCTCAAGTACCCCTGATTTACTTAATAGTGGCCCCAAAGTGCAAGAGTAGTGATGCTGGCAATTCAACTGTGCCAAAGAGAAGCTGTAAAGTGCTTCCTTAAGTGAAAAGGTGATAGTTCTCGACTTAATAAGGAAAAAAAAAAATCGTAAACTGAGGTTGCTAAAATCTACGGTAAGAATGAATCTTCTATCTGTGAAATTGTGAAGAAGAAAAAAGAAATCTGTGCTAGTTTTGCTGTCACACCTGAAAAATATGTATGCATAGGAAAAAACACAGCATATGTAGGATTTGGTACTATCCGTGCTTTCAGACATCCACTGGGGGTCTTGGAACATGTTCCCCATGGATAAGGGGGGACTACTGTACCTTTAGTATTGGCTTTTCAAATACCAGTTGACAAGTACTGCCTACATAAAACACCTCAGTAATTTTGGTAGACCATGACACATATAGCTCCTTTAAAACATTAATTTGTAATGAATCATTAATATTGACATTATTTAAACCTAAATTCTAATTTAGATCATTAAAAATTCAATAAATAATGCTATTACTTATCAATAATGATGATGTTTAACAAAAGAAAGATTGAAAAAATCAGTTTCCCTTGCATTTTTCAGGCTTTCTCCAGCAATATTCTTAAGGAAACTAGTGGTAAGGCATAAGTGCTGTTAAAGATGGAAAGGAAAAGCTTATTAGGGATACTGGTACCAATGCATAGTATTGCAATTAACATCAAAATATTCAGAAAGTTTCTGAACCTATGTGCCTCATCATTTTAAATTTTTTAACAAAGGAGCTTCTGGTGTTTTATTTCAAAACTACTTTAGAAAAATCTATGAGATCACTCTTAATATATCATGATGTCCTATATTTATTAAACAGGCAAGTTAAAATATTTTCCCAATCTGAGCTATAAAACTAAAAAATGATTAAGTAGCAAAACGAGGGGGGAAAAAATCACAAGAAAGTAGGTATTATACAGAACAAGAAGACTCTGATACTACTCAGTTGTTCAGTTCTTTATCCTGCACCTCTGACTATTCTCCACTGTATCTACCGTGCATTGCTTACAAGTTTGTGCTTCTCACAGTTCTATCCCCGGCCTTCTCTTTTCACTCGAAAAGACACCCTCCATGGGCACCTCATGCAATCCCATGGCTTCAACTAACCATTACTACTCAGGTGATTCCCAAACGTCTATCTTCAGCCCACACCTCACTAGGTATCTCTTCCTGGTTGTCCCGAGGGCATCTTAAACGCGTCCCAAACTGGATTCATTATCTATTCACTCTACCAGGGCCATTTCCCCCACTCCAATCCCTTCCTCTCCTCTTTTCCCTATTCCAACAAAGGCCCCATTCTTCATCTTGTGCTGGGCCACTGGCAGAAGGCAGAGGTCACTAGCTACTCTTTGGATTCTATCTGTTCTTATAAAAAATGGTTCCAGCCAAATGCAATAAAATTCTAAACTAACTTTTATAACTAAAATATTTGTAAAAAATAAAATAAAATAAAAAGTTATATTTGATTTAGACAAGACGTGAGATGCTGTAGAAGAGTAAACTGAAACACCCTGAGATCCTCAAATAGAGCAAATCAGAGTCTTTGGCAGAAAAACGAATTCTGAATTTGTGCTATCTAGTTATTTGATATGCAGTATTGCTTGCGTTTAATAACGTTGGTACAAGCGTTCAAACCCCAAAGAGTTCTAAATTTTAAAATAATTAAAATTTTAGACAAAATTTTTTTCTAAATTGTATGAAACTGCATAGAAAAATTCAACAAATGTGACATTCTAATTAAATATAAGGAAATTAGAAGAAGAAAACAAAAAGTTTGCATGACTGTGAAGAAGAAAACTCATGTACAAATAAACCTAAAACTAATTTCTAGAGACTGTTTTCTGACCCTAACAGATGGGTGCGCAGTCTGACCGAAAAGATCCCTGAACGAGCTGAGCACGTGCTGCTACTTTTGTTCTCCTTTATCATCCTGCAGTGTTGGAAGAGTGGAAGAAGAACGACGAAACCTGCGTGGATGTGGATACCACTGCAAGAGACTGTGAAAATCGCAATAAAAGTGACAGTGATTTATACGACAGTATCAAAACATCTAGTAATCATTTCTGTGAAAACAACACCATATACAACACCATTACCCTGTTTGAATGTGAAGTGTAAAAAGTATGGTTCATTTCCAAATGTAAGTACTGTTTTATGAATTTTATTTAAAATTCCAGTTTCTCAGGGCTGGCCCCGTGGCCGTGTGGTTAAGCTCGCGCGCTCCGCTGCAGGCGGCCCAGTGTTTCATTGGTTCGAATCCTGGGCGCGGACATGGCACTGCTCATCAAGCCAGGCTGAGGCAGCGTCCCACATGCCACAACTAGAAGGACCCACAACGAAGAATATACAACTATGTACTGGGGGGCTTTGGGGAGAAAAAGGAAAAAATAAAATCTTAAAAAAAAAAATTCCAGTTTCTCTTGCTTCAGCACAACAAAATCTCTCCCACTTGAAATTAATGAAAATTATTTAAGAATCATGATAACCCAAGAAAGGCTGTCCAATTTGGCAGTACTACCTGTAGAAGACAGGTGACGTGGTATCTTGGTGATAACACACAGAGATTCTGCTGGAATGAAGGTACAAGAAGGAACCTTTAGGGAATAAATGTATTATAATTTTTAAAAATATTCTTCTAGATCAATACAAAGCAATTAAATAGTGAAAGAATTTAGGCAACAATCTAAAATCTACCGTAGCTGGATTTCTAAAATACATCCTTGGTATTCATAGGTCTATTTACACCTCAATCATGCTGCACTCCACGAAAACAAACTAGTAAAAATTCAGGTGTTATATGCTAAACAGGACTGTTAAGTTTTTTTTAAATTTCAGCTTTATTGAGGTATAACTGACATAAAAAATTGTAAGATATTTAAAGTATACATCGTGGTGATTTGATATACATATATTGTTAAATTTTAAACACAGCTGGATACAAAAAACAAAGATCAGGAGGGAAGTCAGCAAATGATTATGAGCTAAGTGAAACCAAAAGTCCACTCTCTTTTCCCAAGATTATTTAAAAGTAGACAGGCATTTATTATTTTGAAATGATAAAGGAGAAACTAACACCTAATCGCTTAATTAGATTCTCCTGTAAACTCCACGCATTCAGGAGCCTCCTCCAGCACAGCTAATATTGGAAGCTCAATAAATATGTATTTCATGAATAATTACAGCTCACTCTCTTCAAATCTATAGGAAAACAAAAACTGAATCTCCACCACTCTCTCAGTATTAATTCCAAACGACTCCTCTTTCAAAATATATTTAATTCTTAATTTAAATATTCACTAACATCTCTTACTCCTTTACTAATTCAGCACCTTCTGTGGGTCAGGCACTGGGAATACGACAGATGTGATCAACGAGGCCCTGTCTCTGTGGAGCTGATTCTATACAAAAAGTGCACTTTCCACTAGCCTTCCCTGGCTGGGACAACTCTGAAGTAGCAGACATTTTTTTCCCCATTAAGAACTTGATTTGGGGGCTGGCCCTGTGGCATAGTGGTTAAGTCTGGCATGCTCCACTTCAGCAGCCCAGGCTTGTGGGTTCAGATCCCAGGCGCGGACCTACACCACTCATCATGCTGTGGTGGTGACCCACATGTAGAGCGGAGGAAGACTGGCACGGATGTTAGCCCGGGAAAGCAGCAGACCCCAAACACTGAGGGGCCTACCTTCCGCAGGGCAGTGTCCGCGAGGGAGTCCCAGGCCGGCGCCGAGGCAGTGCCTCCTCTCTGCTGTCTGCCCATGCGGCTGCAGTCTCACCAGCCCAGGACCTGCTCCCCAAGAGCAGAGGCGGCTCGTCCTCCTCTCGTCCTCTCTCCTTGTGACCAGAGGTAAGACAAGAGGAGGATCTGCGAGAAGCTGAGTTCTTTCTCCCTCCCTTGATCATATACTGGCCTGGAGGCAGCAGCTGCCTGAAATTCCAGCTCCTTCCTTTCCCATCTTCAACCCCCACTGCCTGTCCTTCCTTCTTTTTCTCCCCCAACTTATCCTCACTCTTTTCCACCAATGACCAGTTCTCTATTTTCTCCTGCCCTCCCTGCACCCTTGCCCAGGCTTCTGTCTCTCTCTCTTACTCTCAGTTTCTTTTTCCCCTGAAACAGGCAGGATGGTCACTGACCCTCCTGGAATAATACGTTCCATGTCTGGTGGTCAGAGGAAAAAGGAGGACATCCTGCAACCACTCCATTCAAGGCCAACCTAGCTGGACACAAGAGCCCTTTCTCTTGGTCCAGTGTAGCACAGCAGAAACCTGAGCTCACACTAAAATGTGTGTTCTGCTTTGCCTTTTCCATGCACAGCTCTCTCCCAAGTATTTTTCTACAGAGCAACCTGAAGGCTGGGCCATGAGCGGTACAAACGTTCCTGACTCCCTGACTGAACTCGAGGACACCAGCACTCAACTCTGCATTTTCAACACCCAAGACTTTTTTCCCAAAGAATAAGCTTGGCAGAACTTTTTGAGACAAGCAAGCAGCTTTCAACTGTCCTCATCTGGATTATCAGTCATGTCATCTCCCTGCGTCCCCATGCCAGCAGTGACCTTACACTGACACAGCACACTGCACTCACTGAAGTTCCCAGACACGTCATCCAGTCTTCCCTCAAATTATTTTGTTTTCCTAGAATGTACTATATTCAAACACTCACATTTACGAGAAAGGAAGCTTTTCCACTATACTGTAATTACTATAACGGCTCCTGATGATTCTCTATCTACTTCTCTTCCTAAGTGCTTTCATTCAGTCCCATGGGCTTTAAATGTTGGTAACTCCACTCCCAACTTTAAACCAACAGAGGACTTCTAAACTCCAGGCTCAGATATTCAACTACTTACTCAAGAGCTGGCAGGCGTTTCAAACTTAACATTTCCAAAATACAATTCCTGATTCTCCAGCTGCCTCCCGCCCCCGTCCAATCCTCACCTCCTATACTGTCGTCTGCAGGGGAACCTGAACGCACTTTAAAAAGTAAGCCAGATCAAACTCGCTGCCCCACATAAAACCCTCCAACGATTTCCTTGCAGGCTCAAGAGTAAGACTCACACTTGGTCTGCAGGGTTCCACCTGCTCTGGCTGCAATCTTCTCTAAGCAGGTCTCATTCCACTCTCCCTGCAACCTGCGTGGCCTTCCTTCCATTCCTGAAACACACCCAACCCACTCCTACTTCAGACCATTAAGCCTGCTCTTCTTTTTGTTGGGAATTTTCTTCTCCCAGATCATCACAGGCTGTTTCCTTCTGGTATTTAGGTCTCAGTCCAAATAACAGTAACAAATAACTCTCGAGACTGGCCTTCCCTGACCACCTCCTATGAAAACAGCATGTTCCACTCCCTCTAGCTCCTTCTTGATTCACTTTCTTCACAGCATCTACCACTGTCTGAAATTATCATCATTTGTTTAGCTTTTTACTACTAGTCTTTGCTACTAAAAGATTATCTCTGTGAAAGCACGGGCTTGGTCTGTCTTCTCATTACTGACTCCCATTGCCTAGGCCCACAGTAATTCTCAACAAATACTTACTGAATTCATCAAGTACATCACGTCATACAAATTACATGGTAAATAAATGTGGCCCTAAAATTTCAAATTCCTGAAAATATCCCCTCCAAGAAATTCTCAGTAGGAACTTCATCATCCAGACATGAAGTCTATTTATTTTGCAGCGTATCTAGCAACTCAGGGCCTTTGTACTTGCTCCCTGCCAGCACTGCTTTCCCCCTTTATCTTTGCCTAACTGGCTCCTTACCATCTAGATCTCTGCTCAAACACACTCTAACACGCAAGGCGCTCCTAACCCTTCGAACCGTAATAGAATGGCACACAACTCCCTGACCCTCTCCCACGTTATCCCGCTCTTGTTTTCTTCCTAGTCCTTACCACTCTCTAAAGCTCCCTTTTTGAATCTGTCCACTTGTTTCACTGCTTAGCACAAACTAAAATTTTAATTTTCAGGAAAACAGTAATCAGTATTCTTTCATACCCTGCAAGTGTATCAACTTCCTGAAAAGACAGGCCCCTGGGACAGCCCGGTAAGATAGCTCATTACAACCCTCTTTCCAAACACAGAACAGCACAGGCTCACAAGGAATCTGAGTATTATAAAGACTTTTCTTCTATTACAGCAGCTCATGTATCCAGGTGTCTGAACACAGGAAAGCAGCCAAATGGAACAGTTTTTAGTTGTTTTTTTAAAATGATCATCTATCTTCTTCCTTTAAATTACATCCTAACATTAATTAAAAACAATCTGCTAAACTGCCATAATCTTACCAAGCTGCGGAAATGGGTCAGTATCACGGGGATGGGGTGCGGGATCAATCTGTTCAACACAGACTGGGGGTGTGGACGGCTGCGGACGACTGTTGTGACATTCCACTGTTCTACATAACACTGGATTGTAATTGTGCAAATTAGAAAAATCTACATTTCTACACCAAACCTGCTAAAGCATCTCAATCTTTGTTCTCCAATTATATATATAAATATGTATAAAGATAAATCACCTTCTGTACCATCTAAAGTTTAGTAACCTACAATGAATATATAGTTATTTCTCCTTTTAAAAGATGAAAAGTTTTAGTTAATATACATTCATCTTCAATAATCATCAATAATTACTGCTGGCAGGTCTGTAAGCAGACAACTTGCTAAGTGTTTAGCTTTTGCTACTTTGAGTGAGTTATGAAGATGAGATTACAAACAAAAAGAATATAAAATTTCATTATTTAAGTGAATTATCTATTTTATAGACAAAGTTCAAAGCAACTTCTTCCACCATACTTTAGATGCTAGCTCTGAAAGGTAGGACAAATTTTTGAAAAAGCAACATGCACCTGAAACCATAGTGTATGCTGAAAGTCAAATAAAAGGATTAAAATTTTTTGAATTGGGAAATAAGACAGATATCAAAGTGTTATTTCAGGAAAATTAATCTGGCAGCAGTATTTCATAAAGGTTAGATTAAATAATCTTAAGGAAACAAGTCCACATACAAATTATTCCCATAATCTTTTCATTAAAATAGAAGCTGTTGGTAATTTGTATACTAAAATATATTTTTAAGAAAAACATGGGTATCGTATTTAGTTTTCAGTACCAACACTGTCGTTTTACCATTCTCCTCTATAAAATAAAGCAATTTAACTAGTTTTTTTAAAATGTGGGTTTATAATCCATTCACAGGTCATACATGAAGTCATGTAATTAAAGAAATCAATTAAATCATTTTAACATGAAAAACCAAAAGGAATTGGGTGGGGAGAGGCAAGAGAGGAAGGGAACTGGAGTTTCTTGGGAAGGAAGCTCTCCCACGTCCCCCTGCCCACTCATTAATGGGCTCGAGGCCTGGGATACATCTGGGGTAGTCACAACTCATATTTTTTCCAAACGGAATAGAAAAAAAAAAATCGAATTACAAACATAAATACTTTTTTTCTTTTCTTTTTTTTGGGGGGGAGGGGGTGAGGAAGATTGGCCCTGAGCTAACGTCTGTGCCAGTCTTCCTCTTTTTGCTTGAGGAAGATTGGCCCTGAGCTAACGTCTGTGCCAGTCTTCCTCTATTCTGTATGTGGGACCCCACCACAGCATGGCTTGATGAGTGGTGTGTAGATCCACACCTGGGATCCGAACCTGCCAACCCTGGGTTGCCAAAGTGGAGTGCACAAACTTAATCACTACCCCACTGAGCCGGCCCCTACAGAGATCAATACTTCTGTTTCTGTACATATGTAACTAATTAAACCAGGGCTGGATGTGGCAGGAAAACGTATTTCTGTGAGTTACAGTCAAAAGAACTTCAAAGCTCTAGACCAGATGATTGCTGGCATCTCTTTCAGCTCTAAAGCTCCACCTCTACAGCGACATCTGTCCTCAACTGGGAGAAAAGGTCAATGGGTGGCTTTTTCTTTAATATTGAGCTATAGTCCCTTTAATGGTAAGCAGCAGAATCTAACTGTTGAACTAACTATGCTAACCAACAAAAACTGGGCCTGAGTGAGAAGACACTTAAGCAGGTGACAGACTCTGTGGAAGAGCTGAACCCCCAAGCTCAGGAGAACAGAAACGCGCAGCTCCAGGGATGCAGCGGCAGGAGCTCACCGGCCTCCCCGGGGCACTGCCTCTTTAAGAGGGGGCGGCTCCAACCACCTTCCACCACGGGGCTGCCATTCTCCCTCTACACGAGTTTTCAGATGCCCAGCAAACAGGGATCAGCCCACCGTACATCAGATATCTTTGCCCCTCGAGGAATCAGCAATGGCCAGGAGCAGGTCAAGGAGCACAAACATGGTCTCTGGAAACAAGAAAATGCCACCATCCCAATTTGTCTAAAACATCTGATCTTCATGGCCAGAAACTAATACTTCATTTATTGAGCCCTTATGTACCAGGCATAATACTTGGTTCAATGTGATAAACATACACATTTAAACATTAAGCTGTACCCCTTAAACATATGCAATTTTTGTCAATAAAGCTGGAAAAAATAGGAAAAATATGAAATATGTTTTCAATAGAAAAAGGAGAATGTGGATTATATGTTAAGAACTATTCTTTTAACATAATGAACATTATACTGAACATTATAATAAACATGATATTTTTCATTTCCCATGTGTTCTTAAAAACTGAGGTGGTCATATTTTTGTAAATCAGTGTTGGGAAAATTAATCCTAAAGCAAAATATTTTTAAAATTAAGAAATTATTTTCAAAGTGAATCACTCTATTTTTAAAAATCTATATCTTTTGGGGCCAGCCCCTTGGACGAGTGGTTAAGTTCGTGCGCTCTGCTTCGGTGGCCCAGAGTTCACCAGTTTGGATCCTGGGCAGAGACATGGTACCACTCATCAAGCCACGCTGGGGCGGCATCCCACATGCCACAACTAGAAGGACCCACAACTAAAAATACACAACTATGTACTGGGGGGCTTTGGGAGAAAAAGGAAAAATAAAATCTTAAAAAAAAGAAATGTCAGTGGTCATCAAATTAAATACATCCCTTATACAAGAAAAGGGCTATGATCTGAATGTTTGTGTTTCCCCAAAACTTCTATGCTGAAATCCTAGCCCCTAAGGTGATGGTATTAGTAGGTAGGGCCTTTGGGAGGTGATTAGGTCTGAGGGCAAAGCCCTCATAAATGCGATCAGTGCCCTTTAAGAGAAGCTCCAGACAGACCCTGCTCTTTCCACAGAGTGAGCACACAGACAGAAGCTGGCAGTCTACAACACACCAGGGCCTTATGGGGGAGGGGGAATCCCTCCCCGTTACCCTCCTGGTTCTTATGGCTGGTCAAACAATTAAAATGACATCAGGCAGGTTAAGAGGAGAAAATCTAACAAAGTTTAATACATGCATACAGGGAATTCACATAAGCATTAAGAATTCCAAAGACAGCCAAGCAAAATGAGGTATATATGTCATTCTGGACTAAGCAGAAGAGGGCAAAAGTCTGGGCCTTCAAAAGGAAAGGAGGCAATTTACAGGAAGATAAAAAGAGTTAACGGTGGGTAAACACAGGTTTGCCAGGCCTTGCAGAGACAACGGGACATGGAGAGGACCCTGATTAAGGGGCCTTGCGAGACTCCTCCCTGTCTAGCACACCTGGCTCACATTCTACAGTTATCTATGGCAAGAGCTCCTGCCTAGAATGGGCCTTCTATCTCAAATGTTTTTAGGCAGCTAGGGGGAAAGTCAAAGTCACTTCCTCAGTCTTTTGTTCTTAAAAATAATCAGCCCAAGGGGCTGGCCCCGTGGCCGAGTGGTTAAGTTCGTGCGCTCCGCTGCAGGCGGCCCAGTGTCTCGTTGGTTCGAATCCTGGGCGCGGACATGGCACCGCTCATCAGACCACGCTGAGGCAGCATCCCACATGCCACAACTAGAAGAACCCGCAACGAAGAATACACAACTATGTACCGGGGGGCTTTGGGGAGAAAAAGGAAAAAATAAAATCTTAAAAATAAATAAATAAATAATAATCAGCCCAAAATAATCCTCAAGCCAGAGACATATTTTGGGGCAGGGAATTTTGTTCCCGGTCAGTCTTCACCAGAACCCAACCACAGTGACACTTTGATCTTGGCCTTCCCAGCTTTCGGAACTGTGTGAGAAGTTAATTTCCATCGTTTATAAACTACCCAGCCTGTGGTATTTTGTTACAGCAGCCAGAAGGGACTACGACAGTCACTTAGTCAGGCAACCAAAACAATTCTCTCGTCTCCCTCCTATTCCTATTCTTGAGATCCCCACTGCTCCCCTCTTACCATACTCCCCCTTCACTGCTGCACACCCTCTCACTGTCTGAGATCATCCCTCCTGCTTAGATTCTCTGCTGGTGCCCTCAGAATCAAGGCAGAGTATAATCCACAAAGACAGGAAAAGGATGGCCGCACGACGTATGCAAAACAGCACTGGGCTAGGAGCCAGAAGCCCTGGGGTCTGTCTCTGCTCTGTCACTAACTAGCTATACGATCAGCACTGGGCTAGGAGCCAGAAGCCCTGGGGTCTGTCTCTGCTCTGTCACTAACTAGCTATACGATCGTGATCTCTTCACTTCCTCTTTCTACACCTCTTTCAGTAGGAACTGGATTAAGTATCTATCAAACACATCCATCCAAAAAGTTTCCTTACTTGTCAAAAAGAGATGGTAACAACCATCTACCTTTCTCTGGTTGTTACAAAAAAAAAAAAAGAAAGAGTAAATGCTTTACAAACTATTAAGCACTATAGAAACAGCAGGGGTTTTTTTATTTGAGGTATAATTGACATATAACATTATATTAGTTTCAGGTGTACAAATAATGATTCAATATTTGTATATATTGCAAAATGATCACTACAATAAGTCTAGTTAACATCCATCCCCATACATGGTTAAAAATGTTTTTTCTTGTGATAATTCTGAAGATCTAATCTCTTACCAACTTTCAAACACGCAGTACAGTATTATTAACTATGTCACCATGCTTACAGTGCATCCCCACGATTTGCTTTATAACCGGAAGTCTGTCCCTCTGACCCCCTTCACCCATGTCTCCCGCCTCTGGCAAGCACCAATCTGTTCTCTGCATCTATGAGCTTGGTTTTGTTTTGTTTTGTTTTGCTTGGATTCCACACATGACTTCACGTTTCTTTTCTATGCTTGTGTGTTGGGGTTTTCCCAGAAGGCCACACAGTGTAAACAGGATAAGCAGGGGCTCTGGAGTCGGCAGACACGAGCTTAAATCTCAGCATCATCATTTCTCACCTATCTGCCCTCGGGCAAGTTGGCTCACGGTTCAGAGGGGCAGCTTCCTCATCTTTACAACTCGAATGCCACCTGCATCACACATCGCATTAAGAACGCACATCTGTCAAGTACGTTCAATTCCCCTCATCCCTCATTTCATCCCCATAATTCTGCACCGTCAGTCCTAGCCCATTTCCAGAGTGAAGCCCTCTCAATCCCACGTCACCCCTCACCTCATGCCTCCCGAGAGCATCTTCAGGGCAGAGATCATCCACGTTATCAGCAACACCTAGCCTAGAGCACACAGCAGGAAGTGAGTAAGTATCTATTAAATAAATGAATTCCTATCCCTCTTTGTGGTAAATATGTAAGCATAACATAACAAACCAAAAAACTGGATATTCTAACAAAAAGCACGTCAATCTTATTTCATTTCTCTCTACAAAGACCCACTTTCACTTATATACAACTCTATCTTTTTCAAAAGGTACTAAGAGAAACTTAGGACAAGACTTACAGAGGCAGCTTTATCTTTCTCAACAAAAATAAGAAATTCAAGAACATCAGCCCGAGATTTTTAAACTATAAAGCTGGCCCTTTACTTATTTTGGTTTTTACCATTATTAAGTAAAAATATCAGGATTTAAAAGCACCAGGAGCAAGAGAGGATGGAGAAGCTAACATGTAGACCCTGAGGCTCCCAGAACAAAATGAAACCAAGAGCTAGTTCTTCCAGCGTCTAGTATTTAACCACCCATTAATTCATTAGAGTTGACAGAAGGGATAACATATTTTTGCCAGTCCTATTCTAAGTTCTCTTCTCCTTCATTTCCCAACTCTGATGAGTCAAAAGATCATCTCAATTCTACCGCAAAAATGCCTCTCCCAAACCAACCCCTCCTCTGCATCCCAACGACCTCGACTTCAGTTCAGGTCCCTGGCTATTCCGACAGCCTCCTAAGAGGTGTCTCTTCCACAGTACCACCAGAGCGACTTTCTGTAACACGAATCTGATGATATCCCCTCTCGTCTAAAACCCTATCCTGGGTAGCTCCCTGTCATTTCCAGGATAAAGTACACCCTTGGCATGACATAAAAGGTCATTTATGCCCTCTCCCCATCTAACTCTCTGGTCTCATTTCTCATCATTCCTTAATATGTACCTAGTGCTAAAGAGACAACCAAACCCTCTTCCCTGAGCCTGCATGCTCCCACACTCCCTCCCTCCTAACATCCCATTACACTCTCATATGCCCTACCCTATAAATGTCCTTCATTTGCCTACCTGGGAAACTCCCTCACATCCTGCAAGACTCAGCTTAAGAGTAGGATCAAGTTTGGTGCCTCTGTACTCCTGAAACATATGTATTATAATTTGGTTATTTTTCTATAATCCTCAGTAGAAAGTGAGACACTGAAGGATAGAAACTTTTTAAATCACAGTAGACGATACACAGTACATAGCAAAAGCTCCATAAATACACTGAATAAATTAATAAATGGCCTGACTGACTTCAGTTTTACTATAAAAATAAAAGGTTTTTGTGAGATCATCTGGTACAATAAGCACCATTCAGCAAGTTATTTCTATGAGAAACTAATCTTAGAGTTCTAAATAAATTATTACATATAAACACTGACTCAAACATAATAAACGTGGCCGTAAGATATCAAAAGATAATGTGAATTTATAACTGAGGTGTATACATTACCTAGAAATAATGGACTCCAAACTAGGTACATGATTAGTGGGAAACAGAAAACTGAGATCCAGTTCTGTGTATGAAGAAGAAAAGCCCAGTTCAACAAAGCCGTGAGATTGAAAATAACTTTTCACAGACAGCTTCTGCCCATAAATTTGCAAGGCTTTATAAAAGGGTGACTAGGAATTAGTATCTCAACGACTATCGATGTTACATTCAGATAATCCTTTTCCTCTAAAGTGCAATTTTTAATCTTCTTAAATGGGAAAAAGAGTTTTTTTAAAGCTTCTACACAAGTAGAATTACACTGAGTTCCAACAGATGGTGACACCACAGAAATCCATAAGAGTAGCTGCCAACAGGACCAATATGCTGGAAGGGAGGGAGGGAGGAAGAAAAAGAAAGAGGACAACACAACGTTCTTGCGATCAGCTTCTCTGTTCTCAGCACCTTTCCTATTTTCAGCAAAATAATGGTAACTAGGAGATTACCTCGCACATTCTTAAAATCAGGAAACTGGGACAGACCAACGCAGGCTGCTTCGCCCTCCATCAGCAGTGCTCCAGCTCAGAGCTCCAGCTACGCCCCAGCACACGACACTAACACCACCTGCAAGACCAGAACTGAATGGGCGAACCACTCTGAAAAGAAGCCTGGGCAAGTGACCAAGATCTCAAACCACCAGGCAGATCCCGTAGCGCATCACTTCTTCCTTCCATCTCTCCACACCCACTTTCCTCTTACCCTGTTCCTGCTCCCTTCCCATTACCCAGGCAAAGACAAAAAATACAACTCAGTGGTTCAGAGTGTGGGATTTCTCGTTAAAGCAGAGATGGTCTTAATCCTGCCTTCACTAGCCACTGTGCTTGCTCTGTGACCTTAATTATGTTCTCACAGCCTCAGCTTCCTTATGGGTGGAACAGGGACAATGTACTTCCCTGTTAGGGTTGTTGTAAGAACTAAACTACATGAGACAGAGTATGTGGTGTGAGCACAGTGCCTGGCACATATAAACCAAACAAAAACAGTTGTCAGAGAGTCTAAGTGAACAAGGGTGCAGATAAACATAAGCCAGTAAGGAAGATCTGAGAATTAATAAACTGAAGTAATTCACACTAAGCTGACAGTACAGCAGTTCACAAAGTGTTTCACAGTGTTTTGCAATGTTTTGTCTAATGTAGGCAGAGAAAAAAAAAAACAATAAAGCAACAACAAAAGCCCAGAGAAAACAGTAAGAAAGTTTCTTCTAGGATCCTGTAAGCCACAAAGAAGTCAGACATCCTTAACCTCAGCTCACAGCCTCTCCACGAGCCAGCCCCATCCTATTCTTCACCCTCATCTCAGCCTCCACGCAGTCAACGCCCTAAGTCGTAACTCGTACTTTCACAGTGCCAACTTGAGTCGCCAATTCCTTGCACCTGGTCAGCACTCTCAGGCCATCGCTCTGCCCACCCGCTGAAGCCCCAGTGATCGTTCCGCCCTGTGATGCCTTCCTTCCCTCACGCTCCCCAGCAGAAGCCACCACATCGACCTCTACCATCCCAGTGCCTACAGCTTCAACTTGTATTAGAGCCCTCAGCTCATGCTGTCTAATTAGTTTTTCTCCAGCCTTCTTCCTCACCAGATTCTAAGCTCAACATCACACAAGAGGAAGTGTCAGTGGTCAGCTGAACGCACAGACTACCAAATAGATATAATGAAATAACACTTCTCACATATAGGAATATCCTTCTTGAGGGTAAAAAAACACTTCCATCACCTTTCTGTGTTTTCCCCGCAGCTTCACTGGCCTTCCCATTATAATAAAGCAGTGTAATGGCTAGTAGCATGGACGCACAATAACTTTTTAGCATATATGTTCTGAACATCCATAAACACTCACTGTAACAATACTGACCGTTTATGAGACAATGTTTTATGCCTTCCTTACCAAATGACCTATCAGGCCCACTTTAATTTCCATTGAGCAAATACGATATTCGATCGCTTTTGGGAACTCATTAAAAGAAAGCACTTCAAAATAAATTTTGGGTTTTTATAATGATGACTGTTCCAAATCAAGAATGATTAAATAATAAATGTTATTTTACAAGTCACATATGAAAATCAACCTATTTCATATCACACATACATTTACTTCAATAATTGAGTTTTATAAATATCAACTCATTTCCTATATATGCAAACATGGTTGGAAAACTGATTTACAACCAAGAGTTTGATTCATAACCAGTCTACAGTTTAGGTAAATAGCCGGGTAAATACGATTCCAAACATTTACGTGTGGAATTGGTTTCGTAAATTAGAAATCACAGTGCTGGCTCATTCAGATTCTAATTCTAGTTTTGCTACTGAATAACAGCGCCGCCTCAGGCACATGGCCCACCCCTCTAAACTCTAAGTATCACACACGTAAGACGACTCTGGATTAGGTCAGTGTTCCACACATTCTTGATCATAAATTACTCAGCATACCTGTTTAAAAATACATGTCCCAACCCCTCTTCTGAAGGTTCTAACTGAGCAGCTCTGACTAGAGGGCCAGGGAATCTGGACTCAAAGGTGCCCAAGGACTCATGTTCCTCATGATCAGAAAGTTTTACACGTACCGGTTTCTGATTTCTTAGGTTCTTTCTGGCTATAAATTCTATGAATTTAAGATTTTATGACACTCATCAAATCCCCTGGCCCAACCTGATGATACTGAATGCAACACATGCAACTTCATTTTGCTAGAGAAGAAAGATCAAAACGTTCTCTGTACCCTTAAGCTATCTTTTTCAGCATCTGGCTCCATTTGCTAGAAGGCCCTCAATTTTCACGTGATTCTAGATACCAGTATTTATTTTGACAAATAATTTGATAGATAACACGATTTGGACTAGAGCGTATTTTGGTAGAAAGATGCTCCCCTGGGATTTTGATACATACACTCTTCCTCTGGCACCCAATCAGTCATACACTAAACGCTGATTCAAGCAGACATTAATGCATTTTAATACTGTAACTGCATATTGTTTACATTTGTCCTTCTCTCACATATTTGTGATATTCATTAGGCAGATCACAATGACATTCCTTCTAGGAATCTTATGACTCTGTGTTGAAAAAACTTTATTATAATTAGTAAGCAGCTTGGTTAAACCAGTGTCTGAAAATACTTTTCCATTGTTATAAATATAGAAGAAAACATTTTAAAGGCTATACTCTTAAAAATCTGTCTTTAAAAGCACTCAAATAAAAAGCATAGATTCTCCAACATGTGTTTTCATTAAAAAAACCTTCCTCTCAATCCCCACCCACCCCAAAATTAATAAGCTCTGCTTACTCAAACTCGCCTTACACTTATGATGATACTTTTGCTACCACTACACAATTTTTTTCCCCAAAACGCTGTTAGGCAGCATACATAAATAAAAGATCTCAAAAGTACTAAGATAATTTAGAACCGAGGGGGAGGGGTAAATCTATTCAGTACAATTACACACATTATTCTTCATTAACCTTCCCAAAAAGCAGGACAATGAAGGAAACTGATACTTAATACGCTAAAACCAAACAAAAGAGTTTCTTAAGGAACACAGTTTTTACCAGTACTCTGAGAAATTTTCTCACACAGGTTTCTCACACGGGTAGGTCACCCAAGGAGAGCGCTCACCCCTGGTGCTGTTCACATACGTGCTATGTACACAAGGCAGGTAGACAAAATCAGACGGTAACCATAAAGTGAACTTGAAACCATCAATGAAACTTGAAAATCTCTTATTTGACAATAAATATTCTTAGTTATCCTTAACAATTCCATTACAAATCTATAACTAAATTCATTCAATTTTTCTTGAGAAAGTCTCCATTCCTTGAAAGTCATTTAATAGTTTTTTTAAGAAGGAAAATAGGCAGAAAGCAGAGTAGGTCATCACCGCATTTAGTACTAGATTTGGTAAACTAATTTTTGTTCATCCTTTAATCTCAAAATGTCATATATTCCTTAATATATTCTTCCACATATACTCCCCCTTCCTCTGCAGTAAGACCACTGCTCTCACAGAAGAGCACGACTTCGTCAAACGTGCAAAGCCGGCCTCCGTCTGTCTTTCTACACTCACCCTTGACGTCGCCCAGCAGCTGTAAACTTCCGCTAAAGCAGAACAGACTGGGGCGGCACACGGGAGCGCGAACATTTGGCATCGTCTCCAGAGATTTTCATGAATTCCCGCACCTCCGCCCCAGACCAGTTCAGAGGCCTTCATCGTGTGTTTGCCTCAAGAATGAATTAACGGTTATTAAATAAACTACAACGTCACCATGCAGACATTTACCGAGAGGTCCTTCGCACGCGTAAATGAACACTTACAAAGCTCACCTCTTTCCTAGTGGGAACAGATCAGGGTGCACTTTCCCTCTCTCCTAGCTAGTCTCTATGATGGAAAAAAAGTTTTAAAATTGAATAAAAATCATTTTACAGTAGTTGGAAATTACGTATTTGTCTCCCCCAGGTATTAGGATGACATCAAACACTCCAAGATAGTTTATTTAAATTTTCCTTAATTTGGAAACAAAGTTTGTCAGGAAAAAGTTTTTTAAAAACCCTAGGCAGAAAAGACAATCAAATTCCAAAACAGATTTCCCTCTGTTTTATAATACAATTCACACCCCAAAGTACGCACTTCAACCAAAGTAACTTCGGGTATATAAAAGACTCACCATCTGTATGGGTTTCTTGTGGAGATCTCGTTCAGTTACCAGTTTCTCTTGGTCAGTGACATAAAGACCTTTCTGTGCCAGAGCCTGGATGACAGCATCGTGGCCCAAAAGGGGCTTCGCAGCATCACTCTTGAGAATGAGGCTCCCAGCACGACAGTACAGCTCAGCCGACAGGAGCAAATTAACAACAGGCGGTTTGATGTGTTCCTGGTCATACTGATCTGTGTAAAATGGTTCTTGAAGTTCCTCTGGCACATTTTCTATAAAGATTAAGGGGAAAAAAATTCTTACAAGATTTTTATAAAGAAACACTATTTAATAACTATTATTTATGTCATAGAAAGTAAGATTCCTTGTAAAAATAATAATAACCCTTTAACTGCAAAGATGATTTATTAAACGTTGGCAGATAATCTATAATGAGAAATTGAAATTTCCTTTCCAGAAGATACAGTTCCAAGTCTATTCTAAAAGGGACTACAACGCAGACAAGGAGGAAAGTTTTCTGAGTCTAGTGGCTCTGGGAAAGGATTCCTACATGCACGCTCAACTACACAGAATGAGCTACAAGATTCCCAAAAACCAGTATCAATGCATCCCCTCACATTCACAGTCAACCGGGAAATGCACAGGAACAGCCCTTCCAGGACACTGCTAGTCCTTGCCGCCTGAGAGTATAAAATCATTGGCCCCCCGGGCTGGCCCCGTGGCCGAGTGGTTAAGTTCGCGCGCTCCGCTGCAGGCGGCCCAGTGTTTCGTCAGTTCGAATCCTGGGCGCGGACATGGCACTGCTCATCAGACCACGCTGAGGCAGCGTCCCACATGCCACAACTAGAAGAACCTACAACGAAGAATACACAACTATGTACCGGGGGGCTTTGGGGAGAAAAAGGAAAAAATAAAATCTTTAAAAAAAAAAAAAAAAATCATTGGCCCCAAATTTTACAGCTAATCAGTTGCAAAACAGAAACTGCCTAATTTATTCTGTCCCCTGCCTCAAGACCTCTGGTCTCTCTGCCCTCTTGCTTTGCCTGCTGAAGCTACTGAGGGGGAAATATGAGTATAGTCTGGGGGAGAACTACACTTAAAATTCCCTTACACTAGTAACCACTGTTATCTCCATCTTCCCACTGACCATTCCCCATCCCACCCAAAAAGCCCAACTGACCCATTCCATGGAGACACAGAAAAGGTAGTTTACAAAGGAGCCACGAGAAGGAAACCCAATCTCCTTCCAGGTTTCTTTCCTGCCAGCCTCCCCCCTGCAGAGGGTCAAGCCCACTCTCCAAGTTCTGCTTCCAATCAAGAGCAGGAGCATTGGCAGCAAGGTGACAAGACAGATGAAACATTCCACACTGTTTTACAAGTTTTCCTGCCTGCTCTACTCTATATCCCTGCCTCTTCCTCCCTACTCCTGGCTCTGTGTTTTCCATCAAAACCAGGACAAGAATGAGGTTTGTCCCCCAAAAAGGACAGGTGGGGCATTGAAGTTAGAAGTTAACGGAGTTGCAATCATAGAACCTGAACTCTGGCTGACACTTAGCCAGTCCTTTGCCTGCCTTCTCTGTGGAAAGTGAGGTTCTAAGGGCAGCCATCCCCCATCACTGATTTTTTTTTTCTTCTTCTTTTTTTTTTTTCTGGTGAGGAAAATTGGCCCTGAGCTAACATCTGTCACCAATCTTCCTCTTTCTGCTTGAGGAAGATTTTCCCTGAGCTAACATCTATGCCAGTCTTTCTCTACTGTGTATGTGGACACCACCACAGCAAGGCTTGATGACCAGTGTGTAGGCTGGCACCCAGAATCCAAACCCGTGACCTCTGGGCCGCTGAAATGGAGAGTGCAAACTTAACCACTACACCACCAGGCTGGCATCCCAGCACCCATTTAGGAGTCTCCTGAACAGGCAGCTTTACTGTAAGCTCAATAGTGCTCCTTCCATCAAAGTCAGCATTTCAAAAACTTTATTCACAAAGTAGTAATATACTCCCTAGCCAGTTTCACCTTAAAGTTTTTGAAAAGCTTCTATTCTTTAGAAAAATATTTTCATCAAACAATATTATAGTAACTATTGCATGTTCATTTTATATCCCAGCATGGTTCTGGGGAATAAAAGAAGTAGCAATAATCCCCACCCTCAAGGAGCAGGGGATCCACAGAAGACCAGACAAACAGGCAGAGTTAAGCACTTCAGAAACTGGAGACAATACTAAACAGTAAATGATTAAGCACCAAATGAAAGAAAGGAACACAAGTGCTTAGAGCTCAGAGGAGGAAGCATGGCAGCGAGCTGACATGACTTCATCTTAAAGAAACAGGACAGGAAGAATATGCAGATTTGTCTAGTCAAAAAAATGGAGCTTTATTGGGCTGGCCCAGTGGTGTGGTTAAGTTTGCGCGCTCCACTTTGGCAGCCCAGGATCCACCAGTTCGGATCCTGGGTGTGGACCTACACACTGCTCATCAAGCCATGCTGTAGTGGCATCCCACACACAATAACTAGAAGGACTTACAACTAGGATATACAACTATACACTGGGGCTTTGGGGAGGGGGAAAAAAAGGAAGCTTGGCAACAGATGTTAGCTCAGGGCCAATCTTCCTCACCAAAAAAACAAGGTGGGGAGGGCTTTCTAAACAGAAGGGGAGAAAGAGAGAAGATATGAAGAGACCCACTTGTACAGTTGGGGTGGAGAAAAGGGCTCATTAGGAGAAGAGTGAGAAGTAAAACTGGATGGGAGGCTGGTGATAAGACTCGAAAGTAACATCTCTTTGAAACATGAGGCTTGTACATAACAGCTAACAAGGACCTACTGATGGTGTCAGAGGAGGAGAGTGACAAACTAAGAGTTATGTTTGGGAACGATTCATCTCATATTCAATATTGATGGTGGTAAAAGTCAGAGACAGAAGATTACAGAGAAAAGAAAATGACGCTGGAAGACAGCAGTGGAAACGGGAAGTGAAGGACACAAGAGACTGCTGAAGACGGACCCAGAAACAAGGCAAAGGGAAGGGGTCAAGATGGCAATCAAAGATGAGCAAGCCTGGGTCCTGGGAAATGGTGGTATCATTAATAGAAAAAGGAAAATCAGAGGAAGCACCAATTCTGCAAGCAAGAGCATAAATTCAGTTTTAGATATACTGAATTTGAAACGATAGCAAAAATATCCAAGTGGAACCATCCAAAAGCAGCTGGGGATAGAGGACTCTGGAAGGAGGTCAAGAGTAGATGTATCAATTTGGGATTTTGGCGACATCTAAAAATACCATCCTCATTTAATAATTGGAAACCTTTTCCTCTCTTCATAGCTGCATTAACCAGCGGTGAGCCAGCCTTAAATTCAACAGCCGCCTCAGCATGATCACAAGCTCGGTTGCAGACCACAGACTACAGCGCTGGTATTCATTTAAATTTTAGTACCACAGAAACTAGAAGCTATTTAGTAGAACAACTCTAAAAGGGAAATTATTTGATTTTGAGAGAATTATTATAAAATATATATATATAAAATGGATTTTTATTTCCTGTAACAATAAAAGAATAACTAATATACACGACTTGGTCTCTAAACATTAGCTGTGCAAAGAAAAGTGACTACTTGTTATCAAGATTACACACTTCTCTATCATACCTATACATCCACCTAACATTTATTTACTGCTTTTATATCCATTCTCACAGATGATCTTTATAACAACTTGGTGAAACTGGCTAATCAGGTAACATGCAGATAAATATTAGGAATATACTAACACTTATTAAAGATCTATGTGTCATGGGGCCGGCCCCGTGGCCGTGGTTAAGTTCACGCCCTCCACTTCAGCGGCCCAGGGTTTCGCCAGTTCGGATCCTGGGCGCCGACATAGCACCGCTCGTTAGGCCACGCTGAGGCGGCGTCCCACATGCCACAACTAGAGTGACTCACAACTAAAATATACAACTATGTACTGGGGGGATATGGGGAGGAAAAAAAGGCAGGAAAAAAATAAATAAAATACCTTAAAAAAATAAAAGATCTATGTGTCAGACACTGTCCTAAATACGCATTTTGTCATTCAGTCCTAACAATCCTCTTGTCCCTATTTTACAGATAAGGAACCCAAGAAAGGTTATCTTGCCCAAGGGCACACAGCTGACAAATGCAGAGCCCAGCTCTAAACCATCTAGCTAAGCTGATTCAAAAATAACAATGGTGCGCCAAGAGCACAAGGTGAGGAAGAAGACATACAGCTCGAGGACTATTTCCATTTTATTATGGCATACCCACAAACCTAAATTATGAAAGTGTTAGTTTTAAAAAGATTCCAATGCCAGGAAAAGGGAAAGGATTCACAACAAGTCAAAGAATGCTGCAAGAATATGACAAAAACAGATTTTTCCACCCCTAAAAGAATGCAAAATTGCATACTGAATGTTATAAAATAGGTCACTTTTAAAAACAAGTCTTCAAGAACTAAATATGCTTAAGAGAAGACTTCAAAAATGTCTATCATTTTTGCCAATAGCAAAAGACTATCATTTTTCAAAAAACAGTCTGGAGTTCTATCACATTTTAAAACAAATGAACTGAAACAGCATATGAGAAAATAAACAAAATCATAAAGGCAAAATCAGAGAAAAGTCTCACCCTCTCCCCAACCTCCAGAGCACAAAAGGTAAGACGTTAACGCTTAAGGAACAGATGAGTGCAACACCACTCGGAGAACGGCAACGGATAAGAGCCAAGTTTCTGTCGTGCACCAGGACTCAGGCAGAACCTACCTTAATCACGTTATTATAAATCCTGACTACATCGAAGTTTTGAAATTAACCATCAGCTGAAATGCTTGAGATACAAGTAGACAGAGTAGAGACAGTACGCTCAAGGAAATTTTCTATAAAGCTCGGCTAGCTACTAGGTGCATCCATACGCCAGCAAACGATACAGATTTCTTTAAAACAACGAAGGGTCGGGAAGTAGGAGGGAAACGCATTTGAGAAACATCACCACACTCAGTCATGGGAACACTACCTTATTTTCCAAATCTAAAATACTATTTCTAAAACAATTGCTAAGACAGAACTCCTGAGTTCCAAAAACTCCAACTGAAAGTAAGCCACAGACCTTAAACTCTACGTTAACCAAAAGACACAAAAATGGTCAATAACATGAAAAAAATCCATAGTACCAGTAAACAAAGTTACAATGAGACAACATTTTTTGCCTATCAAAATGGCAGAATTTTTTTAAACCCACTATTGGTAGAGATGTACTAAAATGAGTACCCTCGCACACGACCAGAGGGCAAGGACCAGGTCTGTCTTATTCACCATAAACAGACCCCCAGACACCTAACTTAGTGCCTAGTACATGGTGAGCACTCAATAAATATATGATAAATGAATAAAAATGTTATGTTTTTAAAAAATTTAGTCATTAGCTTTTTCCTGAAGAGACTCCTAGAATTCAATTTTCCCAGATTCTGCACTAGTAATCATAATTCACTTCTCGTACCCGCTCTGAAAAACTTGAGAGCTTTCCCCTAGGCCACTCTACTTCTGCAACAGTATTCCCTCTCAAGCTCAAACCTTTTTTCAGCTAACCGACATTCACCACCATTAGGAGGCAGCATGACATAGTAGGAAAAATAGAGGCTTTGGATTAAAAAAGAGGAGTCACACTGCCCAAAGCGATCTACAGACTCAGTGCAATCCTTACCAAAATCCCAATGGCATCCTTCACAGAAACAGAACAAACAACTCTAAAATTTGTATGGAATCACATAAGACCCCTAACAGCCAAAGGAATCCTGAAAAAGAACAAAGCTGGAGGCATCACACTTCCTGATTTCAAACTCTATTACAAAACTATAGTAGCCAAAACAGTATAGTAGTGGCATAAAAACAGACACACAGATCAGTGTAATAGAATAGAAAGCCCAGAAATAAACCCATGCATGTATGGTCAGTTAACTTACGACAAAGGAGCCAAGAATAAACAATGGGGAAAAGACAGTCTCTTCAGTAAATGGTGTTGAAAAAACTGGACAGCTACATACAAAAGAATGAAACTGGACCCTTATCTTAAACCGTACACTAAAGTCAACTCAGAATGGAGTAAAGACTTGACCATATGACCTGAAATCATAAAACTCCTAGAAGAAAACATAGGCAGTAAGCTCTTGGACATCAGTGTTGGTGATGGTTTTTCGGATTTAACAGCAAAAGCAAAGGCAACAAAAGCAAAAATAAACAAGTGGGACTACATCAAACTAAAAAGCTTCAGCACAGCATAGGAAACCATCAACAAAAAGAAAGGGCAATGTACTGAAGAGGAGAAAATATTTGCAATCATCCATCTGATGATGGGTTAATATCCAAAATACATAAAGAACTCAGAACTCAACAGCAAAAACATAAGCAATCTAATTAAAAAATGGGCAGAGGATCTGAGTAGACATTTTTCCAAAGGCAAACAGATAGCCAATGGCTACATGAAAAAATGCCCAACATCACTAATCATCAGGGAAATGCAAATCAAAACCACAATGAGATCACCTCACACCTGTTAGAATGGCTATTATCAAAATGGCAAGAAATAACAAAGGTTGGCAAGGCTGTGGAGAAAAGGGAAACCTTGTGCACTGTTGGTGGGAATGTAAACTGGTGCAGCCCACCATGAAAAACAGTATGGAGATTCCTCAAAAAATGTAAAACAGAACTACCACATGATCCAGCAATTCCACTTCTGGGTATTTACCTGAAGAAAAAGAAAACACTAACTTGAAAAGATATATGCACCCCAACATTCACTGCAGCATTATTTACAACAGCCAAGATATGGAAACAATGTAAGTGTCCATCAAAGGATGAATGGATAAAGACAATGTGGTACATACATACATACATACAATGGAATATTATTCCGCCACAAAAAAGAATGAAATCTTACCATTTGCAGCAACATGGATGGACCTGGAAGGCATTATGCTAAGTCAAATAAGACAGACAGAGAAGGACAAATACAATATGATCCCACTTATATGTGGAATTTAAAAAAAACTGAGCTCATAGATACAGAGATTGGTGATTGCCAGAGGCAGGAGATGGGGGGTGGGAGAAATGGGTGAAAGAGGTCAAAAGGTACAATCTTAGAGTTATAAAATATGTAAGTCACGGAGATGCAATGAATAGCACAGTGACTACAGTTAATAATGCTGTACTGCATATTTGAAAGTTGCTGTGAGTAGATCTTAAAAGTTCTCATCACGAAAAAAAATTTTGCAACTATGAATGGTGATGGATGTCAACTGGACTTACTGTAATGATAATTCACAATATATACAAATAATGAATCATTATGTCGTACATCTGAAACTAATATAATGTTATATGTCAATCATACCTCAATTAAAAAAAAAGGTGAGTCTTAATTCTCCCACTTACTTGACATGGGATCTTGAATGCAATAATTAACTTCTCTGAGTTCAAGCTTCCCCACAGGCCACACATGTGCCTACTACTTCTACTCTGACTGTAACTTCCTCCACCTTCCCTTGGCTCCCTATGCTCCAGACACCCAAGTCTTTGTATTGCTACAATAAGTCAAGTTCATGCCTTCTGGCCTGTGCACTAGCTGTTTCTTCTGCCTCTAACGTTCCTCCTTTTAACCTTCACATGGTTGGCTCTTTCCATTCAGATCTGTTAAACGCCATCTCCCCAGACAGACCTTCTCTGACCACCCAATCAGTCATCCTATTTTAATTCCCTATGTAACAGGTATTATTATCTCGTAATATTTATGTTTATTTCTGCCTCCTCCCATTATAATGTAACCTCAAGGAGAGCAGGGTACTTCTCTACCCTGTGACACTAGCACCTAGAATATAGCAGGCACTCGAGCATTTACTAAAAGAATGTGAAGTACCTAAACACAGAGCATTGCCTTCAAAGGAAAGGCCAATTAGAAGTTAGCTCCCTCCTTCCCTCCACTTACCAAACCATGTGTTAAGTGCTGTACGGCATTCCTGAGCTTAAATTACCTCCTGCACTCCTCCCACTACCCTATGAGAAAAGCACCTCCTGGGAGCCCCAGATCTTATAAGCTACCTAACTCAACTCTTCACTTGGATGTCACAAAGAAACTTCAAACTCAAAATAGGAGCCAGGCTCCTCAGTGACAAGCAGAGTTACAAGTATGGAAAGGGGAAAGACTAGAAAGAACTCCGTGGTGCTGGACTGAAATGGGAAGTGTCAATATGAACACATGGTGTTTTATATCTATCTATAGATACACGGAGAAAGAAATGAATGTAGCTATATGTTATGTATGCATATGCGTCTCCTGGTTGTCTGCTAAACCCAAGTAGCAATAAGCATAGCACGAGATCTTGGTTTCTAATACCCTTCCCATGCCAAGAAATCAGGCTCTTAAAAAATAGGTTCTTTCCAGAGCTGGAACAGGAAAAGTACAAGATGAGCTAAGAATGATTTGTGTGTGTGTGTGTGCACGTGCGTGCCAGAAGGTAAGGAAATGCTAACAAATAATGGGGCCATGTCAAAAGGACACAGGATCCAGCTGAAAGGAGATCTCACTGGCCAAACTTGAGACAATTTGAACAACAAAATAAGTAATGATAATAAAGGATTATAACCCATTAAATAAAACAAGAATCAGTGAGTCCATCCTGATAGACATAAACAAAAAAAAAGTAAAAGAGAAAGAAGAGTAAGCTCTTTCTTGTAGTAGAATACCAACTAATAAATGAGAAAAACAACAGTAATAAATAACAGTAATAACTGATTCAAGCAAGAATTATTACTGGATGCTAAAACGGTGGATAAAAGTTTGATAAACACGGTTATTTCAAATTATCTCCCCATAAATTATTTATTAAAAATGAAGAATAATTTTATAGTGGAGAAAAGTGGCAGATACCACTTTAACCAAGTGATCCCAATTAACATCACCAACCTGGACCAAACGTTATGTGCCTCCTGATACAATCTACTGAGGATAAAGCACCTCTTCTGTGGCAGTCCCGTCAGATTTGCAGAAATTGAATTTAATCCTTAAGACACATTAGACAAATCCAAATTGGGGGACAGTCTATAAAACAACTGGCTTGTTGTTTTTATAAGATAAAAATACATTTTAGTAAAGGAAAAAAATTATCACAAAGGGTATTTGAGAGTTCTTTGTACTATACTTACACATTTAAAATTATGCTGAAAAAAGTTACGAAACCTCAAAATGCCCCAAATCAATCCTTTGCCCCCAGACTTGATCACCTTCTAGTGTTCCCCACAGCAATGAACTACCCCACCATCCATCTAGTTGCACAAGCCAGACACCTAGAGTCATCACTGACGCCTCCCTCTCCCTCAGCCCCCAGACAAACTGCCCCTTCTCACAGCCTCAACTCACATCTCCGGTGACTGGCTATCAGTACGCTTCATCTCAATTACTGTCTTCACTCCTAAATTTGTCTTCACACATTCACGCTTGACCTCGCTTCAAATGATTCTCTACTACAGCCAGGACTCGCTGATTTCCCATAAGCAAATCTGATCATGTCACACACACCACCACCAAACCCTAGGGTTTCCAATGACTTCCAACTTCCTCCTCTGACCTGCCAGAGAGGAATGATCCTGCCCCACCCATCTCCTCGTATTATGCATGCCCACTAGCAACGTGCTGTTCCTGGAAACCACGCTCTCTTCTACTATAAAGGCTTTGCCTTTGCATTCTGGTCACTCTGTTCAGAATGCTCTTTCTCTCTACTCTTTCCACCCTTTCAGATTCTTAGGAGCCACTGACCCATTCAGTTTGGTCCGATTTCCCTCCAATAAAGGGAAAGAACATAGCATTTATCCTGCCTGCCCTGTACCTCAGTGTAATGTACTTCCGAGACTATTCAATTCCATTACAAAAGATGAATAAGTTTATAGCTTGTAAAACATACGTGAAATCTTTTAAGATATTTTAATTACAGGCAACTACTAGCAAGCAAAAAGTGTGTTAGGCATAGACAGAATTCAGAGAATGTGTTAAATAAAGGTAAGTAGTTAGTGGCGTATATATGCTAAACAAGGGATAGAAAAAAATAAGATACCTAATATTCATAAGTTATGTAGGTGCTAAATATTCATGATACTAAACATACAAAATACTAAAAACTCACGATATATTAAATATGCATGAGACTGAAGAAACAAGAGGCAACGAACACTAAATATACATGAACACTTAATATTCATGAGTCCTTAATGTGGCCAGCCATTCGTGACACCCATTCTGGCCTACGTGCCCTCTGCCCAAGGAACACAAAACCCACGGCTGTTCATCAGGCTGACTGGCAAGCTGGAGCGACGGCAGGCAGGTGAGCCCCATGTCTCTCTGATACAGCAAGTGTGTATCACTGGTCTGGGTGTCACTGTGGGCCTTCTTATGCAAACCTCAACTCTGGTCCCTGTGACCCCACCACGAGCGGGGAAGGCTAAGGCAACAGAAAGAGACGGACACATGAACACTGCACACCACAGGATTCAGAGCGTGGTTCTTTCTCCCTCCTTGCACTCCATCCTAAGTGTGTCGTTAACTTACCCCATCCCATTCCCCTTGCTGCTCAGTGTAAACTGCTGTAACAAACCATATGACTTCAGCATTTTAATTTGCTCTATGAGCCTTTCCATTCCATGATGTCTGGGGCAGTGTGCCTGGTAGTATACTTGGAGGCTACCATTCATCAAGGTAATTTCCCACAGAGGGTAACCAAATACCTAATAAAGGGAAAGAAATCTCTTTTAAAGGAGTATTCCAGCTAATAAATGAAGAAGTCATGATAGAAAGAGAGACAATGAGACATTACGTGCCTCCTAGGAGAAGTACACACCACCTATGAAGTATGAAAAAAAAAATCTGAATCCATACAATTTGCTAGATCTAACTACCAATTTATAAGAAATACAGGGGACAAAGAGAAATGTGTCAAACAATATACAAAGATCCAGACTGTGAGAAACTTTACAGAATACTTTGGTTTCTCCAAAAACTAAACTGCAAGGAAGACAAAATTAGATGGAGGGGGAGCCTATATGTTAAGCAAACTTAAAGAGACATTCCACTCAATTACAAACTATGGCCTTTATTTGGACATTGACTGGAACAAATGAACTGTAAAACAAAAACATAAAGACAAAAAAAACAAAGATTTGAGACAGAAATCTTAATACCAACGACGTGGAGTCGTGTGATGAAGAGTGCTGTGACGACGGCAGTACCACGGCTACGTTTCAAAAGGGAGTCCGTCCTTGATTCTGGAGATACACGCACATATATTTATATTTTATATAAATATATATGAATATATAAATTATAAACATACATAAATATAGAAACATATATTTATAGATGAAATGATATGATGTCCGGGATTTGCTTCACATAATTGGCAATGCGGGGGTGGAGGGGCCTGTTCACAGATGAATCAAGACTGGCCATGAGTTGTGGACTGTGGAGGCTGGGTGAAAAGCACATGAAGATTTACTGTCGTTGTATATATTCAAGATTTTCTATAATCAAATGGCTTTGTTTAAAGACAAAGAAAAAAGCAAGAGGAGAGTAGAGAACTTCCATTCGATGATTAGGGAAGAGCTGAATGGTGCGGTACAGGGATGCGAGGCCTGGAACTACCACAGCCACTTGCCACCAGGAGAGAAACAGCCTGAGAAGGAAACTCACACTTGAAGGGGAGCACAGCCAGGGAAGCACCGAGAACTGGAGCCGGATCCCCGAGGAAACCAGATCCAACGCCCGTCCTACCTCAGAATTTTGTGAGCTGAAGGAGCCAGTAAATCCTCTTTACTGCTGGCCAATTTGAGTCGGATTTTCTGTTACTCTAAGTGAAGACAGCCTGATACAACCTCCCATTCACTTTCACCTCCTCTAGTCACAGCGCTGCCTCCACATTCCCTCAACATGTTCTCAGCCGAGTCATCAATAACTTCATTGCTGCTAAATCCAGCAGATTCTGTGAGACCTCTTCTTGCTTATCAGTCTTTCTCAGCTGCACCTCATACTCCCTCATCCTCAATGTCCTCTTCCCTAGGCTTGAGATTCCATCCCCGCCCGATTTTCTTTCTTCCTCGTTGGTACTCTATGTCTGGCCCCTTTGCTGGCTCTCCTGTCTTGGGGCCCCTTCTCTCATCACAGTCACTTTAAAGTCACTAGCAGTTACTCACGCTGTTTATTTTAATCAGCACCTAAGTCTCACCCGTGAGATCTCCTGAGCTCCACATACGAATTTTCAAGGGCCTACGGCACACACCACCGTTTTAGTTATTCCTCAGACCCAACACTGTCTCTCCCACCCTGTCTCTCTCACACACACAACTTGGCCCTCTGCCACTGTTCCCTTTCTCAGGAAATAGAGTCAATCTTAGCACTTCCCACCATCTCACCTTTCCTTCCACATGACCAATCAATCACCAAATCTCATCTTCCAGCTTCACCCACTCCTTTCCATATCCACGGCTCCCATCTAAATTCAAGCTGCCATCCTCTCTCACCTGCACCAGAATAACTTCGTAACTGTCTTTCCCCTTCATAACTCTTAGTCTCCCCCAATACATTTTCTACTGTTTCCAAGTGATCTTTTTTTTTTTGAGATAAAATACACATAAGCTTTACCATTTTAGCCATTTTTAAGTGTATGCCAAGAGAGCTTTTGAAAAACGGTTTCCAATGACGTCACCTGGCTTAAGACAGAAACTGAGTAGCTCTGGGTCCAGGTGGGAAGGAGACTTTTCACTAGATCTTTTTTTTTTTTTAAAGATTTTATTTTTCCTTTTTCTCCCCAAAGCCTCCCAGTACATAGTTGTGAATTTTTAGTTGTGGGTCCTTCTAGTTGTGGCATGTGGGACGCCACCTCAACGTGGCCCGACGAGCGGTGCCATGTCCGCACCCAGGATTCGAACCAGCAAAACCCTGGGCCACCGAAGTGGAGGGGGAGAACTTGACCTCTAGCCACGGGGCCGGCCCCTACATCGATCGTTCTATACCGTCTGAGCTGAATCTGTGCCAGCCTCACCTATTCAAAAAACATTTCTAAGTATCAAAAGGTAAATTTTTAAGAACTTATAATCAAAACCTCTAGCATCTATGTAAAAAAAAATTGAGGTAGCTTAAAAAAAGACATTTCTGCTCTTTCAAAATCTGTTACAATTCTACAAAACATATATACAAAACATATAAATTAGAGAAAAATTTACCAGGTCAGCAACCTCTTTACTTGAATGTCATCAAAAAAGAGAATGGAAAAACGAGAAGACAGTTGAAAATGAGAAGCTTGAGAGTAGTAGTAAAAAGCCACCAGAAATGAAACCATCTGCTTTTGAAAGCTGCCTTCTCTGAGGACAAAGGTCTTTTAAAATATTTCAAATGTTTCAAATGTCCTTTATTCCAAGAGCCCAAAGTACTTAAAATTTGCATGAAATTCTCATTTTAGGGACAGAAAATGGTGTGAAGCACAGGATTAGGAATGGGTTAACAAAGTTCAAAATAACCTTTTAAGATCACGCACATACCAGGAACCTGTGTCTGTGAAAAATGGAGTGGGGAGATGAACACTTCCTTCAGCTAACTGAAATCCCATCTCTTCAGCTCAAGAAGACAGGGCCCAGGTCCTTCATAAACACTCCTAGGCATAAGTGCAGAGTGCAGCTCTACTGTGCTTTCCTATCCTGTTTTCCTACCTACTGTTCTATTTCTCCTAGTTCATAGGAAAAAATATTTTTAATAAAAAGAATTCTTTGAAATTATTCTAAGAAATATAATCCTATTCCACAATGGGAAACAGAAAAGGGAACCTAAATCTGAGACTGATAAATTCTAACACTTTGCAATTTATGTTTTCTTCTAAAGAACTCAAAGCCATAGAGATACTTAATATCATGACCCTGGAGCAAGCAGGGAAACTGAGACGAAGAGTACTTTAGGAAAATGCACCCCCAAAAAGGGGAGCAAGTGGTAGAGGGAGACCTAGGAAGATACTACTACAGAGCCCTTTAATCTAAAATGTTACGCTGGCAAAGAGTCGATGTGTAAAAAAAAAGGAAAACTATGCAAGATGAGTAGAAAAAGTGCTAAATGTGGTCAATGAAAACAATTACTATCTCAGCTAAAGCACCAAGCTTGTCACTACTAATCAATGTGCAGTATTTAATTTAAACATCCTTCTTTGTAATTTACCAATAGAAAAGGTTCATACACTAGTATACAGGGAAAACTAGATCCAAGGGAGGTACGAGGGAAGCCTTGAAATGACAGACCAGGGGCCCGGCCAGTGGCACAGTGGTTAAGCTCATGCACTACGCTTCGGCGGCCTGGGGTTCATAGGTTTGGATCCCAGGCTCGGACATCCGCACTGCTCATCAAGCCATGCTGTGGCGGCATCCCACATACAAAATAGAGGTAGACGGGCACAGATGTTAACTCAGCAACAATATTCCTCAAGCAAAAAGAGGAACACTGGCACAGACGTTAGTGCAGGGCCAGTCTTCACCAAAGAATTTTAAAAATTAAAAAGAAATTTTAAAAAAGAAGTGACAGACCAATGCTAAATATTATTTCCCATTTCTGTACTAACTAATCAAATATAAATAGGCTTGTTCAAGAAAAATTAAACATACTTTTAAATTCTGCAAAAAAATTTAAGACTTACATTTGAAAGGTGTGATGCTTTCTTTATGCCTTCGCTCCCAGTACTATGCTATAAAACTGTAATGAACCACAGGAAAAGTACAACATAGAGGCTAAAACACAAACTTTAGTATCATCAGGTTCTTCTTCCCGTTCCACTTCAAGCTGGACAATCAACGGCAAGCTGCCTAACCCCTCTAAACCTGCTTCCCCATTAAAAAGGGCAAACTATCATATTTCCGAAATCCTTATTTTCCACGTGAATATTTGTGAAATCACGTCTTATAATTAATTTGTACTTTAATGTACAAAAAACCTTTTTTTTTTAGATTTTTTTATTTTTCCTGTTTCTCCCAAAGCTCCCCATTACACAGTTGTGTATTTTCAGTTGTGGGTCCTTCTAGTTGTGGCATGTGGGATGCGGCCTCAGCGTGGCCTGATGAGCGGTGCCATGTCCACGCCCAGGATTCGAACTGGCAAAACCCTGGGCCACTGAAGCAGAGTGCGTGAACTTAACCACTTGGCCATGGGGCCGGCCCCCCAAAAATCTTTAAATTGAGTGTGTCTTACAATCTTTAGAGCAGTGGTTCTCAAGTCATTTTGCCCTCCAGGAGACATGTGGCAATGTCTGGAGACATTTTTGGTTGTCACAAGTGGGGTGGAAGTGGGGTGGGAAATACCGCTGTCATCTAGTAGACGGAGGTCAGGGATGCTGCTAAAACCCTACAGTGCACAGGACGGCCTCCCACAACAAAGAAGCCAATAGTTCTGCGGTTGGGAAACCCTGCTTTAGAGCTGAAGAAGAAGAAATAAGATACTATCTACTTAATAAGGTCATTCTCAGAGTAAAAGAAATAATACATGTAAAATGTTCAAAATTGTACTTAGTACAAATCACATGTCCAATAAAAGCTGTTTTTTTTAATTCAATGTGCTTAAGATAATTTACTTACCTACTAAATAAATACCAAATTCCTTAACCTGGCCCTTCAAACAATTCTGTCCCAATTTGCCTCTCAAGCTAGGTCTCCCACCACTTCATCACATAAACCTCTTCCAATGCAACTGGTCTGTGTTGTCTCACTACACTACCTGGGTTTCACAACTTCATGCCTGCACACAAACCACTTCCTCCATCTACAATGCCAGCCTGACCCCCTTCAGGGTCTAGTCTAACTACCACCTCCACTTCAGAGGTGTCCTTTACAGGTCAAGAGGCTGAAAGTGACCTCTCTCCCGTCTCCCACCCTGCACCCCGGCACGTCACTGCTCCAGTTCCACGGCTCATGTATTTCCTGAACTCCACTATAGGTATTCCTTTATCCTATCTCCCCTACTAGCACAAACTCTTAGAGGAAAGGCACGGTTTAAAAACCTGTAGCATTTGACACTGTTAATAAGACCACACCCCTTGAAACCTTCTTCCAGAGCCTCAGTAGTATCATACTTTCTTAATTCTCTTCCTAACTCTCTGATTGCTCTATTTCTGCCTCTTTACCTCGTGCCCCACTCCCAAAACCATTCTAAGTGTTCACTAGAATCCCTAGATTCTGTCTCAAGTTTCTTCTCTCCCTCTACAATCTCATCTACTTCCAATTTCAATTACACTGCTCTACACAGAAGATTCCCAAATTGTTATTTCTAGCCTCAACTTCTCAATCATATTCCATACCTACATGTATACCTATCTACTGCACTGAATTTCTCAGATAAGCTATTTGGCCAACAGATCAAGTTCATGGTTCCCAAAAACAAAGCTGACTTCTCATTCCAATTTGCGGCTCTCTCCCTCTCTGACAACAGCATCACAATTCATCCTCCCAGTCACTACATCCCAAAACCTCAGGTGACCCCATGCTCCTAAAAACCCCAGGTGACCTCATCCTCTAATGTATTACCATTTTATTTAAACCATTCCCCCATGCATCCCAAATTCAGTCATTTAGAAATACTAGGGATTAAATCTCTGCAACACTTTTTCTATCTTTGCCTCTTTTCCATTAATTTGGCTTCTACTCCTGTGGTATAGTGGTTAAGAGCACAGACTCAAGTCAGATTCCCCGGGTTCAGATCCCACCCACCCTAAGCTGTGTGGCTTTGGATGAGTTCTTAAACCTCTGGGCCTCGCTTCCCTCATCGGTAAAACTGGAATGATTAATACTTTCCACCTCTCTAGGCTGTCATGAGGATTAAAATGAGATAACACATGAAAAGGGCTTGGCACAGAGTAAGCACTCAATAAATATTAGCAGCTTTATCATCATTTCCACCCTGCTCAAGCCCTCATGATCTCCTGCCTGGACTCCTGCAGTAACTTCCCAAACCGGCCTCTCTGCTATCAGTCACTCTTAGACACAGGGCTACCCACTGCCATCGCAACCTTCACATACACGTAAGAGTTAGAACTTACGTAGGGCTTGGACAACAAAATGTGTTGGGATACACAGTGAAATGTAACAAGGTGTATTTACAATAGCAAATAGTTTTGTTTTTTTTTTTGAGGAAGATTAGCCCTGAGCTAACATCTGTTGCCAATCCTCCTCTTTTTGCTGAGGAAGACTAGCCCTGAGCTAACATCCGTGCCCACCTTCCTCCATTTTATATGTGGGACGCCTACCACAGCATGGCGTGCCAAGTGGTGCCATGTCCGCACCTGGGATCCAAACTGGCAATCCCGGGACCGCCAAAGCGGAACATGCAACTTAACCGCTGCATCACCGGGCCGGCCCCAGCAAACAATTTTATATTCCTAAACTAATGGTATGAAAGGGAGAATGATAGTTGATAAAGTTGAAATAGTAAATTGACACTAGGAAGTGAGCCTTAAATTTCATATTAAGAACTCTAAACTCAAGAATCTAGTAAGGAGGAGTGTCATAAAAGGTTGTGCACCTCCCGCTTTCCCCAAAGGATGTAAGGGAGTAGAACACTTAGAGGAAACCCAGTAACATCATTGCTGAAATGGGTTAAGCTGTTCAAATGCAGCAGCACAGACAGCACGAACATTTAATTCCCTCTGCTTTTGCAATTTGCTTAAAGTAATTAGAATATCTATTGTTTCAGATTCATCTAAACAAACTCTTTTTCATCTGATCAAAACTGCATCTGCAGGGCCGGCCCCGTGGCCGAGTGGTTAAGTCCGCATACTCTGCTTCGGTGGCCTGGGGTTGGCCAGCTGGGATCCTGGAAGCCACGCTGAGGTGGCGTCCCACGTAGCACAACTAGAAAGACCTGCAACTAGGATTTACAACTACGTACTGGGGCTCTGGGAGGGCAAAAAAAAACTGTATATGCATTCTCCCACAAAATAAACTTAAGATTTGGGCTCTCTGGAATATTTTTAGTGTGAAGAGAAGAATGATTCAAAGCTCCTGACATCCCAAATTAAGCAAATACTCCATCTGCTTTCCAGGTACTACAATCCTGGTGCTTTATTTCTTTTTTGTGGTTCGATAACTTCATTCTATGCCCACAATTGATTTCTAGCTATCATTTTAAATGACTTTTGGTCATTTAAGACAACATATGGTTCTAAAAGTGACTACTTTTTAATATGTCAAAAATCAGAAAGTATCTGATGGAAAAAGAATACCTCAGTGCCTGAAGAGCCTATATGTCATCATTAAAGAAGTGGTTTTAGTAAATCATGACTTAAAGTTGGGCTAATTTTTTGAATGATTAACTGAATACTATTAGGTAATACCTTTGAAATATGTTGTCTATTAACATTTGCTACATAACAGTGTCTCCAGTAAATAAAGAATATTTATATCAAAAGAAATTAATCCTTTTTTCCATTCACTCCATATAAACACATACTTTGAAAGACTACTGATTAAAGAATAAACATTCTTTAATAATGTAATATTCTTAACAATGTAATAATTTCCTGTTACTAAGCCACTCTCTTAAGGTCTTCTAAAGTTGTTTTTCATTCCATTTTGAATATGATGTCTTTATCCATGCCAACTGCCGCCAAGGCAAATGTTAAGTGGGTACCAACAATATTCATCTAAACTATCTGAGAGTGTATTAAGATCTGCACACTCTTTACAGAAAAAAGGGAAAAACAGACTTCTACCATGTACTATGGGCACATTTTTCACACTTGCAGATAAAGAGAGTAATCTGCAGTTTGGTGTGAAGAGCAAAGACTTCAGAGTCAGAAAGACCTGAGCTGGCATGCAGGACCATCCCCTGCCAGGTGTTTAATCTCGAGCAAACTCATCTCTCTGAGCCTGCCCCCTCGTCTACAAAACCAGAACAGTACCCATCTGCAGAGCTGCTGGGGAAATAAACAGAGCCTGTCTCCAGCAATGCCATACACTTTGGCGTCAAGCAGTCGATCGAAACCCATCACTGCCTCACTGAAAGTGTGATAGTAGGAGAGGTGTTCAACCTCTCTGTTGAAGTGGCATCCCCAGTTTTCTTAAGTGGGGAACACACCACCTACATCGCAGAGCGGCTGCGACTCCTGAAAGTACAACCTAACGCAAAGCCCCGAGCACAGAGCCTGCCCACAACAGACGCCCCAGACCAGGGTCCTTTCACCCTCTCTTCCAGTGTGGTCCTCAAGTGGTCCAGAATCCAGGAAAAGGGCCCGAAAGACATCCAGAAAGTAGGCCACTTTCTGGAGAGCAGCCGGTATGAATCCAGGGCAACATTGTGACATCGCTACGACAAGCATCCAAAGAAAGTACTTTCGTTATTCTGTTTTGTACACACTGCTTTTCTAGGCAGGTCACTACATAAATTTCTCTCTTTCCGTTTTCTTCTAAATACTTAAACAGCTTCCATTTCTCCTCCAAACGGATATTAGCTTCAGTATGCTATTATTCTCACCGCTGATATCAGTGGTTCCAAAACATAAAAACACCCTAACACTCTGTGCTTCCAGCAATGTGCTACTCTGCACACTTAGTTCCAAACAGATCTCCAAAACTTCAATTCTTTCAAAACGACTTTTACTACTATAGACTCCTGATGCCAGTTTTAAAACCTTTAACATCCTTCTACTTCAGTATCAGAGCTTGAGAATTCAAACGACACGAAAAGCTGTCATAAATTTAAAATCACGTTCACATGATGTTTCCCTTGAAACTAACTCCAATAATTTCCCAGACACAGATTCGTTTGCTAGTAAACTGAAACGTGCAGTCCTGAAAACACTCGGCGTGCACCTTCCAGCGGTAAGAACACAACCACTGACCCACCTACTTCCACCGTCCCAAAAGGGGAAATAAGCCATCCTCCCTGCCCCCCCAAAAAACCCTATATTGAACATTCAGAGAAAAATCTGTAAATAGGAAGCTTTTCAACAGATTAGTATATACATCCACAATTTATTAACTGAGGCACAGAAACCTTACAAAACGACTCTGAAAGGCCCCAGGCGACGTGACCCTACAGGAGCATCCTCAAACGAGAAGCTCCCTAATTTTGGGGGGGGGGGGGTGCGTTCCACAAGCCGGGCTCCCAAAGCGACAGCGAAGGAGTGACAAGCGGAGGCCCTTTTCCTGTTATTCCGCAGGGCCTGGGTGGCAGGGGGAGCGCCGAATCGCTGCCGCCCTATAGGGCAGCGTCAACAGCACATGCCCCCAAAACACTCTTGGATCCAAAAAAAAAAAAAAAAACCCCAAAAAACAAAAACAAAAGACATCCACAGTGGCGAGTTTTTGTCGCCCTTAATTTAGGAAGCCGAACTACGTCTGGGAAAAGGAAGACGCCCGGCTGCTAACACGCAAGGACAACAGCACCCTACAGTCGGCCCCCCTACAGTCGAGGGGGCGTCTGGGACCACCGATCTAACAGCGCGAGGTGCAGGAGGAGGAGGAGCCGGGCTCCAGGAGGACCCCGACATCGCTGCGGCATCCCCCGGGGTCAGCGCGGGCATCCCGTAGGGCGCCGCCCCCATCCCAGGATGGAGAAGCCCCCCACCCCCACCCCGCCCCGAGCATCCGGGCGGGGTCATCACCTGGGGGTGGGGTGGGGTGGGGGGACACGCGAGCGGCACAAAGGGGAACATCGCCAGCCCACGCCACCCCACGCAGAGACCCAGGACCGCCCCCCAAAGCCCAGCCGCCCATCCCAGGCCGCCGGGTCTGGACCACCTGGACCCATCCCTCCTCCCGGCCCGCGGACGCGCTCGGGGGGCCGCTCTCACCGGTCCCGAAGGCCTTGGCCACCAGCCAGGCCAGGTTGCAGGCCACCTTGGCCCGCGAGAAGTCGTAGTGGTCGAAGGGCTTGATGGCCGGCACGAGGAACGTCCGGCGCGCGTCCCGCGGCTCCGCCGCATCCCCCATCTTCTCCCGGCGCGACCCTGCCTTCCTTCACATGGCGGCGCCCGCGGGGCACGGGCCGGCGCGGACCCTCGCGGCCGCCGGCGCGGCGGGCATGGGAGCGGGGCGGCGCCGCGTCCGTCCCTCCGTCTGTCCGTCCGTCCGTCCGTCCGCCCGCGAGCGCGCGCGTGGCGCCGCCGCCTCCCCTTTGTCTCCCCTCAGTCACACGGGCGGCGAGGGCGGAGGCTGGAAGGGCCCGGAATGTGACGGGGGGGAGGCTCGCTCAGTCACGTTGTGGAAAATGTCCCCGCCATCGTCGCCGCCGCCCCCGCCCCCTCGCTCGCCCGTCTGTCTGTCCGTCCGTCCGTCCGTCCGCCCTCCCGCGGGACCCTCGGCCGGTGGGCGGAGGGCGGAGGGCGGAGGCCGAACGCGCACGCGCGGGCGGGGTGGAGGGTGGCCGGCCGCGGGAGACGCCGCGGGGAAACGCCGAAACCACTGCGGCGCCCGCCCGGCCCGCCTCAGCGCTCCCCCCGCCGCCGTCTCCGCCCGCCGCCGCCGCCGCCGCCGCCTCCCGAGTCTTCCTCCCGCCGACGGCGAAGGCGGCAGTGCGACAAGTCGTGGGTCCCAGGCTCTGAGTGCCTGCCTCAGCGGGGATGCCCTTGGATTGCCGCCCCCTCAGCCGGCCCCCCTCGGCCGCCCCCGCAGCCGCCGCCGCCGCCGCTGCGGTGTTCCGGCTGCGGCACGGGACGCAGCGAGCCGACGCGGGCACTGAGCATGCGCCCTCCCGCGAGGGCGGCCCCGCCCCCGCCGCGCTAGCCCCGCCCTGCCGCCCGCGGAGCATGCGCAGCCTAGCGCCCCGCCCGCGCCCTGGGTTCCGTGCGGCTGGTCTTTGATGCTCGCTGGGCAGGGCGCCCTGGAGTGGACATCCTCCGCGTCCCTGGCGTTTGCGGCCGCTGCTCCCGCTGCTGGAAGAGGAAAGGGAAGGAAGGGAGGAGAGAGAGGCCTAGCAGTGGCTTTCATTGTTTAGCTACACAGTGGTTAAGCAAAGAGAACTGGTAACGTGCACTGTTACGTGCACGCACTTTGCTGCGAACTTGACGTGCATGATCCTGTTTAGTCCTCGAAGTAACCCTAAGGGCTAGATGTTATCGTTGATGGACCCTGAAATTGCAAAGGTGAAGTGAGTTGATTAGGTCACGCATGGGGGCTTAGCCAGGATTCAGGAGCTATGAAGCTCCCACCCTGTATTAATTTCGCGACATCATGATACTTTTCTTAACTGGATTCTCCCCGCTTAAACCTCCTCTCTAGAAGGGGCACGTCCATCAATGCCTCCTCGTTCCTTCCAAATAGAGCATAAATTCTCATGCAAAGCGAACGGATGCCCACCGTGATTTGGCACCTGCAGACCTTTATGGCTTCGTTTGTCAGAGCCGCTCCCCATTTTCCCAAAGGGGCGTTCCTTCTCGGATGCCCACGTCTTTGCTCGATGAGCTCCCTCGGTCCACTCCTCCTCGGCAATAATCACTTGCTCTAGGAAGCCCTACCGACACCCTCCCGGTCAGGTAGGTGCCTCCTCGACTGTCCCCAAAGCACCCTGTTCTTATTTCTGTCACAGCACTTGCCACATACATGCAATCAGCAATTACTTATCTGTCTTTCCCACTGATGACAGGGTCTATCTTCAGCTTCTGTACAGCACCCAGCCCATAGGAGTTGCTCAATTAATGTGTAGGAACTAAGGATGGGTATTACTGTAGTTCACGCTTATTGAGCTTGACTCATTAATGCCTCATGTTGTCGCAAATAACCAATAACCATTCTATAGAGGAGAAAGATAAGGTGAGATCTGAGCCAAGCTGAGGAGGACCCTGGGATGGCGGTCTCCACAAAGGAAGAAAGTCTTCCAGACAAGCATTTTTAGAACAAAAAACATACATCAAACATGCCCAGGATCACATTCATCAAAATTTCAAAGAGATATTCAGTGCTAGATTAACAGGTCAACATGACCCTGATGTCTGTGAAAGGAAACTTACCTTCCCAGGACTGATATTGGTGTGGCAGGAAAGGAAGTCTGCATCCTTATCTTGAGAGAGTGCATTCCTTTACCTCAAGATAATGTTGAGTGCATTCTTTGCTTTGGTGGTTAAAGCAGAGGTACAGTGTAAGGTTGACAGGCCACAAGTCAGACAGGTTTAGTTCAGGCCGAATCAGGTTTAAACCAGGATAGCTACTCCATATGCCTCAATAGGTGAAAATTTCTTATCACTCACTATATCTCATTTTACTGCATTATCTAATTTTAATCATTGTCAAACCCTGTGGTATGTCATTTCACAGATGAGAATACTAAAGCTCAGAAAAATTTAAAAATTACCCCATATCACACTACTAGCAAAGTGGTAGAGCCAAAATTTGACAAACATGTATCCTGGGCGTGTTTAATGTATGATTCTTTGTTCTACAAAGTATAAGACTATACTGAAAACCATGCTTGTCTGGAAGCCTTTCTTCCTTTCTGGAAAAGGCCTTGCTGGGTTGTAATCCTCAGTTTTGGCTCAAGTAAAACTCACCTTATTTCCCTTATCTACAGATGATTATTGGTTATTTTTCATTGACAGGGGATAATAAAATTAACCTATGAATAATAGTTCACAAAGCGGGTTCATATGGTAACTATGTTAATTCTCACATCCATTCTGTGAAATAGGCATTCTTATCATCTCCCAATTCTAGCTGCAGGACTGACAGGCAGAGAGATTAAGTTGCATAGCCATGATTTCACGGTTGATTTATATCTGAGTCTGGCTTCAAAAACAAGTACGTCTTCTGACTCTGTTCCTCAGGTGCATTTCCTGGTGCCTGTTCCCTCCCCAGATTATGGAGGCTGACACCTACATAAATAAATGTACTAAAATGTAAAAGAGGTAAGTGCTGGAAGAGATAGAAAGGTGGAGGGACCAGGAAAGTTTCGTAGAGACATCTGTTGAATCTCATGTACTCAAATCCACCTTCAATTGAATTCCAAAGCAACAAGTCAAATTAAGAGAGACCTATAGCCCGGAGAGGTGGAAAAGAGATCCCGAAACATTTCACCAGTTGTTATAACAATCTGCAAGCCAGTACAAGATTCTCGAGGCCAGAAACCGTGCTTAATCAACTTGATGTGTGTATGTGGCCTAGCACAGCACTTTGCTCACATGGGTGCTGGGTAAATGCCTGCTGAATTTTACTGAAAGCTATGTCAACCTAAATAAACATGACGAGGAAGAGAAGGAAACAGACAGTTGCTCTGACTTGCCCTTGATTCAATGGTGATGCATTTAGTGGCGATGGCATTGCTATGACCCCAACTGGGGAGGAGTGTGTTTAGGAATGGGGAAAAAAATACCTACACAAAGAGCAGCTTTTACTTTCAGGGAGGCTGTGAAACTTGGGGTCATAGTATGAGGCTATTATTAACAGAGAAACACCCTGAGAACAAAGAAGAGGGATTCATTTTCAGGGAGACAGACACTGTAATAGGGTGTTCTTTGTGACACCTTCAGAATGCTCCCTTTCAAAACTTGGAAATCTCTGCAGAGTACCACTGTCAAAAAGAAATGCTCTCCACTGCTTTCTTAAGATATCTGACTTCGTTAAAAACAGAAACAAAACCCAATGATCCTTTGGGCTAACTTGTCCACCTGCCCAGCACTCCCTCTATTTTTTCTCTCCAGGCTGAGCCTCTATCCATTAGGCAACAGTTACACCTATTCCTACACATACTCTACAATCCCTCTTCTCTCTATTTTAAAAGTTTCTCTTCTTTCTCCCAGAAAATCCACAGTGTCAGCCAGACTTCCTTCTGTGCGGCCATACTCAACCTCTCATAGATTCATAAATGTATTCATTCATTCATTGGCCAGTATTGATTGACTGAGTACCTGGATGCTGAGGATACAGCGTTGACCAAGACAGCTGAGGAAGCAAATTTTTAAGGAGAAAACGTAGAGATCCCAGGGCCTGAGCAGCCCAGCTTTCCTTTATTGTCACGTCTGTGTCTCTGTCGTTTAGAAGCCTTGTCACTTCGCCTGTAGACATCTTCAGCAGAGTGCACCCTCAGACACAAAGAAACACGAAACCACAGAGTACTACAGTGAGACCTCATGTTATTTTTAAAATTGCAAGCATGTATACATACACTATCATCCACTTTCAATCAGTTACACTAACAGTAGCTAACACTTATTCGGTGTTAACACTTTCTATGTATCAGCCTCTGCTCTATGTAAAGTTACTTAATCCTCACCACGGCCTTGTTGTTATCATCCTCCCTTGACAAACGGAGAAACCAATGTGCAGAGGACTTCAGTCAATGGTGAAGACCTTACGTCATTCTGAAACTCGAAGAACTAAAGTAAGTAAACTTTTAATCAACCAGGTTAAGAAGGACCAACGGGAAAAAAAAGAATGCCTAGCTAACTGATGACAATAAGAGGTTTGTTGGTGGGAGAATAGCAGCATCCAGTAAACCAACGTGGGCAAGAAGGGTCTGTGCTGTGTATCTGACACTCTATCCTCTCTGGACACAGTTGTGGCTTTCGTCTGAATAGCTAACAGAATTTTACAAGGATTATCTCATCAACCTTCACCAAATTCCAACAAGGCCTGCATGGTAGGATGCCAAATGTGTGGCTGGAGCAACTGAAACACAGGGAGGCCACATAATTCCCGGAGTTGCACTGTGAGTCAGTGTCTAAACTGAAAAGTGAAACCTGGCCCTCGGGTTCCCAGGTACGGCACCCTATTTTCCCAGATCCCTAAGATATTTTTTCTTTACTTACTCCCTACTCCAACCAAGGTCCCTGAGTCTCTTGTAATGGGCAAAGCTTCCACCATTTTTAACACTATTGAAGATGGGTAAGGATATGGGAGGTAACAGAAGGAACAGTGGGCTCGGGGTAAGGACCCCGGCTTCCAGGACTGTTCCGCCACTGACTTGGGGGAACACATGTCACTTCTCTGCTCTCTGGTTTCCACTGCTGTAAAATAAGGGGGAGGAATTAGACAACTTCTAAGGTCCTTCCACTGCCAACAGTCCTCAACAGGAGGATGACACCCACATACGTGACCAGATCACAACTGAAGGTTAAATCAGTCAGCCGCCTAGCATTCAGGATTTAAATCTGTAGAGCAAGAGTTACTTTTTTATTTCCAGAGAGCTTCCTGATGGGATTGTGGGGAAAGCCTAGGGGAGGTTACAGAACAGGAAATGGGATCCTCCAGTGAAGGCAGGGACCGAGTCAAAAATGGAAGGACTCTAGAAAGAAGGGGATGGATGGAGTTGGTCGTTGGTCATTTTCCTCTCACTGGGCTTCCAGTCCCAGTGTCTCAAATTCTGCTAATGACACCACTTTCTGCTTAAAATGTGTCATCCTTGAGCCCTCCTCCTCTCTCACCCCACTCCATCCTAGCAGCCCAAGTATCTCTCACTTCCATTTACTCTGTTCCCTTCCCACGAATTTCTCGTTTCCTCTCATTCACTCCCACTCAGTTTCTCTGCTTTTGAACCCGAAGGTTAACGCAAGAAATCTTCCTAAACCTGAATTCTGATGAGTCAATGAACATCCACAGTCAGCAAACGTTAGTGATTTCAGACTATGCGTCCGATACTGTACTAGGCCTTTCACATACTGCATCTCATTTAACTCATCATAAAACAGCATGTAACATAGGTATTGATCTCTTTTTACAGACGGAGAGTTTACGAGGATTCCTCAAGTTTTGCAGGAAGAATAGAGCTGACACTCAAACTCATGGCTCCTGATTGGTAGTTCAAGAATCTCTCCAGCCTCCCTCCCCTGACTTGCTTACTAGATGTAGTCTGAGCACTTGCCTTGACTTTGAAGATCCTCTGCACAATGGCGTATCTTTATATTCATATTTCCCCAGAAGTTTCCTATACATATCAAGCCAAATTACTCTCAAGCCCTTGAGTATATTTAATCCTTTCCAAGGTTTGGATAATTTTATTAACCTCCCTCCATTACGCCCTCCACCAGACCAACACGAGCCATTGAAATCTTCTCACTTTTCAGCATCTGCCTCAAATGCCACCTCTTTCGTGAAGCTTTCCTCGTTCCACCCTTAGCTTCTCTGATCTCTTTGTGCCTTCTTATGGTATGCTTTGTCTTGAATTATAGTTCTTTCTGTGCTCCATAAGAGAACAGACAATCTTATTCCACTTCATAATTTCCATCAGTACCTAATATTAATAGACCACAGGAAATATTGGTTGAAGAGATGAAAGAACCAGTGAATTAACAGGTAACAAAAAATACACATGAACACACATTCTAGGGCCGTGAAACAGATCACTATAACTAGTTTGTATGGGAATTAAAGATGGGAAGTCGATCTCCTCAATATTATACTAAGTGGTTCCCAGTGTTTCCTAAACGTTGTTATGTTTTATTAGAATTTATCCTGAGAAAATGGAGCGATTTTTTCGTAAAACTCATATTCTTTCTTCTGAAGGACTATTTTTTATTATGAGATTATCCCCTTTCTGCTTGTTTTTTCTGTTAAAATATCCTTTCTCCTATGAAATAATGGTGATTACTGATGGTGGCTGAGCTTTCATGTAACCTCCTTTGGTAAAATGAAAAGTTAATAATCCTATGTTCACCCTTCTCCAATTTACTTATTTATTTATTCATTCATTCTTTTGGGAAACTTAGCTGCTTTGTGAAATGCCAAAGTTTGGAGACCTCTGCTCTAATGGGCTGAACTCAGTGAGTCCTGATTAGCTTCTTAAACAAAATGGGCTCCAAATAGCTTTCCAAAAACAAGGCCAAAATCTGTTATTTTTTGTGTATCATGTTTGCTATGGAAACAGTTATTATTGTAGTTTCAAAAATGTTGGTATTTTCAAATATGTTGGTATTTGAACAAGTCATGGCATATGGGCTAAATTTTCCTTCTTTTTCAGTCACTAAAAATATAAATCAAATCTTCCTTTAAAGTGTTAGTTAGGAGCTATGCCTAAACTTTTGTGGGCCTCCTTGTAAGCAGATTTTGAACTATCTGTGGATGTAGGAAATGGTTGCTTCTTTCCTTATGACCTATCGACAGCTGGAAAAATACACTGCACTTCTTTCTTATGCTTGATCTTTTCGGTCAGGATACTAGGCAGATTTTGAATATATGACTTTGATTAACAGAAACAAAATATGGTGGCTTCCTTCCCCTGATTCCGTTTTCTCATCTGTTCCGCATCTTTCTCCTAATTTGCTAGATCAGAGAAATGTAACTTCCTGTTTAGTTTCTTATGCTGTTAATTTAAAGGTTCTGGATAAAACTAGAAGGGGAAAATTACAGCTTGACGTTGAGATTTTGAAAAGGCAAAAGCTTGTGGCATCCAAAATGATATTCTTTATGGAACTTAGACAACTGGGAACATTATTTGTGCCATGTGAGAAACCCTTTACTTCTAGGTTATTCGAAATGAAAGCTGGAATTGGAAAGGAAAAGAAAAGCAACAAATAGCCTGGTGGGTTAAAAATGTGCTCAGATAGTCCTTCACAGTTCCAAAATCAAAAAAGTTTCTTTAGAAATTGAAGAAATACTCTGGTGCTTTTACTAATCCATTTAAAATCTGCTTCAACCTATTTCTTATTGTATTTTGAAACATTTTTTGTTATATCACATTAGTCGACACGATTCAGAATAATAACAACCATTTGTGAATAAAATTAGGAGATTTTTATTTGTTTGTAAATAAAATTGCAAATGCTAAGAACCACCTGGATGTGTGTAAATAGTAAACCATTGTCTCCCCATACGTTTCTCTTGCACACCCACATTAATATTTACATAGAGGGGTTGGTTCAAGCAGGTCAGAAATCTGTACATCATTTAACTTTTTATTTCACTGGAAATGAATGTTATTGCTTAACTTCCACGGACCACTTAGCTAGTCTGGTTAACTTTCTAGAGCGAGGGTGGGAGTGGGAGATGGGAGCAAAGATGTGGAGGTGGAGGTGGTTGTAGGACAGACTGTCCCCAAATCAGGGCCAGCACTTTTTTTTAAAGTATGTTATTTTTTCATCAGGAAGAGCGAAAACAGTATAAATAACTTAAGGGACCCCACATCAATACTAAAAAAAAAAATTAGAAAACATTCTTCTAATTGCCATTCAGTATGTTGTTTATACTTAAACCTGGAATTTTTTTTCTCCTGATGAAAGCAATCCACATTCATTTCTTTCATTTAGAAAATACAGAAAAACAAAGCAAAGAAATAAACACCTATAATTTCACCACTCAGAAATGTGCTTTGTATATCCTTCCACTCATTTGTACCTAAATGAGATCATACCGTAAATCCCATTTATAAATTGTTTCTTTCACATAATTGTATTATTAATTCCTTTGATATTAATAAATATTCATCTAAGACATCAATTTAATGCATAACAGAATTTCATTGTATGGATGCGTTATTTTTTTTATTCTAACCAAGCCCCTGTTATAGGATATTTTTGTTATTTCTATATTTTTGTTTTTACAAATAATTCCATAAGGAATACCCTTGAACATACATCTTTGCCTACTTCACTGCTGTTCTTAGCTATGGCCAAATTCTTAAATGTGAATTGCCAAGTCGTTTTTGTACGTCTTCTGATATATATGTTACACTGCCCTTCCGACAGGTTATACCCATTTTCATGCATACCAGCAAAGTGTAAGAGTCTACATTGTTTTTTTCATTTGTATTTCTTTTGCTAAATAATGATGTTAGCATTTCTTTATAATTTTTTTTAAAGATTTTATTTTTTCCTTTTTCTCCCCAAAGCCCCCCAGTACATAGTTGTATATTCTTCGTTGTGGGTCCTTCTAGTTGTGGCATGTGGGACGCTGCCTCAGCGTGGCTTGATGAGCAGTGCCGTGTCCACGCCCAGGATTCGAACCAACGAAACACTGGGCCGCTTGCAGCGGAGCACGCGAACTTAACCACTCGGCCACAGGGCCAGCCCCACATTTCTTTATAATTTTATTTGTCTTTTTTCTCCTCTTATAAGACTAGTTTCCTACTTCTCTATTAGGGAATTCATCTTCTCATATTGATTTGTGAGAGACATGTTACAGATTAAATATACTAACTCTTTGTCTATCAAATACAATCATTTTTCCAAGTTTATCATTTCTCTTTTAAAGATTTTATTTTATTTTTTCCTTTTTTCTCCCAAAGCCCCCCAGTACATAGTTGTGTATTTTTTTTTAGTTGTGGGTCCTTCCAGTTGTGGCATGTGGGACGCCGCGTCAGCATGGCTTGGTGAGCAGTGCCATGTCCGCACCCAGGGATCCGAACTGGCAAACCCCTAGGCCGCCGAAGGAGAGCACGAGAACTTAACCACTCGGCCACGGGGCCGGCCCCTATGATTTCTCTTTTAATGTTAATTGTAGAATTTTTTGACGTATTTGTTCTTCTGTAGTCCACTCTATCAATCTTTTCTTTCCCAGTTTCTGCCTTAAATGTTAAACTTAAAAAGCCATTCCTCCATTGCCGCCCCCCAAAAGGTTATATAAATGCATACAAGAATTAATAAATGAATTGCCCCTGGTATTTTGTCATCAGAGATATTGAGACAGCACTGTTTTGATCTCAAGAACATTTTTACTTTACGTACTAACACCAGCATTTTCATCAGAATTATACCAACAATGTCGATTACGAAAATAGCATTTCCAGAGTGAGCACCATTAGCCTAATTTAATTCTTTGATCAATTCTCTGTACTCTGTGGCTAAACTACTCACAGTTTTTTTCACTTTCTTTTCCTGTCTTACCGAGAGTATTTTTATTGGGATTAGTTCTTTTGCTTGTAAATTTACAACCAAGATTTTACTTTTTTGCATGACTTTTTTGTCCATGTGAACTTCTAACAGCATCCTGCTATTATAAGGTTTCTTTCGTGGCCATTGCTTTTAACAAGTTTAGTTTTCCTGAGTCACATTTTTATACCTCTAATTTTGTTAAAAAGATGTGATTCTCCAAATAGCTTTTCATCTATTACAACTTTTAGTGTATGCAGTCTGGGCCATTGTCTTTTTTATTTTGTGTGGATTATTTCTACTAGTAACTTCCATTATGAGCTGGATAAAAGACCAAAGGACCGGCAATTGATTAAATGCAATATGCTACTCTAACCACACAAGAGAACAGAGAGTAGGACCTGTTTGCCAGCTCACGGCGGGTAAGTGATGTGGTGGATAAAGAGGTCCACAAATTCTTTGCTATTCCTTTCAAAAGATGGAAGCGGATTCCTCTTCTCTTGAACGTGGGCTGGAAGAAGGGGCTCAATTTTAAAGCACAGGAAAAAGGCACAAGGGGCCGTGTCCAGAGCCTAGTCGTTGGAGACTAGGTCACAGAAGGCATTGCAGGTTTCTGCTCATTCTCTCTTGGAGCACTGGTCTGGGGGAAACCCGGCCGCCATGTTGGAAGGACACTCAAGCAGCTTAGGGGAAGGCTCCCCCGGTGTGAAGAACTGAGGCTGCCTGCCCGCCGTCAGGAGAGCGAGCCGTCTTGGAAGCAGATGCTCCAGCTGCTGAAAAGCCATCAGGAGAAGCCGACAGCCTCATGGGAGGCTGTGCCACAGTGACTCAGCCACACTGCTCCTGGATTCCTGACCCTCAGAAACCGTGTGGGACAGTGTTGGGTTAATTCGTTATGCTTCAGTAGTACAGAGGATATGACAGTGAGTTGCAGGGAGGGGTCAGAAAAGACTTCTGGAGATGGCACCGGGGCAGTGATTTGTCCTCCATCAATGATGCTGTAGGGAATGCCCCCTCTGTGTTGCTTCTCCACCTGCCTCACTGTATTCTCTCCTTTCAGTCTCACCTCTCTGCTTCCTGTCCTCATCCTGCTTCACCTCCCCACCCTCTCTCTCTCTCCTTTCCTCTTCCCGGTCAGATAGCAGTGGGAAGGGTTGTATAAACCATTCTGGACTGTGGTAAGAAGAAAACAGCTTGGATGAGGACATATTACCCCCTCTAGAAGGCACTCACTTCTGAGGTGTGGATTTATATGTGATAGACAGATGCTCCACCCCTCCTCCCAATCATGCTAAAATGTTCGCTCATTTTGTGCCCATTGTGGGTGGGCACCACGGGATTTCAAATGAATGGTTTGGGAAATAGCTGTTTTATTTATAGCTTAAGGAATGTTTAAAATTAACTACAACATAAAAACAGTGATCTTGACTAGTCAAATTCAATGCTTGGTTTTTATTGATGAACAGAACTAAAAGAATGGATCCACAAGCCCTAAGCGTCTCTTGCCAAGAAGAAAATTTGCTGACGGAGACAGGACGGACAGCTGAAAACGCAGAAGTAAAGCCTATTTCTACTAATTTTCAAAAGGTTTGTGGGGCTGGCCTGGTGTTGTAGTGGTTGAGTTCAGTGTACTGTACTTTGTTGTCCTGGGGTTCATGGGTTTGGATCCCAGGCATGGACCCACTCCACTCATCAGCCATGCTGTGGTGGCATCCCACACACAAAATAGAGGAAGATTGGCACAGATGTTAGCCCAGAGCCAATCTTCCTCACCAAAAAAAAAATCCAGAATGAAAGAAAGCTTGCATTTGGTGTGATGAAATTGCTTACAGAATTGTCCACTCTGCTTAGAACTCTCTTGGCCTCAGTTCTTTACCAACTGCACCTCTCCATAGGCAGCCTGAGTGTCCTCACAACATGGCAGCAGGATTTGCCCAGAGCAAGTGACCCGAGAGAGCAATAGTTATAAAAGACAGAGGATGCATTTCTAGCTTATGTAATAATCAGATTTTCTTTTCTTTTTTCTTTTTTTTTTTTTTGAGTAAGATTAGCCCTGAGCTAACATCTGCCGCCAATCCTCCTCTTTTTTGCTGAAGAAGACTGGCCCTGAGCCAACATCCGTGCCCATCTTCCTCTACTTTATATGTGGGACGCCTGCCAGAGCATGGCTTGCCAAGTGGTGCCATGTCCGCACCTGGGATCCGAACTGTTGAACCCTGGGCTGCCAAAGTGGAACGTGCGCACCTAACCGCTGTGCCACTGGGCCGGCCCCAATAATCAGATTTTCAATTTGTTTATTTACTCCTGTCACTCCCACAAATAAAGGATTTTAATTAGTCTCTCACTTTTGTTAATAGGCCTCTTGGCACATATTCCCTGGGGTCCATCAGCTATAATATATTTTATGTGTGTGTGTGTGTGTGTGTGTGTGTGTGTTTTTAAGATTGGCACCTGGGCTAACAACTGTTGCCAATCTTTTTTTGTTTTTTTTTTTTCTGCTTTATCTCCCCAAACCCCCCCCCGTACACAGTTGGATATCTTAGTTGCACGTCCTTCTAGTTGTGGGATTATTTTGTGTTTTGATGTAAATTCTTTCCTTCAATAAACTGTTTTCCACCAGACACTTCCAACTGAACATCTAAACGGATAGTATATCATTTTATGGAATAATTGTATGGGATAAAGCATTAAATCTCAAAATATTACTTGTTAGAGTAGGACCTTATTAAAGCATGACTCCGCACAGACCTCTCTCTTCTGAAACATAATAAGTAAGTACAGTAAGAGTTTACACTAATGCCTAGTCTGTAACTTGCATACCAGGCTAACACCCGTCCCCAGACAGAATTCCAACATTAAAAAAGAATGTCACTGCCTTAATTTTCAATCTCCTCATGAAGATCAGAAGCAGCATTCAATTTAGAAAAATCACTGCCACCCGGCGTTGCTCCCGTTGAGGAAACGCTGGAAGAACAATTGTAGTTCAAAGGACTGTGTTGCTTTAGACATTCCAGGGGACCGGAGAGAATGCTGAATAAAGCAACGAAGGGGACAGCCCTGCTGGAGGGAAGAGGGGCCAAGTGGCCTCAGAGGCCCTGTTCAACCCTTGAGCGGTTGCTCACGGTTTCATGTAACTTTTTTTCTTTATTGAGGTATAATCATTGAACTTTAAAAAAAATTGTTTTGTTGTATTTTTTAAAAAAATATATTAATTATTGTAGTTTAACAACATTATGCAGTTTTTAATACAAGGTATTTTTTAAGTGACTCCGTGGGATCCCAGGTACCTTTTTTTAGAGGAAATTCTCTAAAAGAAAACAGATTACCACACTTTTTCCAAGCAAACGTCTTCGTTCTTTCCGGATTCCAAATGGAAATAAAGCTACCTTATGGAACAAATATTCGCCAAGAGTGTGATTGGTTTTTGATCAGAGGTCTCATTGAAACACCCACTTTCCTAGTTGAAGCCTTTCCCAAAACGTCTCAAAATAAGAAGCGAGCGCACAACTTGACGAAGGGAGAAAATCAGGCTCCCCAGAAAATGTTCGGCTGGGTTTACTTGGTGTGTGTGTTTTCAGAGTCTGTAAAAAAAGCAATCGCTTGACACACAGTTGTCTGATGAATCGAGTATTCCAGCCAAGTTATAAATCTCAGCAGTGGAGGTTTAAATGGCAAATGTTGGTGGGGACAGTGCCCGCGCTGCAGCACGACTCCGGGCGAACAAAGGAGCATTCATGAGTCTTGTCAGCCCCTTAATGCGCCACTTAACACACCAGCGAAACATAAGGTTCCTAGAGCTGTTAGCGAAGTTTATCTGGAAACCTCAGCGGCACAGAAAGAAGCATTAAAATCGACCTGGCCTCTTCCATTCATCGGACTTCCGAGACACCAAATATTATTTTGGCACATATATTTATTTCATTAGATAATAATGTGCTTTTACTGCTCAACAAAACTAAGAAACTTCAAGCTCGGTGTAGCACATGACCAGTTTGGTTTTTGTTTGCTTGTGTTCTTAAATTTCATTTTCTGTCTTAAAGCTCATATCCACCTCCTAACTAAAACAAACAACCATTACAAACCATGGTTTACTGTATAAATTTGATATGGTTGACTTTAAAAAAGGACAAAGAAAAGAAAACCAGGGGGCTGGCCTGGTGGCATAGTGGTTAAGTTTGCGTGCTCTGCTTTGGCGGCCCAGGGTTCACAGGTTTGGATCCTGGGTGTGGACCTAGCACCTCTGGTCAAGCCATGCTGTCGCAGTGACCCACATAAAATAGAGGAAGATAGGCACAGATGTTAGCTCAGTGAAAATCTTCCTCAAGCAAAAAGAGGGAAATTGGCAATGAATGTTAGTTCAGGGCCAATCTTCCTCACACACACACACACAAAAACCCCCAGGAAATCACAGGGGTCATAATGGAGCTGTGTACAGGCCGGCTCCTCCTCCGTGGGCTGAAATCTCATTTTGGGGCCTAATTAGAAAAGATTCCTCTTTGCTCCTTTCTCTACTGGATTTTAAGGAATGTGTTATAGAGATTGTTCTGCTGGAAAAGCAGAAATAAAAACAGTATGAGAATGGATTAATCTAACAGTTTTCAACTCCCCATTTTTAATTCTCCTAGCATTTGTCTATGGAAATACCTGAAACAGAATGCACATGCCCCACGAGCCTTTTTTAAAAAGACTTGAGTGGGGCTGGCCCCGTGGCCGAGTGGTTAAGTTCGCGCGCTCCGCTGCAGGTGGCCCAGTGTTTCGTCGGTTCGAATCCTGGGCGCGGACATGGCACTGCTCGTCAGACCACGCTGAGGCAGCATCCCACATGCCACAACTAGAAGAACCCACAACGAAGAATACACAACTATGTACCGGGGGGCTTTGGGGAGAAAAAGGAAAAAATAAAAAATAAAAATCTTTAAAAAGACTTGAGTGGCCAGCCCAGTGGCCTAGTGGTTAAGTCTGTATGCTCTGCCTCAGCAGCCCAGGGTTCATGGGTTCGGATCCCAGCTGCACACCTACACACTGCCCATCAAGCCACGCTGTGGTGGCATCCCACATACAAAATAGAGGAAGACTGGCACAGATGTTAGCTCAGTGACAATCTTCCTCAAGCAAAAAGAGGAAGATTAGCAACAGATGTCAGCTCAGGGCCAATCTTCCTCACCAAAAAAAAAAAAAAAAAAGGACTTGAAAACACAAGAGGAAGACTAGAGGCATACAGTGTTAATTCACTATAGGGCACTGTGCTGCCACCTTTTTGGAGTTTCCCTACCTTCGGGGAGACCCCTGTGCTTCCCTCTCCCACCCCACTCTCGCACAGGGCAGGTGGAAACCCAGGTGATGTTAGGCAATGTAGGGAGTGGACGGACAGCTGGATCAAGGTGTCCTCAGGGTGGGTTCCACTTACAGCCCTGCACTTAACTGCAGGCCAACATACTTCACTGGGACTCAGTTTCCCCATTTTGAAATAAGGGTGTTGAAGAAGACATTAGCAACTGTAAAAGTCCATGGCCAAGTTAAATCAAGTCACCCTTGGCATCGAAGCGGGTCTGCTAAAATAGTTTCTACGACAACGCAGAGAATTGCCACGCTGTTGCTCTTCCACTGCATCCCCTTATGGCTGGTCTTGGGGCTGCTTTCTTTCTAATTCTTTTCCTTTTCCTCTGGCTCCTGGCTCCTGTTTCCTCAACTGTATTCCTCGCTCTAACGCTATACTGCACCCCCCACCCCGCCTGTTTCACTTTTCCCTTCATCGTTCCCTCATCTTCCTGAAATCCAGCTCTGTCTTCACTCTTGTACCCTAGGGAAGCAATTTCAGAAAGCACTGCTTGATTTTTTTTTTTTGAGGAAAATTAGCCCTGAGCTAACTGCTGCCAATCTCCTCTTTTTGCTGAGGAAGATTGGCCCTGAGCTAACATCCGTGCTCATCTTCCTCCATTTTATATGTGGGACACCTACCACACCATGGGTTTGCCAGGCGGTGCCATGTCCACACCTGGGATCTGAACCGGCGAACCCCGGGCCACCAAAGTGGAACGTGCACACTTAACCTCTGCGCCACCGGGCTGGCCCCGCACTGCTTGATTTTAAATGACTTCTTCATTTGCTGTGTTACAAGTAGAAAATGCTGTTGTCAAATCAAGGTACATGACACTCTCCCTCAAGTTCAAAATGTTAGAATAATGTTTCTAATGTCAGGCACTATGTAGTTACTATATAAAGAGCTAACATAATGGGCCAGCCTGGTGGCGCAGCGGTTAAGTGCGCACGTTCCGCTTCTCGGTGGCCCCCAGGGTTGGCTAGTTTGGATCCCAGGTGTAGACATGGCACCACTTGGCAAAAGCCATGCTGTGGTAGGCGTCCCACATATAAAGTAGAGGAAGATGGACACGGATGTTAGCTCAGGGCCAGTCTTCCTCAGCAAAAAGAGGAGGATTGGCAGCAGATGTTAGCTCAGGGCTGATCTTCCTAAAAAAAAAAAAACAACTAATATAATTATTTGTAGGTATAAATCAGGCAAGATTAATTTACTATATTTTAAATTGTTTTATCTTAAAATATTTCGAGCTTAGAGAAAGTTACAGAAAATAATATCATAAAGTACCGCCCACTGATCCTTGTCAGATCTAAATATTTTGCTATGTTTCCTTCAACTTTTTAAAAATAGAATGTTACAGATGTAGTTAAAACCTTCTAAATACTCTTTCCCCGTCCCGTCGCTCACTCTCTGCCTGCTGTGTGTGTGCTGTTACACACCAAATGTTTTTTCCCTTGCATCTTTTTATAATTGTATTACCTATGAAAATGGAATAAATAAAACAGTATTGACATATATTTGTAAATCTTATATTAATGATATCCTACCATTGAAGCCGGGTACCTAAGGGTTACTTTAAATATTCAAAACGAACGTGATCGGGGCTGGCCCGGTGGTGCAGTGGTCAAGTTTGCATCCTCCTCTTTGGCCGCCCAGGGTTCACAGGTTTGGATCCCAGGCACAGACCTACACACTGCTCATCAAGCCGTGCTTGGTGGGGTCCCGTATAAATAGAGGAAGATGGGCACAGATGTTAGCTCAGGGCCAGTCTCCCCTCCCCCCAAAAAAGAACATGATTACCCTTGTTCCCAACATAGACATATATGAAAAGAACTTAATCTTGTTAGTTTGCTGTTTTCTTGTTTAATCTGAAGGGTGATTCAAGGGTCACAAGGATTTACGAACTTGTTTTGCAGAAGAAAAAGAATGCCTTTAAGGAAGTTATGATCACCAGACAACCAGCCCCCAGCTGCTGTTGAAGCCCAGAAGTCAGATTGCCCAAGGGCTTATCTGGAGTGAAAGAAATACGGATTCCCCTTTGGTTTCTCCGAAGCTCCTCCTGCAAGCTCCTTCGCTCTGTAAAGACCGCCTGCTTTCTTCTTTCTCAAGGCAGGTTTGAGAGCACCTATCCTCCTGCCTTCTGTTCTGGCCAATGCGAATAAACCTTTCTCCGTCTCCAAGCACCATGTCTCAGTGATGGGCTTACTGAGCATCGGGCACAGAAGTTGAGACTAAGAGGTTCTGTATCACCATCCTTCACTCCTGTTGAGATTTACCCATGCTGACAAATTTAGCTCAAGCTCATTCATTTTGACTGCTGTATAGCATTCTTTTATATGACCATACCACAATTTATTTATCCATTTTACTATTGGTGGACATTCAGATTGTTTCTAATTGTTCACTGTTACAAACGGTGTTAGAATAAATATTCACGTACCTGTTTCTTTGGGCACAGGTGTGAGAGCTGCTGAGGGTTATAAAGATGTACGTCTTCAACTAAATATGTATTCCTAAATTGCTCTCCCAGGAGAGCATTTGAAAGGGGGATGCAACTGAAGCTCCCACGAGCAGGGGGTTAGTTCACCCTGTTCCACATCCATACCAGCGCTGGACATCAGTCGACTTTCACATTTTCTTTATTGATCTCTTCGTCTATCCTGATGTCAGTGACACTTTGCACTGATTACATACCTTTATGGTAAATTTGGAAATCAGATAGTATAAGACTTTCACATTTTTTTCCAATCTGATGTATAGAAATGCTGGCTCACTCTGGTTATAATTTGCATTTCTCTGACGACAAGTGAGTTTGAGGATTTTTGTTCCATGTTAATTGAATTTTTTCTGTGACTTGCCTATTCGTATCCTTTGTCCATTTTGCCTTTGTTTTTATTCTACTTAGAATGTTCCTTTGTGGATTGTGTGAGATAAGTATGTAATTTTTTTTCCCATATGATAGATTAGTTTTTCCGCCACCAATTACTGAAGAGGTGGTCCTTTCCCCCAGGCATGTGTTGTGCCCTATACAGCTTCCATGTGTGAATGCCTTCATTTTGCCACTCTTTATTGGTGCTAGTGATCATTTTCCTATTACTGAACCAATATTAATTATAATAGCCACAATCTTTTTTTTTTTTTTGAGGAAGATTAGCCCTGAGCTAACTGCTGCCAATCCTCCTCTTTTTGCTGAGGAAGACTTGCCCTGAGCTAACATCCGTGCCCATCTTTCTCTACTTTCTATGTGGGACGCCTACCATAGCACGGTTTTTGCCAAGCAGTGCCATGTTCACACCCGGGATCCGAACCGGCGAACCCCGGGCGGCCAAAGCGGAACGTGCGCACTCAACCACTGCACCACCGGGCCGGCCCCAATGGACACAATCTTAATTATCATAGCTTTATAATAAGCTTTCTCACATGGTAGGGGAAGTTCCTTTATCTTCAAAAGCATCTCTTCACATAAATTTTAGAATTCACTTGCCAAAACCCTATAGAGATTTTGGTTGGAATTACAGTGAGTTAAGAGTTGAATCGGGAGAGAATGGATACTTTTACAATGTTGAATGTTCTAAAAGTAAGATATATCTCTACATTATATAGGTCCCCTTTTACTTCTTTCAATAGTTTCCGATTATTTTCCTAAAAGGTCCCTAACATGTTTTGCTAGATTTACTCCTAAGAATCTCATGAATTTGGGTACTATTACGTTGCCCATACGTAGAAACGCAATTCATTTTTTTTAAACTCTACTGTGATTTCTAATAATTTATCGATTCTCTGGATTTTCTATGATAATTTGTGATAATTGGTCATTTGTGCATTATTATAGTTTAGTTTCTTTTTTCCCAATCTTTGCCCTTTTTTTTTGTCTCAGTACTGTGACTTGAACTTCTAGTAAATGATGAATGTAAGCCGTGTTAACAGCTATCCTTGGCTTATGCTTGACTTTAAAAGTAATGGTCCTGGCAAGTCAGAACTAAGTATCATATTTGCATAGGTTTTAGTAGACAAACTTTACCAGAATAAGAAAGTATCTTTTTATTCAAAGAGCTTTTTGTTTTGTTTTAATCGAGAATGAATATTATCAATTGTAGTGTAGATTACATGAATATGTTTGTATTTATGTTCTTAACTGAGATTACCTCTAAATTTTCTTTATTTTATTTCCTTTTCTGATTGTGACATAAAGATTATACTAGCTTCATAAATTGTGTTGGTACACATTCTGTCTTTTTTTCGTAACTGAAATAGATTGTGTGAAATAGGATTATCTTCTTGTTGAAGGTTTGATAGAACTTTCTTGTGAAACTGTCCAGGCCTGACAGTATTTTTATAGGAAGAATTTTAACCTTGGATTAATTTATTTAAAGGTCAAAAGTCTACTCAGCCTTTCTATTTCTCTTGAGTCAGTTTTGATGTGACATTTTTCTAGGAAAAATTTCCATTTCATGTACGTGTTCAAATTGATTTACATAGACTTGCTCATAGCATTTTTCATTAGTATTTCAATCTCTGCTTTATCTGTAGTTTTGTCCTTTTCTCACTCCCAACATTGCTTCTTTGTGCTTTTTTCTCTTATTTTCTGAATAGTCTAGCCAGAAGTATGTTTATCCTGTTAACCTTTTTTTAAACATTTTAAACATTATATTCAGAGAACACATCCTATTATGACATTGATTATTTGATATTTGTTAAGATTTTTAGGGGCTGGCCCTGTGGCCAAGTGGTTAAATTTGTGGGCTCCACTTTGGCGGCCCAGGGTTTCACTGGTTCAGATCCTGGAAGCGGACATGGCACCACTCATCAGGCCATGCTGAGGTGGTGTCCCACATATAAAAAAATAGAGGAAGATGGGCAGGGATGTTAGCTCAGGGCCAGTCTTCCTCACCAAAAAGAGGAGGATTGGTGGCAGATGTTAGCTCAGGAGAAAGAAAGAGAGAGAGAGAGACAGAGAGAGAAAGAAACAGAGAAAGAGAGAGAGGAAGGAAGGAGGGAAGGAAGGAAGAAAGAGAGAAAGAAAACATCATAGAGTGGGTAGCTTAAATGACAGAAATTTATTTTCTCCCAGTTCTGATGGCTAGAAGTCCATGATCAAGGCTCCAGCTGATTTAGTTTCTGGTGAGAGCTCTCTTGTTGGCTCACTGTAGCTGACTTCACATAGCCTTTCCTTGGTATTTGCACGCTCACACGTGCCCACACACACACACACACACACAGAACAAGCTTTCTGGTGTCTCTTCTTATAATGATACTAATCCTATCAGATCAGGGCCCTACTCTTATGACCTCATTTAACCTTAATCCTTCCTTAAAGACCCCGTCTCCAAATACAGCCACATGGGGGATTGGGCTACAACACCCGAATTTGGGGAGGACACCATGTTCAGTCCATAACAGGATATTTGTGTCTATGCTGCCTTGCCCAACGCTTATAAGCAGGGTCAGGTTGACTTTTGAAATCTCATTTGGCAATCTATGTCTTTTTTAAAAATTTTGTTGAGGTCATAATAGTTTATAACGTTGAGAAATTTCCGTTGTACATTATTATTTGTCAGTCACCATGTATATGTACCCCTTTACCCCTTATGCCCACCCTCCAACACCCCTCCCCCTCTGGTGACCACTAATCTATTCTCTGACAATCCATGTCTTCTAACTGAGTGGTTTATTCCATTTACGTTTATCTGTAGATTTATTTCTCCCATCTTATTTTGTGCTCCTATTTACTCTGCTTCCTCTATGCATTTCCCCCTACTTTTACGTTTTATTTTGAGTTGGGTGAGGTTACATTATTTCCTTCTCCCACTCTACTGTTTTGAGACGTACATCCTATTTCTTTTACTGAGTGGTTACAGTTAAAATTTCAACCCACGTACTTTACATAACAAAGTCTCAGGGTAACCCCTATTTCTCAAGTACAGGCACCTTAGAATCTATTAACTGTGATTACTCTTTCCTATCTTACATGTTATTGTTGTCCAAGATTTCATTTTCCACATTGTTTTATTTTCCTGAATCAGTTATTCTTATTATTGCTGTTTTTTTTAATAAAACATTTGTTTATATTTAACCACTCATTGACTGATGTCTTTGCTCAACCTTTATTTTTGCATTGTAGATCTTCTTTCTGTGATTATATTCCATTGGCCTGAAAGACATCCCTTAATAATAGATTTCTCAATAACAGATCTTAGATTGATAAATTCTCACTATTTTTGTTTGGGAAAAAAATTCTTTATTTCACCCTCTCACTCCAAGAATAGTTACCCAGATATAGAGTTTTAAGTTGACTGGGTTTTTTTTGCAGCAGCTTGAAAACGCTGTCCCACTTCACCGTGGCTTCTTTTGCTGCTGTGGAGAAGTTTGCTCTTAATCTAATTGTCATCCTTGTGTATAATTTCTTTTTTTGCTTTGATTGCTTTGAACATCTTTTCTTTGTCTACGATGTGCTACAGTTACACCACCATGTGTCTCTGTGGATTTCGATTTAACCTTCTTAGTAGTCCTTGTGATATGCAAATCTGAGGATGCATGTCTTTCATTATTACGTAGTGACAGTTCTCGGGCGTTATCTCTTAATGTTACGGTTTGCGCAGCTGTGTTACGTGCTTCTCTTTGGTCATCACGCACATCTTGCAGGGGAGTACTGGTAGGTGCATCTATGTGTATGATACAGTAAGAACGTCCATTCTCCTCTGGGGTAAAAGCGTTAACACTTGGCACCTGAGCGCCAGCTCTATAATTTATGACGTCTGTGATAGTCAGGTTACCATGGTGCTGTCTGTTTTAGCCTCACTGTAGGCAATAATATCCATGAAATCAAGGTTTTGATGTGCTAGTTTTATTTTCCTAGCACACATTAAAACGATTATTAAAATGGAATCATTCATCCATGTGACAACCAATTAACATCATCTAATGTCCTCTACACGCACTTGAGAAATCCCGGTATGAGCTGAAGAAGCACGGCTGCCTTTTGCAGAGTGGCCGGCAAGGCTGACCTGTAGGTAATGGGAGCCGCCGAACATATTTAAGCAAGAGAGCAATATAATCACTCATTTCTTCTGCAAACATCGTATTAGAGATAGAGATCATGTTAGAGAATGGAGTAGCAAGGTACTGATGCTGAAAGCAAGCAGTTACATGTTGAGGCCAGTGTCGTGGCACGTGGGAAATGATGAGCACGCATGTCAACTCTGACTGCGGTTAGCCCGATGGAGATGGACGTGGGGAGCAAATTTCTAGGGTAGAACGGATAGGACTTAATGAACAATTGGGTGGGTGTAGGGTAGGGAAGAGGGCCTTCGGGGGGTTGGCTAGAAGCTGGTACTATTGACCAACATCAGCGAACGCCATGTGATAAACAGGCGTTTTGCTTTTGTCCCAAAGAGATGTGTTTGTAAGTCACCTGTCAGAAGGGACGTACTTTTAGGGATTAATGTTATTGCTTCTTTGGGTGAGTTATTATTTCCTTAACTTCCACAGTCCACATTGCAGGTGTTTCCAAAGTCTGTTAGCTTGAGGGGGCGGGGAGGGAGTCAGACTCAGGCTCTCCATAGCTTGAAGCTTCCATAAGTTTACAGGAGTGGGGATCCGGGAAAGCTTCATAGAAAAACATCTTGCCTGTTCAAAACTTACAAAAACGTTTGACCAGGTGCTATGTTGCCTCTCCGAGGGCCTAGGAAAGGGCTGGTGCGAGTGAGCGTCCCCGTGACTGGAGCTTCCTCACCTTCACGGTGAACACACCTCTGCTGCTGGTGACCCAGGAGAAAGGGAGACAGTCCCCTCCCTTATTCCAGACTCTGTCTTGGAAAACTGCTTCCTGAAGGAAACAAACACTGAACTCTGAAGAATAAACAGTTCTTTACATAAAGCCACCAGTGATAAACGCAAACCCTTTGGGTCAGAGGGTGGAAAACCAGCTTTACATCCCTGACCAGTTTCCTTCAGCCCCGTTCACGCAGTAAGAGCGCAGGCTTCACCGTTCAGATCTTCTGAGGCTCCCTGGTTGGAGACTCTTTCCTTTCCTAAGGCCACTCTGCTCCCGGCTCCCCATGGCTCCTCCTTTTAACCCTTTCCTCTCCTGATTATCTTCACTTCCTTCTTATTTTCTAGAATGTATCACTTCTTCCTTAAAAAATACGTCCTCTCCTGTGCTTAGTAACTTGCATAGCCTTGATCTGAGCCCCAGGTCAAGTCCTTCTCTCTTGTGTCTGGATTGTGCTATTGGGTACAAGGGGGAGAGCGAGCTTCCGCTCCCATGAGTGGGGCGGCAGAGAAGAGGAAGGTTCCCCCGCTCTGACTCTTCTCTAGTATCTCAGAACTTAGCTTGAAGACACGCACCTCTTGCTCCAAAACCCTTCACACGGTCTATGAGGGATGACTATTTCTACCACTGAAACAACTGGAACAGCGCCTGCCCCCTCCCACCATCTTCCTGGCCAGGGTTAACATTGGAATACCCTCTTTTATTAAATTCACAACAAAGAGCACCCTGCCCTAATTCTTAGGTTTCTCCACTGGCTATGGAAATTTGCGAAAGTTTGGAAAGCTGGAGGTGAGAAGGGAATTACTTCACTTTTTGACATAATGAGCTTGAGGTGTCTGTGGGACCTATAGGTCCAGCTGTTTAGCAATCAGTTAAAAGATGTGAATCTGGAGATTTCACGCCTACGTGGAAGATAAACAAGTGCATGGACAAGGAGAACAGTGCAGTGGTTACCAGGGGAAGGGGGTGAGGGGTGAGCACAGGGGGTGAAGGGAGCACCTATGTGGTGACAGACAAGAAATAATGTACAACTGAAATTTCACAATGAAGTAAACTATTATGAACTCAATAATAAAAAAAAAGATATGAATCTGGAGCTCCAGAGAGAGGTCTGGGTGGCTGATAAAGCTAAGGAGGCATGGACAGGTAAATGCTCATTTAATCTGGAAACTTGGAGGCAAGTGCCCCGGAGAGAGGGTCTACAGTGAGAAGAAGCATGGCGGAGAGCTGTTGGGAGCAAAAACCTGGAGGAACTGGGAAAAAAAGAAGGAGCCTGCAAGACAACTGAGGCCCAACCAAGCATTCAGAGGTGACCCAGAAATACAAACAGAACAATCATAGCAAACACATCCTGGTTAACACGGGCCACTGCCATCTGAGGCGCTTTCCATGCATTTATTCACTACATCCGACAACAGCCCTTGGAGGGAAGCGCTGTGAAGGTCTCCACCGTGAAAATCATGAGATGGAGGCAGAGAAAGTGGAAGTAGTCTTGATACAGGTCATACAGCCAGTAAGGTCTGGAGTCAGGATTCGCAATTAGACAGGCTCCAGCCTGTGCTCTGAGCCCCGTCTCTGTGCTGTCAATCGAGAAGCTGAGCAAGGAGACAATTTCAGTACTGCAGAGGGGTCAAGTGAAACGAGGACTCGACAGCATCCAAAGAGACTGAAGAATTATGAGATCAGTGGCAATCTTTTTAACTTTTAAAAACTTCTGGTATCATTGTCATACAACATTATATTAGTTTCAGTTGTACAATACAATGATTCGATATTTTGTATACATTGGGAAATGATCACCACGATAAGTGTAGTAACATCCATCACCATACATAGTTACAGATTTTTTTTCTCCGGATGAGGACTTTTAAGATCTACTCTCTCAGCAGCTTTCAAATATGCAGTACAGCATTATTAACTTTAGTTGCCATGCTACACGTTACATCCCCGTGACTTATTTATTTTATAACTGGAAATTTGTACGTTCTGACCCCCTTCAATCATTTTGCCCACCCCCTGTCCCCCACCTCTGGCAACCACCCGTCTATTCTCTGTACCTATGAGCTTGCTTTTTTTTTTTAAGATTCCACATATAAGTGCGTTCGTACAGTATTTGTCTTTCTCTGTCTGACTTATTTCACTCAGCATAATGCCTTCTATGTTGTTGCAAATGGCAAGATTTCATTGTTTTTCATAGCTGAATAATATTCCATTATATGTTACATTTTCTTTATCCATTCATCCATCAATGGACACAGGTCGTTTCCATCTCTTGGCTATTATAGATAACACTGCAATGAACATGGGGGAGCATATATCATTTGAAGTTACTGTTTTCACTTTCTTCGGATAAATACCCAGAAGTGGAATTGCTGGGTTATATGGCAGTACTATTTTACATTTTTTGAGGAAACTCCATACTGTTTTCCAAAGTGGCTGAGCAATAGAAACCTACTCAAGCTATCTTAAAAAATATATCATAAAAGGAGTTTATTGGAAGTAATTAGGTTTATCACAAGGAACCCCAAGGATAGGGCAACATGAAGGATTGGAAAACTAAACCTCGACTTTCCTTCTCGGGGCCTCTATGGCCCCTTGTGTTCACCCCACTTCTCTCTCTCTCTGCAGACCTCTTTCCTGTGCAGCAGTGTGCTCAGACTCACACATCCCAGCTCCAGCTTCAAATCTCTTCCCATTGTGTGTGTCTGGCGGAGAATGGCTAGGGTCATAATTCCAAACCTCTACGGGAGAAAACCAAGCTGGCTGCACAGGACAGGTGTGAAGCCCATGGTCTGACCAACAATGACCAGGGAGACAGAAGGAAGTGCTCAGAAATAGGGACACTGTCTTCAGGGGACAAGTAGTGACTTTGTACTAGGAATTATCCGGAAAAAGTAGAGTCACTCCAATTATGTGTGTAGATGACAGCACTGTTGGGTGTTTCAGAAATGAGACTTACGTGCAGAAAATCTTAAGCACATGGGACATAAATAGCCGTCCGTTGCCTTAAGATTTTTCCATTTTGACGTCTCTGTTTAATTGCTACATAAACTGCAAATGTAGGCAAAGACTCACTCTTTAATTTCACACAGTGAGATCTAACAACTATACTCAAGCCTCAGGAGTACAGTTGATGGTTTTCAACATTTATCTAAAAAGCTGAGAATTCTCATTTTTATTCACCAAACTCTCAGAGAGGAACCTATTAATTTTCGAGTTGGCTTCTCCTGTAGGTTCATGAGATTAAATGTAAGTTTGAGGATGTGACAGGGTTTCTTTCCCCAAACTACCATATTTGCTGGAGTATAAGACATGCTCCAAAGATGATTTTCATTGGGAAAATGAAGTACTTGTCATCACTCATATATTGATCTTACCTTGCTCTCCGTCCTTGCTTCCAGGACTCCTCCATCGGGTCCCTGACCTCAGGCTCCCAGTGCTCTTCAACTCCAGGAAGTTCTGCCCACTCTCTCTGCCTGACTTTTTCTCCCCGACATCCAGCTGAGGTCAGAGCCTGGGATCTCCACCACCGGGGAGGAAAGACCACATGTGAGCTATGCTGCTCTAAACACTCCAAACCAGTTTTAAACAACTAAGGGAAAAACGAAGGGCTGGCTAATGTATCTGTGGAATAAGCAAATTCAGATTCAGATGATGACAGATAATCTAGACAATTCAGTGTCTGGGCTTGTGTTCCTGAATTATCCAGAGAATTAGCATGGCAATTAAAACCCGCCACATAATTTCATCACCTTTCATTTTTCTCCCTGCAGTTGTAGTTTCTCAAGAAAAATGATGGCTATTTCCTTCTTTGGGGAGCAAACGTCCACCTTTACTTGACGGCCTCGTGCTGCAATGGGGTTCTGCAGACTCCTGTGTCTAATGGAGAAAGAGTCAGAAGGCGGAAGTTAGGATAGAATATTCAGCCTTTAGAGAATGAGGAGCCTTTGAGTTCAGACTTGCTTTACCTTGTTTAAATCATGACATGAATCACGATTGATTCATGGCCCAGCTATTTTATTCCTAAAGGGCTGAAATCTTGAATTCTAAATGGACAAGAGTATAAAAGAGAAAGTCCTTCTTTGAGAAGCCAGCGTTCTTTCGGATCACTCATTTCTGTATCTCGCCAAAAATGATCCTGCAAAGGGCTAATGATATATAATCTGATTTACAGAGCAACACAGTTCACATCATCTCATTTGGTTCTGCTAATAGGCTTACTGATTAGGCAGAGAGAAATGTATGTTATTCCCATTTCAAAAATAGAGAAAGTGGCACAAAGCCCTTTTAGAACCCTGGCCCACAGATCTTTGGCAAATCAGGAATTGAGCCCGTGGTTTTGATGCCCAGCTCACTGAGGTCTCCAGAGCTCTGTCCTGCCTCCCATGGGCCCACCTCCTGCTCTTTCCTATTTCCTCATTCCTCTGTGTTGAAATGCTCGATGCACTGGAAATTCCTTCTCTGGGATTCCAGTCTAGTCATTCCAGCCTTTTGGAAGTGACTGTGAAATGACTGACCCTTGTTTTGTGGTTCGTGTCGGGGTGTTTCAGCGTTGGGCAGTCCAGAAGATAAGTTAAGGGTGATAGAGACTTGAGAGAGGTCCCCAGGAGGTGGGACGGGACTGCAGAAAAGGAGGTGAGCAAGCACTGAATCATCAGTAACATCAACTCCACCTACAGAGGTTCCCCTGGAATCTACTACGTGCTTAGTCCGGGGACATGAGACCCAAACGAACAAACAAATAAATAATGGTGACATCAGCACTGCTGTCAAGGAGCATATAATGAGACATGTGACAGTAAAGGACAACATGAAGTAACAAGGCTGGGTGTACGGTGACCACATTCTTCACATGAAAATTGGGTTGTATGGTAGACTTATGGGGATGTATGGGAACAGAATATCTTATTTTATTGCCAATCAGCAACACCAGAACTCAGAGCAAGGAGCGATTCTTCAGAATCTGGCCGGTTGGTTAGGCTTTGTGGAGGAGGTGGGGGCTTGAAGGGAAAGCCTCAAAGAACATCGGAGCATCAACGAGCAGAATGGAGGCAAGGAAGTCATGCCAACAACAGAGGAAATGACGCGGATGTGGGGAGTCACACGTCATGTTGGCTGGAATAGAGGGAACAAGTAATTCAGAAATAAACTTGATTACCTAATAAACGTAAACGAAATGTTAACATTGGTTCCCTCAGGGGAGCAGCAGTGAAGGGACGGTGTTGAGGCAGAGGTGGAGGAAGAGGAGAGAACGAGCTTTGTCTTTGTCTACTGGAGGGTGTGTGAGGGCCAGGAGGTAGAGAGCCTTGAATGCCGGCTAAGGAGATAGGACTTGTCTTTTCTACCCTGTAAGTTACTTTTTGAGCAGGATCCATAGTTTTCAGGGCTTTTACTAAATCTAAGACAACATTCCAATCTGTCATGCAATTGAGAGCTCCTCTCGTGCCCTCAGCTCAGGCCAGAGCTGTGGTTTGGGGAGCAGCAGTGGCTGAGGTTCTGGTCTGTTCCCATTCTGCGTCCTCCCACGGCTGCTCTTGGCTTCTGTAGAGTTGGAAACAGTGGTGGAGAAGGGATGAGCAGGAAAGAGGCAAAGCCTGTTTCTCACATCTGGTGATGTTCGTAATTCTCTTTTGGCTGCCTAGTGCGGGGCAGCCCTTATCAGCTCCATCCTCTGGGGTTTCACCCGCAGCCTCTCTCTGTTGGGATCTTCCAACCCAGACAGTTCTTAGATGGGGTCTTTCAAGGCCATCTTTTCCCAGCTACCCGTCGCGGCATCCACTAGGTCCATAGGAAACATTGCACATCCTTACACAGGAATTGGATGACGGCTCCCCGGAACAGCAGATGCTCCCATTGCTGTCTTTCCTCCTTGCCCTAAGCCACGGGCCACTCTAGCTGGGCTCCCTACCTAGGAGTTTCCCAGGGGAGAGGTAGGCACTAGTCTCTACTTTCATCCTGCGTGACCCAACTTCCTGGGGACGTTGCATTGTGACAGCACAACTTCCAGCTGGAAAATGAGGGACCAAAGTCCCTCTTGTAGATAGCACCAATCTCTATAAACGGGTCCACTGGGATCCCTTCTTTTGGTTTGGAGGTGGGAGGGGGAGCGCCTTACAAGACTTTCAACTCATGTGAATTCTCTTACTACCAAGGATCTCATTAATGAGTCTCTTCTTCTTTTATAAAGGTTGGAAATGGGGGATGGTATTGATTATGGATGGACCAGTTTAATTAGTTAGTTAGTTCCGATTGGATGCGTCTGATATCTCTCTTAAATATAGGCACATTTGTCACCCGTTGTCCCTAGCTTTGAGGTTATGGCTGAAATTTTGAGACAAAATCTCATTCCACGTCCTGAGACATGGGCAATGGGAGTCTGAGGAAGAGGAAGACACGAGGAAAGGGAGCACTCTTAAATCTCTCTGCAGGAAATTTGCCTGGGACTCTGGCGGTCTGCCGATGAGCCCCTGCAAGCCATCCGAAATGATAACTTCCCCTTGTTGGCTAGTTTGCAGCACTCTGGCTGCCTGAGCTTGACTCCAGCTGGTGCTCACAGGCCCTGATGTTTGCAGTTTTGTCTCTGGGCATCATTGGTAGCACATTTCCAGCCACCCGGAGTCAGCGTGCCTCTTTCCTGCTTTGCATAGGGGTCATTGTGACACTATTTTCTATCAGTTGCCGTCTAATATTCTCTCAATGAGCTTAAGCAAATATTTATGCACCTAAATTTGAGTATTAGTTTCTCTCCTAAGTTATCTTCCTTAAAGTAAATCCATTTGAAGCCAATAATGCCTGTGCACAATCCCCAAAATGAACATCCAGGGTATTCTTCTTTGAGAGGTGCTCTTCGTGCAGAATGTGGCATCCATTTGAGGTATCATGGGGAAAACTTGGGGTTTATGTTTTTCATTTCTTTTATTTTATTTTATCTGCTGAGGAAGACTCGCCCTGAGCTAACATCCATTACCAATGCTCCTCTTTTTTTGCTTGAGGAAGATTAGCCCTGAGCTAACATCCCTGCCAATTTTCCTCTATTTTTTTGCATGTGGGACCCTGCCATGGCATGGCTGGTGAGTGGCGCATGTCCGTACCAGGGATCTGAACCTGCCAACCCGGGCCACCAAAGCAGAGCACCGGGGCACTTTAATCACTTGGCCACGGGCCAGGCCCAGGGGTTTATGTTTTTTAAAAAAATTCTTTACTTGATTTTTTTTACCATTACAGCAGTTGCCCACCCTTCTAATAACAAGTGAAATAACAGGGAACAAGCATCTATAAAAGACAGCGCTAATTCTCTCCTCTTCCTCCACCTCAGCCCCAACACCATCCCTTGCCTGCCACTCCCCCAGGCAACCAATGTTAATATTTGGTTAATACATATACAGCTATGTATTCAGATACATGAGGGATTTATTTATCATGGAAACATAATCATACTCCATACACTTCCAGATTTTTGAAGATTCGACACCGTGTCCTGATTTTCTTTTACACCCCCTCAGTCCATGCATTCCAACTTACTGTTTCCATTTGCTGGTTTATTGTAGACTTCTCTGCAAGTTAGTAAATATATATCTAAAAGAATACTCTCTAATTTCTTTATATATAATCTCTCTTTCTTTCTCTCACACACACACACGTTATTTTACATAGAAGAGTTCATTTCACATAGAGTATGTTCATTTTGTTTAGTCTTTCCATTTTCTTTCTATCTTTCTTTATTTGCCTCCCTGCCTTCTCTCTTCCCCCCCTCCCCCATTCCTTTGCCCCACTCATTTCTCCTCTAGGGAACTTGTATGAACAATATGATGTATAGTTTCCTATGTTTTTCTACAGATTCATATAACCATACATAGATATGTTGATTTAAAAATCATTATTTGGGGGCTGGCCCGGGGGCATAGTGGTTAAGTTTGCGCGCTCCGCCTTGGTGGCCCCAGGTTCGCAGGTTTGGATCCCGGGCGCAGACCTAGCACCATTCATCAAGCTGTGCTGTGTGGCATCCCACATAAAATAGAAGAAGATTGGCACAGATGTTAGCTCAGGGCCAATCTTCCTCACACACACACAAAAATCATTATTTGCTTTGCAAAATTGAGATTATATTATATACTCTGCTCTCATACCTTAGTTTCTCATGCAATAATACCTCACTGAAATTCCTGATGTTGACTGGCAGAATGCAAATGCATTCTTCTTCATGGCTGCATAATATTTCACAGTGTGGATGCATGTAATATATTCACGTGTTCTTCTCTCAGTGGACATTCACTTTGTTTCAAATCTTTTTCACTATGAATAATGCTGCAATGAACATCATTATACATATACCCTGGGGACTTTTATTTCTGGGAAACAGATTCCCAGAAGGATTGCAGGGTTGAAGACATGGACGTAGTTTTCATTTTAATACATGTTTCCAGATTCCTTTCCAAAAGGCTTCACATGTCCACAGAAACATATGAGAGTAATTTTTCCCCTGAACACCAGAAATAGGTGTCATCACTCCTTTTAACTTTTGACAATCTAGTGAATAAAGAGACTTTTACTGTTATTTTAATTTGCATCTCCCTGACCACTAGTGAGTCTGAGCATCTCTGCATGTCTCTTGGCATTCTGTATGGAACATCCTCTGTCCATTTTTGGGTTGTGTGTATGTGTGCCGGGGTGGGGATGGGGTTCATTTATTTATCAGCTTGTTACAGTTCTTTGTATATGATAGACGTTAGCCCTTTTATTGTCATAAGCATCATTTATTTGTTGAATTTGTATTCGGTATAGTTTGCCATTCATTCAACAAGTTTTTAATTTTCATATTGCCAAATATGTCTTCTTGGAAACTAGCATCTGGATTTCCTCTCTTAGTTGAGAAAGCGTTTCACCCTGAGTTCATATGTTGTCACCTAGGTATTCTTGTGATTTTAACTGTTTTCTAATTTATAGGGTATGACTGTATTTTTTTTCAGATGGATAAGCAGTCATGCCAGCACCATATGGTAATAAACTATGCTTTTCCGCCCAATGGAAATAGTACCTTTGTCTTATATTGAGTTTACATACAACCCCTGGGATCTATCTTGGGACTCTGATGTGTTCTATTGGCCTGATTGTCTGGTCTCAGTCCAGTGCCACAGAGATGTGATGGCACTGGCCTTGTGGGTGCATTCTGATATCTTGTGAGGCAAATTCTCTCACCATTCTTCATTTTTATATGCCTTTTATGTTCTTGAGCTTTATTCTTCCATATGAGCTCTAAGATATTTTGATCCATCATCCTCTCAAGTAAAAACAACAACAACAACCCTGGTTAAAATTCTAATTGGAATTGCACTGAATTTGTATCTTAATTTTGAGAGATTTGCCATTTTCTAAACGTCTTCCCACTCGAGAACATGGTAAATTGTTCCGTTTGTTCAGATCTTGTTTGAAGTCCTTCCATAAGATTTTTCCTTGTCTTCACATAGGCCCTATGCCTTTTTTTAAAATATAGCTACATATCTCCAATAACAAATGGCATTTAGTTCCCTCATTTTTAATGCCCTTTGAAATTCTGAAAAGATTCAGAAGCTATCTACTACTTTTTGATGGAAGATTTAATTGAGATAACTATAGTTAACATGCAGTTATAAGTAATAATGCAGAGAGATTCCGTGTGCCTTCTACCCAGCTCCCCCAATGGTAACATTGTGCAAGGCTAGGGTACAACATCACAAGCAGGGCATTGACTTTGTCCAATCCACCAGTGGAATTCAGATTTCCCCTGTTTTACTTGTATTTCTTTGTGCGTGTGTGTCTGTGTATTTAGCTCTACACAATGTTACTACATGTATAAATTGGTGTATCCACCATCATAGTCAAGATACTCACTCAATACAAGTGGGAAAAAGAAAAGATACTAAACACTTCCATCACCAGTAGGATCCTTCATGTTGCTCTTTCATAATCACATGAACCCACCCCCTTGTCCTTATCCCCTGGCAGCCACTAAACTGCTCTTCATTTCTGTAACTTTGTTATTTCAAAAACGTCATAGAAACGGAATTATATAGTATGTAACTGTATGTTTGGGATTGCCTTTTTTCCCCTCAGCGTAGTTCCCTGGAGATTCATGCAAGTTGTTTTGCATAAATCAATAGTCGATTTATTTTTATTGCTGAGTAGTATTCCCCAGCATGTATGCGCCACAGTTGGTTTAGTCATCCACCTGTTGAAGCACATTTGGACAGCTTCTGGGATTTTTGGCTATTAGAAAGAAAGCTGCTGTGGATATCCATGTACAGGTTTTTTGTGTGAACGTAAGTTTTCCTTTCTCTGGGCTAGATGCCCAAGAGTGCAATTGCTGGGTTGTATGGTAATTGCATGTTTAGTTTTATAAGAAACTGCCATATTATTTTTCAGAGTGGCTGTACCATTTTACATTCCCAACAGCAATGCATGAGTGATCCAGTTTCTCCACATCCTTGCCAGCATTTGGTGTCACTAATTTTTATTTTCACAAACTGATAGATGTGTATCGAAATCTGACGACAGGTGTAATTTGCATTTGTGATGGTCAATGATGCTGAACGTCTGTTCACGTGCTTGTCTCATATCTACAGATCCTCTTCAGTGAAATGCCCGTACATGTCTTTCCTCATTTTCTAATTGGATTGTCTGATTTTTTTACTGTTGAGTTCGAAGGAATTTTTATATACTCTAGATGCTAATCCTTTGTCAGATATGTGGTTGGAAATATTTTCTCCCAGTCTGTAGTTTATCTTTTCATCTTCTTTATACAGGCTTTGGGAGAGCAAATTTTATTTTATTTAAAAAAAAAATTTTTTTTGAGGAAGTTTAGCCCTGAGCTAACTGCTGCCAATCCTCCTCTTTTTGCTGAAGAACACTGGCCCTGAACTAACATCTGTGCCCATCTTCCTCTACTTCATATGTGGGACGCCTACCACAGCATGGCTTGTCAAGCGGTGCCATGTCCATACCCGGGATCCGAACCCGCGAACCCCAGGCCACCAAAGCAGAACATGTGCACTTAACCGCTGCACCACCAGGCCAGCCCTTGTTTTTTAAATTTTGACGGGGTCCAGTTCATTAATTTTTCCTTCATGGTTCATGCTTTTGGTGTCAAGTGTAAGAACCTGCCTAGTCCTATATCCTGAAGATTTTCTCCTCTTTTTTTCAAAAAGTTTTACGGCTTTACACTTTACATTTAAGTCTGAAATCCATTTTGAGGTCGTTTTTGTATAAGCTGTGAGATTTAGGTCCAGATGTTTTTTTCTCATGCATGCCCATTTGCTCCACACCGTTTGTTGAAAAGGCTATTCTTCGTCTGTTGAATTTCTTTTGCATCTTTGTCAAGAATCTCTCAAGCACAGTTGTGTGGGTGTATTTCTGAGTTCTTTGTTCTGTACCTTTGAACTGCATGTCTTTCCTCCTCCAAGACCGTGCTCTCTCAAAGCCTCAGTACCAGGTAGAGTGATTCCTCCCATTTTATTCTTGCTTATCAAGATTTTTTTTAGGGGCCGGCTCCGTGGCCCAGTGGTTAAGTTCGCGCGCTCCACTGCGGGGGCCCAGGGTTCAGATCCTGGGCACGGACGTGGCACCGCTCGTCAGGCCACGTTGAGGCGGCGTCCCACATCCCACAACTAGAAGGACCTGCAACTAAGATATACAACTGTGTACGGGGGGGTTTGGGGAGATAAAGCAGAAAAAAAAAAAAAAAGATTGGCAACAGTTGTTAGCCCAGGTGCCAATCTTTAATAAAAAAAAAAAAAGATTTTTTTTAGCTATTCTAGGACCTGTTCCTTTTCACATACATTTCAGAATAAGCTGTTTATATCTACCAAAAAACTTGCTGGGATTTTGATAGGAATTACATTAAAGGTATAGATCAGTTTAGGGAGAATTGACGTCTTTACTTTGCTTAGTCGCTCAGTCCATGAACACAGTATGTCACTTCATTTATTTAGGTCTTCTTTGATTTATTTCATCAGCATTTTATAATTTTCAGAATACAGATCGTGTACACGCTGGTTAAATATATTCCTAAGTATTTCATTTTCTTTGGCGTGATTGTGAATGGTACTGTGTTTTAAATTTCATTTCCCACACGTTCATTGTTAGTATGTAAAAATGCGATTGGTTGTCGTGTGTGGAGTTTGTATCCAATGATTCTGCTGAACTCAGTTCTAGGAGGGTTTCGTTTTTTTGTTATTGCTGAGGAAGATTCACCCTGAGCTGACATCTGTTGCCAATCTTCCTTTATTTTGTATATAGGATGCCAACACAGAATGGCTGACATGTGGTGTAGGTCCATGCCCGGGATCTGAACCTGCGAATCCAGGCCACCAAAGTGCAGCACACTGAACTCAACCACTACGCCACCGGGCCAGCCCCAAAGGGTTTTATTTTCTGTTTTTTGCAGATTCCTTGGGATTTTCTATGTAGACAATCATATTATCTGCAGATAGGCATGGTTTTATTTCTTCCTTTCTGGTTTGTAAGCTTTTTATGTTTTTTTCTTGCCCTATAGCAGTGACTCGATTTCCAGTCCGTGTTGAACAATAATGGTAAAAATGGACCTCCCCACCTGGTTCCCAATCTTAAGGAGAAAGCATTTAGTCTTTCACCATTAAGTATCATTTTAGCCATAGGATTTCATAGATGTTCTTTACTAGGTTAAGGTAAGTCCTCTCTATTCCTATCTTGCTGAGAATTTTTTTTTTTTTTTTTTTTTTTACCATGAATGGGTGCTGGAGTGTGTCAAATGCCTTTTCTTTGTTAAATGATATGATCAGAATGATCATATGATTTTTCTTCTTTAGCCTACTGACATAGTGGATTACATTGGTTGGTTCTCAAACTTTGAACCAGCCTTGCATACCTGGATTAAATCCCAGTTGGTCATGGTGTATAATTTTTTAAATACTATGTTGGATTCATTCTGCTAATTTTGGGGGGAATTTTTGCATCTAAGTTCATGAGAGATATCGATCTGTAGTTTTCTTTTTCTTACTGTCTTTGGTTTTATATAGAAGTATATTGGTGTCATGACACGAGTTGGGAATTATTCCCACTGTTTCTATTTTCTGGAAGAGACTGTGTAAAACTGGTGTTAATTCTTTAAATGTTTGATCAAACTCTCCACTGAAGCCATCTGGGCCTGCAGATGTCTTTTGGGGGAACTTTTAAAGTACAGATTCAATTTTTTAAGTGGTTATAGAACGATTAATTTGTCTATTTCATCTTGATCGAGTTTTGGTAGTTGGTGGTTTTTAAGAAATTGGTCCATTTCTTTTAAGTTGTCAAATTTATGAACATAAGGCTGCCTGTGGTATTCCCTGCAGGATCTGCAGTAGCATCTCCGATGTTCTGTTTTACATCATCTCTGTTTTTATCTTTATCAGTCTCGCTAGAAATGATCGATTTTATTGATTTTTTTGACGAACCAGCTTTTTTACTGATTTTCTCTACATTTTCACCGCATAATGACATTTCAACGGACTGCATATATGATGGTGGTCCCATAAGATCAGTACCATATAGTCTGGGTGTATAATAGGCTATACCATATAGGTTTGTGTAAGCACACTCTTGTCATGTTCACACAATGACAAAATCACCTAACAATGCATTTCTCAGAACGTAACCCTGTCGTTAAGAGACGCATGACTGTATTTTTACTTTCTTTCTATTGTTTGTGTTTTTTAAAATTTCCATTGAGACTTCCTCTTTGACCCATGGGTTAATATGGATTATTGATCCATAGAAGTAAATTGCTTAATTTCCCCATGTTTAGAGGTTTCCTGCTGTCATTTCTAATCTGATTCCAATATGGTAAAAGAATGCACTCTGTGTGGTTGCAATTATTTAAAGTTGGCTGAGGTTTGTGTTATGGCCCAAGAGATGGTCTGTCTTGGGTGCTTAAAAACAAAATGCATATTCTGCTGTTATTGGGTGAACTAGTCTATCTATTTCAATTAGCTCCCATTGGTTGGTTGATTGTGTCGTTCAGATCTTCTATATCCTTGCTGATTTTCCGTCTATTAGTTCTATCAGTTATTGAGAGGGTGTGTGCCTTTCTTTTAAATTAATTACTAGTTATTTCACAGAGTTGCTATTGCAAAGGAAATTTATCCTATTCCCATTTTCTGGGACTCATTGGTCATATTGAGAAAAGTTATTGATTCTTAAAATAACTTAGCAAATGTTCTTACTAATCCTACTAGTGTTTTTTTAGGCTTACAATCAAGTCTATTGCAAAAAATTTTATCTTGACTTTTCCAATGTTTATAACAACTTTTTTATTGACTAGCACGTCAAAGAAAACATTGGACGATACTTGAAGCGGTAGGCATCCCTGTCTGGATCCTGACTGTAATCGACTTGGTTTTAGTATTTCGCACTCTACAATAATATTTGCTGATTTTGGGTATTCTTTGTTATGTGGTCAATTTCTGCCAGTTCTGCCTTCTTTAAAGCTTTATTACAAATGGCTACTGCGTTTTATCGAAAGTCTTTTGAGCAACCATGTGAATGTTATATGTTTTTCCCTCTAATTTATGGATGTAAAGAATTATGTTGATAGATTTTCTCAAACTGAATCACCCATGTATTCTTTGATTAAACCTTACTTGGTCAAAAATCACTGGGTTCATGAGTAAAATTGGTCTGTAGTTTTCCTTATTGCAATAGCTTCAGCAGGTTTTGTATGAAAGTTAGGCCAGTGTAATAAAATGAATTGGGAAGATTTTCATCTTTCTTATTGTCTGGAATAGTTTAAATAACATTGGATTTATCTACTCTTTAACATTTTTTTTTTTTTTTTTGAGGAAGGTTAGCCCTGAGCTAACATCTGCTGCCAATCCTCCTCTTTTTGCTGAGGAAGACTGGCCCTGAGCTAACATCTGTGCCCATCTTCCTCTACTTTATATGTGGGACGCCTGCCACAGCATGGCTTGCCAAGCTGTGCCATGTCTGCACCTGGGATCCGAGCTGGTGAACCCTGGGCCCCTAAAGCAGAATGTGCACACTTAACCGCTGAGCCACTGGGCCGGCCCGTACTCTTTAACATTTAAAGAATTCAGCTCTTTTAAATGATAACTCTTTAATTATTTTTCCAGTCTCCTATGGTGACTTTCAATTTCTTCTGGGGTTAATTTGGGTCATATTGTCTCAAACTTATTTTCATCTCTTCTCTATAAATAGTTAATTTTTCTTTCTCCTTCCTAGTCTGGTCTATTTCTCTTTTTTCTTAAATAAGGCTATATGAGGAATTTATTTGCTTGATTATTCTTTTCAAAAACCAGCTTTTGAATTTATTTATCCTTTCTATTAATTTTGTTTTCTATTTCACTAAGTTCAGCTTTTATCTTTATAGTAACTCCATCTTTTTACTTTTGTTTAGTTTATTTGTTATTCTAATTTCTTAGCTAATTTTTAATTAACTAACTAATTAGAATGTCTTAACTCTAACTTTATTCTTTTATTTTTCTTTCTCTTCTTTAATAATGAAGACACTTAGTTTTCCTCCGAGTTCAGCTTTTGCTGATTCCTTAGCTTTATTATGAAGTGTTCATTTCAAAGCGTTTTAGATAGTTTGTGATCAGGGCAATATTAAAAATACCTAACAACCAGTATTTGTGAGCACCCACCAATCAAGATGGATGTTAGCCATTAACACTATTTTAGCTGTATCAATGCACATTTGATGGATATCCACTCCCATTTATAATTCCAGCTCCCATTTCCTCTTTGGACCAAAGATAATCTAGGGGTGTGTTGGTATGTGTGTTTACTTCCAGGCAATTACACAGCACGCATGTAGTTACACAGCGCACATTTCCAAGTAGGTCCAGCTCTACGTCATGGAATGCTATGAGGATTAAATGAATTGTTCCATGTAAAGTGCTTCGACCAGCACCTGACATAATGAAGTTTTAAACAATGCTAGCATATATATTGCTAGGTGTTTTTACTTTGAGTCACTTTTTTCTTATTTATTTTGTGGATCAAAGGATGGACATCCTTTTCCTGAGGAATGCGAAGCTCTATGTATGTCTATTAAATGTAGTGCATTGATTCGCCTCTTCCATATTTCCTTAGTTATTTTTGTTTATTTTGTCCAATTCTGAAAAAGGTATGCAGAAATTTCTCCACACAATTGAATTTTTCTCAGGTTTTCTCGTATTTCTATTAGCTTTTACTTTATCTATGCATCGCTTTGAAATACATTAACAATTTTTTTTGACACTTCGAATTCCCCTCTCCTTGAAGGTGGACTGGATTGAGCGACTTGCTTCTAAGAAATAGAATGATGCCATCCACGTGACTCTTGAGGCCTCATCTGGGTCTCTCTCTCTTGAGGATGGCGAGCTCTGGGAGAAGCCAGCCAGCATATCATGAGGACATTCCAGCAGCCCTGGGAGAGCCCACGTCAGAGGAACGGAGGCCTCTCACCAACAGCCAGCCAACCTGCTGGCCAGATGAGTGACCCATCCTGCAGCCTCAGTTAAGCTGTCGAATGGCTGCAGCCCTGGCCCATTCATGAGTCCATTTTGTACAAGACTTTAAGCCAGAGCTCTCAGCTAAGCCACTCTTGACTCACAACAACTGAGAGATCATAAATGCCTCATGTTGTTTCAAGCCACTAAGTTTTGGGGTAATTTGTTACACAGTCATAGATAACTAAAACAACATAGATACGCTCTCTTCAGATTACTCTGTTATTTAGTGTCCTTTCTCAAGTCTTTTCCTCAACTGGTGGGACATCCATGATATATTCTCTGAATCCTTGTATATTTACAAATATCTTTCTTTCATGCTAACGGGTGAATGATAACTTGCCTGGGTACAGAATTCTTGGATCTCAGTCCTTTTCTCTCAGTACTTTGCAGAGTCTGCTCCTCTATCTTTGAGCCTCCAAAGTTGAAGATAAATCACACACCTATTCTTTTTCTTTGTAATTTACTTAATTTTTTTGCCTGGAAACATGTAAGATTTTCCTTTATCTTGAAGTTCAAGAATTTTGTATCCACATGCCTGGATGTGTTTCCCATTGATTACACCTGGAACTTAGTGAGCCTTTCGAATTTGCAGACTCCGGTCTTTTTCAACACAAAAATATTTTCTTCTATTATTTTCACTCTTCCATCTTATCTTTTTCCTCCTTCTAGAATCTATCCTCCAGGGTCTAGCTTTTAAATCTCTTATCTTTCAGCTGTTGTTGTTTATTACAATTTCTCCCTCTTTGTATTTTTGATGTCACTTGAGATATTTCTTCCATTGAGTTTTCCAAGCTTCTACTTTGAGTCTCAATAATGGCTTTCGTTTTATTAAATTTTAGTCTGAAACCATGGTTTGATTTTTCTCCAGAGAGTCTCTTTGGTGCTGCACTCAGCTCTCCTTAGTGTTCTTAGCAATTTTTTTTTTAAATATTGGCACCTGAGCTAACATCTGTTGCCAATCTTCTTTCTTCTTCTCTTTCTCCTTCTCCTTTTTCTGCCTCTTCTTCTTCCTCTTCTCCCTCCTTCTTCTCCCCAAATCCCCCCAGTAAATAGTTGTATATTCTAGTTGTGGGTCCTCTGGTTGTGCTCTGTGAGATGCCGCCTCAGCATGGCTTGATGAGCGGTGTCATGTCCGTACCCAGGATCCAAACCAGCGAAATCCTGGGCTGCCGAAGCAGAGCGCACGAACTTAACCACTCGGCCACAAGGCTGGCCCCTTTAGTGATTTTTTTCTTGCTGTACAAGTTTTTATCCGTCTCTTCCAGCAGCTCTGTTTCATATGGGACTTTATCTAATTGTTTGATCTTCTCTTTCTATTTCCGGTTGTGGATTTCTTGGGAGTAGCTTAAGTACCAGCAGCCCTGAGAGAGTGGACGTCAGCAGTCTCTGATGTCTGGTGGTAGAGCAGCAGATAGGTCCTCAGGAAGGAAGAAAGGACCCCCCTCCACTCCCTGATCTCCTCAAGTTCTCCTGGCCTGTTTGGTTTGTCCCCAGCTCCTTGGGGTCAAGGAGCATATGAAGACCTACACTGGGCAGAAATCAACCTGCTGGCAGGCCAACTATCGTGGCACCACCATGGGGACCAACTATGAGGGACCAGCATTTTCAGGTCTCCCCATCAGGCCTATCCCACCCTGACCCCAGCTTCTGTCCTGCCCTCAGTGAAGAAAGCATCTCATCAGGTCTATGATTCTCACCCTCCAGATCCCTCCTGCCCACTGAGCGGCCCCAGCAGATGCAGCTGGAAGGAGAGGGAACGTGAGAGACATCGAGCTGCCATCTTCCCCTTACACAAAGTTGACATTCATTATTTTTCCATATTCCTCTAGATCATCTTTCACGCTAAATAGATAATGTACAAATAAAGTCTTTGTGAGTCATTTCAACATAAAGTACGCTTGGAATTAAAATTTCAAGGAAGATTTCATATATTCCTTACAGAACTCAAACCAACCAAGTGATTTTTGTTCAAACTCCCCAACGTGAATATTTATTTGTATGTAGACATCAAGCAGGAGAAATGTCGAACCCGGCACCACAGCTCAACAAATGGCAGAATCTATGGTTTTAGAATGGAATGGTTAGTTGATCGCTATGCAAACCTCAGCATATTTCTTCTCCTTCTTTTTCATCCTCCAGAAAGCTATAATTTGAATTTAAGAGCAGTAGTTAGGAGCAAAATGCTAATCAAAATCAGAAAACCCTGCATTAACTCCTCTCACGAGTGAGGCACCATGTAAAACAGAACTCGCTGTCCATCTTTGAAGACCTGAAGCACTTTTTCCAACCTCAGCACCAGCCCTTTGGAGGTCCCAAATTGCTTCTCGCAGATCTCAGGATTTTCCCAGATTGCTTCCCTTCTCAGCTATGGCCAGTCAAATTTCTCTTCCAGAATTCCTTTTTCTTCAAGGTTGGCCCCAAAGGGGGCTACTCCTGCTATTTTTGAAGCCAATATTTGAGCCTTTTCATTTTTAGGGTTTTCGCTGCTCCACATTATTGAGAAACAAGGGATTGAAAATAAACAAATGTTGGAAAAGTTACAGAAGTTTAAGATTTCATGAAAAGTGATCTTGAATACGTGTCCGTAGGCGGCAGTACATCGTGTCTGAGGCTGGGAGCCTGATCTAGCCCATTTCTTTGGTCGCTGACGTTCAGACTGCTGCCTTGGGATCCTCTCTCTCCTGTTTCCTGTCCCTCTTTATTCCTCTGGCTCAGCTGGGCAAGATCTTCCTTTCTCTGCCCCACCCTGGGCCCCTGCCTCTTCTTTCAGGCTCAGATATTCCCATAACCTTGTTTGAATAGAATTTTAGGTGTGCCCTCGTAGTTCATCCAAATGTGTACAGACACGCGAAGTGGGTCATTTACATCCTGAGAGAAGTTCTGGGTCTGTAACCTTCCCACAGGACGCGTCACTCTAGGTTATTCCTGAACAAGTGTCACAGACTGGAGGAATTAGGAAGTGGTCAGGCTCACGTGTAATTCACAGCTCCAAATCTAAGTAGGATAATGCAAGTTTGAGAAGCGGTTCAACGAAAAGTCAAATGCTTATTAAAGGTCCGGAAAATAAGACTATGTAAGGAAAGGTAGCAGAGTTTATCAGCCTTGGTACTATTAACATTTGGGGCTAAGTCTTTGGGATGCGTGTGCGGGTGTGCAGACCTGTCCTCCGCCCTGTAGGATGGCAGCTGCGTGCCTGGCCTCTACCCGCTAGATGCCGGTATCATTTCCCCTCCAGTTGTGACAACCAGAAAAGTCTGCAGACAAACGTCCCCTGGGGGGAAACCCTCACCCCCTGTTGAGAAGGACCGGGTTAAAGGAGTCAAGATATTCAGCATAAAGAAGAGCTTTTCATTACAGAGTCCAAATCTGTGGAGCGCTCCCACACTGATGACAGTCCTCAGCAGCTTTCTGTTTCCAGAAAACAGAAGAATTTCAGCCTGAAGGGTTTGGACAAAACACAGTTGATTCATTTCTTGGGAGGCTTATGTATAGACATGGGTTACTAAAGGAATGAATTCCGTCTTTAAAATGAGAGAAATCCCTTGTTTTTCTGGGATCATTCTGATCAATGATTCCTTGGAGGAGGAGATGCCTTCGAAGACCCTTCTGCCCCGTTCAGCCTGTGTTCTCCCATCCAGGTGGGCTTCAAGTGCATCTTTCAACCCCAGCACCACCCGGGTGATCACAGGGCACTTTGCCACACACACAACCTGAAGTATGAATGTTTCTTATTGTTCTGACATTATGACAAACAGTATAGGAATCCATGAACTTGTCCCTCCATATTTCTTCTGAAGATACTTCTCGAGGGACTTGGAGGAAGCTTGATTTGTTGTGTGTGACATTTGGCATTATCTCACGCTGAATTATTTATTCACTCTAAGTGGTCAGAAGTAGCATGTTGTGCTTTTTAAGAACCACTGGATGAGGATATGGACTCCGTAAAAAGAGCACTGGCTTCCTGGAGAAGAAGCTGCTAGAAAGGGAAGGAAATTGCTTGATGTCGTTTTACACTTATTTATACTCCCACCTCATTTCAGAAAGAATTAAGGCTGAACTCTTGATAATTGGTCTTGATAATGACCAAATTTTTAAGCTCTTGAATCTACAGTAATATTAGCTACTTGGTGATGTGCGAGAAAGAATCCTTGACGCCTGTCACACACTAATGCTCCAAGTTCTGGAAGCACAGCGTAGAACAATGATGCTTTGTGTATCTTTACTATATGCTAATAGCTCACTCATTTCAATATACAAACTAGTCAGATATTTTGCTTGATTTTTAAAAATTATTTTAATTCTTCATTGTATAATTTTACGTTTTAGAGATTTAGAAATATTCACAAATACATCACTGAGGATTCTACAGAAAATCCACTATGAACTAGTATAAGGAGAAAAATAAAACAAGACAAAAATGGAGGAGGGTTTGCTGGATCTTGTAGCTAAGAAGCCCCAACGTGGAGCAGACTCCAAACATGGCTGGATTCTGGGCTAAAAAAATAATAAATCTGGTTTTATTGTCAAGCTCTGTGTAGCAAGATGGCTGCAGAACTGAAGGAGAGGCTGCGATTGCAGTAGCTGACAGGAAGCCCTGAGCCAGTCACTGCTGTGTGGGGGCCGTGACGGTCTGACTGGCTGCGCTGGGTCACAAGTCACCACTGGATTCAAGAACAGGGGCACCCACAGAACCACGTGGACGGAGGAAGAAGGGACTCCCAAATGAAAGCCAGGTTGTTCCTGGAAGCAGAGTGAATGGGTGTTAGGCAGCCAAGAACAAATATCCATCACCCATATACTACTTATATTTGGGCATTTCAGTGAAACTCTTAGCTTAGGGCTCATTATCATTACAATAGGTGGTTCCATAGCTTCTATTTAGAGTTATTGAGATAAACGCTCTCAATCAATAGTCCATACTATGCACCGTCTCCTTCCAGAGTAAGGGGATTTCCGTCTGGGCACACGGCTACCCAGAATAAACACTGCATTTTCCAGTTGCCTTACTGGTAAGTGTAGCCATGTAACAAAGTTCTAACCAATGAGAAGTGAGTAGAAGTGATGGATACAATTTCCAGATCTTGTCCTAAAAGGGAAAGTGGGCTAGGCTACTCTTTCATACCTACGTATATGTGTATATACGCATATGTACGTATATGCATACATGTGTACATATGTATGCACATGTATATGTTACATATGCATATTTATATACATATGCATATATATATATAAAGGTGTAGCATAATCCACTTTCCCTTTTTAGATATAGCCTGGAGTTGTACACAACTATAGGATGGCTCATCCAGTTGTAGGAGGTGACATAAAAGTTTTACATATATTGGGGCTGGCTCAGTGGTGCAGCAGTTCCACATTCCCCTTCTCGGCGGCCCTGGGTTCGTCAGTTCGGATCCCGGGAGTGGACATGGCACTGCTTGGCAAAAGCCATGCTGCGGTAGGCATCCCACGTATACAGTAGAGGAAGATGGGCACAGATGCTAGCTCAGGGCCAGTCTTCCTCAGTAGAAAGAGGAGGATTGGCAGCAGTTAGCTCAGGGCTAATCTTCCTCAAAAAAAAAAAGTTTTATATATATACATATAATGTCATATACATATATGACTTTCCCACTACAGGATAAGCCATCCTACCTTTCCAGATGAGGGAAGGTGGAGCAAAAACATAAGAGGCCTGAGACCCCAAACACGGTGGAGCCCGTATGTTATTACATGATACCTATGCTTTTATTGTTTTCAGACAGTTACTTGGGGGTCCCGTTTACAGAGGCCAAATCTACATGGTATCTAATACAGTAGTGTTGACACCATAATCTATTCATCTTAAGTAATTATTTGATGCAAATAGAATTGTTATTTATTCTAGCTCTATAGGAGCTAGAAGACATGACCTGTTAACTCAAGAACTTAATGACTTCTCGCCTAAAGGGATGTGTGAGCGCCAAACCTTATTGAGCCTTTCCTTTGAGATTATCACTATTTCAAAGAGCAGGAAATGTCTAACCAGGGAAAGAGAGGTCTAAGACAGTGGCTTTAAAACCATTTAAAAAAGATGTTCACATATTTTCTCTCTTTTTAACCACAGGAATAACTTTTTAACTTCAATCGAGCATCAGAGCATCTAAGGAACACTCCAGTGCTCTTCCAGACTCCTCAGGCTTTCCCGCTCCACGATGCTGGCACTGCCCAGCAGAAGGGCTGTCCTCTCATTCTGTCCGTCACACTCTCTGGACTCCAGGTAACACTCGCTGTCTTAGGGGGGATGAGAAAGCTGTCTTTAAGAAGTCAAGTGTTATCATGGAAGATGCAGCAGCCTTGTTCCTTGTGCAACAAAAATGAAACTTTATAACAATTAAACCTGGCCAACCATGGAATCTGCCTGAGATTTCCTATTATTGGAGGTATTTAAACAGAGAGTAGATGATTATTTAAGAGCGATGCTGTTGAAGGGACTTAGGCCTTGCTCCCTCTAATTTGGATTTTAAGATTCACATTAGTTTGAAGAGTGATCCTGGGGCCAACAGACCTGGGAGGCTAGGAGGCTGTCCTGTAGCTTTGGAGTCAAAACTGCACAAAATGGCTTCATTGTTTGGTCTGAAATATTTGGTCTTCTAAACTCTCAGGTCCTCATATTAAAACATACGGGGAAAAAAAACTCCAAAGACAAAACAAACAAAAAACCAAACGTCACCATCTGAGCCGGGCTGTGCTGCAGGGCCCTTCTAGGAGCATCTTCTCTGGAACTGGCCCCCTGAAAAATCGCATGGGAAAAGTCAGGGATCCCAGTAGATTCACAGAGTCAGTGAGATTTGACTTCTGAGTTTTCCCTGTCTTTGTGTTATCCCCTCTCTTCTGGGCACTGTTTAAAAAATCATCACCTTCAAGCTTTAGGTCCTTCATTGGTCCTGGCCTTGGGCAATGAGCTCACAGACTCAGTTAAGTTTGGGGATCAGGGCTTGCTGAGTTTTAATATGGTGATTTTTAGGAGCGCTCAACTCAGGACAACAGGGTTTAGCTAAAAGGTACATCTCTTTAATTATAGGATTTATACCAACAAAAGCCAACAAGACTGGGGGGCGGGGAGGGGGGGTTGTGATCCTCTTTCCACCTTTAGTGGGGAGAGTCTTCTTGGCAGCTCTTGAATTTTTTTCTTTTTACAATCAGTTTGTTTAAATCAAGAACCAAATAGGGTCACATATTTTTACGTTTTGTTTACATGTCTCTCCTAAACTCTGAGTTCCTCCCCTGGTTCTGTCCCTCACTTTCTTTTCCCTGGAATGTTTTTGCCATTTTTCCTGTAACTTTTTCCACAGTCTGAATTTTACGAACTGCATTTGCTGATGCTGTTTAAAAGATTCCTCTGTCTCTTTTATTTTCTGTAAATTGATGCATCTAGAGGCTCAATCAGATTTAGGTTCAGTTTTTCCGCAAGAATACGTTGTAAGTGACATTGTGTATATTCCTCAGGAGGTACAATGTATCTGACTGTCTTTCTGTGCTGTAAGACGGATCAGCGGATTCAGGGTTGCCCGGCTGAGTCACACATTATAAGGTTCTGTCAGCTTTCCACCTCATGCTTTCAGCAGCCCTCATGATTTTGGCTCACACCCACTATTTCATTAGGGGTTGCCACACCACGATCTTCCATCATGCTTGCTTTACTTTTTAGCTAGAATCTCTCTTACAAAGGGAACCTTTATTTCATCAACTAATGGTTGCTCCGAGATACAGTCTGTACAGGAAAGACAGACAACTGTTTGGTTCTTTTTTATGTGTAAGTTGGTTCCTAAAAGAAAAATACTACTATTTCTCTCTTCCCACAACTCTTCTGACACCAAATGTGTGGGGTTTTCCCTCACATTCAGCAATTCGGACACTAAGCGCCTGGAGTTGGCGCAAACAGAGAGGTTACGGGCTCAGCCTCACAAGGCTGTCCCCAACTTCAGGTGCCAGTCGCAAATTCGGGGTACCTGTACTTCTGACCAATCGGTTATAAATTGGGGGTTCCCACACCTCCCTCTTCAGGTTCAATAATTTGGTAGAATGGCTCACAGAACTCAGAGAAGCACTTCTATCACCAGTTTATCACGAAGGATACAGCTCAGGAACAGCCGGAGGGAAGAGTTGCTCAGGGCAAGGTATGGGGATGGGCGTGGACCTTCCACAACTTCTCCATGGGCACCACCCTCCCCTAACCTCCACGTGTTCCCCGACCCAGAAGCTCTCGAACCCTGTTGTTCAGTTTTTATGGAGGCTTCGCTGTAGGCATGTGTAGGCATGATTGATTAAATCATTGATCACTGGGGATGAAGTCCACCTCCAGGGGTCAGGGGGTGGGGCCGAAAGTTCAGACCCTCTAATCGCATGGTTGGCTCCCCTGACAACCAGCCTCCTAAGTCTCATCCTTAGAAGCTTTTCAAAAGCCACCTCATTAACACAAACTCAGGTGTGGTTGGAAGGGGCTTGTTATAAATAACTGAAGATGCCCCTCTCAGCCCCATCACTCAGGAAATCCCAAGGGTGAAAGTTCAGGAGCTCTGTGCCAGGAACTGGGTGCAGAGATCAGAGAAGTATTCACTAGCTCTCCAGCATCCTCCAAAGGTGACCCATGAGGGTTTCTTTCTTCTGTCGTCATGAAACCTAGCTACACATGAGATGACTACAAGTATGGCTAGCTAAAATTAATGTCTATTACACTCCTTTTTCAATTTTCATGTTGTAAAGGAAATCAATTCCACCTCCTACGGTATCAGACATTTGAGCTACTATGGTGTCAGTCACCGGCTGCTATGACAAAATGCCACAGGCTGGGCAGCCTAAAAACAACAGACATTTATTTCTCACACTTCTGGAGGCTGGAGTCCAAGGTCATCGTCCAGCAGAGTTCATGTCTGGTGGGACCTGCTTCCTGGTTCATAGCTGCGTGGAAGGGGTGAGGGGGCTCTGTGGGGTCTCTTATAAGGGCACTAATCCCATTCATGAGGCTCCACCCTCATGACCTGAGCACCTCCCAAAGGCCCCACCCCCTACCATCATCACATCGGTCGTGAGGATTTCAACAGATGAATTCTGAGAGGACACACACATTCAGACCACAACATATGGTTATTTTTTTTTAAGTAATTGAAAGGTAAACTCTAAATCCTGGGTTTGCTTTTTTTTAGTAACACGATGAAAAATCAAAATCAAACAATTATAGACACACAAACAGACACATGCCTGTTTATCGAAAGCAAATGAGGTAAAGACGCTTCGGCTGCATTCATAGTAAAATTTTATTTGACTCGGGGAATATAGGGTCTTCACATTTCTCAAAATCGAATCCTCATACAGAAATATCTGTAACGCTTTTTTGAGGTGTCATTATTAGGAATACTCCAAATGGCACACTTGTCTAAATCTAGGACCTTGCAGAGAGACAGGCCAGCAAGGCTTGCAGTACAAGCTTGGGTCTGATCCAGTCTTAGAAAAAGCATGGAAACTCAAGGTATAGGGACAAGAAAGTGTAGGAGGGAGAATATTAGGGGCCAGAATCCCCTTTGGTTGTTTTCTTAGCAAAGAAAAGCTGCAAATGGCACCTGTGAGCAGCTTTCTCTACTCTGAAAGCTGTCAATTACCTTAAGCTGGAAAATAAATTTCTATCGTTTTGTCAGCAGCTTGCTTGATTATTAAATCCTTGTAAGCCATTCAAATATTTTTGATTTGCCAAGTACCGCCAAGGTGCTGGAGACACCAAGGTAGAAATCCAGGATCTCTGTGTTCAAGGAATTCACAGCAGAGTGGGTGAGGCAGACGGCCGGGCAGGCGGCCTCAATAGAGGGCTCTGAGAAAGCCTCAGCGTGATGAGTTTTCCTCCAAAATAATCACGACATAATAAGCCGGAGGGAAAACGTATGTCTCGCATTTGCCTAGAAGGGCATTTTCCCCACGCCCTGTCCACCAACCTGTTGCTGATGCATGATCTCGGAGGGATGCAAACACAACCGCATCCTTGGCCCTGGACACAAACTTGGCCCGTAGATAGCCACCCTTCTGACGCGGTTTCCAGCCCAGCTAAGGGTCTGCCCGCCTCCTCACACGAAGGCTTTCCCTTTCCTCCTTAGGATGCAGGTTCAGGCCACAACTGAGCAATTAATATTGAAAAGATTTCAGCACTTACCTAAGTGGTCACTGAAAACCAGCATTTGTTTCCAAACTTTTTTTTCCTCTCTTTTTCTTTTTTAGCTCCAGATCCTGTGTTTAAAGGAAATTCAAACATTGACTAACACAAGCAAAAACCTTAAACTTGAAATTTCTTGCAAAGGCCTATGTTTATACTCTTTAAGAACATGTATCTTTTTGCTTCATATGGTGATAGTAATAATAACAGTATCTTCTATTTTATAATGCTCTTACCTTTTGGAAGTGCTTTTCTATCAATTGTCTCACATTTTGCAGTCTGTGTCCCCTCCAAGTGTAATGTAGTCATTCTTAATTTCATGGTCTATGTCTAAGAGGAAAATCTGACGTTATAACATGTTCATGGATTTCTCTTAAGTAGTATTGCCTTTCAACTAGGCAAGCAGATGTCTTTAATCTTTTAAGCAAATATGAATTGATAGTTGTTTTCCTTAAGCCTAGTTATCACCTGATACTGATTGATCCTCTCACCTGCAATAAACTAATTAATTAACATTCAACATAGGCCATAATAAAGAGAAAACCCCTAATTCTTCCAACTACTTTTATATAATGTTTCAGACATTTATAACCTATTTTAACACAGTCATTTTCATTCTCACAGCATATTATTAGACAGTCAAATTGAAATTTAAGATTTTTTTTTTGCAACATGCATTCATTGTCGTTTATATTTATCACCGTTAAGGGATTACAACCAAACGATAATCGGTCTCAGGGTAGGGGAAGGAGCAAGAATGCAATCTGCCAAATTGGAGGAAAGGTTTAAACTCCATTTGTGGAACCACATGGACTGTATTCCCATCCAAATTGAGAATTTAAAATGCAGAAGTTCTTGTGACGCAGCAAACAATGAAAAGTCAAAAATGGAAAGGCATTCAGCCCGAAATGAATCACCACGCAAAATGAAAAAAATGGAAACACCCACAGATTTCATTATTTGAAGGGAAAAAAAGCTTCCTCTATTTTACAGCAGAGAATAAGGAGAAGACGTGGAGAACGGCTCACAAGAAGGCAGCAACTTTCCTCAAGGATCATTACTTAACTTAAGAATGCCCCCAAACCCAGGAACCTCCATACAGGATTCTAAGAAGTTACCTTGTTGAGATAAATCATTTAAACCAATAACTTTGTTTCTTTTTTCTTACAACTAGAAACACTTGTTCACTGTAGAAAATATAGATGAACAAAAAAAAAAACACAACAAAAATCAACATAAGCCAACCATCCAGAAATACCTACTATTAGCACTTTTTATCAGTTCAATGTTTTTTAGTATATTTACAGGGCTGTACAACTATCACCACAACATAATTTTAGAACATTTCATCACCCCCAAAGGAAACCTGTTAGCCGTCCCTCCCCGTTTTCCCTCCCATACACCCCACCCCACCAGCCCTAGACAATCACTAATCTTCTTTCTGTCTCTATGGATTTGCCTATTCTGGACATTTCATGTAAATGGAATCACAACACGTGGTCTTTTGTGACTGAATTCTTTCACTCAGCTTAATGTTTTCGAGATTCGTCCACGTTGTAGCATGTATCAATACTTAATTTTTTTATTACTGAATAATATTCCGTTGTATGGATATACCATATTTTGCTTATCCATTTATGACGGACATTGGGCTGTTTCCACTTTCTGACTGTCATGAATAGCGCTGCTGTGAATATTCATGCACAAGATTTTGTTTGAACATGTGTTTTCAATTCTCTTGGAATCTAGGAGCGGAATTTCTGGGTCATATGGTAACTCTATGCTTAATGTTTTGAGGAATTGCAAGATTAGTTTTCCACAATGGCTATGTACACTTTATATTTCCATCAGCAGTGTATGAAGTGTATCCAATTTCTCTGCATCCTTGCCAAGACTTTTTATTGTCTCTCTGTCTTTTGTGTGTGTGTGTGTGAGAGGAAGATTTACCCTGAGCTAACATCCATTTGCCAATTCTCCTCTTTTTTTTTTTTTCACTTGAGAAAGATTAGCCATAAACCAACATCTGCGCCTATCTTCCTCTACTTTGTGTGTGGGATGCCTCCACAGCATGGCTGATGAGTGGATAGGTCTGCACCCAGAATCTAAACCTGCAAACCCAGGCCACGGAAGCAGAGCACATGGAACCTTAACCACTGGGCCACAGGGCTGGGCTCCGTGTCTGTCTCTCTCTCCTTTTTTAAAATAGCTATCTTAGATGGGGTGAAGTGGTATCTCATTGTGGTTTTGATTTGCATTTCTCTATTGACTCATGATGTTAAGCACCTTTCTAAGTGTTTATTGACTATTTGTATATCTTCTATGGGAAAACGTCTATTCAAATTCTTTGCCCTTTTAAAAACTGGATTACTTTTCTGTTTATTGTTGAGTTGTAAGACTTTTTATATATTCTGGATATAAGTCCCTTATCAGATATGTGAATTACAAATCCTTTCTCCCATTCTGTGGGTTATCTTCTCACTTTCTTGATGGTATAATTTTCAGCACAAAAGGTTTAAATTTAACTATTTTTTCCTTTTTTTTCTTGTGCTTTTGGTGTCACATCTAAGAAGCTTTTGCCTAACCCAAGATCACAAAGATTACTCCTGTTTTCTTCTAAGAGTTTTATTAATATATTTTCAGAAAATTGAACCTGTTTTTTTCTCTTAATAGCTCACTTACATCCTCTCACCTCATTAAATATTCAACGTAATTTTTAACGGCTGCATTATATTCCAGATGAACATTATTAATTTAACTAATTCCTTTTTGCTGAATATTTAGGCTGTTCCCAGAATAATATTATTTGCAAATAATGTAACAAACACCTCCAAAATATACCTTTATATGCATCAGTAATTAGTTTGCAATAAAAAATGCTAGAATGGGCATTGCTAGGCATGAATACTTTTAAGCACCTGATACATTCCACCATCATGCTCATTGATTAATAGCTTACAAGAGCATCAGCTTCTCCACACTCTTCCTAAACTTGGATATTATCATTCTGAAATTTTGAGCAATTTTGCATTCACATTTTATCATGGACTTAGAAGAATAGGGACATCTCAAAACTAATAGTTTTTGACAGATTGACTAAACGTCAAATAATCAACTTTTCCCCACGTCTTAAAGACCTCCAAGTTTAATATTATTTTCCTTTCCTATAGGAAGGACTAATTTATTTTGCTTCACAGGGTAAACCGCCATTGCGAGAAAACATTTCAAATGAAATAACCTAATGAAGCAACTAAGAAGATACAGACTTAGAGAAATAGTGACCCCCCCCAGCAGGGTCTCCCTTGGTTACTTCCATTGACGTGGTCACCAAGGTTGAAGTCAGCTATGTCCGTCCAGGGATCTGATCAGGCTGATTGGTCTCTGGTTAAAGGATCCAGGATAACCAACTCACAAAAGATTGATATGTAAACCGCACCAGCCACGTGTGGATTTCTCGTGAGTCACCCCTCCAACACAGACCAGGCTGCTCACGGTGTGTGCTCAGGGTCATATCCCTTGGAGGGTGCCTGGCACGTAGAAAGTACTCAATAAATGTCAGCCACTATGATTATTGTTATCATTTTATCATTATTATTATAATGCAATAGAGTATTGCTTTGATGCGTCTCCCCTTTATTGGGAACATATTCTGATTTTTGAGGTAGTTCTTGATCTTCCGGGGTCACGTTCACTTTGAGAATCTGATGAAATCTATGGACACGTTTAGCAGGCGAGGGGGCTGGGGGAGAAAGCCCCTGTGCACAGACCACGGAGAATTTTCCGGCCTGAGAACCATGCTCTTTTCTCACCGTGGCCCCCTCCCTTTCTCCCTTCTAGAGGAAGAATGCCCAGATTGGGGTTAAGAGTGAACGTACTCAACGTTCACAATCAGGCAGCCAGGCCACAGGACTGAATTGGGACACAATCTCTTGGCTTTTTCCTTTCATGTTGCCTTCTGCCCCTCTTCTCTTCTTTCTTGGAAATATCCCGCCCCTCAGAAAGGCCCAGGCCTGCCTGTAGTTAAGGCGGAAACAGTCCTCACCCCGCCTGGCTCTCTGCTCTCCTTCTCTTCTCTCTCTCTCTCTTTTTAAAATTGATTTCAATATTCATGTGGACGATCCATTGGCCTCTTGGACCCTCAGCTTTCTTGGCCTCCCAAACATAATCCTCCGCCCCAACCCCAACGTCCGTGGTCACAGTCCTGGTTTTGCCACCACAATCCCTGCGCCACCTCTGAAACCCTGACTCTCTGGCCACCACCCCCATCCTTCTGGCTCCCCTCCTCTGTGTGTAGCTCCTGCTCCAGCAACTCTTTGACTCCATCAAGAACTCCTATCCATAGACTCTATCATCTTCCCAACTAGAATCACCTCCCACGTCCTCACATCCCTCTCTTCACCCAGCCCAACGTCCATAGTTAATGTTTATAATCATTTCCTTGAAAATGCCCTAAAACTCCTTGCCCCTCTCCGGGAGGTTCCCCTGGTGTATTCATTGGGAAAGCCCTCCACTCTGGTTATTCTCAACGATCTGCCCACTTTGGGTCAGCATTAGGGCAGCTGAATATGACTGAGCTGGTCTTATTCACCACGTCCACTGGTCTCCTTGAAATTCATGGCCCCAAATCTAAATCGGGTGCTTAGCATTGCTGAACAATCCTATTATATTTCTTGGAATGTTCTGTTTCTTACTCTTCAGCAAAACTATTTCACATTTTGTCTTTTCAAACCTCCTGAATTATACCACCTCTCCCTAACCCCAACTGCAGCCCCACCCTCACCCCTACCTTTTGATCATAAAATTTAAAACTAAAGAATAAAGCAGACAAGGGCCACTCAAACTACAACCTCCCTTCATATATACTCATTGTGAGCTGCCTCCCAGTCCTAGGGATCAAGTGTCTTTGCTCATTTCAAAGGCCAACCCTTCTGCTGTGTTCTGGATCCCATGCCAGTCTTGCATCTTCAAGGACTTTGGTCTGGCAATTACTCCCTCTCTCATGTGTATCATCGATTTCCCCTTTTCTAATAGTTTATTTTCACCAGGAAACACTATCCCATAAGAGCTCCTATTTTATAAGAGAAAAAAAATGACCTTTTTTTTTTGAGGAAGATTATCCCTGTGCTAACTGCTGCCAATCTTCCTCTTTTTGCTGAGGAAGACTGGCCCTGAACTAACATCCGTGCCCATCTTCCACCACTTTATATGTGGGACGCCTACCACAGCACGGCTTGCCAAGTGGTGCCATGTCCGCACCTGGGATCCAAACTGGCAAACCCTGGCCGCCAAAGGGGAAAGTGTGTCCTTAACCGCTGCACCACCAGGCCGACCCCGAAAAAACTGATCTTGACCACATCTCTCTCTCCAGTCCTAGTCCAGTTTCTCTGCCCTCTTCATAACAAAACTTCTGGAGTTTAACCGTAATCGCTGACTTCACTGGTTACCTCACCTTCTCTCCTCAGCCCATTTCCCCTGAGCCTCGTCTTGTCCAGGTAACTAAGCGCTTTCTTGCTGCCAGACATGACGGTCACTTCTCTGTTCTCATCTTACTTGAATCTCTGAGCAGTATTAGACACGCTCTCTTTTTCTTGAAATATTTTCTTCTTTTGGCTTCCAGGGCAAAACGATCTCTGGGGTTCCTTCTTCAGTGAAGTTTATTCTCAGACTCTCTGAATTCTCAGTTCTTCTTCTTCTACTCAACTTTTAAATCCTGGAGTGCCAGAGTTCTCTGTCCTAGGGTCGTCTTCTTTCTCCACACACATGCTCCCAAGTGACCACTGCCAGTCCCATGGTTTTAAATACCATTTACGAAGCCACAGGAGGAAGAGACAGGAGGCTGAGGGGAGGGTAGGAAGAAAACTGCCTTTTTGGGGCTGTCCCCGTGGCCGAGTGGTTAAGTTCGCGCGCTCCGCTGCAGGCGGCCCAGTGTTTCGTTAGTTCGAATCCTGGGCGTGGACATGGCACTGCTCATCAGACCACGCTGAGGCAGCGTCCCACATGCCACAACTAGAAGAACCCACAACGAAGAATATACAACTATGTACCAGGGGGCTTTGGGGAGAAAAAGGAAAAAATAAAATCTTTAAAAAAAAACCAAAAAAACTGCCTTTTTGTTGTGTACCAATTTGTACCATTTGATTTTTTTTATACAACAACTAGGTATTACATATGCAGACAAATTAAGATTTAAGCAACTACATGACAGAGAAATAAATTTCTCTCTTGTTTAAGTCACAATTAATTGGGGTCTTCCTTATGTGCAGCCAAGCTGAATCTTGACTGACACAGAGGGACAGGTTGAATCTGGAGGGCAGAAAAGGGGTAACTAGGAGTGTTAGGGTCCTGGAGGGGCAGGTGGGGTGGGGTCCCAAGTCCCAGTGGAGGAATCCACCTTCTGCAGGAGACGGGGACATTCTCCACTGGCACGGGGGAAGGAGTTGAGAGCCAACGTGGATACAGGACGGTTACGTGTTTGATAAGAAGCTGTAGGAGGGGGGTTCATGTTGTCCATGAAATATGAGGCAAGGTTCTCTACTCAGCAAGGGAGGGAACGGGACAGTGGAGATGGGGGGAAGGGACCCTGAGGTTTGGAGAGAGTGATGGTTTAAAATAATTTTCCTGCGAGTGGAAATGCAAGTCGATTGGAGAAAAGCAACAGAATGGTTGAGGTCCCATCTGTAGCTGGTGACCATGAGTTTACGGGGTGGAACACAGCAGGAATGAGTTGGGACCTTCTTGGTTCAAATCCAGGATGTGCCAGTGAACAGTTGTCTGGTCTCAGACAAGTTAGTTAAACTTCGTACCTTCTTTGTAAAGTGGGGGCTCATTCATTTATTCAACAAATATTTAGGAAGTGTCTACCAGGTGCCGGGCATCGTTCTTGGGGTTGGCGATAAAGTCAAAACAAAGAAAAAGTTTCCTCCTTCACGGACCTCGGGATAGTCCTTCCTACCTCACTTTTAGGGATGCTGTGAGGTTACACGAGATTCTAATTGCATCAGTTTTAAGATGTACACTTCTTTTTTCCACATCTTAAATCTCTGAAATTGAGATGCATCTTCCAATTAACTGTCAGGGTGTTTTTCTTTCTTAGTGTTGCATAAAATAATGGTGCATCTTACCGTCAACGGAGTTTCAGATTCAATGAAATATGATCGTACTTCGAAAAGGCTGATCAAGCGCCTGGAAGGCTACAGACTGCAGGACTACTTTCAATAGCAAAGAACTGAAAACAACCCGGATATTTATCAACAGGAGACTGGAGCTATAGTAAAAACACCCAGCGGAGGGCTGGGAGGAAATGCAGGCTATTTCCATACCCTGCTATGACGTGGTGTCCAGGATATGTTGCTAAGTGAAAAAAGACGGATAAAAGTGTTTAGACAAGAGATAAGAGTATGCTTCTGTTTTTCTAAAAAGCAGAGGCATATATTTGTGCAGAGATACAAAATATTTGCTTATATTTTCAAAAAGGAAAGAATAGACAAAATTTTTTTTTAAAGTAACCTGTGGTGGGGGGTAATGAATAAGGCTGAAGGACTAGGGATAAAAACTCACCTTTTCAGAATAGACATCATTTTGTAGATTTGATTTCAAACTGTGTAATAGTTTTATATAATTATATATTAAGTCAAAATGGAAAAGAAAAGCAATTCCTAAAAACCAAAAGTAAAACGAAACAAATGAGCCCGCCTGTGTAACGATTTATCAATTAACCACACAGAAAGGCAGCATTTCACACGGTTTGAAAACACAATGATTTGACTCTACATCCCTGGTGGGATACACCTGGAATCTTTTAAAAATTCAAAGACACTTTAAACTGTTTTCAGTAATCATATGTTTAGCAATCCTCTTGGTGTTGTTACTCTGAAACTATTCTATATATAACAAATAAATAATTATATTAATGTTTTTAGAAACCCAGATCTTCAGTGTAGGAGAAAAGTGATGCCAATACAAAATCAAAGACATTAAATAAAAATCGTGCCATCCTAAATTTAAATTGAATGACCTCAATGTTTTTTTCCTCCTAAAAAATAAAAAAAAGAAGATTGTTTAGCTGTGTCCACTAAAAAGGCTTAGGAACAATAACCAATTTAGTAGCAATTAGCATCCCTAATGACTAGACTGTGTCTTTTAAATACCCTTTTCCATTCAACACAGCCCAGGAATCCAGGCTCCTGGTAGAAACGGCTGATTCTTGGTCTGGGGCAAAAGTGTGTAAGCTGAGCCTGGACCATCAGACCAGAAAGTAAGGAAGCTGGTAAAGCCTAACGGGATTGTGTCTAAAGGACCCAGGAGTCAGCTTGAAGAGGTTCCCATTGTCAAAGACGGGACAATTTCAGCTTCAGAAAGAATAATTAGTGAAATGAACTGAAATGCACCAAATATGTTAAAATCTTTGCGTTCATAGAGGTTTAAAAAAAACCCAAACCCTCATAGGTCACCTCTGGAGGATGCTAGGGAACCAACTCCTCAGACCCTTGGTTACGAAGCAATGTTATGGATCAGTATGTTCCATGCCTCGACCAGGGGTCTGTGCAATTCTGGTGCATCTCTAGTTTCGGTGAAATAGCTCTGGCTTATTGTAGGCCTGCTGAAATTAACCCTCCTCCCAGCACAAAATCTAAGTTGGAGAAGACAGAAAAGGAAGACAGAAGATGGCAGAAATCCTGGGAGAAAACAGAGAAATTACTAGACCCGTGGTCCCAGGGTGACTGAAAGATGATCACGGTGGGAGAAGCTGGACAAGGAAAGCTCGAAGGAAAGGTGGCCGTTGCCAGATAACAGAGTATCTGAGTTGGTGCTCTCAACGCGCCCACTGCTGAGAAATTGCGAGCTGCCCAGTAAAACTTCAGATGCTCTTCCCTTCGTCTCTGGAGAACTTATTATCGCAGCAACACGCCTAATCTTGAAAGGGAGAATCCAGGACCGCATGGTTTCCTCTGGAAAATTAAGGCACACTGGCAGCAGGTTCCTAAGTGTTCTAACGGTCACAGCTCTCGATACCGAACCTCTTAATCCCAAGCCCGTATGCCCGATGCGCAGCAAGCCAGACACTGAGACATCTGTGCTTGGAGAGGGAGAAAGGCCCCATTCGAGTGCACTAAGACGAGAAGGCAGGAGCATGGGTTCGCTCAAATCCACCTTAACCAGAGCAAAAAGCAGGGAGGTTTTATAGAGCTAAGGGGCATGGCAGGAGGAGCTTCAGAGAAACAGAGGGGTCACCCCCATAAGCCCCAGAGCAATCTGCAATGGCCGCTGGGGGCCGGCCGTCTGGTGATCACAACTTCCCCAAATGCATTCTCTTTCTTCTGCAAAACAAGCTCATAAATCCTCAGACCCGAGTCACCGCTCAAGTTAAACAAGATGACAGCAAACTGACAAGATTCATCTACGTCCGTGCTGGGAACAAGGTCAAAAGGCAACCATGTTCTTCCTGAATATCTACAGTAGCCCTCAGGTACCCGGCTTCCCTCTCCTACGCTGTCTTCAGAGAGTGACAGCTTTGCAACGTTTAATCTAATGAAACCTGTACGTCCCTCCCTTCGGGACGGTTTACAGAAGCTGACTTGACAGCCTGGTACCAGGCCATTTTTTCCTAACCATCCATCTTGACATCTTCACAAGCGCAAGTTTCAGAACAAAAGTAGAGCTGTAACATAGACCTAGTTTTAATAGGGCATCTGCCAATTTGGTGTCCCAGACACTTTACTGTCAAGAATTACGTGCTTCTGTGAAGATACCTGTGCCTGGAGTTTGGATAGAAAGAATAATATTGACCACTGAGATCAGAAACTCTAGGATGTATCAGAGATCAGTAGGAAGACATTTCTAAAATTAACGAAACATTTAGCACGCTCTTGTGAGTATTAAATATATCTCTATAAAGCTTTCATCTTCGTCTTATGTTTTGTGGTTAATATAAAGCTACATAGTATGTGTTGAACTTGAGTGTCAACCACAACCCCTCTCTTTCACCCTCTGTGTCCAAGCAGGAAGGGCTAGCGAGTCTATTTCCCATATATCTCTAGATTCTGTCCGCTTCTCTGTAGCCCCACTTCCACTTCCTGAGTTCAAGCTGCCATGTTCTCTAGCCTGGATTACTGCCTCAGCCGCCTACCTCCGTTTTACCCCCTACAATCTTTTCTCTGCATTGCAGCATGAAGGAGAAATAAACCTCCATTGTTATATGCCACCGAGATTTCGGGGTCATTTGTTACTGCAGCACAACTTGACCTAAGTAGACTGATACTGGCTTCTTCCAGCTCCTCAGCTGTGCCAGACTCTCACTTGGGCCTTCCCTCCTCTTCTCTCTCCTGCCTTAATTTCCCAATCCCTACTCAGCCCTCGGATCTTAGTTTAGATGTCACTTCCTCTGGAGAGCTTTCCCTGGTCCCCCATGTCTGGCTTATGAGACCATCCCATACATTCCCACGACATCCCCATCATAGCATTTCTCGTCTAATTGTTTCTCTCCTTTCCTGTCAGCTTGGGTGAGGGCAGAGGGTGTCCTTCTTATCCTCTTTATAGTCCCAGGCGTGCCATATGGTAGATGCCATAAGTCTGTTGAATGAGTAAGTAATTCAATTATTAGAATTTGAAGCCTTCGTCATACTGCTTATCAAGAAAAGGTGCTGAAGGCAGAAAGTAGTGGGGTCCAAGTTCTGGTCTGATTCATTGTGATGGCACGAGGGAAAAAACATCAATGGCGGTCAAGTGCTATCAATCTGTGCTTTCCTTCTCCACCTTGATGTAAACTTATCCAGGTTTCCCAAGCCTCACATCTTAAAAGAGTAGGAGTAGCTATAAATGAATAGGTGTGAGGCTGAGGCTCCTGAGATGAAAGGATGAGAGGCATCATTATTTCTGTACGTGTCTCAACAGCACAGGAGAACACACACGTCAGCTCACATCATTGCAGCATTTCCTGTTCTAACGCACAGCTTGGGGCAAACTCTTAGAATGGTTAGGTAGGAGGAACGCATTCCACAACTCTGTCCCACTGAGTCACCCTGGATATTTTCCTGTTCCTTCCTGCCATAGACCATAATGCATGAAAGGAATGTGTTAGTAACACCACCTGTGATTTCCATGTGAACAACTACAGGTAAGGCCTTCTGTGGCCCCACAGTTAACAGACCATCATAAGACCATGTCGGTGAAGAAAACAGAAATACCGGTGTAGGTGAATTAGGCTGTGCTCTGGTGAGACCTGAGAGGCAATGTGAATCTGAGCTCTTTATTAAAGAGCATACAGTGGGGCCGAGCCACGTGTGAGACCTGAGTGGTTCTGAGGTTTGGCTTTTTAACCCTGAAAGACAGAGAGCTTGAGGCTAAGTAGGAAGCTTCATGGAGCAAGCCTGACTCACATGCAGAAATGAGCTGTACTACTTCTGTTACCAGGCTGGACATTAAGAATGAAGCATCTGGAGCTGGCTCCATGGCTGAGTGGTTAAGTTTGCACACTCTGATTCGGCGGCCTGGGTTTCGCCGGTTTGGATCCTGGGTGTGTACCTACACACCGCTCACTAAGCCATGCTGAGGCGGTATCTGACAAAAAAAGAACCAGAAGGACCTGGAACTAGGGTATACAACTCTGTACTGGGACACTGGGGAGAAGGAAAAACAAAGAGGAAGATTGGCAACAGATGTTAGCTCAGGGCCAATCTTCCTCACCAAAAAGCATGAAGAAAAAAAAAAGAATGAAGCACCTCACATGTAGAGACTCACTAGTTTTCCAAAAGTTACAATAAGAATGTAAATGTGTACGGCAAAGGTCCAAAGCTTCTGGGAGAACACCAACAAAAGGAGCTCAGGGTTACGGAACACATATTAGCTTGAGTTATTTCTGAGGTTTCCAAAGGACTGGGAAGTGCTGGGAACGCTAAAAATAGTGGTTAGAACCAGGTCCCTTGACTGAAAGTTTAAGGGACATGGTTTTAGACGTGACATACAGAACCGGGTGGTATAGCCGAGCGGATTTAGGAGACAGACCCGGGCTTAAGTTCTTGCTGTTCCACCACTACCTGTGTGCCCTTGTGCAAGGCGCTTAATTACCCTGTTTCTTCATTAGCACAATGGGGATAAAATACTTACTTTATAAGGTTATACTGAGTATTCAACATGATGCTGTTTGTTAAACACTTTGCCTGTTGCCTGGCCTTAGAGAGAATCTAATTAAATGGTAATTATAATCAGTGAAGAACTGGGCTGCCGTGGAAGGTAGGAAGCTCACCGTCTTTAAAGGTATTCAACAAGTCAGCTGGTCGTGTGGCAGGTGCTGTAAGACACTCTTCCCGTCCGGGCATGGAGAATGGCCGTGGCTGTGATGGGACTCGGTGACTGCGTCCAAATCTGAGATCCTATGGCATGTTAATGCTTCAACTGCTTTACACTTATTGATTCTAAAATGAAACAGCTCCCAAATACACAAAACTAAAACTGCTGGAACTACAGGGAAAAACAGACAAATCCAGCATTATAATGGGAGACTGACTGGTCTAGGTTATCTATTAATGGGCAAGACGCTTACTGATGGACAAACGTGAACATGAACCTTAGTAAACATGTAGAAATTCTGAACTACCGAGCTGGATTTATTTGATATATATCACAGCACCTATCTATCCATTGGTGAAATAAACATTCTCTGGCTTAGAACAGTTATAAAAACGGACCATGGACTAGTTCATAAGGCAGGTCTCAAGAAACTTTAAAGAATTAATATCATATTTATTCTCAGGCCACAATGCAATAAATGTATATGAAAAAATATAAATATAAATATATTTTGAATTAAAAATACTTTGACTCATGGTTTAAAGAAGAAATAATAATGGAAATTTTAAAATACCAGAACGGAATAAAAATACCATGTATCAAAACTTGTGGGATGCAGACAAAGTAGTAATTTGAGGAAAACTTACAGCCTTAAATACTTACATTAGAAAAATAGATGGGGCTGGCCTGGTGACGCAGCAATTAAAGTTTGCATGTTCCGCTTCAGTGGCCCGGAGTTCGGCGGTTCTGATCCCGGGTGCGGACATGGCATCGCTTGGCACACCATGCTGTGGCAGGCGTCCCACATATAAAGTAGAGGAAGATGGGCACAGATGCTAGCTCAGGGCCAGTCTTCCTCAGCGAAAAAAGGAGGGTTGGCAGCAGATGTTAGCTCAGGACTAATCTTCCTCAAAAATAAAATGAAATAAACTTAAATTAAAATTTAAAAAAAGGTTAAAAAGGAATATGCTAAACTCAATAACATTATTAAAATAACAATAGAATAATCTGAACCGAGTAGAAGAGAGAGAGAGAGAAAAAAAAAGAACAGAAATCAGTGAAACAGAGAACAAACACACAACAGAATCAACAAGGTCAGAGCTGATGCTTCAGAACACGGTGCAGTAACACAGACTTTCCCGTGAGATTAAGACAAAAATAAGAGGAGGGTCAAGTAAGTATCAGGAGTGAAAAAGAGGCATAATTACATATAATAATATTTTTTAAAGATAAAAATGGATAAAATGAACAACTTTATGACAATAAATATGAAAACAGTCGAAAAGGACACTAAAAAATACAACAGTAAAACTGACTCAAGACTCAAGAATTCCATGAAAAAGGCCAACTAGTCCTTTGACTATTAAAGATGATAAATCTAAGGGTAAAAATCTTTCCACACATACAAAAAGACTCCAGGCCCAGATAATTTCATAGGGAGTTCTACCAAACTTTCAGCAAACAGATCATTTCAATCTCTATAAACTATTCCAGAGAATGGGGGGGGGGGATATTCCCCCAACTCATTTTTTGAAGACTGCATAAGCACAGAGAGGGTGAGAAAGGAGAATGGGTCAATCTCACTTATAAACATAAACTTAGAAATCCTAAACAAAAAGTTAACATAAAATATCAGGTATATAAAAGATAACATAGCATGGCCAAATTAGGTTTATCTCAGGAACGTAAAGGTTTGAAAAACCTATAAATATAACCCTTCATATTGATAGATTAGGGGAGAAAAAATCTTTTCCTGATCTCAACAGATTTAAAAAAGAGAGGAAAAAAGCATTTGATAAAATCCAATACTCATTCATGATAAAACTTTTAGCAGATTCAGAATGAAAGAGAAGTTGCTTAACTTGATAAAGTGTATGTGAAAAACCTGGAACACACATCATTCTTAATCAGGAATCATGTGAATTAAAGTCTTCAAAATCAGGAGCTAAACAAGAATGTCTGCTATCATCACATTTAACCAGCGCTGGACGGAGATTGTAGCCGGCACAGCAAGATAAGGGAAAGAAGAGGAAAAACGAACTGGCATTACTTCACATCTGATGTCTACACAGAAAACCAAAAATAATCTACACATTATTCATTATTAGAAACGTGAAGAGCATTTAGCAAACCGGCTAGAATATCAATATATGAAAATCAATGTTATTTTTATAAACCAGCAAATGATTCAAAAACATAAGTTTTTAAAAGGAGACCATTTACAATAATAATAGAAATGGTAATGAATCTAGGAATAAATCTGGTCAAAGATGGGCAAGCACCTCTGGAGAAAATCAGAAAATTCTATGGAAACCATTAAAGAGAGGCTAAATAACGAGAAATTGATAGGAAGACAGTATGTAAAATCAATTCTCCCCTCAAACTGACCTGTAGCATTAATGCATGTCCAATCAGAGGCACATCAGGACTTTTTCGAGGAAACTGAGAAGTTGACTCTAAGATGTATGAAAGCACAAAGGGCCAAGAGAAGCCAAGACACTCCTGAAGAACACCTCTCAACCAGACAGCCAAACAGAGAGAGGGAACCGACTCTGGACCCAGACTCATGCCTTATGGAAACCTGACATGTGACCAGAGACAGCACTGCTGATCACTGGAGAAAGGATCTTAGGCAATAAATGGTGTTTGGACCATTGGCTGGCCATCTGGAAAACCTACAAACGGATCCCTGCTTCATACCAGACAAAGACCAATTCCACACGGATTAATGATTTGAATGTGAAAGACAAAACTTTCAAAGTTTCCCCCCAAATTCTAGGAAATACGATTCTGACTTTGGGGTAGGCAAGGACCTTTTCTTTAATAGACGCTTTTTAGGGCAGTTTTAGGTTTACAGCAAAATTAAGTAGAAGGTACAGCGACTTCCCAGACCCCCAGCCCCATTCACACACAGCCTCCCCCATTATCAACATCCCCCACCGCACGGATGACCCTGCGTTGACTCATTATTATCCCCTAAAGTGCAGTTTACATCAGGGTTCCCTCTTGGTGTCGTGCATTCTCTGGGTTTGGACAAACGAATAATGACGTGTCCACCATTACAGTACCATACAGAATACTTTCACTGCCCGAAAATTCCTCTGTGCTCCTCATCCCCCTGCCCCCCAACCCCTGGCAGGGCAAGGATTTTCTAGATGCCGAAGTTGCTAAGTACAAAAGAAAAGACTGACAAATTTAACTGCATTAAACTTAAGAACTTTCACTCATCAAAGGACTCCATAGAGAGAGTGAAAAGATCTTAGACTGGATCCTGGATTGGGGAAAAAAGCTGCTCTAAAGCACATTAGTGGAACAAATGGCGGAATGTCAATATAGCCTGTATATTAGACACGAGTATTATATTAATGTTAAACTACCTAAATTTGAAAGTGGTTCTGTTACCGGCACATTGGGTTCTTGTTGGCCCCCAGGATGGAAATCAAGAGAGACAACAAAGTGGAGTAGAAAAGTAAAAGTTGATTAGCTCATGCACAGGGCAAGGATGAGGGAGCCGGTGCAGGAAGGAAAGGGGCAGATGACTGGCTCGTTATGGAGTGGGATTGTGAGGCTTTTATTAGGCAAAGGCTGGGGAGGAGGGCCCTGTCCTGGCCTGTAAGGGGGGGGTTGTCTTCTTGCACTTGTGCTGTTGCACTACATGCCACCACACGCCCTGCGTGTAGCTTAGGATGCTAGCACTCCGCCCCGAGTGTGATTTTCAATGTGGTGATGTCGCTAGGCTCAGCTTCAGTCAGCTCCTGGGTGCTGGGGTGCGTCGTAAGCCCAGGAGAGTCCTGAAGCTGCTGAACTTGGATCCTGGCGGCCTCTATCCGATTCTCCCAGCTTGCCGATTGATTGGGGGCCTTATCTTGTGAGGCCAGGGGCCTTGCAGACGGCTGTGTCTCTTTAGGCTGGTTCCTGTCTCAGTTCTGTAGGTACAGAAGAGACTATCTGTTCACAGAGATACGTGCTGCAACTTACTTTTAAATAGATCAGAAATATATATACATATATATAGATATAGATATATATATACAGTTTCTCTTATACACAAATATAGCAAACTGTGAATCTATATGAAGAACATGCATACGGGAGTTCATTGTGCAGGACCCCTTCCTCAGCCTCGTCCTAGTGGACGCCTGAAACCATGGATAGTACTGAACCCTGTATATACTACATTTCTTCCTATACATACATACCTATGATGAAGTTTCATTTCTAAATTAGGTACAGTAAGAGGTTATCAACAATAACTAATAATAAATAGAACAATTATAACAATATACTGTAATTAAAAGTTACCGCAGATCTTAGCAACCTCGGCATATGATTTTTTTCTTTCCTTAAGTGGAGAAATTTCACCTTTACACTTTAGGGCTTTTCTCTGGCACAGCCAAATTGTCAGCGTCACTACCCTTGTGCCTTGGGGCTGTCGTTAAGTAAAATAAGGGTTCCTTGAACACAAGTACTGCGCTAGTTCAGTAATCTGATAACCGCGATGGCTAAGTGACTGACGGGTGGGCAGCATCCACAGCATGGATGTGCCAGACAAAGGCATGAGTCACGTCCCGGTGGGACAAAGTGGGACAGCGTGAGATTTCATCACGCTACTCATCACGATTTAAAACTCATGAATTGTTTACTCCTGGAATTTCCCATTTAACACTTTTGGACAGGGGTTGGAAAGTGAAACTGTGGAAAAGGGGGCTACTCTATTAGTCCTGAAACTTTTCTGAAGTTTGATTTTTTTTTAATAAAGTAAAAAAATTTTTAAACTTGAAAACACATACTATAAACAGCGAGAAAATATTCGCAACACATACAATTGACAAAAGATTGGTACTGAGAATATATATATGTGTGTTTTATTTTATTTATTTATTTTTTTTTGGTGAGGAAGATTGGCCCTGAGCTAACACCTATTGCCAATCTTCCTCTTTTTGCTTGAGGAAGAGTGGCCCTGAGCTAACATCTGTGCCAGTCTTTGTTTTTTTGTATATGAGCCACTACCACAGCACGGCCACTGACAGACGAGGGGTGTAGGTCTGCACCGGGGAACCAAACGCAGGCCGCTGAATCAGAGTGCACTGAACTTAACACCTAGCCCACCGGGGCTGGCCTGGCTGCGTACTCTTCCATCCCTTCTTCATACAGCAATGATTTCTGTAATACTGTTTTCTATAGAGAGAATAAAAAGATTATGAATTCTTTCTTTTAGCCTGGCTTATTAAAATTTTTTTGATTAATATTTGGGATGTAAAAAGCAGGTGTCTTCACATCCAGACAAACTCACTGTAGTTTTGTTATAGATTGTGACCTACCAACCCAGGGAGTCTGATAAATGTTACTTTGTGAGATTCGCATCAATCAAGAAAAAGTGTGAAGTGCACTTAGAATCATCATGTAATCATGAATACATTCCTGATGGGAAAGAAGTTCCACTTGCCCAGGCATTGGTCAGAATTGGAGCCTCTGCTTATGAGTTTATGCACCTAATGAATTTCACAGACTAGCCTCTAGCTCCCTACATGTCAAACTACATCCCCCCACCACGCTGATACCCCCAGCGCGGGATCCTGCAGGCCACACTCCTCACATCCTGATACGATCTCTGTCTGCACTTTCCTGCTCTGGGGTGAAAAGCAAGAGCTTAACATGAACAGACTGCAAACCTCATAAAGACACTCAATGAACTCAAAGAAAATACGTCCGGAGCTCAACCAGCCTCGGCTCCATTCCCAAGTGCCTGCAGCCATCCACCACCACCCAATTTGAGAAGCGTCAAAGGAAGGGAAGCCATAGAGGAAAGAGAAGGTGGTCCTACTCCATCCTGGTTTAAATCTCTTTCTTTTGCCGATTTTACAAAAATATGCGTCCACATGAACACACTGCAAGACTCCTCTTTTAGGGCTCTGGAAAGAACCCACGGCGGGTCCTGAAGCTTAAATTTCATTAGTTTCGTCCTATATTTGCCTCTAATTATAACGAAACACTGGCGACAACTCAAGTGGAAAACGGATAAAGAACGATACACACGGGCCGCCCGGTGGCGTAGCGGTTAAGTTCCGACGTTCCACTCGGGCAGCCCGGGTTCACCGGTTCGGATCCCAGGTATGGACATGGCACCACTTGTCAAGCCATGCTGTGGTAGGCATCCCACATATACAAGTAGAGGAAGAAGGGCACGGATGTTAGCTCAGGGCCAGTCTTCTTTGGCAAAAAGAGGAGGATTGGCAGATGTTAGCTCAGGGCTGATCTTCCTCAAAAAAAAAAAAAAAAACGAAACAGAACTATACATAAAGGACTTGACGGACACACAATATTACAGCGGTGAAAATAAACATTCTATCGCTTGTTTACTCTTAACAACATAGATGAGTCGAAGAAACAAACGCTTGAGGATAAAAGCAAATCCCATAAGGCTATATATGTTACGCTATTTTTATAAAGCTCAAAAGGAAGAAAGACAACAACATATTCTTCAGGAATGCATCCAACTATGATAAAGGTACTTACTAAAAATGACAAGGAGAGACAGAACTCGGGGTAGCGGGGTGGGGCGGGGGTGAGGGAAGAAGCAAGAGGCAGAACCCGGCAGGTGCACGCACCTCTGCGTAATGTTGGTAACCTGGCGGAGTCACAGCCTTCCGTTTTCTCAGCGTGCTTTAAAATGTACACACTTGTTCATTATATTATTTTGCAGGCGTCACATATTAGACTGAAAATATCCTAAAACCCTTAAGACAGTACTTGAAGTCGTCAGCCTCTGCCCTCCCCCATCCCCATCCCTTCTCCACCGCAAGCTGCCTGGGGCTCGGGGCTCCAGAGGCCGGAGAGCAGAGAAGGGACAAGCCACCGGACCGAGAGCCGGGACTTGGGTTATTCTCCTTTGGGGGTGGGGTCTGGTGTGGCGATGTGCGAGCATCATCCACTCTACCCAATAAGCCGCATTAAACCTACTCCGGTTAATTTGACAGCTGTTCTGCCAGCTCCAGGCAGAATGGGTTTGCAGGCCCCTGCCCTCCCTTTCACACTCAGACGTCCCACTTTCCGAGTGCACCAGGCCCCGCGCCCCGCCTGCTTCCTTCCGGGCCGTCTGACTCTTTTTCCCCAGTCCCGGCCCACTCGGTTACGTCGATCCTTCCCGGAGGATCCCAAACCTCCCGTCCCTGCAGACCCGGCCCAGCCGCCCCGGGCTCCGGGCTTTACCTCCAGCCGGCGCGGGGCGGGGGGCGTGGCCAACGCGGACTTCCGGCCACGCCCCTCCCGCCACCGCTCCCAGCCGGGCTCCGCCCCCGCGGGGCTCCGCCTTCCGCGCCGCGCCAGCTCCCAAAACCCGGACAAGTGGACTCCGCGCTCCGCCGCCGGGGCACGCCGGAGTGCCGCCCAGCCGTCGGGGGGGTCGTCAGGAAGCCCGGCCCCGCGCTGGAGGAGGAGCGGCCCGCGCGGAGCGGACCGGCCCGGGCCTGCGCGGTGAGTCTGCGGCCTCTCCCCTGGCCGCGGGCGCCGGGCCGCGCCGAGGGCGGCACCCCCCCTGCAGGCCCCCTCCCACCCCGCCGTCGCCCCGCCCCCGTCTCCTAGCAGCGCCGTGACGTCACGCGCCCGGGTGCGGCTGCCGGGCGGGTGCGGGGCGACGCCCGAGCGGGGGTGGGCCGGGGCGCTGGGGGGGTCGGGGTGGGGCGACGGCGGGCGTCGGGGCGTGGGTGGGAATGGGGGTCGCCGCCGCCTGCCCCCCTAGTTCCCGAGCGGGTTCACCGGCTGAGGACTCGGTTCCTGGCGCTTCCCGCTTACACGGAGCCGGCCCTGGCCCGCTCCCCTTATTTTGGGATTTGGGGAGACTGGATAGTGATTGCAGACCCTCAGTTGCATTTTTGTTGGGATTTTCCCGGAAGAATGGACTCTGACAATTTATCCTAAGAATTAATTTTTTTTAAGAAGAATGTTTATATGCGATAGTCCCCCAATTAGGTTAAATGCTGCTTTCCCACTTTCACTTTGCAAAAACACGTTTTGGGCGTGAATGGGTGTGGCCCTGGCTCCAGCCCGCTCTCTGGGGGTGAGAATGGTGTGCGCTTGGACGGGTCGCTTCCCCCCCGGGGGCTGCGCGTGCTCGTGTGAAAATGAGTCTACACTGCACCATCCAGCAATAAAGTGCATCCGTGCGTCTGTCTGTACGGGGGGTCGTGGTACCCTGCTTAGGAGCCAGCGGGAAGCCCCCAGCCCTGTAGTGGGACATAAGCACCATGCAAACGGTACTTAGTGTGTCACACCAGCATTTTTCGCTCTGCTTTGTGGTTTTGACTCGAAAGATTCCATTTGTGCAGCATCCCTCCTGTTTTCTCTTGTGAAGTGTCATATAAGGATTTACTCCGGAATTTCCGTAATATCTGGCTTTCCAAGGGTGCGTGGCCAGTGTGCAGAAGCAGGCCGTGTGCGCAGTCAGGCTGTGCTGGGCGGTGTGCGCTGTTCACCCCTGTGTGTGAGGAGGACTCTGTTGTCACCAAAGGAAAGAGGAGCATGGAAGGAGAGCTGGATGAAAGTGGTGTCCTGGTGCCATCTCTACCCCTTCCGGGAAAGCCCGGGGACGCCAGGCTGCCTCCATGGTGACCAGATGGTACCTTATGGGTAAACATTATTGAGGGTAAAATAAATCTCTTTATGTATTTTCTTCAACAGAGTTTTGAAGGATGTTTGTCCCAAGATCTCTCAAAGTCAAGAGGAATGCTAATGATGATGGCAAAAGTTGGGCGGCTAAGAGAGTTAAACCAGAAGCAGAAGACCTTCAGTTGGATGAAGGCCGAGAGGGTCCAGTGGATGGTGCAGTGGCCACGCCAGACGGGCCCCGCCCCGCGCCATGCCCCTCCCCGGGTCCAGCGGGCCCGATGGCCAAGGTCGGTGTGGCTGGACCTGGGCAGGGCGCAAAGGACAGCGGCCTTTCCGAAGAGCCTGTTAAGTCATTTTCCAAAACCCAGCGCTGGGCAGAGCCCGGGGAGCCTGTCTGTGTGGTCTGCGGCCGGTACGGAGAGTACATCTGCGACAGGACGGACGAGGACGTGTGTAGTCTGGAGTGCAAGGCGAGACATCTCCTGACGGTGCAGGAAGAGGAAGAGAAGTTAAAACTCGGCGGGCCCCAGGGAGCCGACTCTGAGCCAGCGTCTCTACCACAGGCAGGTTACGTCTACAAAGAGCACCCCTTCATTTCGAACCTGCAGGGGGACCAGATTGAAAATCTTAAACGGCAGCTGGGAATTGTAGTTCAAGGGCGAGACGTCCCCAGGCCCATCATTGACTTTGAGCATTGTGGCTTCCCTGAGGCCTTAAATCACAACTTGAAGGAAGCAGGCTACGAGGTCCCCACCCCCATCCAGATGCAGATGGTCCCCGTGGGCCTGCTGGGTAGGGACATCCTGGCCAGTGCGGACACCGGCTCGGGAAAAACGGCCGCGTTCCTGCTTCCTGTCATCCTCCGAGCTCTGTTGGAGGTACGTTAGACTTCCCCTGCATTATTCTCAGAAACAGGCGAGCTGTTTACCAGGTTTCGTCCTTAACTGTCTTCCAATTGCAACCTGAAACACGACATTTAGAATTTTAGTCCCTAGTGTTCCTAGAGATTTTGCCTCTGATAGGCGTTTGTGTGGAAAACATAATTGCAGGGAATTCTTTTATTGTGTGGCACCAAAGATCTTCATTGAAGGTCTCAAAAATTGCTTTCCCTACGAAATGTTTTCCGTCTAACAAATTTTCTGTTCGAGGAATAAGCTTTTAATTTGGGGGGAAAAAAACTCCTGCTGACCAGACGAGCTGCAGTTTTTCGGTGTCAGTTTAGTTTCCTTGCATTTTGTGTTTTGAAAAACCCGATTTATACCAAAGTTGGAACACTGCCGTGGAGTTTCAGAATAGACCCTTAAATGTCATCCACGGTTCGTCTTCAGATGATACTGCCTCCCCTTACTTGTGAGGTTACCATGTCTGAAACCCTCCCAGTTATGATTAGCTTAAGAGACATTTTGGGTGATTGCATGTCAAGCACTGGTGAGCTCGTGGGGTATGAAGAATGGCGGGGAGGGAAATAAGAAAAATGTAGGCAGAGAGAAGAGCTAAAGGAGGAGGATTTGGGAAACTGAAGAGTGGTAGAAGATAAAATGAGAGAAAAAAATGGAAGAAAGCCGCAGATGTTCGAAATATAGGTGAAACTCAACTGGAGGACCAAAATAGAGCTATCGGGCAGGAAATGGGTATTTATATAAGGAAGTAATTTGGACAGAGAAAGGAGTGAACACACAAAGAGAGCTGAGAGGCAAACCCAGGGTAGAATGCCAGCTTTAACCGCCTGTTCTCAGTGATGAGCGGGTTTTCTCTTGGAGAAGGATGGCTGGAGCCTGCAGGGTCGCATCCACTCGGAGGAAACCTTCAGTTGTCCCCCCTCGGTGACTGCGCTTGCCTCTCCCTGGTCCCACTTTGGATCTGTCGTGTGTATCTCTGTTGTATAAGAAATGGGTTCAATTTGTGATGGCTTTTGGAGGAGAAATTGGCAGTGAGCAGAAGGCGGGAGGGCTGCCATCCAGCAGGGCTGGTGGGGATGCTCTCAGAGGGAAAGGCTCCTGGACTCGCTGTCAAGATTCGGTCCATATCGGCAGGAGTTGATGGCTCGTGTTTTTAGACTCGTTTTTCACATCTCTGCAGAGCAAGACCCCCGCTGCCCTCATTCTGACACCAACGAGAGAGTTAGCCATCCAGATAGAGAGACAGGCCAAGGAGCTGATGACCGGGCTGCCGCGCATGAAGACCGTGCTGCTGGTGGGGGGCCTGCCGCTCCCCCCTCAGCTCCACCGGCTGCGACAGCATGTCAAGGTAGGCGCCCGTTCCGGAGGATGCCCTTGCAGGCTGCTGTTCGCAATGTGGGAACGAGTTCATTTTTTTCCTTGAGAAACTTATGAGTGTGATTTTTAAGTGGCCTTAAAATTCTTGCGAAGTAAGCCTTAATTTTTAAGCTTGATGCTTATAGGAAATGCCAGGAGCAGAGCTTACTGAGTGCCTGGTGTGTGCCATTCGCTGACACGTGTTCTCACGCACATTCTCACAGTTCATCAGCACCTCTGCTCTTGGAGGCGGGTTGGTGTATCCCATCTTTTAGGGTTGAAAAGTTGAGTCTCTGAAAGCTGGGATTTATCTAAGGATCCATCGCTCATATGCTTTAGAACGATTCCTGCAAACAGGGACCTTATCCCACAGAACCACAATACAGCTGCAGAGTCAGGAAGCGGACGTGGACACACCGGATGCGTCAGGAGTTAGCACTGCCACCAGCTGCTCCTCGGGCCCCGTCACGTTTTGCTCATTGCCCCATCAGCTTTCTTTGGACGCACAAGAGATGCGTTCTGAATCGTCTGCCGCATTTAATTGTCCTGTCGCTTTCATCCCCTTCAGTGTGGAAGAGATCTTCAGTCTTTCCTTTTTTCTCACCATCTTGACACTTTTCAGGATTATAAGCCACTTCCTTTGAAGAACGTCCCTCAATTGATTAGATGCAAGTTATGTATCTTTGACCGGGTATCACAGAGAGATGCTCTGTTCTTTTCGTTACCTCCTGTAGACGACAGAGTTTCAATTTGTCCTTTTACTGATGATATTATCTGAAAACTAACTGTAAAGTTATCATTACCCTTCGTATTGAGTATTTTGGGGGGAGCGCTTTCTGATCACAAACTTCTTATGCTTCACCAAACTTCCCACTTATTCATTTATTTATTTATTTTTATTTTTTTGAGATCAGCCCTGAGCTAACATCTGCCGCCAGTCCTCCTCTTTTTGCTGAGGAAGACCGGCCCTGAGCTCATATCCGTGCCCATCTTCCTCTACTTTATATGTGGGATGCCTGCCACAGCATGGCTTGCCAAGTGGTGCCATGTCCACACCCGGGATCCAAACTGGCGAACTCCGGGCCGCCAAAGTGGAACGTGCGCACTTAACCACTGAGCCACTGGGCCAGCCCCCCATTTATTTTTTTATATCAGTCTGGACTCGTGGTTCCCTATTTTATTTAAAGGGTTATAATCTGGGGCCAGCCCAGTGGCATAATGGTTAATTTCACGAACTCTGCTTGGGCTGCCTAGGGTTTGCAGGTTTGGATCCTGGGTGCAGACCTATACACTGCTCATCAGGCCACACTGTGGTGGGGTCGCACATACAAAGTCGAGGAAGATGGGCACAGATGTTAGCTCAGGGCTAATCTTCCTCTCCAAAAAAAAGGGGGGGCGGCGGGGTTTATAATCTGTCATTATTTGTTTTGATACTCCAGTTGTCCTCAGTTTGATAGTGGAAGCACCTTCAGGTGGATTTCTGTGTCCTTTTATCATATCCCGTCATTCTCTGAGCACTGTCTTACTTTCTATCTGAAGAAGATGTCCATGCTCACCTCGTTCTTTCCTTGCCTCGGCCCTGCAATCCTGCCTTTCTCCAGGGAGCCTGGTTCCTTGGGGTGGAGGACAGTCTTTAGAAGCAGCATCTGGGCTCGAGGTCCGGCTCGTGGCTGGCGAGCTGTGGTTGCTTCAGGAGCTCACAGTGACCAGAGGCGGGGAATGTATCTAAGTGTGGGAGTTTCTGTGTCACATTTGTCTGAGGCCAGGAGTCCTGCTGATACTTCCAACTCTAATGCAACGCAACTAGGCTCATTTTAGGTTTTCTGTTGCCATGTTTGTAACGCTGACAGTGAGAACCCACCACCCGTTCTCCTCTATGCATTAGACCGGTCCTCCTGTATGCAACCAGTCTCCCCTCTTGACCCCACTTGCGCCCTCCTCACCCCTCCGGCCACAGCACCCCATGCAGAGCCTTCCTCACTCTGCTGCCACTGCAGCTGCCCCCACTGGGCCGTGTCCCTCGCAGACACCCTGTGAGAGAGAGAAAACAGCGGATGTGTCTGTCTGCTCAGCAAAGCTGTCTTTGAAGGGCAAGGGCAAGATGAAGACCTTTCAGATAAACAAAAGCGGGAGAGTTTATGACCAGTAAACCTTCTGAGGGAACTTCTAAACTAAGATATCCTGCCGATAAGGGAGATGATTCCGGAAAGGAAAGGAAGGTGTGGGATGGGAGAAAGCTGGGGAGCCAAGAAAATGGCAAGCACGCGGGTAAATCTACAGAAACATCGACTGGATAAAACCAATAATAATGAGCAATCTGCAGGGTTTCTTAAAAAAAATAGAAATAAGATACTGGCCAACAGCAGCCTGTGAGCACACGATGGATGAGATTGGGGTTCAGGTATTTGCCCTTGATTGTTTAGGAAAAAGGTAAAAATGTCAATTAACTGTAGACTTTATTACGTTATGTATGTTGGTTAAAATTCAAGGGAAGCATTAAAATAATGAAAAAAAAAAAGTTTATAATTTCCAAACTGGCAGAGGAGGAAAAATGACGTAGATGGGTGAACACAACTCAAAATAATTAAAATTGACTTACATGTGTGTTTCTGAGGTATCTGAGAGAACCCTGTAGTGGTCTGCACCCAGATCCTTAGCAGCGTGACGTCTTCTCCTTCTCAGCGATCTTACCGTTGTGTTGGTGTGGACTTGAAAAGTGGAATACAGTTGACTTTCTTAGCTCGTTTGTGACTCTGCTATACTCTGTGCCAGGCACTGGCTCGTTTATTCCTCACCGTGATTATTATCGTTTCCGTGTTGTGGATGAGGGAACAGATTCACGTCCTTATTAGGTGCTGGGGTAAGATTCCTGCCTCAGTTTCTTGACTAAAGAGCCTCTGCCTTTAACCACTCCTACAATATATTCTAAGACCCTCAGGAGCTTTCAGCAACCTGAGAAATCCCTGTGCCAGCCTCTTAATTTAAAAACAAAATAGGCCCAGCTCAGAGGTTAAGGGTTTGGCACTTGTTCACAGAGCCAAATAGCGGTCAGCCTGCCTGCGAGGCATCCCCTGCCGGGCTCCCTGCCTGGTTCCCAGGGCTCGGCCTGTGCCTCCCCTCCCTCCCGACTCGTGGCCTCCCGGGTCCAGAACGCACGTGGATGCCTTTCCCTCCGCCTGGCCGTCCACACCTCGAGCCCTCCCACAGCTCCTGTAGGCTTTAGTTTCTGTGTTAGCTGGAACAGGAAAGATCCCTTCCTTTGTCGTACATGATGCTGATCCCACCAGCGTTTATCTATCTGTTTCTTCCTTTGTATTGTGAGTTTCCTGAGAGCAGAGACCATGCCTGACTTACTCATCGTTGAATTCTGAGTTCTCAGCACAGTGTCCGGCACACGTTAGCCGCTCAGTAAGTACAGAAAGAAAGAAAGAAAGGGGCCGGCCCCAGGGCCTGGTGGTTAAAGTTCTGTGCACTTCAGTTCAGTGTCCCAGGTTCAAGGGTTCGGATCCCAGATGCGGACTGACTCCACTCATCGGCCATGCTATGGCGGCATCTCACATACAAAGTAGAGGAAGATTGGCAGTGGATGTTAGCTCAGGGACAATCTTCCTCAAGCACCAAAAAAAAAAAAAGAAGAAAATGAAAAGAGATTTCATCTAAAAAAAAAGAATGAATGAATGAATGAATGAGTGTTATCTGATTTTTTTATTTGCTTTTTCTCTCCTATTCAGGTTATCATAGCAACTCCAGGGCGACTTCTGGATATAATCAAGCAGAACGCTGTAGACCTCTGCGGGATAAAAATTGTCGTAGTAGATGAAGTAAGTAGCCGTGCTTAGAAACAGTAGTCAGCTGATTTTATATAAGTTATGAAATGCATATTATAGTTATATAACTTCATTGTGTATGCACGCAATTCCTCCCCCAAAGGAGAAAAAGTCAGGGTTTTTTTTAAATGGCGGCAGTGGTTCTTAAGCTGGTTCCTGTGTGACACTGCAGCTAGCTAAGGTAGTGTGCACTCAAATGAAACCACAGCTGTCTCTTCCTAATTGGCAGAAAACAAATTCAGCAAGTGCTCTGTGCTCAGTGATAAGATTTTTGAACACTTGATGCTGGCCATCGTTTGTCTGCAAAGATCAAGGGATCCGTGGCAAGTAAGTGTCCGCAGGAATTTGGGAAGTAGCTGATAATGCTTCGTGGGGTGACCTTTTTTTATTTTTCCCGTGTGGACGTTTGGGTCTGTGATCGCGGTTGTCTGTGTGGCATAGAGCAGCCAGGCGTTTTCTGCTTTTGGCTTGCTTAATAAGGTGAAGGAAATGTGTTATGATTCGATGATGTTCCACTGTGCAGACAAGCACGAGAACACAAAACCACGTGCCAGCCCGGACCGGGCGGGAGCCGTTCCTGCCTACAGTGCAGCCACTGTCACACGGGTCCCACGGCAGTGACAGAGCAGAGGCCCGTGGTACCTGGCAGTGGTCAGAAATGTGGAGTGTGAGGTGCTGGCCCGTGATCGCAACCTGGCCTGCTGTCTGTGGCCCAGTGGGTGGCAGTAGGATGCCAGAGGCTATGGACAGAACACGTGGCCAAGACCACAAGAGTAGGATATGAGCCCGCACCCCACCTGCTGAGAGGCCTCGGGCAGGTCATTCATCGTCCAGAGTTGTGGAAGGATGAGTTAGTGATTGGGAAGATGTCTCACAGACTGAGAAGTCGCACACAGGTGTAAAGCTTATTCAGCCCCTTGAGAAGCATCTTCGTGGCCTGGCCCTTTGGCGGAACTGGTCTGTTGCATCTGATTGTCGTCAGACTTCCTGCCGCCCGGCCCGTGTGCCGAGTTCTTAAGTCCTCGCCATCCTCTGAGCCTGAGCAGAGATCCTCGCGGAGAATTTAGAGTCAGGTGCCATTCGTGCTCGCTTCTCTCGGCCGCGTTTTTGTTTTCTTCGGTGAAAGGTTTCCCCCAGGCACCTCAGTGCTCGCTCGGCACGAAGCAGGTCTCAGGCAGCAAGTGTGTGCCGAGTGCCCCTGTGCGCAGCGCGGCCCCAGCCCCCGGCGGCTAAGGGGCGCGTCTCCGTGTGGTCCAGAGGGGCAGTGCTGGTAAACAGTGTCATCGGTCGGTGCTGAGTCTGAAGGCGGCACAGGTGGGCCGACTCCGGATGAGCTTGGATGGCGCCACAAAGGAGCGTTAAATACCGTTCAGGCCTCCAGGGTGCTAAGTCTGGTCGGAGACAAAGACACATATACTTCAGATAAAGGCAAGAACGTGGGGCTGCCTGGAGGTGCAGTGGTTAAGTTCACACGTTCCATTTCGGCGGCCGAGAGTTCGCCGGTTCTGATCCTGGGTGCGGACATGGCACTGCTTGGCACGCCATGCTGTGGTAGGCGTCCCACATATAAAGTAGAGGAAGATGGGCATGGATGTTAGCTCAGGGCCAGTCTTCCTCAGCAAAAAGAGGAGGGCTGACAGCAGATGTTAGCCCAGGGCTAATCTTCCTCAAAAAAATTAAAAAAGTGCATTAGAACCGTGAGACCTACCAGTTTCTCTCAGGGAGGAAGGTTAGAGACAAGGACCAAGGTGGAGGGTCTGGCCTGTGGAGTTGGAAGATAAGTCAGTGAGCAAAGAAGTAGGCGAGAGAGCAGAAAGGAGCTGAGAAGGAATGTTGTCCCTGACGAAGAGAGTAGTCGCTGTTTCAGGAGGAGGTGGGGCATGGGAATGGTCAGGCACGAAAATTAAGATAATTCGTTTAGAATTAGGCAAATCTGCTTTGTCACCCTCTGGTCTCCTGCACGCCTGTCCTGTGGTCTAGAATTCTCTCCCGCCCCACCTGCCTGCTCTTCCTTCAGTGTCCGTGACGGGGCAGCCCTCCCTCGCTCCCCAGGCTCGCTTCGGGCCTTCGTCCCCTGCTCTGTCGGCCTGTGTGCAGACCCTGTCAGCCCTCTCACGCTGTGCTCTCTGCGTCCCCCAGAAATCGAGGACGGCGTTCTCCCGAGCTCCCCTAATAAGACTCGCCTGCCGTGCTCCACGAGTGTCACAGATACCAGGCTGCTCACTGGGACGTTCTGATCCGGTGGGTCGGAGTTGGAGCCCAGGAATGTTCTAGAAACTGATTCTGGGTGGTGCTTATCTTCAGAGAGGTTTGGGACACGCTGACCAGCATGCTGCCTGACACATAGGTGCCGGTTCAGCGTTTAGGGTTGAAGACTGCTGCTTTATCCGGTACCTTTGTAGGGTTTTTTACACCCAGACAGTGTTCTTGGTTTTGAGGATGCAGAGGAACGTGAGATGAGCTGTGCCAGGTGGACGTACACGAGGTGACGTGACAGAGGCGTCTCTATTGTAGTCGGGGAGGGCTCCCCGAGGTGACTTTCATGTTGAGATCTGAATGAAGGGCCAGCCCCGCGATGCTCCCTCTGGAGGGAAGACCATTTCAGACAGAGCAGCCTGCGCACAGGAGCCGAAGCCCGAGCAGGGGGGAGCTGGGGGCAGGGGGAGGGCCCGTGGGGCAGGCGTGGTAGGGGATGAAGTCAGGAGTGGGCGAGGATGAGGACCGTATCGCTTTAGGCCCTGGTTAGGAGTCGGACTTTCTTCTAAGCGCTGGGAAGTCGCCGGAGGGTTTAAGCAGAAGGGTAACAAGATCTGGTTCACATTCTAGAAGAATCTGTGTGGTTGCTTGAGGTGAGTGGGTTCCTGCGTGGGAGCGACGGGAGCGAGAGCAGTCACAAAGGCGAGCTGGAGTGGAGGGGCTGGGTTGGGGCCGTGTTGTGGTGTCCACAGGACTGTTAATGGGCTGGAGGCGGGGGACGGAGCAGAGAGAGGAGACGGGAGTTTCCGAGGCTCCCGGTTCCCGAGGCGTGTCCCGGAATGGGAGAGGGTTTGGCAGGGAGGAAGTACAGAATTCTGTTGTGAGCGAGTTAAGTTTGAGGGCCCGTGAGATCCAAGTGGAGACGTTCAGTCAGCAGCTGGATTCTTCCACCTGAGTTCAGAGAGGCCGTTACGGCCACAGATGAGATCCCGGGCGTCTCTGATGTGCGCGTGGCATTCGAACTGTAGGATTTGTTGAGGTTACCTGGGGAGAGGGCGTAAATGGGGGTAAAAGGGGGCCTAGGACCCAGCCCAGGGGGGTCTCCACCGCTTAGAGATTGTCCACCATGTGGAGATTGATCTAAAGAGAAAGGCGTAGCCAGTGAGGGAAGAAAAATAAATTGAAGGGGGCCTGTCAACATGTCATGTGCCATAACTTAAATATATCATATTTCAGGCGCCGGCTCGGTGGCACAGTGGGTAAGTTCGTGGGCTGTGCTCCAGCAGCCCAGGGTTCACCGGCTTGGATCCTGGGTGCAGACCTACACACTGCTCATCAAGCCATGCTGTGGCAGCGTCCCACATAGAACAAGTAGAAGGACTTAGAACCGTGATGTACAGCTGTGTACTGGGGCTCTGGGGCGGGAAAAAAGAAGAAAGGAAGATTGGCAACAGAAGTTAGCTCAGGGCCAATCTTCCACACCAAAAAAGAATAAAAATAAGTAAATAAATAGATCATATGTCAAGTGTATGGATACTGTAAGTTTTGTTTGACCCATCTATTTCCCTGCGAGACCATAGTCTTTAAAGGTGGGGTCTCTTCGTGTGTCTTAACCACTGAGCACAGCAGTGTAGCTTGGTGTTCACGGCGTGTGGTTGGAGCCGGATTGCCAAGGTCCACGTCTGGGCTCCAACACCTGATGGATCCCTGTGTGATATGCCTCAGTTTCCCCATGTAAAACCAGGGTCATAGAGGTGCCTCCCTCGCAGGAGTGTTACGAGGACACGTGCAGCCCGTGGAAAGGAGCCTGGCGCAGGGTGAACGCTGGGTAAATGTGAGCTTCAGCCACTCTTCGCTGCTCAGTGGAGTTGGGTGAGGGAGCGCTGAGCTGGGGACCTTCACGGAGGTTTTGGTGGCACAGACGGAAGCCGGATTCTCGGGGACTAAGGACGTCACGAGCAGTGAAGTGTAGGCAGCACTGAAAACAGAACGTTTCCCAGAAAAGCTTGGCCACGTGTGTTTTTAATTAGAGGTCACCTGTGCTAACCTCTCCCTCTGTTCTTACCTCTGACTCTGTTTACCCCTTAATGTTACCGGAGTCCTGGCTTTTCCTCCCGCTGTGGACTCTCGTGTTTCTAAAGTGGCTTTGTTTTCATTGTGAGTGCTTCTAATATTTGAAACACTATATATTTATGTAGTACTTTTTTTTTTCTATTTTTGGGTTTTTTTTTTTTGAGGAAGATTGGCCCTGAGCTAACATCCGTGCCCATCTTCCTCTACTTTATATGTGGGATGTCTGCCACAGCATGGCTTGACGAGCAGTGCCATGTCCACACCCAGGATCCGAACCGGCAAAAACCTTACGCTGCCGAAGCAGAGCGTGCGCCCTTAACCACTGCACCACCAGGCCGGCCCTGATTCATCGTGGCTTTTGAACCATACACTTTAGACCCAGTACGTGAACAGCATGTGTGTGTCTGTTTGTACAAATGAAAAGAAGTTTCATGGGACAATACCTACCACATGCAATTTTTCTATTCTGATATTTTCTATTCTGTCCTGTTTTGTGGGTTTAAAAAAATGCTATTTGTGGCTCATTTTGCAGTTTGAATGACAACCATGTTCTATGAGTAATCCATGCACGTTAAAGACGGGTTGGAAATAAGGGGGAAAAGCATCATATTCCTCGCACCTTAAAATAACCATACTTATTCATTTCTTTTCCGTTTTCACCCGCGCGTGGTTTCTGAGAGGCCCTGAGAGTTCAGCCTTTGTTCTGTAGACGGTGGGAGCCCCGAAGGACTGTAGGCAGGAGCGTGCCGTGATCAGACTCTTATTCCTGATGTGCAGAGGAGCCTGTGAGCAGGGAAGCTGGTTCCCAGGACGGAGGGGGTCTGAGCCTGGGCGGTGGCTATGGGGTGGGCACGAGGGACTCGCAGACCTCATTTAGGAGACTGGAAGGGAGCGAGGTAGGGGCGGTGTCTGGGTTACGGGATAATAGGGGACCCCTGTTCCGTTCTTTATACCTTGTTTGTTTACCGAGTATTCTATAGTGAGCGTATTACTTATGTTATAGAAATAGTAATAAAAATTGCATCTTAAAAAGAGTTCGAGATAGACCAATGGATGGCTGTTGGATTTGACGCTCTGGGAGTGACAGATGACCTGAAAGAGGATGTGTGCAGTTGCAGCCGGGTGAGGGGGCGGAGACCCTGGACTGAACAGAGAGGGCGGGAGGGGACGCAGCAGGTGCAGACAACTCTTCAGGAGCTCGGATGAGAAGAGAAACGACAGGATTTATTCCCAATGGTCTGTACTTTCTCTCAAGCAGCAGAGCAAGGCCATGGACTCGATGAGTGGGGCGTGGTGGGATTATTGAGGAAACGTGGGTACCGTGCGTGTGTGTGTGCACACGTGTGTGCGTGTGTGTTCTCGATGGCTCGTAGCCAACTGGAGCACTGGCTGAGACGGCCCGTGCTGGGGGCGCTGTCCCCAGTGTTGTAGGTACTTTGTCTCATTAATCCTCGTATCAGCCCCATGAACTAGTTAACTGTTGTCGTCCTCGTTTATAAAGGGAAAGACAAAGGCTGAAAACCATCCCTGAACTTGCTTAAGGTCATCGATACGGAGCCAGGATCAAACCCAGACCATCGTGATTGCTGTAGAGTTTTTAAATGTCATAGAAGAAGAATATTCAAATGAGTGTTCAAACTTAAATCAGACAGTACGTTAGTGGACTCTTAAAAATGCAGTGCCTGAGTCTAAATAGTCTAAAATAATTAAATATCTTATTTTCCAAAATAATAGACACCCAGATTATGTTTGAAAATGAAGATAGCCTCAATCTTTTGTTATTTTAAAGCAGCACAAACTTAAAATTCTTTTTTCTGTTTACTTAGTAATACATTCACTGTTTTTAAAAACCGGCAGTGCAGGGGCCGGCCCAGTGGCACAGCGGTTAAGTTCACACGTTCTGCTTCGGTGGCCCGGGGTTCGCCGGTTTGGATCCCGGGTTTGGACATGGCACCGCTTGGCAAGCCATGCTGTGATAGGCGTCCCACATATAAAGTAGAGGAAGATGGGCACGGATGTTAGCTCAGGGCCAGTCTTCCTCAGCAAAAAAAGAGGAGGACTGGCAGTAGTTAGCTCAGGGCTGATCTTACTCAAAAAAAAAAAGACAAAAAAAACCCCCCAGCAGTGCAGAAGTAGATACAGAAGTGAAAGCCAACACTTATTTTTTTAAAGATTTTATTTATTTTTCCTGTTTCTCCCAAAGCTCCCCATTACATAGTTGTGTATTTTTAGTTGTGGGTCCTTCTAGTTGTGGCATGTGGGACGCTGCCTCAGCGTGGCCTGATGAGCGGTGCCATGTCCACGCCCAGGATCCAAACCGGTGAAACCCTGGGCCACTGAAGCAGAGCACGAGAACTTAACCACTCAGCCATGGGGCCAGCCCCCAACACTAATTTTTTTAAATACTTTTTTATAAATAGATGTCCATGGTAAAAAAAAAACCCAAACTTTGCAAAAAGCTATGAAAAATGAAATGGCCCCCCATAGGCTTCTCCCCAGAGGTGGTAATAATGGTTCTTGAGCACGTCTGCAGATGGTATCATATTGTGATGGTGTTCTGTACTTTGCTTTTTTCCTCTTCGTAGTGATTCATTATCATTTAATAAATGGCTTTCTGGTCACTGGTCATGACAACAGAGTGTCGTCTTCTATGGATCTACCATAATTTATTTACCAAGCCCTGTAGTGATGGCTATTTAGGATGTCTATGGTTTTTTGCTGCTGTTAATAATGCCATAATAAAAATCTTTGATGTTGTAAACATATCGTGACACCATATATCAATATATGTAAGTGTATGTTTTTCCCAGTTGAGCCTTTGTCTTTTGACATTGTCGTATATTTTTCTGGGTAGGAATTCTTAATTTTTTTATGTTCTCAATTATATCAGCCTTCTCTGGGTTTTAGTATCAAGAAGGACTAACCTTAAAGTGATTTTATTTTAGGCCGACACCATGTTAAAGATGGGCTTTCAACAGCAGGTGCTTGACGTCTTGGAAAACGTGCCTCAGGATTGTCAGACCATTTTGGTTTCCGCTACAATTCCAACCAGCATAGAGCAACTCGCAGGCCAGCTTCTGCACAACCCTGTGAGGATCGTCACCGGAGAAAAGAACCTGCCGTGTTCCAGTGTGCGTCAGATTATTTTGTGGATAGAGGAACCAGCCAAAAAGAAAAAATTATTTGAAATCTTAAATGTGAGTAGTCAAGCTGGCAACCCTGTTTTGTAAATTGTGTTTGCATTTTTCACAGTTCTTAAGAAAATAGTGGGATTTTTGGGGTGTGGCCTTTTTTTTGTTTTTTGTTTTTGCTGAGGAAGATTGGCCCTGAGCGAACATCTGTTGCCAATCTTCCTCTTTTTGCTTGAGGAAGATTGTTGCTGAACTAACATCTGTGCCCATCTTCCTCTATTTATGTGGGATGCTGCCACAGCATGGCTTGATGAGCAGTGCTAGGTCCATGCCTGGGATCTGAACCTATGAACCCCAGGCTGCTGAAGTGGAGTGCACAGACTTAACTACCACACCACTGGGCTGGCCCCAGGAGAGTGGTTTTTAGATGCAGCTTTGGGGCAATTTGGTATAGATACTTAATAAATTACCAGAGTCAGCCCTGATGGCCTAGTGGTTGAAGTTTGGGGCCCTCACTGCTTCGGCGCCCCAGGTTCGGTTCCCGGGCACAGAACCACACCACCCGTCAGTCAGTAGCCATGCTGTGGCACTGACTCACATAGAAAAACTAGAAGGACTTGCAACTAATATATACAACTATGTACTAGGGCTTTGGGGAGGGAAAAAAAAAAAGAGGAAGATTGGCAACAGATGTCAGCTCAGGGCGACTGTGTCCCAGCCAAAAAAAAAAAAAATTGCTTTACCTCCCTCAGAACTCTGTGAGAATCAAATAAATTTTTATTTGTAAAAACATGCTGTATAGATGCAGAGTAGCTTTTTCTTTTCTTTGTTATAGAAAAACACTTAAATATCAAGATTATTCCTTAAGAATATTTTTTTTGTTTCAAAAATTTTTAATAGTGTTATATATCTAAGGTGAGGACAAGTTCTTTCTTGGCTGTATACTACCTTGAGACATTGAATTTTTTAACAGTAACCAGCTTAAACAGAAATTTGTTAAGTGGGTGATAATGTGCAAGGATAGTTAAAAATATGGTGTTAAGGTAAATATGGTTTGTATTGACTGTGAACAGTATTGAAAATCTTAAATTGCACTTAAAATTTAAAAATTATTTTTGCAATATAGAGATAGAGATAGAGAACTGGGAAGGGCAGTAGACAGTTTGGCTTATGTTTGTGCGTATTTTAAAGAAAATACTCATTTTAGCAGAATATGCCTTTTTTTCTCCTTAACAGTATTTATAAATTGATTGGTAATGGGCTTATACTAATGCTTTTGGAAAAACTCCCCATTGTAAATTATGTCGTATGAACAATTTTAAATGCGTGTTTTTAATTTTCCAGGATAAGAAACTCTTTAAGCCTCCAGTGTTAGTGTTTGTGGACTGCAAACTGGGGGCAGATCTGCTGAGCGAAGCAGTTCAGAAAGTCACAGGTCTGAAAAGCGTGTCTATACATTCGGAGAAATCGCAGACAGAGAGGAGAAACATCCTGAAGGTTTGACACGCAGCACCTCTCTTCTCATCCTTCCTCCAAACCTGTTTTGCCTTATTTTCGAGAGATGCCCTATTACCCGCTGGTCTTTAGAGCAGACCTGGTTTTAACGACTGCGTGAGCTTCAGAGCAGCCCCCGCGAAGTTCCTTGTGCCTCTTGCCCGGGCGTCTGTGTTTTGGGAGCAGTAAACCTGTCCCCTGGGGACCCACTGACGGCCTCCTAATTCCGAACCCGCCGTTTCTGAAATCAGGTCGCTGTGAGCTGGGGCTGAGCAGGAGCTCACCTTTGGAAACGGTTTGCCCAAGTGAATTAATAGAAAAAATTCAGGGGCTGGGGGGGTGGGGGCGCGTTGGGAGGACCTTAAGCTACATACGTTTCTGAGGTGTACAGAGACCCCGTACACACTGAAAAGATATCGCAACAACAAAATAGAAGAAAGTACTGGGAGAAAAAAAAGATACGTAAATGACATAAAATCACCTAAGATAAATTCTGAATAATGAATTTTGTTGCTTTCCTGGAAAGGGACTGCTGGAGGGAGACTATGAAGTCGTCGTGAGCACCGGGGTCCTGGGACGCGGCCTGGACTTGGTCAGCGTGAAGCTGGTCGTGAATTTCGACATGCCATCCAGCATGGACGAGTACGTGCATCAGGTAAGACCGACGTGCGGCCACCAGCAGTCTTGGGCAAGGCGTGGTCGATATACTGGTAAGTTAAAAAAAAAGAAAGAAAAAAGCTTTTATAATGGACGCAAAACTTTGTATATTTTTGCTTTTAAAATATATACGTACATAAATTTTAAGATCTATAGGTATGCCTAAAATGCATTCACAGATAATTGGAAATAATAACCTAAAATGTTAGTTTCAAAAAATTTTAAGTGGCTCATTTGGGGTTTATTTTTGTTTCCTTTATATTTCTTTTCTTCCCTGAGCATATTAAATGGCTTTTATAATCCGAAAAAAAGAGGCTTTGTTTTACAAAGTTCATGTAACTGGCCAAAATAAAATTGACCCGTGAAAGTATTTGTGTTTTTAGGAATCTTGTCCCCATCTCCTCTTCATATCCTTACTTGTTCTGGTCTTTCAACCTTTACAGTTTTGTTCCTTTTTTCACAACCAGAGATAACAGTAGCTCTCCTTTCTAGCAGAAAAAAGAGGCTCCTCTCAGCGCCGCGTTATCTCACCCACGGTGCCCGTCTTCCTTCTCCAGCATCACTTACACGCTCTCCACGGGGAGCCTTTCTCCGGTGTTCTCAGAGTTGCCTCTGAATACCACATTCCCTGGGCCACCACTGAAACGCTTTTAGTACTTTTAACTCGTTATTGCTTTTATTTTTACTTAGACATAATAATACACCGGTACTTCTTTCTCTCTCTCTTTTATTTTTTTGAGGAAGATTAGCCCTGAGTTAACATCTGCTGCCAATCCTCCTCTTTTTTTTTTTTTTTTTTTTTTTGCTGAGGAAGACTGGCCCTGAGCTAACATCCATGCCCATCTTCCTCTATTTTATATGTGGGACACCTACCACAGCATGGCTTACCAAGCGGGGCCATGTCTGTACCCAGGATCCGAACCAGTGAACCCCAGGCCGCCAAAGCGGGATGTGCGCACTTAACCACTGCGCCACCAGGCCAGTCCACTCTCTCTCTCTCTTTTTTTTTTGGTACCGTCTCATTTCCCTGTGCATCAGGGAATTGAGTATTCCACAGGCATTGATTGTTCAAATAACTGACGTTTATTTTCTGTCAAACTTTTAATAATTCTGGATGGAAATCTTTCTAAAATATTAAAATAGGCAAGAAGCTTCTTTGCTTCTTAAGTAGTGTGCTGATTATAATGATCTCGTCTTTCCTCGCTACCCCGAGGGCGAGCCCATGGCTCTGCTCTCCTCCCTGTACTGTGCTCTGACACAGCAGTGGCCTCGGGGGCTGATGGCATATATAGTTTCTCCCCTCTGCCCAGAATGGCCCCAGATCCTTCTGCTTTTCTAGTCTGTATCTGGATGTTTGTTGTTTGTTTCCCTAACTGAAGGACATACACACAGTAGCAAATAATGCAAATAACAAAAGATACAAAATGAAAAGTAAGTCTTTGTAAGGTGGCCGTGCTACCTTTCAGTGGCTACCACAGTTAATGGTGCAGAAAATATAAATGCATACGTATTCATATATACACACATATGTGCACACCCTGTTAACGCTTTTTGCATAAATGGGACCGTGTTGTACCAACTGTTCTGTACCTTGCTTTCTTTATTAAATACATCTTAGACACCTTTCCTTATCAGCATCCATCATACGTACCAGTTAATAAATGTTAAGATGTATCGAGAGCTTACTGTATGGCCAGGTGCTTTCTATGCTCTTTAAGTGTTTTCACATGTTTGGTCTGGCTTGCTCTGTTTTAATGGCTGCACAGTAACGTGTTGTGTGGAGGTACTGTAATTTATTTGGTAAACCCTTTACTGATGGACAACCATGTTTCCAGGGTTTCGTTATTAAGTATACACTGCAGCCAACATCCAGGTACACAGCTCTTTGTGCCTCTCGTGCAAGTACATCGGTGAGGTCAATTCCTAGTAGCAGACCTGCTAAGTCAAAGGATATGTGTATTTTACGTTATAATAGGGTTTCCATGTGTCTGCTTTTTAATTTTGGGGGTGGGGAGCCTCTGAGGAAGTAGTTTGATATTTGTGAACGTCAGCTGTCCTTTAGAGTTTGGAGACTACTGCTATTATTTTTTTTTAACAGCCTTCTATCTCAGTATAAAATATCCCGATATAAAGTATGTCTCCGTGGATATAATTCACGCACTCTACAATTCACCGGGTTAAAGTGTACACTTCCGTGGTTTTTAGTACATTCATAGAGCTGGGCAACCATCACTGCAGTCAGTTTTAGACAATTTTCATCACCCCAAAGAGTAACTCCGTCTGCATGCCATCAGCAGCCACCCCCCATTCCTCGTCACACAGAGACGCACACGCTCAACCCTAAGCAGCCACTGCCCTGCTTTCTGTCTCCAGCAGTTCTGTCTTCTGGACGTTTCGTGTAAGTGGGATCACACAGGACGGAGTCTCCTGTGACTTCTTTCCCTTAGCACCGTGGTTTCAGGGTTCACCCGTGTTGTAGTAGGTATCACTGCCTCGTTTCTCTTACTGCCTAATGCTCCTTTGTAAGGACGCGGCGCCTTTGTTTTCCATTTATTCATTGCTAGACATTTAGGCTCTTGGCACTTTTTGGGTACCGTGAACAGTGCTGCTATGAGCATCATGTACAAGTTTTTGTGTGGACATACGTTTTCATTTCTATTTGGCATCACCTAGGAATGGAATTGCTGGCGCACATGCTAACTCTGTTTTTAACATTTTGAGGAGCCACCAGACTGTTTTCCCATGCGGCTTCAGTGTTTTACATTCTTACCAGCAACAGATAAAGGTTCCAATTTCTCCACATCCTCATCGACACTTATATTGTTTATCTTTTCAGTTATAGCCATGCTGATGGGTGTGAGGTGGCATCTCCTTGTGTTCTGATTTGCGTTTCCCTGATGTCAGATGACGCTGAACATCATTTCACGTACTTACTGGCCATTTGTGTGTCTTCTTTGGAGAAATGTCTGGTTAAATCCTTTGGCCATTTTTTCAGTTGGGTTGTCCGTTTATTATTGAGTTGTAAAAATCCTTTGTATATTCTAGAAGCCCCTTATCAGATACGTGATTTGCAAATATTTTCTCCTGTGAGTTGCAGCTGTTTTTATGTTAATTTACAGTTTTATTGGAACAATTCAGGAACATAATTAAATAAATCAGGTAAAAGTAAAAGCTGATAATGAAAACCAGGGTTCCCTTCCCTCCCCTTCTTCTGCACAATCTCATTCCCTAGGGGCCCCCGCTTTCCACTCTTTTTTGATGTTTCCTCCTTTGACAACGTTTGAAAAGTCCTGTATATTGTCAGGAACCATCTATTCATTTAAATACTCTGAATATAGACTTCAAGTTCTACATTTCAGTTAAGGAGCAGAAAGTGACCGCGGTTGTGTATTCCCCGCCTTCTGAAGAGCTTCTCAGTATATTTGGAGACAAGTAAATTTTGTTCCTTTTCAGGTGTCTCCATCACAAATTAGTGTCCATTTATTTCTGTCAAAATGGGAAATAACTATGCAAAGATGGATTTGCTTAAATCCCACGTTTCACAGCACTTGAGTGCTCTAAAGCAAATGGTCCTTTTGCCCTTAATGCAGTTGCTTTAAAAAAGTTTTTACCTGGGCTGGCCCGGTGGCGCAGCGGTTAAGTTTCCACGTTCTGCTTCGGCGGCCCGGGGTTCGCCGGTTTGGATCCCGGGTGTGGACATGGCACTACTTGTCAAGCCATGCTGTGGTAGGCATCCCACATATAAAGTGGAGGAAGATGGGCACGGATGTTAGCTCAGGGCCAGTCTTCCTCAGCAAAAAGAGGAGGATTGGCAGCAAATGTTAGCTCAGGGCTAATCTTCCTCAAAAAAAAAAAAGTTTTTACCTTAACCCACCTTTTATGTCATTACCCCCCCTACACACACATACACACACACATATGTAACTGAAACACATGTTTCAGAAACAATACTAACTTTTATTGTATGTGATCACTTTCGTATTTTCTATTTGAGCGGTTTCATTAAAAATCTGCTGGTGGGGCTGGCCTGGTGGCACAGTGGTTAAGTTTGCACACTCCACTTCAGTGGCCTGGGGTTTGCCGGTTCAGATCCTGGGTGCAGACCTATGCACCACTTATCAAGCCATGCTGTGACAGGCATCCGACATATAAAGTAGAGGAAGATGGGCACGAATGTTAGCTCAGGGCCAATCTTCCTCAGCAAAAAAAAAGATCTGGTGGCAGCCCACTAGATTGCTTTCACAAATATGTTGAGATGTACAGTTCAAAATAACGTTATCTGAATGAATGTTAATCTTAGCAAAGCCTCTTTAAATACTAGTCTTCCTTTTCTTTCAGGAGACATTAAGGTTTTGCCCATTTTGAAAATGGCCTCTGATTTCATTTCAGATTGGAAGAGTGGGGAGATTAGGTCAAAATGGAACAGCGATTACTTTCATCAATAACAATTCCAAAAGACTCTTCTGGGATATTGCAAAAAGAGTAAAACCCACAGGATCCATTCTTCCGCCCCAGTTGTTAAATTCTCCTTACCTTCATGACCAGAAAAGAAAGGAACAGCAGAGGGAGAAACAGACACAGAACGATCTGGTCACAGAGGCTAATCTTATGGCCATTATCAGAAAACATGATAAAAGTAATTCTCAAAAGTGATTTGTTATACCACTTTGAATAATTTTATATTGTGTATTGTCAGTGAAATTTCTGTATGTTATCACTCTCCGGTTTGAGTAAATGGCAGATGTACATGAAATGAAAAAATTTAACATGATTTAAAAATGTTTAATAGAATATCAAATTTATACAGCAATATTGTATTTATTTCCCTTTATGCCACTTATAAATTAAAACATCAGAAAATGAATTGCTAAGTAAAATAAAATTTCTTTTCTCTGGATAGAGTATTTTTTTTTAAAAAAAATATATTCCTTGGAGCTGCTGTTGGAACTCGCAACCTGCTCAGCGAAGAGGCTGGTTCAGGACCGTGATTCTGGTTTGGTGTCCTCCCCGTGGTGCGTGCACACTGGCACTTGGGTTTTTGTGGAATAAATGAACGTTAGGAAGAGAGCAAGTGGCCGAAGCTGGACAAAATGGCCAGGGCGCCTTTCAAAAGATAAATATAAAATATGTTTTATTCTCAGTTGTTTTCCCTTCACCTTGGTGAACGAATTTATTTTCTATTTAACATGGGCTATTTATCAAAATAATGCCAGGTTCTGTTAATGTTGCTTTGCAATTATAGTTTTATGTTAGTGTCTCTTTGCTAATTCAATTGACAATATTAAGTCCTGGAAAGAAAGATGGGTGTTGTGCTTGGATCCATCAATACTTTCCTTTCTTTAAAAACCGTTAGTATCAGGGGCCAGCCTGGTGGTACAGCGGTTAAGTTCGCACATTCCGCTTCAGCGGCCTGGGGTTCGCCAGTTCAGATCCTGGGTGCAGGCATGGCACTGCTTGGCACGCCCTGCTGTGGTAGGCGTCCCACATATAAAGTAGAGGAAGATGGGCACGGATGTTAGCTCAGGGCCAGTCTTCCTCAGCAAAAAAAGAGGAGGATTGGTAGCAGATGTTAGCTCAGGGCTGATCTTCCTCAAAAAAAGAAACAAACCAGTATCAGTTTAGTTGGGGGATTTTGATAGGACGTTACATAAATGACACTTGAACAAGCTTTATAGGGGATGTGGGATGGCTTGGCCCACTCACCGGAGTCCCTGTGGAGGCCGTTCCTAAGTGTGGGCTCCACCCAAAGGAAAGCGGGCTCAGAGGGTCCACAAAGAGCGTGTGAACCCTGAAGACTGGCTCTCGCGCGGTGTCTGGTGTCTGCTGCCTGCCGAGTGGCGAGTGTGTTCCGTCTCAAGGGAGCGGGATGAGGAGGCAGCTGGGAAGGGCCAGATGCTGGAGCAGAGGGGCGCTGAGGCGGCCCCCACAGCAGGTGCACCGTGCTTCCCGTGCAGTAAGTGCCTTGAAGTGTTGTAAGAATCTAGAGAAGGGGCACTTTTTCACTAGACTCGAACTCGTGTATAAACAAAAGCAGTATGGCCGTAAAAATAAAGTAGCTTTGCGAATCAGCCTTTATAGGAGACTGTTGAAATAGACGTAGATAACACGGGGCTCCAATGCAAGCTGCCGGCTCAGCTCCGTCCCCAGCATCTGCCTTCTCTCCCCGTCAAGGCCCTCACACTTCAGCCGTCTGCGTTAACCTCACACCGCACGTCCCGCCAGCTCGCACTGGAGCCTTCAGCAGCGCATCCTTGAGGCAGCAGGCGAGTGGGACGTGGGCCGGGCGGAGCCCGTGGCTCCCAGGCTCCTGAGCATGAAAGGCAAGTGCATGCGTGGGGCAGCCAGTGGGGTAGCAGGCAGCCGGCGCCCTGCCCGATCCGTCCACACAGTCTTCCCACTTCTCTAAAACGCGACCATTGGCCTCCTCATTCCCTGAGACCCTTCCCCGGGCCGCATCTTCCTGCTCTCGCATCTCTCCCCTTGTGGGTACTGCACTGCTGCGGTTTCCTCAATGCGTTTTACAGACTAAAAGTTTAAACTTTTAAAAAAAAAAATTGGTCTCAGTGTTCTAATATTTTTTTTCCGCAATTAAGGATGTTATTTTTAAAAAGCTGCCATCCGTCGTTTCATGAAAGAAAGAACGTGTAATAGAGAACGAGAAGGGAGGACACACTCTCTGAATGAGGGCCAGTTCTTCTCAAGACAGGAGAGAGGGCACCCGTACACCGATGGACGATATTATAACATTTGCAATAATAGCTTCTTGTGAAAAACTGTCATACAGTTTGGAATTTTACTTACCTGAAGTAACGAGTCGTATATGGTCCCACACAGCTGTCTCACCCCTCCAGTAACTGTGTCCTGTGACAGAGGTGCAGAATCAACTTAATTGTTTTAGTACCAGAGGGAAGCAAACATCTTTTATATGTACGTCAAACACCTTAATGCCTGAAATGTAAGTGGCTTTTAGAGTCTGCAATAGGCAACCCCATTTTATAAATACTTTCCATGCCATTGTATTCGTATTTCTAACACCACGCATATTTTTAAAATCAGATTTTTTTTTCCACAAAGCTGAAGTTGTTCTGTGGTTTCATAACCTCTTTGTAAAGAACACTGCCACGTCTTTAAACCATGACTCACACTGATTGATTTACTTTAATAAGTCTGAGCTGGAGCCACGGACTGTCGTATTTTCTGATGAAGCGATGCCATTCTCTTTGGGCGGGCTCACTGTTCTTCACGTCGTGCCCTTCTGTGGAATTGTTATCAGCACACCTCTTTGTGCACCGTTATGTTTTCCCCTTGCCACAATCAACACGGAGTTTGCACCATGAATGTAGGTGGGTGGGGTCCAAGAGGGGACGTGTCATTCAAGGTGACTTTCCTGGCAGCCGCAAGTAAACTGACTCTGGGTAGATAGGACTCTTGTTGTCCCCAGGGCACACTTAGGGTGACCCTGGATGCTCTGCGGCCACACTGAAAACCAACCAGGGGTGATTAAGTCGACACAGGTCTCTTGTTCTGCTGTTACTGTGAGGACCTATTTGACAATGTATGACCTGTGTGCTGTACTTGACAGAATTACGAATAGGGTAAACACAAGACAAATGTTTACTTTTTAAATATGTTTACCAATAGTAACTTGTAAAATATTTACAGACAGTAATTTTAATATTTGAATTTCAGCTTTCTGAACAATTTGCATGGCATCCTTATTTTTCTCATTTCATCTCAGAAAGATGCAAAGCTGTTTGCGAATACCTGGGTTCCTGTTATACCTCCACCAACTGTTTTGAACGAGGGGAAGTGTATTCCTGTCTCTGATCTTTACCTTTGCTTGTCTGTAAGATAAGGTTTGCTTTCAGCTTCTCTGAGATCTTCCCAAATCTACAGTTTCTGTGCTTCGAACCTTTAAATCCCTCCCTCCATGTTTGGAATTTGTTCCAGAATAATGCCGAGTGGGGAGTCTGGGTGAAACAAGGCTGGCCGAGAGTTGATCATGACTGAAGCCAGGTGATGGGCACACGGTCGTTTATTACTCTGGAGTCTACATTTGATGTATCTGAAATATTCCACAATAAAAACTTGTATATACATAATCTCCAATTCTACCCTTTGACTTGTGCCCTAGTTACATAGCTTCAACTTTCTGCTGAACTTTTTAGCTCCATTTGGCCTGTCTAGGGCCAGGTTTGCCATCTTGCTTATGAAAGTCCGATGCCCTCTCTCTGACTTCAGGTCACCTGTGGTGCTCCCCTCCTGGGTCGTGCTCAGACTCGTGGTGTCACCATTGGCTCATTTCTCCCCCTATTCTCCCTGTTCTCCTAGTCACCAAGTCATATCTGTTTCTCAAAATGTCCATGTTTTTATGCTGCCATGGAAGCCCAGAACTCCATCACCTCAAATCGCAATTATCCTAGCAGCCTCTGAATTGGCCGTTTTAATTCCAGGACCTGTCACTCAATAGCTCTCCAATCCAGAGCAGGAAGATATTTTTAGAGTATGATTTCACCAATTTCACCACTTCTCCGAGGTTTCCTTGCTCAGAAACCTTCAGTAGCTCCCTGTCAACCGGAATGTTAACCCTGAGTTCTACTCAGCCATAAAAAAAGACAAAATCGTGCCATTTCTGACAACATGGGTGGACCTTGAGGGTGTTATGCTAAGGAAAATCAGTCAGACAGAGAAAGACAAATACCGTACGATTTCACTCCTATGTGGAAGATAAACACACGGCTGAGAAGAACAGATTGGTGGTTACCAGAAAGGAAGGGGGCGGGGAGAGGGCGAAAGGGGTAAAGGGCACATGTGTGTGGTGGTGGGTAAAAACTACATTATTTGTGGTGAGGACGATGCAGTGTCTACAGAAGCCAAAATACAATGATGTACGCCTGACATTTATATAATGTTACAACCAATGTGACCTCCATAAAAACAGTAGAAAAGAAAATAAAGTCAGTTGATTAGCAACCTTTAAAACAAACAAAACAAAAAAAACCTGAGTTCTTCTGGCTGGCGTCTGAATCACTCCTTCCTCTGAGTCCACTTTCCAGCCTTTTCCCGCTGCTCCAGCCTGACTGCCTGCCGTGGCTCTCTGCACACTCGGACGGTACCGAGTGTCACTGCCGAGAGATGAACCGGTTCTCCAGAGCTGCTGGGAGCACATTCACAACGCAGAAAACTCGCTGCTGGCAATCTGGAACAGACGTGTCGTAGACGAGCTCTCAGCCATCCGGCAGAACTGGAGGAAGCAAAGAATCTGCTGGGGAAAGGACCATTTTAATTAGGGAGGGAATGTCTTTAGCATTTTTCTTGTCTATTTTGAATCCTGGTGATATCTACATCAGAATTACAGAGGAATCTTAAGTGCTTGGAATCAGGAAATAACTAAAGAAAATTCTGAAACTGGGGCAGCACTTTAGGGCTGGCAAAGCTGCTATGATATGTGAGTTAGACTACTGAGTGCATTTAATGAAATGAGGTGCCTTAGAGAAAGGAAATTAGGACGTTTATAAACAATCACTACGATTTTTAAGACATTTCATACAATTAGAGCAGCTTATGAGTTACAAATGCAACAATATAAACGTTTCAGGAATTCCTAGTTGAAAATAACATTTTACATAAATATGTGTGATTACATAAATACACACACACATACAGTGTCTCTGGAGGAATCTTAAGAAGGCAGATGTGAGCCCTTGAGGAGGAGAAGGCTGGGAAACCGTCACTCTATGACCTTTTTAAACAAAGTGCAGACTTCATATTTATTTATTTCTAGGTAAATGGTTACTCAATTTCCTTTCAATTCTTTTGGATTTGGGGGTGGAAGGGAAGTATGGAGTTTGTGTGTGTTTTGTTAAGTAGTACATTTCAGTCATATTTTATGGGGAAAGATAGCATGGTGTTAAGAAATTAGTTTGGGGGCCAGCCTGGTGGCATAGTGGTTAAGTTCTCGCACTCTGCTGCAGTGGCCTGGGGTTCCCTGGTTGGGATCCCGAATGTGGACCTACACAGCGCTCATCCAGCAATGCTGTGGTGGCATCCACAGTAAAATAGAGGAAGATTGGCACAGATGTTGGCTCAGTGACAGTCTTCCTCAAGCAAAAAGAAGAAGATTGGCAACAGATATTAGTTCAGGGGCAATCTTCCTCATGAAAAGAAAGAAAGAAAGGAAGGAAGGAGGGAAGGAAGGAAGGAAGGAAGGAAGGAAAGAAGGAAAGGGGAGGGGAGGGGAGGGAAGGAAAGGAAGAAAGAAAGATTAGTTTGTCTACTTGAACTTTCACTACTAGATATTAAATAGTACATATAAAACTGTAATTCACTCAAACCTCTAGCAAATTAAACAATTTGGCTTGATGCTGTTGGAGAAGTGTTGTCGGGTGGGCATACATTTTGGACTTTTTCTTTTCAAATAAGAGATCATTGTAAATGATTCAAGGAAAATGCATATGGGTTTTAAAGAAACGCCCAGACTAAAGGTGTCCTGGGCACACCCGTCCAGGGACTGGGGGTTTGTAGTGGCTCCAAGGTGAAGGACAAAGAGCTTTGACTTTTTCTACCAGCTTCTCCTGGCATTCGTGTGTATTCGAGAGGCTAGTAGGACCTGACTGAGCTGTATACTTCCTTTAAAGAAATCTATAGGGGCCGGCCCGGTGGCGCAGCGGTTAAGTTTGCACGTTCTGCTTTGGCAGCCCGGGCTTCGCCAGTTCAGATCCCGGATGCAGACATGGCACCACTTGGCAAGCCATGCTGTGGTAGATGCCCCACATGTAAAGTAGAGGAAGATGGGCACGGATGTCAGCTCAGGGCCAGTCTTCCTCAGCAAAGAGAGGAGGATTGGGAGCAGATATTAGCTCAGGGCTAATCTTTCTCAAAAAAAAAAATCTATAAAATGGGATTTCAGTTTCCTTTATGTGTAACTGAAGCTTCCATAGCTTTTCTTGATTCATTTTTGAGTGTGATTTCAATCTTCAATATGTGAGTATTCTCAAAGAACGAATTGTTGTTAATGTCCATTCAGTTTTGCAAAAATATTGCTTTTTCCATTTTCATTCAGTAACTAAAGGCCTAGACAACCTTTGTGAGATGAATGAACTCAATAGATTCATGTTTTTTAAAAAGTGCAAACAGAATCAGTTAGATAAATGCTTATGATAACCACTTTTTCCCATACCAAAAACGGACATGATCTTACCGAAGACTTTTTCCTTCTATAGAAATGCACCTATATGGTCGGTCTTGCACAGGTTTGAAATCAATCATATTAGTTATACGTTTATTTAATTACCAGAAATCCAGGCCATATCGCTGCTGCCCAGGACTTTACGCTGTGATGGTGACATCCTTTGCTATTCCAGACCTTATGATCCTCCGTGGCCATGATTAACAGATGCAAAGTTCTTTTAAAAAAGCCAAGTTTCTTCAGAGATGCTAAAGCTTCAAACCAACAGCATTTTTTAAAGCAGAGCCGCGTCCCTGAGGCTTGCCTGAGCTTTCTTTATCAGCTTTTCTAATCTGGAGAAAATGCTAGTACTTGGAGGGTTTTTAGTTAATTGCATTCACTTTTTTTTTTTTTTTTTTGGTCTCTACAAAAGCCAGCCAGGATGAGAGGAAGTTCGTAGAGCTGCGGGGCAGCATAGTTACGTAAATAGAGCCCCCTTGAGCTGTGCGGCAAGGTGACAGCCAGTTTTAGGGTGTTTGTGAGAATCAGTGAGGTGGATGTTGTGGGGGCCGTTAACCCCTCACAACGTTTGGCATCTTTGGAAGCAATGTCCCGGAAGCTAGCGCAACTGTGATTCGGCCCCTCGCCTCCTGGTGGCCTCTCTGAGCTCCTTGGTTACGGGGCTGCACACGCTCACCATTCAGTATCCCGGTGTGTCCGGGTGCTGCCGGCATACGGAACACCAGTGACCGCCTGTGGGCGGTGATGGGCACGGGCATGCATGAGCAGAAAGGACTCTATTTGACGGTAACTAAGGAGAAAATGATTTCACGGGCATCAAGCTTTGACTGTGTGCTCATTATGTTTCTACTTTACGAGAAGGAGCAGAATCCTCGTAAGTAAATAGGAAGACAATGTTTTCTTTGGTTGAAAGAGCAATAAAGTAGCCACTTACTGTAAAATGTTCCACTGTCAGGGAGGAAGGCTATTTCATTACACTTTTGCCTTTAAAGTAAGCACGCTAAAAAAATAAAATGGTAATTATGAAAATGGATCTGTGAATTTCTTAAAACTGCTAATAATAACAAATAATCATCAATTAAGTATTTAGGCGACCAGTTTCTAAGTTTTTAATAATATGAAATGAAACCAATGCTATAATAATTTTTTTGAACACTGTAGTCACTGAAAGTAGAGGGTGTATAAAGAAATAATCAGCGATCAACAAATGGAAGACCATCTGGGGCGGGCCCCGTGGCTGAGTGGTTAAGTTCGTGCACTCTGCTTCAGTGGCCCGGGGTTTCGCCAGTTCGGATCCTGAGCACGAACATGGCATTGCTCATCAGGCCATACTGAGGCAGCGTCCCACACAGCACAACCAGAGGCACTCACAACTAGAATATACAACTATGTACTGGGGGTGCTTTGGGGAGAAAAAGAAGGGAAAAAAACAAAGATTGGCAAATTTGTTAGCTCAGGTGCCAATCTTTAAAAAAAAAATAAAGACAAAAAAACAAAAACAAATGGAAGACCATCAAGTGAGAAACAAACCAAAAGAGAATGATTGATATTCTTTTTGATTGGTTTTTCTTGCTTACACTAGGAGGGAAAAGCAAATATCCAAGGCCAGATGGAGCCGTAAATGCCCAACGGAGGTTGAGGATTGTCACTCTCATAAATAGACTCAGGTTATTACCCACAATTTAAAGCTACTGGAGATGCTAATGGTTAAATTACTTCTAAGGTAATAGAATTCCTTTCTTTTTTTTTTTCTTTCTTTATTTTTTTTTTGAGGAAGATTAGCCCTGAGCTAACTGCTGCCAATCCTCCTCTTTTTGCTGAGGAAGCCTGGTCCTGAGCTAACATCTGTGCCCATCTTCCTCTGCTTTATATGTGGGACGCCTACCACAGCATGGCATGCCAAGTGGTGCCATGTCTGCACCCTGGATCCGAACTGGCGAACCCCGGGCTGCTGAAGCGGAACATGCGCACTTAACCGCTGTGCCACAGGGCTGGCCCCTAGAATTCCTTTCTAATCAGATAACAGGCACTGTTTCTCTGAAAAATGAAAAGGAACTACTGTAGGTTAAAAATTATTTAGTGATTCTTTAAGGCACAAAATAACAGCACAAACTTTTTTTTTTTTGCTGAGGAAGATATGCCCTGAGCTAACATCTGTGCCAATCTTCCTCTATTTTGTATGTGGGTCACCACCACAGTATGGCTGCCAACGTGTGGTATAGGTCCATGTCCAGGAACAAAACCCAGGCTGCTGAAGCAGAACACACTGAACTTAACCACTAGGCCACGGGGCTGGCTCCCCAGCACAAACCTTCAAACTGTTTATCAGAGGCAATGAATAACCGCTTTAGCATTTCCTGGGGATCAGGCAGCATTCTAACTGCTTTTGATGATTAACTCATTTAATCCTCACAAGTGCCTGATGAGGCGGGTACTATTTTTACCATCATTTCACAGATGTTCAGAAGGGTTACCTAAGGTGCCCAAGGTAAGTGGTGGAGCCAGGAGTCAGCACAGACAGCCTGGCTCTGCCGTCTGTGTCCGGAACCACTGCCCTGTGCTGAGTTTTGGCACAGACGGGATGACGTACAAGTTCCTTCCTCTGTGCCGTGGGTATTCCCATTTCTTCTCAAAGCAGAGACCACATCCTCAGTTTAGAAACAAGACATTTGGAGCCGGAGAGACCACCTGGCTGACTGCTGCTTTTTTCCCTCTCAGCTCCCCCAGAGACAGAAAGCGTGAATGTCCACCGCCTGTTGGAGGGCCGGGACTGGAGCCCACGCCTCGGACTTCTCCATGACATCAGTCTGCTAGCTCTGAATGTTCCCAGAGCCCCGCAAACAGCTGTGCTGGACCCCCAGGGAGGCTTGGTCTTATCCAGTATATAATTTATAATAAAATAAAACATTATATAACATTTATATGTTATTAAAACTTGTAAAAAATAATGAATAATAGAAACACAATAAGTAACTCACAGTATTTCTACTCCTTTTTAAAAAATTATGGATTTATGGTCACTAAAAGGAATGCTGAATTCTGTAATGGTTGGCAATTTATAGAGAGCATCCATAAAACTGAATAATCATCATGAGACAAATCAGATAGAAAAATAATCCCCTCGTATTCGTATTTTGCTTGGCAGTTTACAAAACTCTGCTTACAAACAGATTGAATTCTATTTTAATGCGTATTCTGAATTGATTTTTTTTTTCTCCTCAAATATGAGAACAAGCATAGTTCCGGAAACCTCATCTAGGTTCTCTAGTTCTCTTTATTTGTTGACATGCTATTCAGAAATTTATGAAAATTATATTCTCTGTTGTGGTAGCATAGATGGGTATTAAGCAAATAGTCACTTCCCTCCCCCTCCCCCTTGGGGATACACCTTCCTGCCACACTGGCTGTGAACTCAGCCCTGTGACTGACTTTGGCTGATGGAAGGAGAGCAGACTTGACAAGAGCAGAGGTTTGCAATGAGCTGGCATGGTTTGGCCTGCCTTCTTCTGATCCTGCCATTTGCCATGAGAGGGGCGTGCACCAGGTAGCCATTGTCCCCTCAACCCATTCCCAGAAAGAGAGACACAAGGAGTAGACCTGAGCCTCAGCAGCAGCCTGAGGTAGAGACGTCTCGGCCAACTTGCACACCTACGAGCAAGGGCATGGGTGGTTGTCGTAAGCCTCTGAAAATTGAGGGTTGCTTGTTACGCAGCATCATCACAGCAGAGAGCTGACCACTGTGGACATCGTTATGGTGGCAGAAAAAGGAAGTCACATTTACTAACAACCTACTATGTGCCACCTGTTTTATATTCATTAACCCATCTAATTCTGACAACAACCCTGCCTGGTGGGAACTCTCATCACCCCATTTTATACATGAGGAGAGGGAAGCACAGAGGGACTAAGTAACCTCTCCAAGATCACACAGCTCATATAGGGAAGCATGGATTTATGCCCAAGTATATATGATTATAAAACCTGTGCCCATTTGTCACTGTGCCACATATATTATTGTGTGGTTTTTAAAATCCTGGGGATAGACTGAGAATTTTAAAAATAAAAATATTAAAAATAATACACAGAACAGTATTATTATTCCAACAATAATAAAATGTTTTAAAAGGAAAACAACACCCAAGAGAAGATGGAACATTCGATTCTGTACATTTAGTATAAATAGTAAACATTAACTACAGCAACAGAGGCTCACGGCACACTGGGGACAAGCTGGAACTCAGACACCAGCAGCTATACCCACTGAGATAAAGTGTTTCTTAATGGACATTCTTCAAAACCAAATGAATCTGGAAGGACTGTTTCTGAGTTTCTAGGAGCATGGAGCTAGGGGTTTATTCTATTCTGTAATTATTGTGACAAACTGTACACACTTGTCTGGAGAGTTATTAATTCTTTCATTCATCCAAAGAGGCCTTGGGTCAGAGCCTGGTCCAGCAATGACTCTGCGGGATGCTGGGGTCAACAAAGTCCGTGACACACTGTTTCTGCCCTCAGTGACGTGCAAGTTCCCTGGGAGGCCCAGCAGTGGGCTGGGGCTTATCCTCAACCCGTTCCTATCTATTTGGGGGGAGGGGCGTGAAGTGGAAGGCAAGTGGCCATCGCTATTGGAGATGCTGCCACATCGCTCCTCTACTTGCTTCTCCGTTGCTGATCTTTCTCTCTCTCCTGACACCCAGTGAGAGAAGTCTGGTAACGCTCCCCACTGCCCCATCCTACTGGGAGAGTAAAAGGAGGGGACAGAGGGCAGCAAGGCCCCTGGCTTCCAGGGGCTGGGACCATTTCTCCGCTCACCTCACTCCCCGGCTGGCGGGTGGGGAGCAGAGGTAACCTTGCACCCCTCCCTCTCCTCGCTCTGTGCCCCTCTCCCGTCACGCAGTGGCACCCTGTTCCCCCGTTGCCCAGCGAGGCTGCTGCTCTCCTGCTGTTGCCCCCTGCCCAGACCCCAAGCCCCTTCCTCCTGCCGGCTTCTGCTCATCAGCACCAGCGCCCCACACCCATCATCCCAGCTTCCTCACCATTGAAATTTGCTCCAGCTCGCATCAGAAGGACCCTGATGAGTCGATTCCTACTGTGATTTTGGGAAAATGCCTTACCTTATTTATTTTTTTTCTTCTGTTTACTTTTTTCCTCGAGGGACTGATGAAAGGTCCTATTTAGATGAATTGTAAATGGTAGGACTTCAGGGGCCAAGAAATATGAAATGATAACAGGTAAACGTATTGAATGCCATCTGCCAGGCAAATGTATGATCTCATTTAATTCTCCTAACAACCCAATATGGTAGGCACTATTATTATCTCCATTTTACAGATGAGAAAGCTGAGGTACAGAAAAGTTAGTTACGTTGCCCAAGTCCGCACAGCTAATAAGTGGCGAAGCTTAGACCTCATTCCTAGCATCTGCTGGGAAAGAGGCACGAGAGCTTCTACTGTGGGTGCTTTCCTAGGAGCTCGAAGAGCATTGCCTTTGAGATGACGCTCCCACCCCGGCGAAGATTGGCCAACGTCCTGAGAACCAAGCTTGAGGGACGGACACTGCTTAATGCCGTCTGCCTGTTGAGGGGCGTACAGACATACGGACACCCACTGAAGTCCAGGAGCCCTAGCTCTTGAAGGTTCCCTGAGAGATGACTTTGTTCAAGCCCCTCGGTTTACACACGAGGAGACAGAATCAAAGAGAGTTGACTGACTTTGCTACCACACTTCTTAATCTCAAGTTCTGGGCCTGTGCGATAGATAAAGCCATCACGGAGACGTCAGCGCTGGAAGGTGGGAAAGGCTTATTCTAATTGGCCAAAATGAGACGGTGAGAGGATCGGTTCTCTCAAATCTGCCTTAACAAAAGAAGAAACGGGGTTTCTTCTTACAGAACCAAGTCTCTTATAAAGCCTGTAAAGACTGTAGAGCTAAGAGGCTTGGCAGGAGGAGTTTCAGAGAAACAAAGGGGGAAATCTGTGTTTCTTTCACTCCAGATCAGCCCTTGGGTTTCTAACTTCCGGGCATCAAGGGCAGGTGGGGGCTGGTTCCTTGAAGGCGTTCTTTCTCTTCTGCAAAGTAAGCTCATAAATCCTGCGATCCTTGAGTCAGTCCTCAGGTTAAACGAGAAAACAGCAAGTTGACAAGATCAACTTCTTTTTCATCTGCCTCTGTGTTGGGAACAAGGCTGAAGGGTAGCCATGTTCTTGAATGTCTACAGTAACCCTCAGGAGCCTGGCTTCAGTTTGGCTGGGTCTCCGGGCATCTCCTCACGACCCGTCCAGTGATCTTAAAGCGTCAGCCATTCGCCCCCTCTTTCCCACCCCTCATCATATAATCAGTTACCAATTTATAGCGATCCTCAACCTCCACATGTCTGTCCCATTAATTGCCTGTTTCTGCCACTGGTGTCAACCAGGTTCCTCACGGCCTCACACTGGGACCAACACAAGGACCGTACCCGGCCCCCCTGCCTCAGTCTCCCCCTGCCCACTCTCTGTTTCTCACGAGCACACACAATTGTCTGCTGTTCTTCCTCAAACCCCGGTTTTTCATCTTGATCACAAATCTGGGGTCCAAAGGCCTGGATTTGAATTCTAGTTTTACCATTCTATCTCTAAACAGACTCAGCCATGTGGTTAAACCAAAAACAGGTGGGATGAGACCAGAGTGGGGTTACAGCTCAGCCCATGGCTGAGTGGGGCACAGCATGGAGCTGCAGCACCGGGCGCAGTGGGTGGCCGGGCTAAGGCAAGATCAGCACCGAGAGGGACGCAACTAGGGGCCGTTAAGAGCCAGCAGTTTTATGATGCTCTGAGCACAAGCAGGGATGGAGGCCGCGGAGGGAAGAACTGGGAGGCAGAGGCAGGGACGGTGAAGAGAAAGGGAACCCCAATCCACTGCCTATTGCATTTCTCAGTGAAACCTCTCCTCTCCCTAGAAATGGAAGCAGAAAAGAAACTTTAGGAGAAGCTGAGGGTTACAGCCAGGCAGGAAGACTGGAACTGAGAGCGAGCCCTGTCTATGAGTGTGAAAACCACGTCCCTCCTTACAACTCCAACATACAAGGCAGGGAGAGGAAGGGAGCATAGCTCAGGGTCCAGGACCAGGCGCCCACGTTCAGAGATATGTACTCCTGCCACCCTGGGGAAGCGGGACCCCAGCCGTGAGTGTGCCCTTCTAACGACCCCATGCTGGGTACTTTTAACACAAAGGGATCATTGAGTTCCTCGTGTTCTCAGGCAAGAAGGTACGTTTACAGATGGACCTGTAATGAAGGAGTATCAGTTTCTACGTTCCAGGAATGGGCCAGATTACTAAAGACTGAGACAGTTTAGGGAAACCGGGCTAATGGAATTCAGTCTCACAGAGCTGGAAGGTCAGGCGCTCAAGTAGAATCCGTAATACATTTCAACGGAGCCCTAAGGGGTGGAATTGCTGGAAATAATGAGGAAAGAGCCCTTGGGGTAGATAGTCGTGTCATCAGGAGACCAGCTGCCAGCAGGGATTTCCTCATGGGGCGGAGGAAGCAGCGGTCCCCTCTGTGAATGAGTCTCTCACATCTCCTTTAGATCCTGGGCGCCATCCTGGGCTTGAAGCTACTCAGAAGGGGAGCACTGTGCTAAGAGGGGGAGCTAGAGAAACAGAAGGAGAGGTTGATCGGGAGCTCAGGAATGGGCCAGAGAATCTTTTTAAGGCATTTTTCAGCCTCTTCCTGAGTTGAGTATAAGGAGAAGCTCCCATCTCTGGATCTGGGGTCATGAGTTTCAGGTAAGGGTCCCCACATTTCTTTCCACGCTTTGTCCTCACTCTTTTGCTGACCTCTGTATTTTTGAGATAAGGCTTCTAAATTGATTAAGGAGAGAGCAGGGATCTGAGCTGAGGAAAAGGAAATGGAACCTGGAAGTTAGCATTAATTTGAGCAAAGTCAGGGACCTATGAGCTCAGAGTGGGCTACACCTTCCTGAAATGAGAAACAGCCTCAGAACACAGACCTGGCCCGTCAGCAGGGGCCAACAAGCCCAGAGAGATGAAGACAGAGGGCGTAGGTGTGTGGCCAGAGAGCGGGAGTGGGGAATTTCTTCGCTCTCTGTCCAGCTAGAAGGTAATTCTCTCATGATTGACTAAAGTTTGAACCCACATCCTAAAACCTTGCTCTCTCCTTCCCATGTGCCATGAGAGAGCGGAAGAGACAGAGAGAAAGATCGCTTACACCTGCACTGGCCAATATGGTGGCTATTGGGGATTTAAAATGCCGCTGGTGCTGTATGTGTAAAACACACACAGGATCTGAGAAAAGAGTGTGAAATAGCTCATTAATAATTGTATGTTGAGTGTGTATTGAAACGATATTTCTGATATGTTAGATTAAATATGTTCTTTAAATGAATGACCCTTTTCTTTTCTTTTTTTTTTTTGAGGAAGATCAGCCCTGAGCTAACATCTGCTGCCAATCCTCCTCTTTTCTGCTGAGGAAGAGTGGCCCTGAGCTAACATCTGTGCCCATCTTCCTCTACTTTATATGTGGGACGCCTACCATAGCATGGCTTGCCCAGCGGTGCCATGTGCACACCCAGGATCTGAACTGGTGAACCCTGGGGTGCCAAAGCAGAACGTGCACAGTTAACCACTGCACCACCCAGCCAGCCCCTCTTTTTACTTTCTTAACATGGCTACTAGAAGTTTGAAAATTCACAGGTAGCTTCCATCCCAGTGGACCGCCCAGCTTTCTACTTTCAGATCACGGCCCAGATTTCCAGGACAGCCGTCTGCATCCCTCTTGTTAAGTTTCAGGACAGGGGAACAAACTGATAAACCAGAAGTTTGTTTCATTTTCTCGTCTCAGGAATGTAAGCTCTTTAACTGCTCAGGCCCAGTTGTCAATTGGAGTGGATGTTTGGGGCCAATGAAAGCTTGTGGTACAGAAACTTAATTCCTAGTATTTAAGAAACGCAGCTGGGGGAAAGAAAGGACACAATGAACAAGATGAATTCTTCGATAGAATTTCATGTGAATTAAATTAAACCCATAAAGTCCATATAAACCTACACCATGGCTTGTGAAAACACTACTTATCACAGAAAAATGCCATCGTTTACTCATCTTTGTAAGCTAGGACAAACTGAGAAAATGTTCTTCCTAGGAGAACACTCAACTCTCTGTTGCGTCCCAGCCCGTTGCAGCTGAAAAAAAAAAACAAACCAGAACCTTTTCTGATGGTGGATTTCTTTTTCTCCTGAGTGAGTCAGAGAACAGACTGTGGCCTACACCAAGAAAAAAAGAAAAAACATTGAGCCTTACGCACACGGGTACGGACATGCGGATGGGCATGGAATTATTCATGAAGCTCCAAGGCTGGAGAAACGCTTCCTTATCTCCCGTCTCTGGAATGACTGAGAGACGCAGAGTCCTGGCAGCCCAGGTGCCTTCTCACTTGGCAGCTGCCCTTTTGAAAACCACAAATAGGAGAAGGAATGACCTGCAGGGCACAACGTTTTTTATATTGTTTTTTAAATGAGAAAACTGATTTCTCTAAACCCACAAACTAAAAAGTGATTGTAAAAATAACGAAATGCAGATCATTCCAGACAATTCTAGCATTCTAGACACTACTAGTATTGAAATTTACCAGTAAAAGAAATGAGGTTATGAATTATTTGGGGGTTAAGACGGACAGCTGGGTAGTTTATACACATTCAACACCCTTACTGAGACCATCTAATGCCTCTGTTTAAACTTGTTGAAAGGCCGGTGACTCAAAACTTGCATTCACCACTTTGGGAAAACCGCTACAATTCTACATGAAAGAGCAACATTTTCACAGGATGTTGAGAATGACCTTGGGCTGTGCTGCCAAAGCACAGCAGGAAGGAGACGCCTGATTGAAGGTCAAACTCAGTCTTTTTTAAAAAACTGCTCTTCCTGAGTGAACCTAGAGGTTCCTTTAGGTCAAAATAGGCTAACCAGTAGGTTTTGGGGCTGAGAATGGTTTTTAAGTCTTACTAATCTTCTCTGGAATGAAACCAGGTGATTCAAAGAGAAAAGAGCGTCTGGAATATTTACTAATCCCTGAATTCTTTTCTTTTTCTTTTAAAAAAGGATTACTAGCTTGTGTAATTGCCTCGTTCTAAATTACTGGCAGTATTGCTAAACGTATTTCGATTATGTCGCTAAGGGATCAGCCCTGAATTGTAAAGATTTCGTCAACCCGCCCAAGAATTACCAGCGGATTATCGTCCTACTGCCAAGATGCTTGGTCTAACGTGTATTAGGATTCAGAAAGAAAATAGACAATATGACAGATTTCAAACTACCTTTAGGTTTGTTTAACTCTTGTGCTTATCATAATGTACAGAAATTTGGGAACCGGAAAGAACGTCTGTGAAAACAGCAGCACGGGGTCCAGGCAACGGCCCCCACTTTCCTGAGTTCTGAACCCGGCTCTGTGGCTTCTCAGGTGAGTAAGATCAGGCAAGTTATTTACCCTCCTGGACTCAGTTGCCCTCACCTGTGAAACAGTGAGCGTCACAGTAACAGTATCACCTTATGGGGTTATGGAGATTGAGTGAGGCCTGGTACGGATCTGCATAAAGAAGGGACACAACAATCGATGGCTGTCATAATTCCTTAATCTAGTCATTGTGCTTTCCAGGTGAGGAAACGCAGGAAAGAGACCTGCCTGTGGTCCCACCATCACGTCGCGACAGAGCCGCAGCTGGAATTCAGGTGTGGTCCTCTTCCCGCTTCTCCACAACTTCCACTTTGGACTTTAAACTTAATTCCCAGGATCCTAGGGCCCTTTTTTGTTATAGACCCCAAAGGCAACTGAATACAAACACCTATAAGGCCAGAAAATACCTCCCTCATTTTAATTATTAAAAACATTATGAAATTGACTAAATTGTGATAGATATGCATCCTAAGAGACCAGTAATTTGCACGAGTTCATCGTTTTTCTTTAAATCTTAACATGATCTGGAAGGCTTCAGAAGTGCCCTAATTCTGATCTTTCTCCGCGTTTTCTTTCGGTTTGTCTCCCTCTGGTGGATTTAAAAAAAAATACTTGTTTTTATTTTCAGAGTAACTATAGATTATTGGGGACAGGTTTTGCTCAAGGTCAGAGTTCATCTGTTGTCAGCCTGGTTCATGTTGTGGAACTCCTAGAAAACCATCTTTCCTGGGTGGGAGTCTTTGCAGAGGCTCGACTTCAGGGAGGGTAGAAACAGGCCCAGCACGTCTGCTCCTTCATACCTCCGTGAGCGCCAAGAAGCACATGCGCAGACACAAAGGTGCATTCAGAGAATAAGTGGTTTGAAATGATTCAGCATAAAGTGCAAGAGATTAGCGGTGAAAGGCTGTGGTAAGAGATGGAGTGGAAGGGTAAGCAGGGACCAAATCACAGGGCCTTTTAAGTTATGTTTGAATCTTATTTTGTAGGTAATGGGGATTGTATTAGTTAGGATTAGGCTGCAAAAACAGAAAACCTATATAAGTGGCTTTTAAAACAAAAAGTTTACTTCTGTCTGTGTAAAAGAAGTCAGGAAGTAGGCAGTCCAGGGTTTGATATGGAGCTCCCTGTCATCAGTGATCCAGGGTCCTTCCAGTCACGACTCCATCTCTAGAGTGTAGCCTTTGTCCTCATGGTCCAAAATAGCTGCCAGAGCTCCAGCCATCATATGCATTTATGCAATTGGATAGCTGCATTGGCAATTCAATCTCAATTTCCCAGAAAACAAACTGACTGATTTCTACTCTCAAACCAGCTCTTGCCTTTTGTTCTCTAGCTCCCCATTTTACTATAGGAAAGAGCAATGAAATGAGACTCAGGAAGTATGGGAGACTCTGGAGCTGAGGACAGAGAGTGAGTTCAGAAAACATACAAGAGAGATTTAAAAAGGAGTGGGGACCAGGCATGCTAAATGCTGCACAGAGGTCAAGCCACACAAGATCTGAAGGTCGGCGTTTACAGAGCTGGCAGTAAGGTTATCCGTGACCTTGGCAAGGGGGCGTCTACACTTTTTTTGTAGTGCAGAGCCCGATTCAATGTTGAAGCTCAGGGACGACAACTGCACCGTTCTTGCCTCTCACTGTCGTGTTGATGAGCGCCCTGTGCTTGTCCCAGCCGTGGCTGGGACTTACCACTTCCCTTGAGGTTAGCCTCCAGTGAGAAAGAGCTGAAGTCGTCGGAGCTGCGTTTGTGGAAAAAAGCCTGGGTTCTCTGACCCTGTTCGCACCTCAGTTCTGCTCCTCTAGCTCCACTCTGTGTTTCCTGGACAACTGCTTCTCTGGACCTTAATGGCCCCTGCTCCCTCCTTAGTTTTAACGGCCATCTTGACTTCTTAGCATCTTCTTTAGGACACAGTCTGGTGTTCTCCCGGCTTCTACCACTTACAGCTGCCCAGGCCCACAGCCCCGACGGATGCAGCCTCTACGACGTGAATCTGATGTACCTCACACCCTTCGACACCTGCTACCTCTCTCTCTAAGGGAGCCGGGAAATGAGGAAGGATGGAGAGAGAGAGCAGGAGCCAGAGGGCAAGGAGAGGGCTGGGGGCATCTTCTCGTTTTCAGATGAGAGAGATGCTGAAGAGAGAGTGAAGATGGGGATTTGATGTACAGAGGTCCCTGGGGAGGGGGAGAAGATGAATCCAGCACACAGGTGTGGGACTGGCCCTAAGTAGCAGGAGGGACCCCTATTTCTCTGACGCCAGAGCTAAACAAGAGCTTAAACGAAGGAGAGTTTGCAGCTACTGGTGAATGAGATCAAAACGAAGAAAAAAAACCATCAGTAGAGTTATCGTCAATGACTAGCGACAGTCGGTTCTGATTTAGCTCACGTACTTATGGAGTCCGTGTGTCCCAAGCGATGAGCTCGCAATTTTCATATACATTATCTTTTTAAATTCTCACAAATATTTGACAGTTCACTGTGTCTCGCCAAAACATATATCAATTTAAATTTGTATACACATGTCACATTTTTAAAATCGTTTCACATGTATTATTTAATTTGATTTTTCTAGCAATTGTTGACGTATTGTCTCCTCATTTTACAGGCAAGGAAGCCAGGGCTCAGAGATTTGAGTGATTTAAGTGTAAAGAGTAAAGAGTAAAGCGATTTGAGTGGCAAGCAGGTTTTATGACTTCAGATTCCCAAAGGAACTACTATCTTAGTGGGTCAAATTTGAAAACAAGTTTGAAACATAGGGCATTTTAGACGGCTGCTGTATCGGTGGTAACCAAGTGCTCCCTGTGCCTGAGCTGGCGAGCAGAGCCCGGATCCTGCCAGCTGCTCAGGGCTGTGGGGCGGGCGCCATCTCCCTAAGTCAGGCAGGATGCTGGCCGCTGACTGGGAGGAACTCAGGCTTCCAACGAAATGAGGTTCATTCAGCTTGCTCACCCTGTGAACGCTGTGCTGGCCCAATCTGCAATTTCTGCAATCCTTTTTCTTGTCTTCTTTTGAAAAGCATACAAGATTTGAAGTTCTAAAAAAAATGTATTCAAATTGTAGCAAAATGGAGATTAATTTTGCTCCCCCTTAGAGAGAGCTTTTCATTGCCCTCTCCTGATTTTTAATCGAGTACAGGGAGTCCATTACAAAAGGACTCACGGTTTCATCTGGCGGTTGTTTCTAGGGATTAAATCAGAATCCTCATCCTTCATAGAACAAGCTGTGTCATTATCATGAGAACAGAGAGCCCGTACAATGCATGGTGCCAGTTCCTCAGTCCTGGCCTTGAATGAGGCCTGTCAGTGTTCTGGAGAATCCTAACAGGCTATGCAATTTAGTATCTTAACAATTAGCAGCTTAATCCCACGCCAGGCTCCATGCTAAGCACTCGGCCCACATTATCTAATTTAATCCTCATGACAAGTCTGGAAGGCTGGTAGCATTAGCATCTGCAGTTTCCAGGTGAGGACTCGGAGGCACCAGAAGTGACTTTCTCTGCTGGCTGGCTGTGGACCTTTGAAGAGAGGAGCATGAAGAGAGAAACACCATCTCAATAATGTAATAAATAAAAACCCAAAATTTCTCTGTGTAACATGGAGATGCTCACAGGCGGCCCTTTATTCCATGGAGTATTATTCCTGTGGTTGGAACTAAATTGGGAGCTTCCAACAGAGAAAGAACAACAAGGGGGAAGTGTGGCTAGGGTTATAATAAGGTCCCCTGCCAGGTCCTGGGGAGACAGAATGAGACAGACACGTTCCTGCTCCGTCTTGGGCTCAGAGTCTAGGAGGCAGATTATGGTTTGGTCTATAGGCCATGCATTGCCTCGTCCTATTTAATTCATAATTATAACTTTAATGGGCACAATAGTTGTAATAGAATTTATTATTTTTTTCCCCATTTTTGACCATTTAAAGCATTCTCTCGTGGCTGTGCATTGAGACTTTTTCCAGTTTGGCGCCACTATGGATAGACTATTTTTCCTGCATACTTTTTGGTTTCTACTGAAATATTTTCTTAGAAGATATTTTTGTAGTGTAGTTATTGGGTCAAAGAGTACAAATATCTTTACGGTTCTTCTAATACGTTATTATATTGCTTTCTAGAAGGGTTTGTTATTTACCTAACAAATATTTATTAAGCATCTACATGTATCAGGCCTTATACTAATCATGAGGGATACACTGAAGCATACCAATTTACGTCTCTAGAAAGGTATACTTTTAATTTCATGTAAAATCATCACCACTAAAATTTAAAAAAATTCTTTTACTTATATCTAATTTTTTCTTAAAAAGCTTTCCATCTGTTCTTCTTCTTTTTTTTTTTTCTGGAAGATTGGCCCTCATCTAACATCTGTTGCCAATCTTCCTCATTTTTTTGTTTTTTCTTTTCTCCCCAAAGCCCCAGTACACAGTTGCAGGTCATCCTAGTTCTTCTGTGTGGGACGCTGCCACAGCAAGGCCTGATGAGCAGTGTACAGGTCTGTACCCAGGATCCGAAGCGGTGAACCCTGGGCCACCAAAGTGGAGCATGGGAACTTAACCACTCAGCCACGGGGCCAGCCCCTCCTAATTTTTCTTAATGCTCGAATTTAATGGTTGGGTGTTTACCTTCTATTTTTATATGAATTATTGGGGTGTGTGTGTGACTTCTTTTTTACCTTCTATTTTTATATGAATTATTGGGGTGTGTGTGTGACTTCTTTTTTGTGTGAAATTCCTTTGCCTATTTTTATATTCTCTTTATTTTATTTATAAACTTATTTTCCTTAGAAAATTGAAAGAGTTCTTTACATCTGCTGTCACAAAGTATTTTTTTAGTTAGCTTACATTTTATTATTTTGAATTAGACATAAGCTTAACATTTTATATATTTGAATTTGTGAGCGTTTTCCTTGGCCATATCTTCTTTTGCGTCTTAACTGAATGTCATTTTCCCATAGATCTGATAAGTATCTTATTGTTTTTTTCTGATGGTTTCTCTATCACTTAATGTTAACTACATTTTAGAATGATTTTTAGAGTGAGTTTTAGAATGACTACTTTATCATCCATTCAATTTTTCTATATAGTTGGAGCCATTTCTGCTTTCCCTTTCTATCCCATCGAATACACTTCCATTATCTGCACTTTTTGCCCTTTGAAATACATTGTTGCTTTATAACATGTTTGACTAGAGTCCCTCTCACTAATCTATTTCTCAGAATGTATTTTTGTTATTTTTTTCATGTTTCAAAATCTTACTGGAATATTTGTTGAAACTGAGTTAAATACTATGACACCGGCTTCGAAATTCTAGTTACACCACTTTACTAATTCTCCGTTTATTACTTCACAAGTTTATTAATTCTAAACCTTAGTTCTTTGTCTGTGAAGTGGGGATAATACTAATTACTTCGTAGGATTTCAGGATTAAATAAAAAAAACTCCACGTAAGGCATTTAGTACATTTCCTATCTCACGCTTTGGGCAGGAAAAACCAGAAAAGTGTATTATTATGATTAACTCGGGGGCAAAGAACCGGTTTTGACATCTTCGACGTCAGGCGGACAGACTCTACCTCTTTCTCCCGGAGGATCGACAAGAGCATCGTGCCACTTTTCTCGCTTAAACTCCTTTTAACCGGCCCGCCTCCCGCGGCCAGAACCCGCCCCTTCCTCGCGAAAGATGCTAAGGTACCCGAGCTCCACGTGGTAGCGGAGCCTGGGGGCGGGGCCTGTTGCCTAGGAGATGGGGGCGGGGCGGGGCTACGGCCCAAACACAGGCGCTTCCGGGGGGCGGGCGGAAGCGAGGGCGCGGCGCCTGACGCGACGCCAGGCAGCCAATCAGAAGGCGAGGCGCGCATTCAAATGGCAGCGGCCGCGGGCGCCGGCTGAGAGTGGCGCGGGGCCGGCCCGGGAGGTGTCCGCGGGGACAGTCGGCGGAGGAGCGAGGTCTCAGTGCTGGGGGCGGGCGAGTGGACCCGGCTCGGTCCCCCGCAAGCCCCGGGTCCGGGTGGGGGCGGTGGGGACCCCGAAGGAGGGGCGCGGGGCGGCGCCTCCGCTGAACCGGTTCTCCGGGCCCCCAGGCCTCTCGGCCGCAGCCTCCCCGCAGGGCCCGGCCCGGTCGGTTGGCCTCTAGGGGAACACTGGCTGTCACAGTAGTGACCAGTGGGGACGCGTCCCCGGGGATGTCGGGGTTCGGGCTGTGACCTCCCTTCTCCCTTTCCTGGCAGTCTTCCTCAGAGTCCGCGGCGAGGCTTCCCGGACGAGCCACACGCCGGTCCGCCTGGGTAGGTAGCCGATCATTCTCAGCTGCGCCTGGTGGCCCCGCTCTTCCCTGCCTTTACATTCGCTTCCATAGACGGGAAGACCGTGCCCTTGGATAAAGGGTTGACGGGAGATGCTTGCATCCTGGCGGATCCTTGGTACCCATCGTTATTTATTTAGGACTTTAAAAGACTTCCTTAAAAATCGACTTCCGTTCTTTCACTCTGTGATAGCAGTGATCTGTGGAGCAGCGGGAGCAGGTGTCATTTTACAGGTTAGAGCCAGGCCTGCAACTCTAAAGACTTGTTATCGGTATAACCAGTTTGATGCCTAGTGGACCAGAAGCGTGACTTCTTAGCTGTCGCTCAGGTTCTCTTTCATTTGATGAGAATAACAAGAATCATACGAAGTTCTCACATATTGAGCTATATGGTTTCAATCTGATTTGGCCTAAAAACTTGTTTTTCCCAGAGCAGTCCTCAGCTCAATAGATATCACTCTGTCTTTCTTTCTTTCTTTTTTTTGGTGAGGAAGACTAGCTGTCAGCTAACATCTGTTGCCAATCTTCCTCTCTTTGCTTGAGGAAGACTGGCCCTGAGCTAACATCTGTGCCATTCTTCCTCTACTTTGTATGTGGGTCGCAGCCACAGCATGGCTTGGTGGGCAGTGTGTAGGTCCACACCTGGGATCGGAACCCACAAACCCCGGGCCGCCATAGTGAAGGGCACAAACTTAGCCACTATGCTACCTGTCTGGACTCTCTCTCTCTTTCTTTTTTTTAGGTAACATTGGTTTATAAGATATAAATTTTGGGTGTAGATTACATCATGTTCACCACCCAAAGATTCATTACCATCCGTCACCATATATATGTGTCTGATCACCCCTTTGGTTCTCCTCCCACCCCTCTTCCCCTCTGGTAACCACCAAGCCAGTCTCTGTTTCTATGTGTTTATTTGTTATTTTTATCTTCTACTTATGAGTGAGATCATATGGTGTTTGACTTTCTCCCTCTGACTTATTTCGCTCAGCATAGTATCCTCAAGGTCCATCCATGTTGTCACAAATGGCCAGGTTTCATCGTTTCTTATGGCTGAGTAGTATTCCATTGTGCATATACACCACATCTTCTTTATCCATTTGGCTCTTTTTTTTTTTTGAAGATTGGCACCTGAGCTAACATCTGTTGCCAATCTTCTTCTTTTTTTCTTTCTTCTTCTTCTTCTCCCCAAATCTCCCCAGTACATAGTTGTAGGTCCTTCTGGTTGTGCTGTGTGGGGCACGCCACCTCAGCCTGGCTTGATGAGCAGTGCTAGGTCTGCGCCCAGGATCGGAACCAGTGAAACCCTGGGCCGCCGAAGCAGAGCGTGCAAACTTAACCACTTGGCTATGTGCTGGCCCCTATCCATCCGTCCCTTCATGGGCATCTAGGTTGCTTCCAAGTCTTGGCCATTGTGAATAATGCTGCAGTGAACATGGGGGTTCATGTATCTTTATGCATTTGTGTTTTCTTGTTCTCTTGATAAATACCCAGCAGTGGAATAGCTGGATTGTATGGTAGTTCTATTCTTAATTTCTTGAGGAATCTGCATACTGTTTTCCATAGTGGCTGCACCAGTTTGCACTCCCACCAGCAGTGTATGAGGGTTCCCTTTTCCCCCACATCCTCTCCAACACTTGTTTCCTGTCTTGTTAATTATAGCCATTCTGATGGGCGTGAGGTGATGTCTCGTAGTTTTGGTTTGCATTTCCCTGATAATGATGTTGAACATCTTTTCCTGCTCCTGTTGGCCATCCGCATATCTTCTTTGGAAAAGTCTGTTCAGATCTTTTGCCCATTTTTTCACTGGGTTGTTGGCTTCTTTGCTGTTGAGATGTGTGAGTTCTGTCTTTCTTTTCTGTAGATTGGTTGCTGATTATTTGTGTGGACACTTTGGAGCATGAATGCTGGATAGATGTTGTGGACATATTTACATGCACACCCGTCTACCGTGTTGTCTAACTGCTGGAGAACAGGCTCTCTACTTTTCTGGTCTTGTAATTTTTATCAACCTAGCAATTAATTTATAGTACTTATATTTGTTGTCTGATACCTTTTTGGGAATAATCTGCCTTGTGACACCTCTCAAACTAATCTCCATGAGGCATTCCTACAATGTTGTATATACATTCAACAAGTATTAGAAAATGCTTTACTCTAGCCTTTGACTTAGTAGCTACTTAGTAGCTAGAGTTTCCATTAATCCCTCTCCCTACTCCTCAAGCTGGGGGTACCCCCAAAAAATCTTTCCTGACATGCACCTTTTATTTGTGTGTGTTATAATTCACACAACATTTACCATCTTAACCATTTTTAAGTGTAACTTTTTTTTTGGTGAGGAAGATTGGCCGTGAGCTAACATCTGTTGCCAATCTTCCTCTTTTTTGCTTGAGGAAAATTGGCCCTGAGCTAATATCTGTGCCATTCTTCCTCTACTTTGTATGTCGCATGCCGGCGCAGCATGGCTTGATGAGCAGTATGTAGGTCTGTGCCCGGGATCTGAACCTGCAAACCCTGGGCTGCTGAAGTGGAGAGTGTGAACTTAACCACTATGCCACTGGGCTGGCCCCAGGTGTAACATTTTTTTTTAGTGTACATCCTTACAAACATTCACATTGTTGTCCAGCCATCAACACTGTCCATCCCCATAACTCTTGTCATCTTGTAAATCTGAAACTCTGTACCCATTAAATAACAACTCTGCCTTCTACCCTCCCCCAGCCCCTGGCAGCCACCATTATACTTTCTGTCTTTGTGACTTTAACTTCTCTAAGTGCCTCATATCAGTGGAATCATACAGTATTTGTTTTTTCATGACTGGATTATTTCACTTAGCATAATGTTCTCAAGGTTCATCCATGTTGTAGCATATTGCAGAGTTTCTTTCCTTTTTAAGGCTGAATAATATTTCATTATATGAATATGCCACATTTTGGTACACCATTCGTTGGTCAATGGACACTGGGCTGCTTCCATGTTTTAGCTGTTGTGAATAATGCTGCTATGAACATGGGTGTACAGATATCTCTTGGAGACCTTACTTTCAATTCTCTTGGGTATATACCCAGAAGTGGAATTGCTGGGTCATATGGTAATTTTATTTTTAATTTTTTAAGGAACTGCAATACTGCTTTCCACGGCGGCTATACCATTCTACACTCCCACCAGCAGTGCACAAGGTTCCACTTTCTCCACATCCTCACCAACACTTGCTGTTTTCTGTTTTTTTGATAGTGTCCATCCTAATGGGTGTCATGTAGTAGCTCATTGTAGTTTGGATTTGCATTTCCTTAATGATTAGTAATGTTGAGCATCTTTTTATGTGTTTATTGGCTAGTCGTATATCTTTGTTGGCGTGTGCTTTTTACATCTTTTAAGTCACTTGGCACAATTGGCCTGATATAAAGGTTATCTGTGGATTCCTTCTAGACAGAGGTCTTCTCTTTGAAATCCATACTATCGGTCAGAGGGCCTGGCACATAATGGGGACTAAGTGAATATTCGTTGAATAATGATCGCAAGCTCTTTGAGGGCAAAGATTTGTCTGAAGCTGCTTGGGACCAATATCTGAGCTGGAGAGTGTGATTTATTCTAATGTATTCCTCCGGGAAGTTACTTTCACAATGGAGCGTTGTCATACTTCTAAAGCCTGTTTGTAGTCTGTGCAATCTAAGGTTTTTTTTTTTTTTTTGTAGTTTACCCGATAATTTTGGAAACTGATACCTAGGAAATGGCTGGACGTCACATGAACATCCAAAGAAGAGCGTAGGTTCTACAGGGACGCTCTGTTTTGAAGTAACTCGCTGCCACAATGTCGGCGTTCCCTGCGTGTGGTAGGAACGACAGCGATGTCCTTGGCAGTCCTCCCCTCCCCAGGAGTTCCACGCCGAGGGTGCCCGCCCAGAGCAGCCGACTACAGCCGCATCTGAAGTCGGATGTGTCAGAATGTGAAAATGATGATTCGTTATTGAGATCTGCGAGTAAAATCAGAGACATCAATAGTACTTACGTTATCTCTGCCTGTAAGAAAACAGGAGATAGGCCCCTTAGCCCTAAGCCTGCAGGGAGATTGACACTTCAGAGAAGAGTCACAAGGAACAAAGAAGCATCTTCGCTTTGTAGTGAGTTGGGAGACTCCACTGAGAAAACAGCAGAAACACGTCTTACATTACAACGTCGCGCTAAAGCAGAGTCTGTGGGAAAGTGGAAAACAACACAGAACGTCGGGGGTGAAACAGGAAATAATTGTGCTCCACGGGAACCTTGTACAAATGTAAAGATTGTAAATAATTATAAGCTCTCCTCTGTTGCATCTTCTGTACCTTTAGCTGAAGACCCAAAAGATGTTGAAATGACGGCTGATGAAAAATGCAAAGAAACGTTTTCTACCCTCAGTGGGGCAAATGAAAATGCTGCACTTAAGTACTTAAGTAACAGAGCACCCATTGGTTCCCAGAGTCAGGTTGTCGTTAGATCTGGACACTCAGCTGCCAAACCTCTTCAGAGCAAGTCGGACAGCAAAGTGTCAGGAACGGGAAACTTACACCATAGGAGTACTGGGAAGGATGTTGCAAAAACTCCAAATAAATTTGAAAGCTTAGAAAAAAGAACACCTACGAAATGTATTACAGAACACAGATTGACACCGAAGGGCGGCGTGTTTCAGCTCAAGAGCCCAGCCGAGTCCATGCTGAAACATCGGATGCCGAGCCTTCAAGTTAAACACAAGCCGAAAAATTCTCTTCTTGCAAACAAAAAGGAGGGGTCCCAAGAAAATACACTCCCTCCTGAAGGAGAAACTGCAGTTCAGAACGCCGCTCCAGAGACAGACCCCTTGAAAGTAGAGAACAGTCAAGTGACAGTGGCGGTCCGTGTCAGGCCCTTCAGCCAGAGGTATGGTGCACCTTTTAAATGTACAGCCAAGCTCGCGATGTGTAACGTGTCTGATTCCTCTCTGCCTTTGGAAAGTCGTAAGATCTCTCTCCAAAGGGGTTGTGGGTGAGACAGTCACAGATTACAGGTAGGCTTGACAAAGATGGCCGTGACAGTGTGAATGTGGAATCTAATTATTTTAAAATAGTTTAAAGGACGACTGAAAAACCTCACAGAGTCAGTAGGTTTCAACTTTGTTGTGTGTCTCAGCGAATTAGAAGAGGACGAGGTGACCACTGCAGTGGGGAAGGAACCTCTAGTTTGAACCTAAAGGGTCAGTTGTTAAAGGCAAGTTGTGCAGCGCTGTAAAGCCTTTTAGCCACAGTGTGGGGTTGGTGGTAAGGGGAGAGAGCTGAGGGTGAGCCGATGGGAGAGAGTGGGGACATCTAACAGAAAAGCCCCAAGAACCGTGATGGGAAGAGAGGCAACAGCAGGAACAGAGCCTGGGGAACAGAACCCGAGATGGATGACTGCCCTGAAGAGAACTGAGTGTGGGACCCTGTGCCTGATTCCAGACTCCTCAGACCAGCCCCGTCAGCAGGGCTGGCGTGGAGGGGCACTTGTTGGATGGACGAGGCACGTGGTTTCCAGGATGAGTTCTGATGTAAAGCAGAGTTGGGGGAAAAAGGGATATCTGGGACCAGACAAGGACAGATAATGTTTTTCTGCAAATGTGGAGTAGGTGCAAGATTCCCACTGAAGTCTGAGTTAGAAGGAGGATGTGCATGAAGGCCCGTGATTTTAAGGGAGATAGTCTAAAGGAGGGAGGGATCTTTGCATTAACGGGAGCAGTAGCTAATAGCCAGAAGAAAGTTATGATCCAAACTTACATTTAACTGTGTTTGTTGGAATGATATTTGTATTTCATACCACCTTTATGTAGAATCGTACCTCCCAAATTTCTTTATATTAAAAATGAGTTTTCAGATTTGAACTGAGTATCGGTATATTGGAGTAGGTGGGGTGGGAAAAGATGGGTAACTGTAAACGTAGGGTAGGCTTTCTGAGCAAGAAATGCGGAACTCCGCTTTCGCTTTGAGTAGTGGCGTTGGAGCCACAGGAAATACATTTTGGAAACCCACTATAATCATGCTTGCTGGTCCACGTTTTCCACATGAACTAAAGAATTATCTTGCCCTTGAGGAATGTTATATTTAACTAGTTTTGAGGTCCTCATTATATTCTGTGGGAATAATACTCAAAATAATTGCAGTAACTTGATATTTTTCTTTTCTGCTTCTTTGTGCTGCTTTTTAAAGAGAGAAGATGGACAAAGCATCCCAGGTGGTCTTCTTGAATGGGGATGAGATAGCCGTGGAACATCCCGACATGAAACAAGTGTACACTTTTAGTTATGATGTTTCGTTCTGGTCTTTTGACGACCGTCATCCTGACTACGCCAGCCAGACGGCCGTCTATGAGGCCCTGGCCGCCCCGCTCCTGCAGCGGGCCCTGCAAGGCTACAATACATGTCTCTTCGCCTACGGTCAGACCGGCTCTGGGAAGTCCTACACGTACGTTCTGTTGCAGATACACTTATCCAGAAGTGTTTACATCTTCTTGTCTGAGAAGCAGCAGGGTTTGATAGAAAGAATGTAGTTTTGAGACCACACGCATCTGGGCTCAAATCTCATCTGTTTTACATGCTAGTTCTGCAAACTTGGGCTTCAGTTTATGCAGGAGTTACTGTTTACCTCGTAAGCATCCTTGGCCCCATGTTCCTGTAAATCATGCTTCCCGTGTAAACCAAAGCCCAGAGAGGTTATCTTGTAAGTATTGTCGTGAGAACTAAACGTAACTCATCTCCCAGGTGGTGTGGTGATGACCCGTCCAGGAGGGGAATGCTCGGTTTCGTCGTAGCTGACGTTTCCTGAGCTCTTACCACACTGCAGGCGCTGTGCCGAAGGCTCTGCTTGTCCTCGCTCACAGCAGCCCTCTGAATTAGGTAGTTCTGTTTATTCCCACTTCACAGAAGAGGAAATGGAGGTTTACTGAAGTTAAGTATCTTCTCCAAGGTCACAGAGCCAATAAGTGGTGAAATCAAGATTTGAACTCGGGCAGATTTGGCTCCAGGGCCCAGGCTCTTAGTTATTAACGACGAGGTTTAATTAGCTTGCTCCCCACGTCCTCCCCAACCCATTTCCCCAAAAAGAGTAAAAAAGTAACTAATTAGCTTCATTCTCCCTATTCATAACGTATTTTCCAGGATGATGGGACTTAGTGAAGAACCGGGAATAATTCCAAGATTTTGCGAAGATCTTTTTGCTCAAGTAACCAAAAAGCAAACCCAAGAGGTATGTTCTCATGGTCTCTGCAAGCCTTCCCATTGGACTAGAGAGCAATCAGATCAGGTTAGGATCCGAGTCACGGCCACTAGGGAAATGCTCAGCGGACGTGGTTCTAGTTTCTGGATGCCTCTCCTTTAGAACAGAGGGGTGGAGAGAGGGCGGGCATTCTGGGTTCAGCATTAGCTTCTCCTGGCGGACGGTGACAGAGGGGTCATCTCTTCTGTCTTTCTAGCTTTCTCTGCTTTGTTCCTCTTGTGTGTTTGTGCTGACTCGCAGCGTGGCAGTTACGTTCCATTGTGCGTCTCTACGGAGGCAGCTGCGCAGACTTAACTAAGGGCGGCAGGCTTAAACTTCAGACGCCGCCCCGCAGAAAGAGGGTCAGAGGCTGGAGTTTGAACCCAGGTTCGACTTCAACGGTCGTGCTCTTCCCCCTGCACTGGACCTGAAGGGCCGCCACTGGCCTCCCTTTTCACCCGTTCGTTCATTCACTCGGCAAGCATTGCTGAGCCTCGGCTGTTTGCCAGCCAGTCTGTTAGACCAGTTTTTTTCCAAATTTGCTTGATCACAAGAATCAGCAGTGATGTGGCAGGGGTGTGTGTGTGTGGTGTGTGTGTGTATGCACGTGCGTGTGCACATTTGCTAAAATTCTCTTCTGGAGATTCTGATTCAGTTGGTCTGAGGGGAGCCTGGGAATTTTTAATTTTCATATTTTTCCCCTAGTAATTCTTATGATAGGAAAGTTGGGACAGTACTGTACTAGATGTGGGAGTATGGAATTAAAAGACCCAGGCCCTGTAGTTAAGAGAGTGTAATGATGGGGCTGGCCCCGTGGCCGAGTGGTTAAGTTCGTGCACTCCGCTTTGGCGGCCCAGGGGTTTGCTGGTTCGAATCCTGGGTGCGGACATGGCACCACTCATCGGGCCATGTTGAGGTGGCATCCCACATGTCACACCTAGGAGGACCCACAACTAGAATATACAAATAGGTACTGGGGGGCTTTGGGGAGAAGAAGAAAACTTGAAAGATTGGCAACAGATGTTAGCTCAGGTGCCAATCTAAAAAAAAGAAAAAAGGAAAAAAAGTGTAATGGGAGATATGGGCCAGTAAACAGCCAAGTACAACCAATTGAACACTAAATAAATGAAATACTGTGATAGAGTGAGAACAGGGCCCTGCGAGGATATGTGCACTTGGAAGGAGACAGAACTTTTCTTAGAGGAGGGGACAACTGAGCTTATTTTTGAAGGAAACATAATAGTTATGAGCTGGGTGAAGAGGGGAAGCACATTCCATGCAGAGGGAACAGCACATGCAAGATTTGCAAGCAAGAGAGTAGGGAGCCTGGGGGAAGCCATGGACAGTTGTTTGCTTTGCTTGAAGCATGGAATTTGAGGGTGGAGAGTGACAAGATGGAACTAGAGTGGCAGGCAGAACTCGGCTTGTCAAGGGCTTCGTGAACCGTGCTTCCAGGAATCTAGAAGGCTGTGGAAGGATTTTAAACAAGGAAGCAGTATGATCATATTTGCTCCTTAAAGAACATAGCCCTGGCTGCAATGTGGAGAATGGATTGAAGGGAGCTGGGACTGGCTGCACAGGACCAGCTGTGGGACCAGTAAGCTATGTAAGGCATGCCAAGGAGCTGTCTCACATAATGACAGTGGGGGTGAACGAGGGCACACACTGGAGACATCTTAGCGAGTAGAACCGATGAGACTTAGCAACTGTTGGAAATGGGGCATGAGGAGAAAGCAATCAATGTTTCTGGTTGGAGAAGCAGCGTGGATATTGATGGCGTTCTTGAGAACGTGAGAGGAAGAGCAGAGTGGAGTGGATGACGACTTCCATCTCTCACTGTGGATACACTGCCCGTCTTCTACCTTCTTTCCCTCCCTTCACCCTCTTGCCCCAAGTAATTGAGTTGAAAATCAGAGGAGAGGGACCAATAGAAACATGGTGGTCTGGAGACTACAGGATGGGACATGACCCGGCTCCAAGGTCGGTGGGAATAGGGGGTCAGAAAGCTGTGGGCTGTGGTCAGACTCCTCTGTTGGCTGTTGAATAGTTTGGGGGTAGAGTAGTTTGAAGGTACTGGAAGCCCGAGCGAGGGGTCTTGGGGATGATTTCACACATGTGGGAGGCTCAGATTTTGCGTGGCGTGACTCTGTCACTGGGAGGAATGTGGTGTAACAGTTGAGAGCATCGACTGTGGAGACGGAGTTTGAATCCGAGCTCCGTCACTTTACCAGGAGTGTGACTGAACAATTTACTTCTCTCTCTGCTTCAGCACAGAAAATGAAATGATGAGGAGGATGATGATGATGACAATACCTTTCTCACGGGTTTGTTGTGAAGGTTAAATGGGTTGAACTGTCTAAAAGGTTTTGAATAGTGCCTGGCACGCAGTGAGCCCAGCTAAGTGACTGGTTAGATCAACTTTGGGATTATTCAGGATGGCAAAGGGTGGTAATATGTGGATGGGGATAGTAGAAAGTGGCATAGCCAGCAGGTGGCAGGGGACCCTAAGGGGAAGAGAGTATGCTCCCCTGCAATGTCAACCTCATACCTTTCCCGGCTCACCTCCCACTACATTTTCATCTCCAAGGCTCCCTGAAACTCAACACACTGCACTATTTTGTATTTAATAGGCGTTAGTACATGTTTGTTGATGCTGAGCCCCCGTGCCTGCGTCAGCAGCATTTGTGAGTGACCTTATAGTCACATGGTGTCCCCATGCTCCTGGTCCTTTATCTGGAAGTGCTCTTTCCCTCTGCCAGGAGCTAAGCACAGCCGTCTGCTGTGTGTTGCTCGTATACTATGGTGCGCCTCCCGTGAGGTGGTGCGGTCTTTGAGGATGACTGTCTCCAGTTGTCTCACATCCTCCCCCGGCCCCTAGAAGAGTGCTGTGTACTAGGGGCCCAATAAATACTTGGTGAGTTGAACCCAAATCACTTGGAAGCTCCCAGTTCTGTTCGTATCGGGTGCTTCCTGACTCCCTTTGGGCCAGTGGCTGGGACTTATCTCCCTAGTAAGAAGCCACGCCCTAACGCTCCAAAAAGCCACGCGGAAGCAACTTTCCCCCTTTTTGACCTTCATTCCCTGTCTTTCTGAATCAAAAGTCCTGCTTAGTCTGAGGATTGCTTTCTGCCCAACCAGGAAGAAGGCCTGATTAAGCTCAAATGTCCACGCTTGGGGTCCTGTGCGCTCCATGCCGCATGCCTCACGGCCTTTCTCTCTTTCTCCAGCCTTTCGGGCCACCTCATTTCCCCCTTTCTGGTTAGTCGTTTTGTTTGTAGTCACGAGCTCTCATTTTGGTTCTCGCTTTTCTATTGCTCTGTCTTGTCCATCGGAGGGCACGTTGTGTTTCTCTGAGATGGAACCTCGTGGGCAAGAATCTTGTCTTAGGCCTCTCTGTATCCTTCTGACTGCAGCCCAGAGCCATGCACATAGTAGGTAGGTACTTAGTGGATTGAATTGAGCCCTGCCTAGAAGTTAAGAAGAAGAAATGAAGGACTTTTGTTGTTCAAATTAAAAATTTTTTTGAGATAAAATTCGCATAACATAAAATTAACCATTTTGAGGTATAAAATTCAGTGGCATTTAGTACAGTCATAATGTTGTATAACTACCACCTCTCTCGGGTTCCAAAACATTTTCATCATCCTCAAAGGAGACCTCGTGCTCATTAAGTGCTTACAACCCATTCCCCTCCCACCAACCCTGACACCCACTGACCTGCTTTCTGTCTCCCTGGATTCACCTATTCTGGATATTTCATACCAATGGAATGTCGTGCAATGTGTGAGCTTTTGTGTCTGGCTTCTTTCATTTCGCAAATGTGTTGGGGGTTCGTCAGTGTTGTAGAATGTAACAGTACTTCATCCCTTTTTATGGCCGAACAATGTTGCAAAATTAGTAAGTTTTGTTTATCCATTCATCGGTTGATGGACAGTGGGTTGTTTCCATCTTTTGGCTACTGTGAATAGTGCTGCTATGAACGTTGGTGTACAAATTTTTGTTTGAATACCTATTTTCAGTTCTTTTGGGTTGAAATTATTGGGTCACAGGGTAACTCTATGTTTAACCTTTTGAGGAACGGCTGTTTTCTGTAGTGGCCGCACCATTTTACATTCCTACCAGCAATGTGGGAGGGTTCTGATTCTTCCATATCCTCATCAGTATTTGCTGTGTCCCATTTTTTTTATTATAGTTATCTAGTAGGTGTGAAGTGATTTCTGAACGTGGTTTTGATTTGTATTTCCTTACTGACTAATGATGTTGAGCTCTGTTTCATGTGCGTCTGGGCTGTTTGTGTATCTTCTTTGGACAAATGTCTGTTGAAGTCTTTTGCCTCATTTTTTAATGGGGTTGTTTGTCTTTTTGTTGTTGAATCGTAAGAATTCTTTGTATATTCTGGATACTAGACCCTTATCAGATACATGATTTGCAAAAAGTGCAAGGACTTTTGAAATAAATTGCATGCTGTTTCTGTTCCCACTAGATCAGCTATCACCTGGAGATGAGCTTCTTTGAAGTATATAATGAAAAAATTCATGACCTGCTGGTTTGTAAAGGTGAAAATGGGCAGAGAAAGCAACCAGTAAGACTAAAACAATTTATTATTTGTTTTTAATTTCTGTTTTTATAAATGCATATAATTGTGAGTTCTCAAAATGATATAACAGCTTAAATTTTTAATAAAATGCTATTGTATGATAGCAGGTGCTTGTGATCTGGAACTACGTTATTTAGTAAATAAGCTGAACATTATTGTTAGTGGAAATTGTTACTACGTTTAACCTCTTTTTATAATTTAATCCAGTATCGTGTGAAAGCTAAAGATAAAATACCCGTTCTAAGATTTAGGTAAACCACTTGAGGCCAGCACCAATCCCTAAAAGTCTGTAAAGCCAAACAGCAGTAAAAGTTGTAAGAATTGTGTTGTTATTATAGAACATGTATTTCACTGGGCTGTTTACAAAGTGCTGCCTTATAGACAATATTTTCTAGGAAACAAAGTTTCACAAATACATAAGCTTGTAGAAAACCTGCTACTAGAATTTAAAAGTTTTAATTTTGGAAAGGGCCTTGGAGCGCAAGAAGCTGGAATCTAAAGAGGTCGCTTGACTTGCCCAGGGCCGTGCAGTCTCCTGTTGGCGATGTCAAAAACCTAAACAAAACCTGACGTTTTCTCCTGTGATCTCTGTGCCTTTTAAAATTTCTGGTGACAAAGTTTAAAACGAATAACATGAGACCGAAGAAGAATTTAAATGTGTGAAATTTATTGAACATGTTTTAGAAAGATATTTAAAAGCGTGTAAGTGATAGTGGAGGAATTAAGAGTATAAACTATTGAGATAATTGATGCTACGGTGTATCGCCACACGTTCCGCAAAGGGAAACAATCTGTGATATTGAAGCAGTTTCTTAATCCTTACAGATTTGTTTCTGTGAGAACCTTGATATTTATTTCTGGGTAAAGGCAAATCTCTTTACCTTAAACTCAAAATAGAGAAAAAATGGTCATTTAAAATTACGTTTTATATGAACTGTTTGTCGCACTCTTCACGATGCTAATCTTTGCTTCACCAGCTGAGAGTGAGGGAGCATCCTGTCTCTGGACCGTACGTCGAGGCCCTGTCGCTGTAAGTGCTGGCTCAGCAGGACAAGGAGGGGACAGCAAGTGGCAAGAGTGGATGTCGCTCTGCTTTGCCTCCCCAGCTTAGAAGCCCTGGCTGGCTGTTTAGTCTTCTACCCTTAATATTAAATTTTCCTTCTCTTTCCATGTAGAGTGTTAGCTGCTTGTTTCTAAATTTGTTTGTATCTTTCACAGCACCTGTGAAGTGCCTGGCGTAGAGTATTAATTATACTAAGTAGGAAATAAATATCTGATTTTTCTCCCTTTCACCTCCTCCTTTCCCCATGAAGCCTTCCCTCTCCAGCTGCTTTTATATCTATTATTTGAAGCTGCTGACGGGAGAAGGTGCTAAGATGAGTTCACGTTAAGAGTTTGAGACACACTAAGAGTCATTTCCTTTGTCTTTCAACACTCCAAATGCTTTTCTGAAAGAAAAGGAAAAGCGATGAGGTGTGGATTCAGCTCCATTTAAAAAATCCGAGGCCCATACTCGCCAACATACATACACTCACGTATGCATATACCCATACATGTGCATTTGTCTTAAAGGGTGTCTCTGCTCTCGTGATGGGGACTGGAATATCGTAGTGTTAAGATGCTAAGGTGCTTCACTGTATTAAGCAAAATCATACTTTTTGGTAAAATTAAAACATTGTTTTATTTCCTACCCTTTAAGAATGGAGAAAATGAAAGATTGTGTGAGAATCAGTCTAATTATATCTATGCCTTACTCCACTGTGATATTCAGAGAGTGATTACACAATTGAAAGGTTATTGTTATTTTGTGAGAATGAGGGATAATTATCAGTAATACTGATTTTGTTTTTTTACTTTTTAAAAACAGGAATGTTGTCAGTTCTTACTCTGATATCCAGGTAAGGTTGATTGTGTTTTGTCTTCTTTTCACTGGAGAGAAAGATTGTAATCATAAATATTTATAAGACTATTTCTCCTGGGGCTGTCCCCATGGCTGAGTGGTGGAGTTCACGCACTCTGCTTCAGCGGCCCAGGGTTTCGCTGGTTCTGATCTTGGGCGCGCACATAGCACCGCTCATCAGGCCATGCTGAGGGGCGTCCCACATGCCACAACTAGAAGGACCCACAACTAAAAATATACAGCTATGTACCAGGGGGCTTTGGGGAGAAAAAAGGAAAAATAAAATCTTTATAAAGAATTTTTCTCCTTAATTGCTGTTTGCATAAAAGGTTAATCTTATTAATTTATCATAAACTGATTTTGTTTGTTAAACTTGAATCAGAAGAATTACTCTTCTGGATTAAAAATAAAAATTGGCCATGTTAGCTTAGAGTTACAGAAATAGCCTTTAAAGGTATTGCTTCCCAATTCATATTTCTGTGACAGAAAAAAAATAGACAATGAGAATACAGATTATTTAAACGGTAAACATTTCTTAACCATTTCAATTTATAAGCTAATTATAAGTGTGCTCATGTCACCGAATGTGCTGACTTAACCTTGTTGCTCCAGTGAACTGCAGCCTGCAGGCCTGACCTCCCTGCCTCCTTTCTCGGTAGAGTTGGCTGGAGTTGGGGTGCAAACAGAGGGCCAGCGCCGCCACTGGCATGAACGACAAAAGCTCCCGCTCCCACTCGGTGTTGACCCTGCTGATGACCCGGACCAAGGTATTTTTGTTGTTGCCTCTCTTCTTAGGTAAGATAGCAAATATGTTCAAGTTTTCTTGTTTTTCTTATTTAAATCAAAGGTGAAAAGTACGGTCACATAAATATATAAACATAATTAGATTTTAGGAGATACAATAACTCTGACTTTCAGTATGTATGGCAGTAGGTTATTTCTCATTGTTTTAAAAATCAATAATATATGGTTCTTAACATCATGATATTATTGATATTATCATATCGGTATATGATAATTAATGACATAATTATAGAGTGGGAAAACATCAGAAAGTAAAAGATCTTTAAAAATTCAGCCACGGGTTCCACTACTTAAATAAAACCCCTCTAAACATTTTGATGTATAATCTTTCACTTAATATCACTTATAATCACACTTAAATTTACAAAATCTGTAACGGTTTATGCTATTAAAATTCTTTTTGGGGGCCCAGCCTGGTGGTGTAGTGGTTAAGTTCACGCACTCTGCTTTGGCAGCCTAGGGTTCATGGGTTTGGATTCCTGGTGTGGACCTACACTGCTCATCCAGCCATGCTTTGGCAGTGTCCCGCATACAAAAAGTAAAGGACGATTGGCATGGATGTTCGCTCAGGGACAGTCTTTCTCACACACAAACAGATTCTGTGCAAAAATACCATTTTCATAGCTATATAATATTCCACTGACGATTATAGTTCCTCAAGTTTTTCTCTACTGTTGGACATTTATGGTGCTTTTAAATATTTTGCTATTTCAATGTTGGGATAAATAACACCTTTGTACATTAAGTTTTTCTCCATTTATGGTTGTTTCCTTAATGTAATTGAGGAGTGGTGGGTTTTTATCCCTTTAAAGTCATTTCTTTTGGCACAAGCCAAGCCCTGCTCACTGTGTTCTCGAATATTTATTCATCGTGAATTCTCACAAATTCAGGAAGGGGGAGTTTCAGACCGAAGTGAGCAGTTGGTAATCTTGTGTAACTCCCTTTGGAAGGCTTGATGACAAGTCATAAAGGAACCTAAACTATTGCGATATTGTTTGGCTGCAGACGGAATCTGTGGAAGGGGAGGAGCACGACCACAGGATCACGAGCCGCATGAACCTCGTAGACCTGGCCGGCAGCGAGCGCTGCGCCGCGGCTCACACTTGTGGAGAGCGACTGAAGGTAGACGCCGTGCTTGCTCGTTCTGGTGAAACTTGCTCCTCAGCATTGTTTTTAGGGGATTACAAAGTACATAGACTTAGCCAAAAAGAAAATCGGATCTGTGGTTTATACTGCATTGCTGTGGTTTCAAGAGAGATCCATACTTTTTGGTGATGATTACTTTTCAAAGAAAATTAGCAACTTTTGAGTCATAAGAAAGTTGGTTGTTTATGAAAGCAAACGTTTACTCAGTAACTGTATGAGGGGAGACATATATTTTGTGGAATAAACTTCCCGTCGAGCAGTTGTTTTAAATGGCAAACACTCTCTGTCTTCCCCAGGAAGGCGTGAGCATTAACAAGTCCTTGCTGACTTTGGGAAAGGTTATTTCTGCCCTCTCTGAACAAGCAGGCCGGAAGAGCGTCTTTGTTCCTTACCGTGACTCTGTGCTTACCTGGCAAGTATCTTTTGAAGTAAGGAATTGTCTAAAATATAGGGACTCCTGTCGAGGAGAGAACAGCAGACTGCGTTCGTAGCTCAGGGAGAGAGAAGGAGCCGTCCGCAGTACCGATTCAGAGCTGGCCTGCCTGGCTTCAGACCTCAGCTCTGCATCCCGTGAGCTTTGTGACTCTGGGCAAGTCCCGCCTGTTCCCTCATCCTCAACATGGGGAGAGGATGAGTACCTACCTTCTAGCGTTATAGTGAGGATTAAATGGTTGATATGAAATGCAGTGCATCGTATTTGCTATGAGTGTGTGCGATTATTATCATACTTATCTGTTGTCAGTGCCCTGTGTCGGAGCATATGTGGTATTGCTGCGGTAACCAACATACGTGTAAAGTGACACTGAGTCATTTTGTTTGCTTAGCACACGCTGGCCAGCACGTAGGTGTTCCATAAGTGTTTTCATTAATGGATGTGTATTTAAGTTCAGATACATTACGTTCAAATTACATCTGTATAGATTTAACTTCCAATTTTGATAAGCATTTTTTATTTTTGAGGAAGATTAGCCCTGAGCTAACATCTGCTGCCAATCCTCCTCTTTTTGCTGAGGAAGACTGGCCCTGAGCTAACATCCGTGCCCATCTTCCTCTACTTTATATGTGGGATGCCTACCACAGCATGGCTTGATAAGCGTGGCATAGGTCCATGCCTGGGATCCAAACTGGTGAATCCCCAGCTGCCAAAGCGGATTGCCATGAACTTGACCACTGCACCGCTGGCTGGCCCCTCTGACGAGCAGTAATATGCAGTTCTGTTAAGGACTGCATCTCTACTTGACAGCCATGTGTCTTTGTAATCAGTTTATTACAGGTTTCGAAGTGGCAATTACACTATAAGGGAAAATCTGGGTTTTTTTATGCCTTTGGAAAGTTAAGAATAGTGAAATTCCTTCTGCATTAATAAAGTCAGCCTTCTTAGCCTCAAACTCTCATATTGTCTTTCTTCCTCTAAAATAAGGCTTTTGCAGGTAGTAGAAAAAAATGTTTATGTGCCCATTCATCATTTTCAGCATTTATTGAGCACCTGCACAAAGGGTCATGGTAGTGCTGGAAACGCAAAGCTGACCCCGGCACATGGTCCTTCCCTAAAGGGCTCCTAGGCTAGTGTGGGGAGAGGCATCTTACTAAATATTTGATGGTTAACCATATTTTCAAATCTCTGCACAGATTACTGCTTCATGGAACAATAGAAAAAGTGTAGGAGAAAATAAAGTGTTTGTGGGATCCAAAAATAGCTACAAAACAGCGTTAAATGGTGTTCGAGTGAAGAGTATAATACTATGTCATATACCCTATTAGTTTGTTTGGTGCTTTCTAGATAATTATTGTTATTAGGTTGTTGCGGAAGCAGAATCTCATTATGGCTTTTCCCCTTGGAGGCTGTTGAAAGAAAGTCTGGGTGGAAACTCAAAGACCACAATGATCGCCACCGTCAGTCCCGCTGCCAGCAACATTGAGGAAACGCTGAGCACACTGCGGTACGCCAGCAAAGCCCGCATGATCATCAACGTCGCCAGAGTGAACGAAGATGTGAATGCTAGGTTAATCAGAGGTGAGTGTTTGCCTCAAGGCTGAATTATTTTGCCACAGTTTAGTCTCACATATCAATTTCAGTCATGAAAATATGCAATTTAAGACAAGTAAAGATTTTTCTTCCATACCTGTTTACAATCGATTCTAGTCATCCTTCTGTGTGATGGAGGAAGGTATGTGGGGAAGAGATTAGTAGAAGGGGAGCCGGTCAGAGAGCGCACTGAACACTGAGTGTGGGGACGGGGAAATCGCAGGCATAGAGACTAACTTCACAGGGTGCGTGGCAGGGCGTGCAGCCAAATAACAGGATGGTTAGTCACTTGACCTCTTGTCACCATTCCTCCCCTGCCTATTTATCAGCTCTACTCTTGCTTAATTTGTTGATCCAACGGGTGTTGGATCTTGAGTTTCTAGCATAGGCCTAACTTCGTCTGTGCTAAACGCTACATTCCACTTCTCTCTTGGTAATCACCTGCTTAGGATAGACTTGAGTGCCTGCATGGAATCTTGCTTGTACAGTTTTCTCTTTGCTTACGTGTAACTACCATCTTTTCCCACCCCCTTGTCCTCTGGCCTTTTAGCAGCAGCAGGTGGACAGACACTTCAGGGGGAGGGCCAGGACGAGTGAGTTTGCTGTATTGTGGTTTTTCTTCCCCTTGAGGATCTCTCTCTTTTGCATATGGGGCCATTTTCATGAAAAATACATAACCTGAATTCCAGCTTGAAAAACCTTTGATCTTTATCCCGCTTGTCTTTATAGTAAGGTTTGTGTCTGTCGTCCCAGTGTAAGTAAGAGTATCCCCTTTCCTTCTCAGTGTCCCACTTCAGACAGTGCATTATGTGGCCATCCTGCTTAAGAGGGGGAAATTCATCAATATGGGAGCGCTTTTTCAGGTGAAGTGTAGGTAGAGATTTATAGATAACGTGACTAAAATAAAATTGATTTCTGCAAATACTCTATTTTATTTAGTAATATTTAAAACTTAAAATAGGAGATTGGAGGGTTATGCCTACTGTGGACATATTAAATGTTACTAATCATGCATCTTTTCACAACTATTTAGAGTTGAAAGCAGAAATTGAAAAGCTAAAAGCTGCTCAAAGGAACAGTCGGACTATTGACCCTGAACAATATAGGCTCTGTCGGCAAGAAATAACATCCTTAAGAATGAAACTGTATCAACAGGAGAGAGACATGGCAGAAATGCAAAGGTGGAATATGTTTTAGGTGTTAAGTGGGTTGCCTGGTGGGGAGTGGAGAGCGAGGGGCCTGGGAGAGCTCCGATCTTTCTCCCCATCTTCTTAAGAACAGAGCAGCCCACCTCAGTCTATCATATTTCAAATATTGCTAAGTGGCTTCCTAATCTTTATTGATTGTCTCTTGATTCCCAATCTTACATATCAGGATATTTTTAACTCTTATTATTTTGTTTGTTTTTGGGAAGAATGTGGAGGGAGAAATTGAAACAAGCTGAAAAACGAAAACTTCAAGAAACAGAGGAGCTACAGGTATCATGTCAACTTTCAAACTGATTTGGAAGTTAAAGAAATATGCCAATAAGTATGTAAATTTAATTTCACAAATACACATTGGATACTGACCCTGCACAAAGCAATACCATAAAGAGAATTAGTGTAAAGAAATGTTAAGATCAGCTTGTGATTGCTTAGAGCCCATAAGCCAGTTGGAAAGTTAAAATATAAGGAAACTATCTAGTTCTGTTCACTTTGGTTCAACAAATGGTAACTGTTTATGCTGCGCCAGGCATGGGGGAGGCCAACATAAATAAGACGCAGACTTGGCCCTCAGAGAGCGCGTCATCTAGAGGAAGGTTTACAAAATAGGTGACTGAGATGCAGTGTGACTTGACGAGGCCGAACCATATGAAACTGCCATTTTGGTTAAAAAAAAAAAAGGTTGAATATTGGCAGTTTCGTCTAGTTCAACCTAGTGCAATGAAAGGGTCTACAGGGTGGAGAAGCCTGAGAGATGAGGGACTAACCTTGGTGAGGGTGGGTATTAAGAAGGACTTGGAAGCGAGAGAGACTGCTAAGCGAATCTTCGTACAGTGAAGAGGAACTTGCTAGGCTAACAAGTCCAAGTTTCTAAGCAGAGGAAGACCGTGCTCAGAGCATGGGGGCGCAGCACAGCGTGGGCGTCCAGAGGATCAAGACGCTCCAGGTCGGTGCTGGTGACAGGCTAGACTGGAGAGAGCTGGGGTCAGATCGCGACGTGGGGGAACCTGTATTGGGAGGAAGGGGAGCAACGTGAGCAGACTTGTGTTCTAAGTAGATCCCTCTGCTAATAGTGTGAAAGACGGATTTGAAGGAGGAAAGACTGATGGCAGGGAGAGTTCCTCCTTTAGGAGGCTGTTGCTCTGCTTAAGGTGAGAGATGAGAGCTTGGAGTAAGCCAGTGGCCACGGGAATGGCTAGTGGAGGCATGGGATGCAAGAGGTAGAAAGGAGGCAACATTGAGAGCATCCAGAGGGCTTTTCATGTTGGATGTCGGTGCTGAGAGAAGTGGGGAGTCAGGAACGACGCCTGGGTTTCTGAAGTGCACGTGGCATCGTGAAACTATGAGGTCTTTGTGCTGGAGAAAGAAGAGGCCAGATGATGCGGGTTGAGGAATGACTGAGAGACGAGGAAACAGCTGCACATGCAGACTCTGAAAACCTCAGTGAGAAGTGTAGGAGCTGGGGATGGGGCTGTGAGGCTGAGTCGGGAAGCTTTGTTTTTTTTGTTTCTTTAAAGGATAGAGGAGACTTGAACATTTTTACAGGACTCAGAGCCCATTGATGAAGAGGTTCTAAAGGAGAATGGAGAGGTTGGGTTAGGGGCAAAGGCATTGGCGGTAAACGAAATATTTCAGCTGATTGATAGATGAGTCCTGTAAGAATTCAGAGGAAGAGGAAATTCCTTGGGAGTGGCTAGTCCAGCTTCATAGAAGAGGTGAGATTTGAGTTGGGCTCTGAAGCGCAGGTAAGATTTTGAGAGGCAGAGAAAAAGAAGAGTGCATTGTAGGAAGGGAAAGTTGTGTGAGAGTAAAGGTGGGAAAGTTTAAGGGGTGCTCAGAAGAGGGCACGTAGATCAGTGTTGCCGGAGTGAGCAGTTGGTATGAAGTGGTAAGGAGATAAAATTGGAGGGGTGCGTTATGGTTAGTTTGTTACGGGCTTAATTTCCATGGCAAGGGATGTGAGTCTTATCCTGTAGGAAGTGGGAAGTCATTGAAAGTGTTTGACCAGGAATTGACATTTTGAGATTCCCGTTTCAGGAGAATTAAGGTGGTATAGGATGTAAAAATGGACTGAAAACAAGAGGAAATTGTTGACGGGGCAATCAGACTGCGGTAGTTCAGGCATGAGTTGATAAGGGTCTGAACTAAGGTGATGGCAAGGAAGATGCAACGAAAGGAATCGATCTTGTCTAAAGACAACAGGTTGATAAGAATCGGTACAGTTTGGTGATGATGGATCGATGCGTGAGTGGGCTGAGGATGCTGAAGGACCAAGAAGGGGCAACATAACTCTGAGAGTCTGTCTGATGTGACAGTTACGGGGAAGACGTGGAGGAGAGATTCTAAGAAACTAGCTTATCGAGACTTCCCACAGAGTGATTTTAGTGTTTAATATAGACCATTCATCTTAAGTGAATTTAACAATGTCTTGTTTGTGGTTAAGGTTAATTTTTTTTCTGACTTCTACTAGAAAGCAGGAATCACATTTCAAATGGACAACCATTTGCCAAACCTTGTCAATCTGAACGAGGATCCTCAGCTATCGGAGATGCTATTATATATGATAAAAGAAGGCACAACTACAGTTGGGAAGCATAAGCCGAACTCCAGCCACGATATTCAGTTGTCTGGGGTGCTGATTGCTGACGATCATTGGTATGTTATTCGAGAAAAATAAAAGGCACCTGTTCATTTTTCAGGAGGCTTCCATGTCTTCTGGATAACGTGAGGTTTCTTCCACATGAGGCATTCATTTATGCTGATTCTTTGGGATAATTCCTTAATGCATCTTTTAGCCAGGAAAACAGACATTCTGAGTGTCTTGTAGGGACGGTTGGTCAGTTACTCTCCTTAGGGGGTACGACGTAATAGTGCTCTCTGTTTTTGTTTTGGTGTACGTGATCTGTTGGCTGAGGGATAATATCTTGGAATTATAATCATAGGCATGAAACTAAACTTCTGTCTTATATGGCAGGATCTTTGGTTGGATTGACAAATTTAAATGTTTGTTTGATGTGAATTTCATTAATATGAATTGAATGATACTGTACGCATTGTTGGCATGATAGTGTCTGTAAAGTTTTTTGTCTCCACATTGTGTTTTCAAGATTTATCCATATTGATGCTCTTTCATTTTCATTGCTGTATTCCATTGTATGAATTTATCTATCTTTCATGTTATTACAGTCTGTTTTGTTGATAGACATTTGGGTTGTTTCTGATTTTTTGCTACCACGATATTTCTGAGTATTCTTGTATGTGCAAATGTGCAGAGTTTCTCTGGGTCAGTTTCCCAGATGATAAACTGAGATGTGAGTCCTCAGGGCAGCTGGAGGGACCTTTGGAGGCCTGACCTGCCAGATAGTCATGTCTGGTTGTGAGCAGCCTTTCTCTTTACCCTGTGTGCTGTATAAATGTTATGATTTTCTAATTATGCTGCAGTAATAATAACCTTAAAAGTTTGGGAAGCACTCTTAAATTGTATGTCAAAGAGTACTTGAAATATTAGGTTGTAGGATATGTGCCTATTCAACTTTACTTGGTGATTTCAAATTGTTTTCCAAAATGATTATCAGTTTCTACTGCCGCTGGCACTGAGGGTACCTGTTACTGCGCATCCTTGTCAACACTTAGTACCAACAGATTTTAATTTATGCCACTCAGGTCGACATGAAACGGTATCTCATTGTGGCTTCATTTTGCATTTCTTTGACTAATCATCTTTTCATTTATTCATTGGCCATTTTAGTTTTCACTTCTGTGACTTGCCTGTTAATGTCTTCTGTCCATTTTTCAGCTGGATTGTTTGTTTTTTTCTTAGTAGTTTGTAGGTGATCCTAGGTACTCTGGTTGCGAGCCTCTGTGAGTTTTGCCTGTTGCAGATGTCTTTTTTCCAGCGTGTGGCTCATCTTTTCACTCTCTCATGGTGCCTTTTGATGGATTGAAGTTCTGGGTTTTATTCTGGTACATAGCATCAGTCTTTTCCTTTAGGTTGTCAGTGTTTGTGTCTTGTTTAAGAAATCCTTTCTACATTGAGGTCATAGAGACGTTCTAAATGTTCTTCTGCGTGTTTTTAAGTTTTGCTTTCACATTTAAGTCCTTAAGTCGCCTGGAGTTTTTTGTTTGGTGTGAAGTAGGGATGTAAATTCATTTATTTTCTATGTGAATAACCACTTCTACCAGTACCATATATTAAATAGTGGATTGTTTCTTTTGTGATCTGCAGTGTTCATATAAAAACGTTGCAAAAATATGGGAGTGTTTCTTCCCACTGATACCCACTTAATTACTTGAGGTTTCTGATAAGTCTTTCTATTGCCTATGTTTTTCAGCTCCTTTGGCTCTTCATTATTAATTGTTTTCTTTCTTTTTTTTCTTTCAACATTTTATTTATTTATTTATTTTTATTTAGTTATTTTGTTTTTGAGGAAGATTAGCCCTGAGCTAACTGCTGCCAGTCCTCCTCTTTTTGCTGAGGAAGACTGGCCCTGAGCTAACATCCATGCCCATCTTCCTCTACTTTATATGTGGGATGCCTGCCACAGCATGGCTTGACACGTGGTGCCATGTCCGCACCTGGGATCCGAACCGGCGAACCCTGGGCTGGCGAAGCGGAATGTGAGAACTTAACCGCTGCACCACGGGCTGGCCCCTCAATTGTTTTCCATAACGAATAAATCCAATATGATTTACACTAGGGCAGTGATACAGAATGTGCTCCCAAATTGTTGAGAGTCCAGCAGGGCACGAGGAAGCCCCCATTGCCTGGTGCTCGGCATTTCTCCCTTTAGTCACTCCTCAGTGTTTGTCTTCTTCACTAGACCGTGAACTTTGTGGGAGCTGGTTTCCTGTCTGTCCTCACTGCCGAGACAGAACCGGCCCTTGGGGCTCAGTGAATGAAAGGGCTTCAGGACCTGTCAGTGTGCATTAATGTTCGATGGGTCTCACAGACTTGGTGCTTGCGAGTAGCAAGAAGGAAGAGTTCACGTCTAGCTGGAGCCCTAAAGAAAAGCTTAGGGAACTCTGGCGTTTCACTTGGGGCTGGGAGGGTGATGGAGATGAGGGAGAGGACGTCCTGTGCTGAAGGGGTGACTCAGACAAAGGAGGAAGGCCCATGCTAAGACAAGTTCAGGTGGGTGCTTATGGGGAAATCGTGCTGGATAAGGGAGGCGGCGGTTGAAGCCAGATTGCGGGGCCAGAATGCCAGGCCGAGGAATTGGATGGCAGAGCGGATAGAACTGGGAGAGGGAAGGGACCAGAGCCAGTAGACGTGGTTTAGACGCGAAACTGGGGCAGGGACGCGTTGCCCAGGGGTGAGCTCCTCTTCCCAGGTGCTCTTCTCGGGGTGCTGTCAGTGAGCTGTCACTCTTTTGTGGTGGACCCGGAGCCCAGTCAGCAGCCGGTGGTTTTGGTTAGGACTCAGCTTTTGCTGTGGTTTTCTTTCTTTCTACCCAGTTAATCCAAACGTGAATTGGACTTTGGGGTTTCTTCCTATTCTCTGAATAAAAAGACTCAAAGGAATATGTAGCATTTTGAGCTGATTTTCCACAGTATCATCCTCTCGTCATCAGGGTCAGTTAATTCGATGACTAAAGGGGGTACACTGTGATCCACAGGCTCTTCTTTCTTCTGAGTTTCTCTACTTTTCACCAGAGGAAAATGTTTGTTGTTTGTTCCATTATTAAAACTCATGTGCAAACCAGAAAGTTAGAAAAGTAAAAAATAAAAACACCTAAAATTGTTCCATTTATAAGGAAACTGTTGTCAATATTTTAATATGTTTTTTTCCTTGAATTTTTCCTATTTTTTAAAAAAATCTTTGGGGAGAAGGGTTAGCTTTTTACAAAGTAGTTTAATCAAAATACATACAGTGACAATTCTTCCCCCACTGCTGGATAGAATTGCTAGGGAGGCTAGGCTTTTTCACCAAACTTCAAACTCTAGTTGGAGGAAAATAAGAGAATTTTAAATTATTGTTGTCGCAAATTGATATGAACCTTGACAGCAGAGGAATAACCCGTGCAGGATGATCTCATACTGCCTTTTTCTCACTTTTTAGTCTGTGCTTTGCATTGTCCTGTCATTGTGATAATGTGCTTCCTGTCTTGACAGTACTATCAAGAGTTTCGATGGGACGGTGACTATCGTCCCAGTCGGGGAAGCGAAGACGTATGTAAATGGAAAGCGTATTTTGGAGCCCACAGTATTACATCATGTAAGTTGGCTGGTGCTAAAATGTCAGAAACTGTTTGACTTTGAGCAAGGCATTAATGATTAATGTTTTGAGTCCTGGTTTTCTCCTCTGTAAAACAAGGTCGTGAACTAGATTAAGGACTTTTTCCACTCCTAAAGTCCTCTTTCCTGTTCATTCATTCATTGCCTTCCTTTGTGCAAAGACAAAAGGTCTGTCACCGTGAGCCAGAACCTGAGGAGCTGACCACTGACGGCGTCGGATGTGTCCAGTGAAGAGCTGGGCTCTGGATCAGGCCAGACAGGATTGAAGCCCTGACCCTGCCATTTGCAGCATGACCTTTGCAAAGTTAATTAACCAGGGCGGTTGTACAGCACCCATGTCAGGGCACTTTGATGATTGCGTTAGGAGAGCCGGCGTAAAGCCGTCTGTGGCAGGCAAAGACCTGTGGTCACTTCATGTATGTCCTGCCTCTCAGGGGTGAGGAAGGATTCAAGGAAGTAATTCGTGTGCAGTTCTTAAGAATGTCTGCAAATCAGGAGCTCGGTGAATGCTTCTGATTGCCCTTGTTAAGCTCCGTGCTCTTTAGTTTCCTCCTTCCTGACGGCGGGTTAGTAATATGTATCTCGTTGAGCTGTGAGACAGGAATGAGATGGTGTGTGTGTCACGTGTTTGCCACAGTTCTTGGCAGGTGGAAAGTATGTAATAAGTGTTAGTTGCTGTGATGTTTATGGTTATCATTAGTGATACTAAACTATATCGAATTATTGAATGTGGTGGTTGGTCCCATGCAATTGTTTGGTCCACGCTCGTCTCAAGTGGCAACTTTTGTGTGTGCCATAGGGTGATCGGGTGATCCTTGGCGGAGACCATTATTTTAGGTTGAACCATCCGGTGGAAGTCCAGAAAGGACCAAGACCATCCGGCAGAGATGCTCTTACGAGCGAGGGTCCAAAAGACTTTGAATTTGCAAAAAATGAGCTGCTCCTGGCGCAGAGAGCACAGTAAGTATCCTCGCTGTGTGAGACAGACAGCATGTGGGGTCTAGACCTGCAGAGCTAATCCCACTGCACCAGGCTCTAGTGGTCCACCCTCCGTGCTGGCCTCTAGTGACGTAATCTTTTCTCTTAGTGCATTCATTCATTCAACAAACATTGGGTAGATACTGGGCATCTGTCAGTGTACTAGGTGCTGGGAATAGAGAGTAATTGAAACTTAGCTCCTACACTGGAGGAATTCATCATCTCCTGGGACTGACAGATAGACAGTTGTGACAGTGTCAATCAGAGTCCCACACTGTGAAGCTTATGGAGTGACTCCTGGCCCCGACCCCAGATCTGCAAAGGTTTCCAGAGGATGAGAAGACGTCCCCTGGAACGGAGTCCCCAGAGATATCAGAAGTTAGCCGGGAAGGCTGGAGGTGTACCTTGGTTTTTCTTTTCTTCTTTTGCTCGGTTTTAGCTCACGTGATATTTTAGAATTTCTGATTTAAGCAGTATCCTTGTGAACTAAATGGTAAAGTATGCATAAATAAAATGCTAGAGAGTGTGGACTCAAAGGACATGGAATCGAAGAATTCGAAGCAGCCGTGAGAGAGACGTTAGCAGAGTCTCAGTGTTAGCGAGCCCACCGGGAGCCAGGTCTGGAGGGCGGACTGGGGGAGCAGGGCTGCAGCTGCAGACGGCTCAGAGACGCCTGCCGTCGGGAGGGTGCCGGGGCCCAGGGGAGAGGGAGTCCACAGGCCTGGTGGCTGGAGAGGAAGCAGGAGGAGGCGTTCAGTGACTGCTGTGGGCTGGACTCATCTTGCTTTGTCACCTTCAAAAAGTTGAACTTGCTTTTGCTCTCTTTTTTTAAGTTGTGGTGCAGTCTACATAGCATAAAATTCAGCATTTTAACAATTTGTAAGTGTATAGTTCAGTGATGTTCCGTACATTCACGTTGTTGTGCGGACATCACCACCGTCCATCTCAGAACTTGTTCGTCATCCCAAACTGCAGACCTCTGTCCCCATAAAACACCAACCCCCCTCCCTTCTCCCAGACCCTGGTGACCACTGGCCCTCTTTCTTTTGACATTATCTTTTCAGTAAAATTGGGAGTGGAAATTTCTATACAGTGCAATTGCTAAAGCATTGATTTTATTAAGGAGAAAGAAGCTTCTAGTTTTCTATAATTATTGATGCTTTTCCTCCTGTATAATGAAAGGTAACAAAGCTCATTTAATGTTTTGACCTATCAAAATGCCAAATTATTATAAATGGTTGAAAACATAGGGTGCAATCTCTGCTTTATCAGCTCTTGTATCACGTGCTTCTAGAGTCATTTCAGTAGGTTCCTAATCTATGACCTAGACATGAATTGAAAGATATGGATATGTGAAATACAGTTTTTGCTCTAACCATTGTTAGTTTAACATAAAATACCGTTATTTTGTGTTTACTATGGTGTTAATGATAATATTTACCACAATGCTCACTATGACATCATATTTTTATAACTTATGTCCCTTAAGCATTAGAAAACCATATTTACTTAATATCAGACACCTGCAATAGTAACCAAGTCAGAAATAAGCAAATTGTCATCCTTTTATATTTTCTTTGTGTAAACAATTCTACAGCTAATAAATATTTAAGAACACTATCGACAGAATGTCAGAAATTAAGTTTTAAGACTTAAATTCTTGTTTAATGGAAAACATTGAATATGACTGAGAACCGTTGTGGTAACTGAAGAATTTGTGACGACGTGCCCTGGAAATATTTTGCTGCTTTGTAGACTCGAGGCAGAAATAAAAGACGCACGGTTGAAAGCCAAGGAAGAAATGATGCAAGGAATCCAGATCGCGAAAGAAATGGCTCAGCAAGAGCTTTCTTCTCAAAAAGCCACATATGAAGGCAAAATAAGAGCGCTGGAGGCAGAATTGGTAACGGGCAGAATTGGTTATCCTTCCTCTGCGGGTGCCCCCTGCGTGACGTGCTGGCTGCGGGATGGGTCAGGGGACGGGGAGGGTCACGGTAGAGCAGAAGCCCCAGCGCGTCTCGGCCGCTTGATTTTTGCCTTGGAAAGCCAGTTGTAGAAGATGCGTGGCTGCTGGAAGAGGAACGAGGCGATTCTGTCCTCCAGCCACGCGGGCCGGGCTCTCTCCAGGGTTCCCGGGCCATCTTGCATCCCCAGACACCCCTCTTAGGGGAGACTGCCCTCAGAGCTTGGCTGGCGACAGTCATTTTCAGTTAGATCGTCAACCTGAGTGAGGCGGGGAGACCAGGGGGCGGCTTTCTATTATTAGAGGGTCAATTTCTTGTGCACTGATTAAAGAAAGGGACTTTTGTACTTTTCTTGGTATCATTTTTGAAAAAAAAATCCTTTACATTTTTGCCCTAATTATTTTATATTATTGTTCTTTAAAGAAAGAAGAGTCTGAAAGGAAGAAAATGCAGGAAATAACTAACCAAAAGGCTCATCACAAAATTGAGGAGTTAGAAAAGGCAAAGCAGCTGCTGGAGCAGGAGATATGTATCAACAGGAAGCGGTTAGAGATGGAGACTCTGGCTACGAAACAGGTAAGTCATATTAGAGCTAGTTGGAGCTATTTTGAGGAAAAGCTAGCTTTTTTTTTTTTTTTTTAACAATTTATAGGCTCTTGATAGGAGATGGCCAAACCCAGATGTGCAGACGAGAAGGGCTCTTCCTGCCTGGGAGCGTCCATCCTGGAGCTGCTCACAGATCTGCTCACACAGCAGCACACAGGGTTTGAAAGGGACAGAGCTGTTATTTCCAGCTAGTTCCATTCCAATTTTCTCTCTTTATTCATCCACGACTGTCCTGTGATCAGTCGTGCCAGATGATGTAGAGTGAAACCGTGCTGGGGCGTGCTATATAGAGGGCGGAAAGGCCGAGCTCTTCCCCTGCTTACCCTTGAGAGCAGAGACGAGGCAGGCGCTGGCCGGAGAGGCTGTGGAGGACTCCCGGGGGGCATTTGTTCCCTGACTTATGAGATCGGGCACTGGCTTTTGTCATCTCGCTGAGGTGGAGGCATCTTTCAAGGGCCAACTCACATTAACCAAGTTCACAAGACTGAAGCATAACACCGGAATGTCAGTATGTAGTACCTCCAGTCACCTTCCTGTCGGCCATTCTTTCTCTTCAGATTGCTGATTTTCAAAGTGTGGTCCTGAGACCGTCAGCATCGCCTGTCGGAAAGCAGGTTCTTAGGCCCCACTCCAGAGCTCCCGAGTGAGAGTCCCCCGGGCGGGGCCCGAATCTGTTGTAACAGGCCCTGCGGGGCTTCTGGCGAACACCAAAGTTTGAGCCGCTGTGTAATTTCTGCTTTCTTTCTTTATATCTGCCAGTTTGGCTCTCAAATGGCAATTTTTTTTTTTCGAAGTTTGTGATGGGGTGGAAGAAAATACTCCTAGTAACCCCAGAGTACTGATACTGTAACGTGGTGGTAATGCCTGTGTTAGCCAGCTGTAGGACAGAAGGGCTTGTGCACTGGCTCGGAGTTTTAGGAGAAAAACGTGGAACTGCTTAAATCTTACACTCTGATTATTAGTGGGCTATTTTAGGCTTATTTGTGTCAAATGAGGTTTTTTTGTGTCTTTTAAATTTAGCTTTTTTCTTTAGTCAACAAATGTTCTTGAGTGTGGGCTTGTTGGAGTAGTTTTTTCTTTTTTTTTTGTTAAGGTTTTTATATTTCCTTTCAATTGGAAGAAAAAGATTAATCTATGTCATCAAAAACTCCTAATGATTTTGTTGTGGGAGGAAAAATCATTTTAGAAAGATGTTTTATAATTCATTTTTTAAAAGCCTTTCCTGCTCAATAAAACGTGTTAAACGTGTATGCTTAATAAAATGTGTAAAATGAGACTGAATGGCAGGGTGTTACATTATCAGTCTGATTTATAACTTCTTTCTTCGCATTTTCTCATGTATGGATCTGTGTGAATATTAATTAGGCCTTAGAAGACCACAGCATCCGCCATGCAAGAATTCTGGAAGCTTTAGAAACGGAGAAGCAAAAAATTGCTAAAGAAGTACAGATTCTACAACAAAGTCAGACTAATAGGGATAAAACTTTTACAAGTGAGTAGATAATGATTTTAGCATCATTTTCTGAAGTTGTGTGTTATTTCATGTAATTACTAAAATGTTAGAGTTAGTTGCCTTTGTGTATTCAAAATGTTTTATTCTAGATGTTGCTGCCTTTTCTGGATCCGAATAAATTTGTATGAATGATTGTTTTTAGAATATTCAGTTTTTAGAATATTTGGTTATAAAAGCAAATAGTTAAAATTCCAACTATTATTTTAATATGTAACATGTTTTTAAAAATACGATATCTTATTCTGATCCTTAATTCTTTTTTTTTTTTTTAAGATTTTATTTTTCCTTTTCCTCCCCAAAGCCCCGGTACATAGTTGCATATTTTTAGTTGTGGGTCCTTCTGGTTGTGCTCTGTGGGTCACCACCTCAGCGTGGCTTCATAAGCAGTGCCATATCTGTGCCCAGGATCCGAACCTGTGAAACCCTGGGCTGCCAAAGCAGAGCGCTCGAACTTAACCACTTGGCCACGGGGCTGGCCCCTGATCCTTAATTCTTATTTTATAAGAATTATTGTCCAGATTGTGCTTAATCAATGAGTACTTCATTTTCTTTCTCACTTGGACCTTATTTTTTTTGTACATATCTATACTTCTTTGTATAACACAGCATGTTTTCAATGTAAACGTTTTTTTCATTATGGACAATTTCAAACAAGCTGTAAAAGTGGACAGGTTACTACAGTAACCCCTCATGTACTTATCATCCAACTTCAGCAATTACCAACGCCTCTCCAGTTTTGTGTCAGCTATCCCCAACGGCCCGTCTCCCTGAACCATTTGGAGCAAATCCCAGACATCCTGCCATTTAATCAGTGGATACGTCGCGGTGTGTCTCTAACTAGAGAGAGACTCTTTTCTCTCTTCCCCTGTCGCTCTTTTAAGCATGACTACGACATTATCATCACACTTAAAAGTATTAGTAATGATTTCTTACATTCATCAACTATCTGGTCCCTATTCAAATTTCCTGGATTGTTTCATAAATTTTTTATATTTGTTTTGTTTGAATCAGGATACAAGCATGATCCACACGTTGTGTCGGTAGATACGCCTTTTAAGTCCCTTCATCTGTAAATTGGCTCTTCTCTTCTCTCTCTTTTTCCTCGTGTAGTTTTGTTGAAGAATTCAGTTATTTATCCCGTACAGTTCCCCAGATCTGGTTTTGCTGATGGCATCTCTGTGGTGTTGCTTACTAGGGTCCCCTGCCCCTATATCCTCTGTACAGGGCTAGGTATTTCTAGAGTCCTATCGTTCAGGTTCAAATTTTTAGCAAGAATACCTGGTAGTTGTATACTTTGTATGACTTCTATTTTTAAGTGACTTTAGAATTAATACTTTTTGTATCTCTTGCAGGAGAGAAATAAATACATTGTATTAATACATCTTTTTATTCCTCTTAGGGCCTAAAACAGTGCCTTGCAATGAATACTTGATTTTTTTAATCTGTATTAATAAGGAATTTTGTTCTTCCAAAAACGTGTTTTTAGTGGAATACTGATTATGAGTTTGACTGAATAATATAGAAAATATTTATGATAAAATCTTAAATTTAAATTAGGAACATGGAATTGTGGACTAAATTGTTTTCCTTTTTTTCGTTCTCATATCCTGATATATCTCTGTCTCTGTCTCGATATCTATCTATATTTTTTAAAATTTTTGGGCAAAGTAGAAAACGATTGCGGTTCTATATAAGTAAGGCTGTAGTGTACTTTACCTAATACTGTAAATAAGTTAGAAATTAGGAAAACAAGAAGTTAGAAAAAAAATCTTTAAAGGTATTAGAAGGAAAAGCATTGTCTTTGGCTTTTCCTCTCTTAGAAAATCCTGCCCCCCCGCCCCCGATCTCAGCTTCAGTTTCCCCCACGGGGGAATGGCCTCATTTCACATGAAGGATATTTTTATTTCACCACTGAGAGTTGAAGACAAGTTACTCAAATACCCCCTTCACCTTCTATAATATGTAGTTCAATTGGTCATATAAAATCAGTATTTTTTTTTAGGAAATGTTCTGCCTAGTGATTTGCGTTAGGCTCGCATGTGTATTTTGAATCTTCTCGGTGTGCTTTCTGTTAGTTCAGCTGAACTGGCGCTCCATGAAACTCTCGATGCTGATTCAGGAGGCCAACGCCATCAGCAGCAAGCTGAACAAGTGTTATGTGTTTGCCAGGTGAGTAATTAGTTAAATGACCTAATTGTAAAGGAGTTCTTTGTTTTAAACTAGTTGGCCTTCATGTCTTTCTTTTTTCTTTTTCTGGAGACACGCCATTCCACAGTGCCCGTCTAAGAGCACACGGGCGTCAGACCCCTCCGAGAGCTCCCCCTGCTGTGGAAAGGCTTTCAGCAGTTAACAGCCTAGTGTGCTTTATAAGCAGAATAATTTTAGATGTTTTAGGAATTTACCGATTTTCTTTTGAGTTGAAAATTTATCAGTGTCCTACATTTTAAAAGGAATGTATCATATTAGAATTTTTTAATTTTTAACATTTTTATGTAAGGAGTTATTTTAACACAGTATGTACTAACATGACTGCTGTAGTAAAAGTGCCTAACTTTGGAAAGATTAGTCTCTCAGGGGGCTGAGTTTTTATGGAAGGTACTCTAATGCAGAGAACTCCGAGTATAGATGGGTGTGTGTGTTTTAGGATAAGCGTTTTCCTTTCATGCCTCTTTCAGACATGATATAGCAGATAACGGAAGTGGTCCTGACACTTCTGTTCGGGTTCGTAACCTGCGACTGGGCATCTCCACTTTCTGGAGCCTGGAGAAGTTTGAATCTAAGCTTGCGGCAATGAAAGAACTTTACGAGGTTTGGCATATTGTTAAAATTTCTATAAACTTTTTGAAATAAAAAATACAAAAGTGACATGTTCCCAGTAAAGAAAATTTGGCAAATAAAAGAAAAGGTAGGGGCTGGCCCAGTGGCCGAGTGGTTAAGTTTGCGCAGGTTCGGATCCTGGGCACGGACCCAGCAAAAATCGAACACAAAGTTGTATTGAAAGAATGCCTATTCCGTGATCAGGGAGGGTCAGTTCCAGGCAGGCCAGGTGTGTTCATAACAGAAAACCCAGAAGATGGAGAGGAGTCCTTCCTCACTGGCAGTGTTTCTCTCTAGAGGGTGCTTTGAGAGTGGTTTAAAGTTTTTTCTTTGTGTTTATATGTATTGATAGTTTCCAAATTTTCTACAATAAATGTGGATCGATTGTGTAATTAGAACCCCCCCAAAACACTGTACTGAGGTCTTCTGATCATTCTTGCCTTGACACACACATTAAAATCTGGTACGTGAGTTACCTCATTACCCTGCTTCCTACTTTCAGCTGTTTGTTGCAATCTTCTTTACTTATTTTTCCCATGTAATTAGGCTATTTCTGAATCAAGCTCTATATAGTATTTTGCCAGAACTTTAATTGATATTGCTTTATTTAAATTAAAATATAGATTATTATCATCAATATGTTCAGCCAGGAAGTGATTGAATCTTAATGCTGTCAGGTTATTCTTTTATTTCTCTTCTGAGGATTTTTGTCTTTTTTGTTTTTACTTTGTTTTCTAAATCCCAAGTTAATTATTTCTGAAATATTTAATGATTCTGTTGCTTTTATTAGTAGATCTCTTTCAATATAATTCCTAGCATCATGTGATTTTTAAAAAATTTTATCAGGAATGTGATTTTTTTCAGACTTTTATCAGATAACCTGTGATTTTGCTCATTTTATGTTGTAAATCCAACAAAGTGTTTAAACCTTTTTTCTTAATTGCTAGGCATTTTTAAACCCATAATTATTAGAAACTATATATTTTATTTTCCTTAGAGTAATCCTGGTAACAAGAGTGAAGATGTCTTTTGTGATCCTGAAGATGAATGGGAGCCTGACATTACAGATGCGCCAGTTTCTTCATTTTCTAGAAGGAGGTAAAGACATTTTTGTTACTGGTTTTCTTGTTCTGGGTATACATATATATCATTTCCTTATTTTAAAAGAGCTATTTATTTTTGCGGTGCATATGTCTGTAAAGAGAACCCTGTAATGTAAGAGAAATAATATGTTACTGATCAAATTACAGCACTTAGGACTTTAAATTGTTTATCAGTTAGAAAAGGAATGAAAATATCCAGTATTTCACCATGTAAGTGTTAAAAGCAACTTAGAATAGCATTAATCTAATTTCCTATAAAAATGAACAATGTTTATTACTTTTAAATTACCCTTTCTTGAGAACTTGGCATATTCTGTGATGCTTTATTGTAAGTTATAGAGTTTTAAATGCAGTCTTGTTAGTATGAGCACCATGGAAGAATAAATCATGGGGATAGAGCACTTCTATATGTGACAAATGCTGCTTGTTAACTAAAGACATGAAAGACTTCCACAGTGAACAGATGCTTTTCAAGGAAACGTTAGTTCTGCTTAGACTCCAGATGCTCAGACTGTGGAGAGGCAAAGGACATAATAGAAAGGCTTTCATCTTAGAATTCAGTTAGTCCATTAGTTTGGTTGTTAAACAAATAGTTCTTTTTAAATGAATGCTTCTCAGTTTGGTTTTTAAACAAGACTGCTGTCTACCGTGTCCTGAGGATACAAAGATGAATAAAGAATGCTCCCTGTCCTCAAGGACCAGGGATGGAGGAAACTAGAGGCAGGAGCAGCTGATAAAGATGTGAACTAAGGCCGAGCAGAAGGACTGGACGGGAGAATCAGGTTTATGTGTATTCAGGAGGCAGAATCAATGGGACTTGGTGGCTGGTTGGGGGTTGAGAGCGATGAAGGGCTCAAGGATGAATCCTGGTTTAACTTGGGTGACTGACTGGAGGAAAATGGTGTTCCCTGAGGTGGAGGGTAAGATGAGTTTGTTTTTGAACACGGTGAGTTTGAAGTTGCCAGGGGACATCCACGTGTATATTTGGGTCTAAAACTTGGAAGGAGGGACTTGGGAATTTTCAGGGTGTAAAGGTCAGTGGCATTCATCCAACAGAAGCACCATCACTCCCAAGAACATATATTAAATGCATGCTGAGCATTATCTCATTTAGTACTTACCACAAAACTAAGAAGTTGGTGCTGCCATCACCACCGTTTTACAGCGGAAGTAACTGAGGATTTAAAGAGGTTAGTAACTTGTCCAAAGTCCCAGAGCTGACAGGAGGAAGAGCTGGTGCTCAAATTGGTGCTGAACCTCTTAGTCTCAAGTTCTGTGCCCAATGCACAATAAGCTCGTCACTGAGACATGGTGCTTGGAGACGGAGAAAGGTTTATTCGTATTGGCCAGAACAGAAGGCAGGAGGATAGGCACTCTCAAACCTGCCTTGAGAAAGAAGAAAGCAGGGGGTCTTTACAGAGTGAAGGGGCTTGCAGGAGGAGCTTCAGAGAAACCAAAGGGGAATCCTTGTTTCTTTCATTCCAGATAAGCCCTTGGGCAATCTGACTTCTGGGCGTCAAGGGCAGGTGGGGGCTGGTTGTCTGGTGATGTAACTTCCTTGAAGGCATTCTTTTTCTTCTGCAAAAGAAGCTCATAAATGCTTGTGACCCTTGAGTCACCCCTCATGTTAAACAAGAAAACAGCAAATTAACAAGGTTAACTTCTTTTGATCTGTGTCTGTGCTGGGAACAAGGTCAAAGGGTAATCCTGTTCTTGTTGAATATTGACAGTGACCCTCAGGTACCCACTTCAAAATCCAGGTTTGAGTGACTCCAAAGATCCCGGTTTTCTTGCCTGCTCTGCCCTATTGCCTCTCTGTTATATATGAAAGGGCAGCATCCTTCTGGTTAAGTAAGTTTTTGCACTTCATTGCCTTCAGCTCAGGTCCGAGTCCGTTGGGGTTTCCAACCTTCTTAGGCCTTTCTTGTGGTGGGTCACACTTATTTTAAAGTCATTTATAAAATCTCCTCAAGGAGACGGTCTACTTCATAGTGACCCTTCCCCTGGTGGCTTTTGCTTTATTGACTACCTTCTAACTGCTGTGCTACCGTGTGAACTAGCTGAAACGTCACAGGCTCTACACGACAGCTGCAGATTTCAAGCTGGGAGAGATACAAAGCATGTCCTTTACATGGACGCTGAGCTCCTTGAGTGTAGGGACACCATCTCTATCCCCTGCAGTGATGTCGAGTAAAAAGTCACAGAGCCGATTAGAGTCTGAGCTCTGCTCTGTGCTCAGGGTGCCTGTGGGCAAATGCCCTTGTGTCTTTAGGCTTTAGTTTTCTCATTTATAGAATGGAGACCTAAGAGGTCCTGTATAAAACGCAGCTGCTTCTCCTACTCCTTCTACTGTGGCCGCTGAACTGTAACGTGGGACTGATGACGATGATGACGTTGCAGAGTTAGGAGGAGTAGAGACGATTGTGTAAAGTCCTACTCTGGTGGGTGGGTGTTCAGCAGGTGCAGCTCTTGTACTGAGTGCTCAGTGTGTATCGAAGAGGATTGAATCTTGGCCACAGAGAGGATGTGATTTCTGATCCGACACCAATAAACAAACATGTGTCTTCAGGGATTTACCTCGAGGCCTTCGAAGGAGAGCTGGGCTCTGGCACCAGAATGAGCTCAGCAGTCCTGGGGTGGACCTGGGCGCCATGGGGTGGAACAGGATGGGGTGGACCTGGGCGCTATGGGGTGGAACTGGGCGCCATGGGTGGAAGGGGATGGGGTGGACCTGGGCGCCATGGGGTGGAACTGGGCGGGATGGGGTGGAACTGGGCGCCATGGGGTGGAACTGGGTGCCATGGGGTGGAACAGGATGGGGTGGAACTTGGCGGGATGAGGTGGAACTGAGCGGGATGGAATGGAACTGGGTGCCATGAGGTGGAACAGGATGGGGTGGACCTGGGTGCCATGGGGTGGAACTGGGCGCCATGAGGTGGGATGGTGTGGGGTGGACCTGGGCGCCATGGGGTGGAACGGGATGGGGTGGACCTGGGCGCCATGGGGTGGAACTGGGCAGGATGGGGTGGACCTGGGCGCCATGGGGTGGAACGGGAGGGGGTTGACCTGGGCGCCATGGGGTGGACCTGGGCACCATGGGGTGGAACTGGGCACCATGGGGTGGAACTGGGCACCATGGGGTGGGACGGGATGGGGTGGAACTGGGCACCATGGGGTGGGACGGGATGGGGTGGAACTGGGAACCGTGGAGTGGGATGGGGTTGAATTCCGTGGATGGGGCTTGGGATGCTTAGCCAATAGAGTGACATAAGCCTCCCAGAAATTCAAACCAGACCCACAAATCCATCAGCGGATGATTTATAAATTCCTGTAGATTTTAGAATTATTGGTTTTTATTTTTTTTATCATAAGCAGATACAAACTTTGTGTATGTAGAATTGTGGATCACAATATGAGCGTTAGTGACTAATGAACATTAAAATGTTAGCCTATTGAAAGTTGGTGATTTATATCTTATTTCCTGCTGACTTTAGGTCAATAATTAGGGACCCAATAGAAGTTTAAAGTGTTACTGAAAGATAATATTTTCTAAGATTTTGAAATTAGGTGTTTTCATTTGGCAGAGACGTTTTTGAGAACTTCTATAATTTAAAAGTATCATTTTAAAAAAAATGAATTGCTCTTGGTCAGAGACCTTGTATGTGAAGTTTCAGCCTTGTAAGAATGTTTATGACAGAATTGCAAACTCTGAGAGTGCTCGCAGGTAATGGAAACGCTGACAGATTCTTCATTACGGACCTGCCCCTGGGCAATGAGATGCCACAGTTGTTCTGCCATAAAATAGACTGGTTTGGCTGCCTGTAAATTTTGACATGTACTGTCGACAGCTGAAAGTAAAATTTCGCCTGATGTTAAGTAAGAATTCTTTGAAGGGCATGTGACAAGCATTTTCTTTATTTGACTGTAAGCATTGTTTAATATGAGAGTGCTGAGGGAGAAAGTTTTCCTGGTTGAGACTTAGTGTAGCATAAGGCACCCTTTCGTTCCAGTCCTAAGTACGAAACAGTGTCAGCGTTGAGAGTGAATGTTTCCTCTCCCTGTTATTAGTCACATTTCTTTGTTCCTCTTATAGGAATTCAAGGGGAAAATTTGCATTTGAAACCTTTAGGCTCCTCCAGATGGAATGCTTTTGTTTCACAATCTTTGCAGCAAACAGTATCTTCCTTTGAGTGGCCGACAGCAGTGCAGAGTTCTGTTCAGAGAAGACTTCGAAGGGTCCAGTAGCTTTAGACCTGGGTCACAGCCCGAGTGGCTTCATTGACATCCACAGGGCTAGAGCTGGAGTTTAGACAATGGATAGAGGAATGGCAAAATGGAAGGAGACTGCTTTTTCCAGAAGCAATTAGAAAGAGTAACAGCTAGACAGCCAGTCACACTCAAGGGAGAGATTGGAGGGTTTCTGTGGGCTGAGGGAGCAAAGAGAGCGGTGGACACGGAATCATTTCCTCCCCTGTTCTGGCTACACTTCACAGGTGCTATGCCTTTCACACAGTATAGCAAATATTTACCTGAATGTTTATTTACCTAGATCGTTTAAAATCCTTCCCAGGATAGTTCGCTCAGGATAGATCCAAGCTTCCTTAAGTGGCACATAAAGTCAGCCTCCAGCCGGCCCTGCGCGCCGCCCAGCCCCATTCCTGGCACGCTCTCCCGCCCAGACTGCATCCCTCTGAGCCCCCTCCGGTTCTCCCAGTCGAGTACTTTCTCTTATCGCCGGGTCTCCCCACATGCTGTGCCTATGTCTGAAACACACTGTTCCCTGCTTCCCAAGCCTGCTCCCCATTGGCTGACTCCTACTCACCCCTCAGTGTCCCTGCTCCAGGAGGCCCTGCCGAGTCCTCGGGCCGGTCGGGATCTTCTCCAGAGTCTGCCTCAGCACTCTGGGCTCTCATCACACTCACCACTCTACTGTAGTTGTTTGCCTGGTTTCTCCCGTTTCCTGTGGACCTTGAGCTCAGTGAGCCCAGGAACCATGTTTGCTGTGTTTCCCACAGTGCCCAGAGCCTGTAAATAGCGGTACTCTATAAATAATTATTCTAATCAATTAGCTCTGTGCTTCTTAGAACAATACCTGTAAATAGTAAAATTCTTGCTCAGTGAACCAAATTAATTTAATCCTTGATGAAAATGTTGCCACGGAGGACACACACATGCATGTCCATTTTCTTTAGAGAATTAGAAATAAATATTCTTAATAATTATTCCATGTAGTATATAACTACTAATCTTATGGTTTATCTTCTTCCAGGAGCAGGAGTTTGATGAAGAACAGAAGAATTTCTGGCTGTTTACAAGACGTACAAGCCCACTCAATGCAGAACATGCATTCTTCACATTCATCAGGTGCTTGTTTCATCACATTTTCTTGTATAACGAGAAAGCCTCAAGTCCTGGCTCCACCACTGCCTTGTTTCATGTTCTTGTGTAAATCATTTTGTCTCCGGAAGCTTCCGTTTCTGCTGTACAATGCGGAGAGTGCTGGACGGCCCCTTCCCCTCCTAAAATCCCGTGATTTATGTCACAGCCTTTCAGTAGAATGGCTAATTCAAATGTGGAAGACGTGTTCAGAAGTGTGTAGGAATATTACTTTCTTAGAAGTGAAAAATGCGAAGTGTAGAAGATTGTGTGTTATAGACTCTCATTTGTGCGAGGAGAAAACAGACGTGTACGCGTGTGCTTGCACACGGGTAAGATCCCTGGAGGGCTGCGTGGGGGCCGGCAAGCGCTGGTCGGCGGAAGGACTTTGTCCACGGCAGCCCCTTTGGTGCCCTCGGAATTTTGTCCAATACGCCTGTATCATCTATTACAAAGTTACTGTAATTGAGAAAGTGTTTAAAAGAAACGTTATAGGAATGATTCCACTGAATGATTATTTTATACCAATATTGATTATAATGTTAATTTTCCTACAGAAGCGGGGATACACTGTAGATTTGTATGTGTAGCTACTTGTAATAATTAAGATTACTCCCTGGTGACAATGGACTATTACACGACAATAAAAAGGAAGCTCTGAGTCATACAGCAACCTGGGTGAATCCCAAAAACATGTTGAGTGAAAGAAACCACATAGTAGAGAGTACCTCCTGTATGATTCTGTTTATATGGAGTTCAAGAGCAGGCACAACCCCTCCATGGCGAGGGGCACCAGGGGCAGAGCAGGATAGTGGGCACGGGGAGTCCTGGGGTGGGTGATGGCAGCATTGTGCACAACTCCTCCATGGCGAGGGGCACCAGGGGCAGAGTGGCATAGTGGGCATGGGGAGCCCTGGGGTGGGTGACGGCGGCGTTGTGCACCTGCTGTGAGTGGGGTGACACTGGTGTGTGTACAGACGTGTGAAAACAAGAAGCTGTACGCTTAAGATGTGCACACTTCACAGAAGATCAATTACAACTTTGTAAACAAAAAGTTTTAAAATTACTGTGTAATGTCATAATCTATTTGATTAAGGTGTTAGTGGACTGTGAGTAGCCATGAAAGGTCTCATCTTGACTTTAAAATAAAGACATTATGGTTTCTTTTTTTTAAGTTATAAAATTATCTTTTGGGAAGATAATTATCTTACTCCTTGTTTAATCTAAGGTAGAACAAAATATGCTAGAGGCTTTTTATTTACCAGCAAAATGAAAGCCTATATATCTGTGGTAGCAGCTGATTCATTCAGTGTTACTGGGGAGTAAGATGTCTTAGAAAAGTACTTTTTCCAGATAACTAAACTTTCTCTTTTTGGGCCATTTTTTAAGAGCCCTTCTTAAAAATGAAAACATTAAGGGGAAGTCAGAAATATGAGAGGTCCTTGCTTTTCGCAGTTCCGGAGAGGGAAATGGGAGCCCAGCTGTGCGTTTGGCGGGGCCCTGCCTGGGCGGCTGTGAGGCCCCGGGAGGAACGCGGGCCTGCTGGGCGCAGAGGGCGCTCGCCAGCTGCGGGAGGGCCAGCAGGGGTCTCAGCGTCTCACCTGAAGGCCACACTTTTAACCCAGATTTTTGCCGTCTCCTACAGTGCTGGTGCTGGGGTCACGAGTGCACTGGGACAGTTACCTTCTTAAGCGGAGGATGTCCAGTTAACTGTTCATCATGTTAGAATGTGGCCACCAGCCTCGTCACTGTATTGACTCGTTATTACCCTGTGGTGATACAGCTCTGGGTTTTGCAGCTTTTCTTTTTTCTCTTCCCAAATCAAGCTCTTGTCTTTGTTCTAGGCGCTTGATAGTCCCCTCCTTGTGCCTTTGTCTCATCTTCCCTTTCAGTTCGCTGTTCCTAGTTGCCTCTGGCCCGGACCAGGAAGCTCAGCTTGTGTATTAAATGAGAATCATTTACCCATGTGTTGCATTCCAGGACAAAGTTATTTCCAGAGGCTCCGAATGAGCTCTTTCCAGCCTTTCTGTTTCCTTCTGGTTTGCTCGGTGCTTAGACAGTCAGGCTGAGAGCCTGCGTCCCGGCCCGTGTGCACTGGCTGTCGTCGTCCGCTGGCCGCAGCCTGTCGTGGTGACACCGTGCTGGAGAAGGAGCGATTTTAAAGTAGTGTTACAGACACGTTCCTTTTACCGTAGTTTGCCCTAGAATTGCCTGCTTTTCCAGCTTATGAATTAATCACATTTATTTCTTTGGATTATGTTTATATTATTTTATTTTACGTAGCTGCCATTGTCTTCACCAGGTCAGTGTTCCTTGGGTGTTACCAAAAAGTAAAGGAGATTAAACCTGTGGTTACCTGGACGCTGGATTCTCTGTTACCAGTCTTGTGTTTGAGGAGCTGGTAGCCTCTGGGTCGAGGCAGCTGAGAGGCTAGTGGATCGCTCTGTGGGACCGTGCTCTCACTCTGGCGTACAGAAGTGAGGACGTGTTGAAAGAAGAGTAACCTGTTTTGCGTTCATCGACCGCTGGTTCTGTAATTGCTTTCATTAATGCACTGGTTTGAAAGTATTGTCCTGAAGACTAGGCTTAAGATGGCTCTTTTCTGCCGATATAGGTTTGCTGGAGAAATCAAGCACCATTTACTCGAATTCAGCAGAATCGTTTCTTCCTGGAATCTGCAAAGAATTGATTGGTTCATCATTAGATTTTCTTGGACAGAGTTATAATGAAGAACAAACGATGGCAGACAGCCTGATTAATAATTTTCTTAAAATTGACGACGGGCTACTTGCCATTTCCAAAGCTCACGAAGAACAAGATGAAGACAGTCCGTGCAACCGTAAGCAACCCTCTGCCGTGCTGGCTCGCACGCGTGGCTCTTTTCTGCACATTACACTTTGTTCTGAATGGCTGTTCCTCACATCTGGCTTGTGCTTTCTGACGACGGTAAAATGTTTTAATGGCGATCATATGATCATCTTTTATTTGGAGAGGATTTCTTCTAATAATTTTTCTTCTCCTTTCAAGTGTTCTCTTCAGATCGAGCAACCCAGTCCTTCACGATCCAGGTGGCAGGTGCCTTCGAGCAGCTGGTGGTGCTGACCACACACTGGCTGAGTGACTCTGTGTCTTGCACCAGCACAGCCAGCCTTGGGGATGAATTGAGACAAGAAGTTAAAAATCTCGGAGGCTACTTGCAGTTATTTTTGCAGGTAAGTTGATCTCCTGATCACTTGAAGAATTTGGTTGTTCTGTAAGGATTTCTTGACTTCCCACTGTCCGCATCTTCCCCAAAATTAGATCTGCGGGTTTCAGAGGGCTACTGGTTTGAACTCCTGGGACTGTGGATGCCTATGATTGATTTATTGACCCAAGATTTCACATGGCTGTCTGTGTGCCGGGCACTAGGAGGGCCAAGTGACTTACGAATACTGACTCCTGTAATCCTCACATCCACCCCAGGAGGGGCTGCGGTGATTTCACCATTTCATAACCGAGGGAGTAGGGGCGCTGGGAGGGTGAGTGGCCTGTCTAGGTCACGTAACTGGTAAGTGATGGCTTTGAACCCAGGCAGTCTTGGGCCCAGAGTTGTGCCCCCTCCCCTCACACCATGCGGGCCCCCATGCGGGCTGTTGGGGAGGGAGGCAGAGTCTTGCTCTGGTTATGGGTTGGGTTTCAGCTGGTGGTGAGCTAGTCGCAAGCCTGCTGATACAGAGGCCAGGAAAGTAATTTTGTTTTCTTGCTTACCTGCATCAGATAAGGTGAGGTTGGGCTGTAAGGAAGAAGTAGGATGAAAGCTTACTTTCCCTCACATAAAATCCGGAGGTAGGCATGGCGGCTGTGCTCCAGAGTCCTGGGGATCCTGGCTCCTCCCCGTGCACCCTCCGTGCCTAACGCATGGCCCTTGATATCAGGGTCCACCAGGGCGGTGGAGTTCAATGCACAAGGGGAAGGACTGACAAAGGAAGGGCCAAGTGGGCCTCCTTTTAAGGGAAGTTTCTGGAAGTTGCCATATGACATTTGTATTTGTGTATCTTTGGCCAGAGCTTCGTCACATGCCCTCATCCAGCTGCAAGTGTCACTGGGGATGTGTTGTTGTTGTTGTTGAGGAAGACCCGCCCTGAGCTAACGTCCGTGCCCGTCTTCCTCCACTTTGTATGTGGGGTGCCGCCACCGCGTGGCTGAGGAGGGGAGCAGGTCCATGCCTGGGATCCGAACCTGTGACCTGGGCCGCTGAAGCAGAGTGCGCGGAACTGTAACCACTCAGCCACGGGGCTGGCCCTAGTGTTTCTCATTCTGGATGGCTCTGTGCCGACCACATAATCAGGGTTTGGTTCTGTGGAAGGCCTGGGGATCGACCTTGGAGAATACCCAGTCATCGCCCCATCAGAGCACTCCTGCCTGAGAATTCCTTGAATATGCCAGGAGAGCAGGCGTGGAGATACCAAAAGGGATAGGTGTCGCTTGTTAAAGTGGATAATTCGGCCTCAGGACAGCATGTTCTAGAATATCTGGACAAATCTGATGCTACGGTGCCCGCCAGATGGCTCTCCACCGTGCTTGTTGCAGTGGAAGTTTGGTTGTGTCAGCCTCCTGAGTGGGCTGTTTACTTGCTCGACTTTGGAAACCGTTCTTTGACAGTCTGGCCTAACTGCTCAAACCGAAATCAGACGTTTAGTTTGAACGGCCCGTTGCTCTCCCCTGGAGGTGTTTCCGGGTCTCTCCAAGGCTTGGTGAGGCATTTCTCGTACTGCCTCTCCGATGACCGTGTGCTTCACCCGCTGTGCCCTTTAATAGGCCATATTATTTCAAGCCTCTGCACCTCAGCGGACAGTGAGCTCTTGGCAGGTAGAGGGACGCGGGTGTCTTTTCCCACAAGGACTCACTGTGTGGTGGATGCCAAGTTGGGCACCGTGGCCGAGTTAACTGTAATTCACCTCGGATGAAGGGTCACTTTGGACAGAGGAAGCAGGGAAATGGAATGACTCAGACAGGGGGCACCGCAAAGCAAGGGCGCGGGAGTCCCGGATGGAGGGGCGCTCTGACAGCGCAGGGCCGCCAGGATGGAGGGACGGCTGGCCGGAGAGCCACACCCCGAGGGTGAGCCCGCGCTCGCGCCTGGAGACAGAGGCTGGTGAAGGGCGGTCTGTGGTGGAAGCGAGGGCGAGACGCTCTTAGTGGACTCGCAGATTTTAGAGGCAGCACAGGAATCAAGCACAAACCAAAACCTGCCATTGGCACCTGGAAATCCAGGGTTTGATCCCGTGCTCGGTTAGTTGTCTGTCCTCGGGCGAACTGCTAACGTCTGAGTCCCCCGGTTCCGCCCCCGGAAGGAAAGAATCGCAGTGCCTGCCCGGCAGGGGCGCTGAGGGGTCAGCTGGATTGAGGTTGGAAGAGGGTGCCGCCGGGGTGCCTGGTATGCAGTTTCTTTCCTTCTCTTCATTCTCGAGGAAGAATACTTTGAACTTAACTCGGGGGTTGTGGCCTGTAGTCCTGTGAGAGACATTTCTTGTAAGGAACCGAGGACAGAGAGGGCAGGTGACATGGAGGAAGGTCAGGCTGAGCTCAGGAGGGAGGCTGTGAAGCCGCAAAGCTGGATTTAGTGACTGCACTTTCTACGTAAGCATAGTTTGAGCATCCTTCCCAGGTAGGGGGGCAATTAGCACATTCCAGAAAGCAGCCCAAGGGCAGTGTTTGAAGAGGCCCTACAGAGACAGCGCAGGGCCAGCCGTTCCTCTCGGTGTGCTCTGCTGTGCACACGGGGCCTTTTGTGTGAAGGGGGGTTTGTTTTTTCCCTTTTCCCTTCTCTTCCCGCTCCCTCTCCTTTTCCTTGTCCCTTGATAAAAGAAAATATCTTTATTAACCATCTGTCAGGTGATTATAGGGACAGGAAAAGTTCAAGGTAAAGAGCCACTGTTCTGTTCTGTTCTTTCAGCGTTCAGGTATCAGTTCTGTCTTGTCTGGTGAATCGTGCACTTGCCTCGTGTCTCCTGCTGGTGTGTGAGGCCTCGGGGGGGGGATGATGTTCCCGTCACTCTGTCACCGTTAGTAGCTTAGGGTCGTGCTGTCCGGTTCCAATGGAGGCTTTGATGAAGCAGAGTCACTCGAGCAGTGAGTGCAGGGTGTGTTTTCTTCAGACTGGTCTTCCCGTCTTTCCCTCCCTTGCAATCTCACGTATCTGATGCACTCGGCCCTTTTTATCTCACAGGGCTGCTGTTCCGACATTTCCTCAATGGTGAAAGAGGCTCGGAAGGAAGTAACCCAGATTGTACAAGGAGCTGTAAAGTCTGTGGGACAGCTGGCGGCTCTGAAGGGGAGCCAGCTCCGCTTTCTGGAAGGCAGTCTCAGTAAGGCTGCCGGCGTCCGGGTGAGTTAGCATGGTTAGCGTGGAGACGTCACCGCAGGCCACAGTAGAGACTTCTGATGACAGTGTCACCAAACATGATACGTTTTTATTTTTCAAAATGGCACATGCTTTAATAGTTTAGCAATATGATTTGAAACTGTTTCCGTCTAGGTTGGTTAAATGTCCTGGTGCTTTTAGAACCCTCGCCATACCTTTTGGAGCTGTGGTTGGGTGACAGCCATGTGCTCTGGAGGGTTCGCTCTGCCAGTCAACACAGGAAGAGCTCTGTGATTCTGGAAAATTCGTATTTGCTTGCTGTAATTATTCGTGCTGCTGAAGACGTAGGATTCTGTTAGGATGTTGCCGTGTTCTGGCCGCACGTGCCCTGCCTGAGATGACACACATCCTCACATGTGCACGGGTGCTGAATTGCAGAGCTGCTCATTTTCTTTCCTTACAGACTGTTCGTTCCTAGTCCGGCTTTAGTTGAACTTAATAAACTCGGAATGTATTACAGTCTTAAAATAAGCAGAAAATATAACTTAATTATTGGACCACTGAAAATATATATAAAGCTTGAATTTGCCAGTTAATGCTCACAAACGTTTTCTAGGAGGAGTTCGTGGATGCTGTTTGCGAGGGTGTGGGCATGGGAGTGAAGACTCTCCTGGATTCTGGACTAGAAAAGGCAAGGGAGCTGCGGCAGGAAGTCTTGATGCAGTGCGCCCAAGATGAGGTACGCGAATAAAAGGATGTTCTGTATTGCACCAGTAGTTGACAAAGCTGACTTTGTAAAATAGTTTAACTCAGTGAATTAGATTTTTGTGAATTTACATATTTTAGTTTGTGTTGAACTATTTTTTACTGAAAAGGCTCACAGTGTCGTACGTCACCATGATGTTTCCCGAGTTACTCTTGCATCACTGCCACCTCTGTTTGTATTTTGCCGGGTCCCGTCGTGGCTTTTGTCAGTGGGAATCTGGTCTGTGGACAGACTCCCGAGCGGAATGGAGCGTGGCGGCGACATCTAGTGTCCACTTTCTGCTTGTCCTCTGCCGTGTCTTGGTTCAGGTCTCTGCTTTTCCACTTAAGAATGGAAACCACCATTTATTGATCCCATCTCTTGAAGTAAATATTTTGCCAGGGGCGTTCACATCAGTTATTTCATGTGAAGATATAGAACCAACGGAGATTCGAGTGACTTCCTAAAACGCGCCTCTCCCCGCCTCATCAGCCGACTGGCATTCAAGCATGAAACCCGTGCCGTCTGAGGGGTGGCCCGTGGGCAAGGGCTGGGTTCTGACCTTGGCACACCTGCGTTCAGACCTGGCTCTGTCGTTTCCAGCAGTTGTTCATCGGGTCACTCGGTGCTCTGACCTTGTTTCTACACCCGTCGTGTACTAATGTCACAGGTCTGAGCTGTTTACTTATTGAATTGCCTCCTGGTGACAGTCACTGGACCAGGTCTTTACATGTAATAACAGTGAACCTCATGCCTGGCGAGGCAGGAGCCCATCGCTCCCTGAGTGGCACTGGGTGGGGCACCTCGCCCAGCCTCCCTGAGACGGGTTTGCGTCCCACCTGCTCGACTCCGTAACGCAGCATGCCACGTAAATCAGTTTTGTAAGTTGTGGTTTGTGCACAACTTGTGATTTTCTTTACCTGCAGTTACTACTGGTGAGGGGGGATTGGGAAGATGAAAGTTCAGGTCTAACGGCTGTGAATTTCAGAGACTTGTCTCTTCTGGAATCAGACTTGTCTCTTCTGGAATCTTGTTGTAACGACTTGTTAAAACCACCCCGCCTGTTCCCTTTGTCCTGCTGGAGCCAGTCGGTGGGACGGAGCTTTGTGGGGACGTTTGGGTTCTGAGACCGTCCTGCGGGGATGAAGACTCCTTTAGTGCATGTTGGTTATCTGGGCCGCAGGCACGCGGAGGCCCGTCAGCTTCCACCCTCTGGGTAGTGGTTTCCAGGAAGGCCTGGAGTAAGTTGGATTCTTTTCTTTTGGGAAAACCTTTGCAGTCATGTCCTTGCGGCTCCCTTGGCTGAGGGGAACTCCACGGAAGCCAGAGGGGCTCCAGCCCTTCCCCGGACCACGGGGCTGTGTTGACCTGTCTGCTCAGACAACTCCGCCTCTGGAGAGAAGCAGAGCCTTATGCTCTCCCCTCCCTCCTGTGCAGCCCTGAGCCTCTCCCCCGAGCCTCACGTGCTCCCTTTGAAGAGTGAGGATGACCATGCATACTTTATAAGATTGTTCTGAGGGGTGTGGCTTAAGAACAATGTACAGGAAAACACCAAACCTGGCGCCTGGCAAGCCTGAGGCCCCTCGCTGGCTCCTGTCCTCCTCTGCATACGTCTGCCTCTCTCACTTTGTGGTTTTGTTTTGTTTTTAAAATAAAAGCGCATTCAAGAGGAGTTCATTCAAAAGGAGTATTGCCACTAAGTCACGATCTGTGGGTCTAATCAAGTTCCAGCAGCCACGAGGCTGCTGTAGGTTCTTGGTGCCGCTTTGAGGAAAGGGCTGCTGGAGCTCATCGGCCCTCTGCTGACATCTGGGGCCTGGTTTTGCCCAGCAGCAGCGCCCTTTATCCCTAAAACATGTCATCGCTGTTTGCAAAGTAGGATTTCTGCTGGCAGTAAGTGCAGAAGGGTCTAGAATAAGTTAATGAAGACTGGAGATGAAGCCAGGAATGCGAGTGTGCTCAGGAGGCAGAAGGCAGGGTGTGGGTGGCGGCTTTGGGGTCGTTCCGAGGGTCAGGCCGTCCGGATGGAGGGTCTGCTCCCTGCACTCTGTGCGGCCCTCCGCCCTCCCTCCCGCCCTTTCTCCCCACAGGCTGCCGGCGCCGCACTCTTATTCAGGGGGGTTGACTTGTGTTCTTGTTACGGGAAAACTCATAAGGCCCCACAGAAGGAAAACAGAATATCCGAAGAAACAGAGATAGGCTCAAAATAAGGCGCTGGAGCTTTAATTTTAAAGCTGGAGTCAGGGGAGGAAGAGGAATTGGATGTTCTTTTTTATTTTTTTACTGTGTCGAGGAAACTGGAGTTCGGGAGTTCGGCCTAGGAAGAGCCCTGTGGGTGAAGCCGGGTCAGTCTAAGCAGGAAGCCCTGGCAGACATGAAGAGAATGCCCGTCAGGGTCAGCCCTGAGCAGCACGAAAGCAAAGGCGTAGGATTTAGATCCGGAGTCTGAGGGGCTGGATCCGCCTCCTTGTTTGTAAAGGAAGACAATGCACACGCAGCCTGGGGCTGTAACTGGGGATTGAATCATAAAGCATATGTGTGCGAAGTACGTCAGGCTGAGAAGCACGATATCGTGTGGGCTCACTTAGGTGGGATCTGAAAACACGGAACTCCTAGAAACAGAAAAATTGGTGGTGGCCAGAGGTGGGGGGTGGGGGCAGGGGAAATGGTGAAACAGGGGTCAGGAGGTACAAACTTGCGGCTATAAGATAAATGTGTCCTGGGATGCACTGTGCAGCATGGTGACTATAGTTAACAGTACTGTATTACGTATTGAGAGTTGCTAAGAGAGTCGATCTTAAAAGTCCTCATCACAAGAAAAAAAAATTTGTCACTCTGAGATAATGGATGTTAACTAAACTTATTGTGATCATTTCACAGTAAATCAGGTCATTATGTTGTAAACTTTAGACTAATACAATTTATACGTCAGTTGTATCTCAGTAAAACTGGGAGAAATGCATCTATAGAGTTCTTAGAGCTCAATATTTGCTTGATACGTTAGTTACCTCACCCCCTCCAAGGAAGTTTTGGAAATTTCATTCCTGTAAATATTTAAATATAAGACAAATGCTATTATTATAACAAATATCAGAGATTATCCATATCTAATGTAGAAATCAACGTGCATGTTACTTTGAAAGAAATTCCACTTATGCGCTGTAGGTTCTCTGGCTGTTTAGCTGCGGGCCCAGTACTGGAACTCCAGTCTTCTGATATCTAGATTAGAGCTCTCCTCCCTGTCTGCTCCCACAGAGTTGTAGGATCCTTATACTTCTCAGTAATTATCTGTATAACAAAATATTTGAACACTCCCTGTAGGCCACGGAGCAGCTGAGCGCCCGTGCCGTGCGGCTGATTGGGTCTCTTGAAAACATCTTTGCTGAATGGAGAACAGTAAGAGACACTGGCTTGTTTCTCTGTTTAATTTTGTTGAGTGCGTTTACCGTTTCATTGGCCTCCCGTGCAGGTCTCTCTGTCTCAGTCTTTCTCCTGAGCCGGCTAACTCCTGTGTGCGTTGGGTCGAGTGTGTACCGTGGCTCTCTCGCTGCTTCCTCTCGGGTGTCATCGCTTATTAATTTTAGCGATGGATAAGATATTGATAAAAGATTAATATTAAGGTATTTTATCTATTTCTTGCTGCTCCTGGTTTAGTAACTGTCAGCTTTTGCTTGGATAGTCATTATAGGCTAAAAAATTGTTTCATAATCAATAAGCTCAAAGATTTTAAAACAAGTGAATTAGATTATTTTATTCTCATGTCACAGGTAAATAGAAAAATATACACTAAGTATATAATCAGTGTGTTAAAAAGGAGAGAAATTTCGATGGCTTGAAAATTTTTATTTAAATAAATGAGAGCTATAATGTTAAACTCTTAAAAATTTAATAAATTTATCTTTTATGATATTGGATAATAAATGATACTGTTATTTTGTTCTCGTGTAATAGGATGATTGGACTTTGACTTAAAATTAATTAAAAATTCATATTTCTTTTGACAATAGCAGTTGTTAATATTGAATCTTGGTCCTGCTTGTAAAGAAGTTAAGCTCTGGTGAGGAAATGAAACTCTTTCTCTTTCTTTGAAGATAAGGTTCTGGCAATTAAAATCATCTTGACTGAGGCTTACTGCCATGTAGCCTAGTATGTATGTTAAAAATATTGACCTTACTTACACAGAAAAGCTTCAGAACTCACGTACAAGAAGAAAGTTCCGGATACCAAGATTTGAAGGAGATGCTTGATCTTGCCCCGGAATTCCTGAAGTTAAAGCAGTGCTTGGAGCAAACTGTTGAGATGGTCATTTCTGCGCTGAGAGGTGTGTGTTCCCAGCGGGCTTTGTCGCTGGAGCCTCAGGCATCTGGGTTTCTGGTCTGATCTCTGGCTAAAGCCTCTTGATGCCTGCATTGCCATACAGGGGCTCGTGATGGGGTGCCCTTCATAGGTCACTCCTCTGCCTCCATAGTCAGACCCCGGCCACCACGAGCCTCCGCAGCAGATGAGCTGAGCGGCCTGCGGTCGCGTGGGGTTGTTGTGACAGGGTCCCTTTGGGGTACAAGGCATCTGGAGTCTGGGCAGGTGGTAAGTCCCTGTGGACAAGGACGGGGTCTGAGCTGTCCTCCTCTGTGCACAGGATGCCGCGGTGACGTCGGTCTCCTCAGGAGGCGCCTGGAGAGCCTCTGCAGCCTGGCCAGGGGCCTTCGTGACGACTCCCGTCTGTGCGCCGCTTCTGCCGCCGGCCCTGAGAGCAGCGACCCTCAGGCCGACCCCCGGGAACTGGAGTCGCTAGCCAGCTCACTCCTCTTCTCTTTCGAAGCTGGAGAAAGGCCTGACTTGCTGAGACCCTGGGAAGTTTGTCATCAGCAAACCAGAGCAGGAGGAGCAGGCCCATCTGAGGGCCCCAGGCCCGCCTCGGGCGGGAGCAAAGGCGTGCCGACGCGCGTCTCCGAGCTGCAGGGCGCGGCCCCGGCCCGGAGGGTGCAGTGGGTGTGAGTGCTGCGTGCGGGCCCTGTGAGCGCGCGTGTGGCGTGCACGCACTGGGGGATTCTGCCTGGGCGACGTGGGGCAGACGCTGGAGGAGGTGTCCTGTAGGACCCGCCCCTGCCCTTTGCCTCTGCGCCCGCAGACAGCGCTTGCACGCCCGGCGCCCTGAGTGAGCGCGCGTTCCCCGGGAGGCAGGGATGCTGGACCAAGGCGGTCGCTGCAGGGCGCCGCTGCCAATGCGCCGGGTGCCTTCCAGGAGCTTCACCGCGGGCCGCGCTCCAGCTGGCTCGCGTTTCCTGTGGCACTGGACCCGGGGTGCTCGCTCAGGTTCCCTGTGTGTTTCTGATCGTCCGCGCCCCGCCGAGTGGAACTTCCGCCGTCGAGTTCTAGAGGTGGAGAGGGTCGTGGGAGGACGCTTCCCGAAGCTCGCACCTCCTCGCAGGGCTTCCTGAGGCTGCAGTGTGAGACTTCTGCTACTGTTCCGTGTTCAATCTTTTCTTTCTGCTTCCAAACTCATGGCTTCGTTGGTCAGAAACCTTTTCGTGTCTTTGTAAAGTTTTGTATACATATATTTATATTCTTAAGTAAATTGTCATGCAGTATTTGAATGGTGAAAACGTATTATTAAAATTATGTGCAGTAATAAACGTTATAAAGAGAATACCTTTAATAAAGCTTGTCAGCGTCAGAATCGTCCCTTAATCTAAGGTTGTTTTTTTAATTGATTTTCTTCATTTACTTTGTTCCTGACTCAGAATTGCTGTAATAGCTCTGCCTGGGTGATAGCTATCCTAGGGTTGCAAGTCCACAAGTAATTAGGAAGCACTAAGCAGATGTTAATATTATGACTACTACTTAGATTATTTTTAAACGTTGTTCTGCCTCTTTCTAGTCGGTTTATCTGGGATGGATTTATCCCCATGTCCTACAGCGAAAGAGCTTGCACTCTAAAGTTGGACACGTTCTTCACACACTCGGGGCCTGAGTCCCAACGAGGCCACGTAGTAATGCTTGTTGTTTATCGAGGGAACATTGGCTTATAACATTATATAAATTTGAGGTGTACATCAGTATATTTTGATTTGTGTGTCAATTACATCATGTTCACCACCCAAAGACTAGCATCCATCGTCACTCACACGTGCAAATCACCCCTTTCACCTCCACCCTCTCCCCTCCCCTCTGGGAACCACCAGTCCAATCTCTGTGTCTGTGTGTTTGTCATTGTTTTTATCTTCTATCTATGAGTGAGATCATACGGTATTTGACTTTCTCCGTCTGACTTATTTTACTTAGTGTAATAGCCCCAAGATCCACCCATGTTGACACAAATGGCATGGTTTCATCTTTTCTATGGCTGAGTAGTATTCCACTGTGTTTACGTACCACCTCTTCTTTATCCATTTGTCCTTTGATGGGCACTTAGGTTGTTTCCAAGTCTTGGCTATCATGAATAATGCTGCAACAAACGTAGGTGTGCAAATATCTTTATGCATTTGTGTTTTCATGTTCTTTGGATAAATACCCCAGCAGTATATTATTAATTTTCTGAGGAATCTCCATACTGCTTTCCATAGTGGCCGCACCAGTTTGCACTCCCACCAGCAGCGTATGAGGGTTCCCTTCTCTCCACATCCTCTCCAACACTTGTTGTTTCCTGTCTTGTTATTATGGCCATTCTGACAGGAGTGAGGTGATATCTTATTGTAGTTTTGATTTGCGTTTCCCTAACAATTAGTGATGTTGAGCATCTTTTCATGCTCCTGTTGGCCATCTGTATATCTTCTTTGACTTTAGACGAGTTTCCTGCTGTCTTCACACCCATTTTCTCATCTGCAGAAAGAAAAGTCACAGCCACCTCATGGACCATGTGAGCGTTAAATGAGAAGAACGTAGGAATCACTCCTGGCAAGGAGCAGTAGGTTGTCAGTGAGTCCTTTCCCATCACTAGCTACAGACCCGTCTTTACGCGTCCGTGACCACACTCAGTGCGCGTGTATGCCCTTTAAAACAGTCTACCAATGTACCAGGTTACACTGCGATCCTTTAAACATGGCATGTTTGAAAATACATCTGCACCATTAGGTTCATGATAATAAAGAGAACTAAGCGATACCTTACTGCCCTTAAGGAAAGTATAGTGTGATGTGGGTGTGTCCTTCATGAGACACTTCTGAAATTTTTAGCAAAAGATTTATTGTACAATCTAGTTAACTAGTTAGCACACTCGAATTTGCAGTGCCTAGCTATGTGCCAATAACTGTTTTGAGGTTTTACCTAAATATGGAAACTAAGAATTCATGTATCACAGGTGAGGGGAACAGGTGTCTACAGTTTGGTTCGGTTAGAAGACGGCGCATCCAGCCTGGCCTCCAGCGGAGCCTCTGTCTCCGCCGTCCCGGGTCCCCCGGGCTCACAGCCCAGATCCCACTGCTTCTGAGCACGTTCAGAACGGCCTCTTCTGGACCCTCCAGGAGACCTCCCCGGCGGGAGACCCCCGAGGGCTCTTAGATAAACCTCGCATGTTACCAATCAAGAGCAAAGAAAGAAGAGAGGCTTCTGCAAGCTCCTAGACTCGAGTTCATATCCTCCCCCACTTTCTCCTCTGAAACCAAGCCCCTGCCCCACCACGTGGTCAAGGAGACGTGCAGTGGTCCAAGTGGACGGCGACTTAAGCGTGGGAAAAGAAGGCGGTCTCAAACCTAGTCCGGGACGGACTCTTTTCCGTGATGTCACAACTGCCTTCTGGAAAGCTGTTCGCACGTCTGGTGGAACGCTTGAGCAAGGTTCTGCGGGACAAAGCGAGATGCTGAACTCCGGGGGAGCTGGGTCGCTCACTGCGCTGACTGACTAGCCCAGTGTGATTTAGCAAGATGCTTCTTAGCATCCACCCATCCTCGAACTCTTCTCTTTCCCATAAAATGTCCCTATCCCAGTGCTGAGCTGAGCTGAGCTGCACGGAGGCCTCTCCCTGGCGGCCCCCTTGAGATCAGACATCGATGTCGCCTATATCCATTTGAGATATTGCTCTGAGCTTGTGAGGGGGTTCTGGGTGATAATTTAGGTAAAACCCATTTTTCACAGATTGAAGCATTTACCGATCTCCTGCCCTCCCCGCCTGTTTTGAGTGAGAGCGCATCTCATGGGGCTGGTGTGAGATTAGTTGAATCGCTGGGCAGGTGCATGGCTTGGGACAGTGACTGGAAGAACACAGTGCAGAATCCCTAAAATAACAAGGGTCCCTCAGGTTCCACATGCTCCCTCGCCACTTGGGACGTCCCATCCCCGGGTTCTCACGTGAAGGGGTTGAGAAATGTGAAGAAGGCGTCCGCATTGCCAGGTTCACATAGGTCCGGGATATGGGACCAGAAACGTCAAAAGCTTAGCACTCGGGTGATGCTCGCACAGCTCAGACTGTGGGACATTCCGTCGGAAGTAAAATAAAACATACTGGACATGGAGGGAAATTTACAGCCGAGCACCCCATGCCCCTCACAACCTGTGTGCGAATCAGCAAGGGGTGTCAGGTTCTTTGCGGAGTGCTGCCTTCAGGAGGGTCTTCTCCTGGAGAGGGAGCGATGCGCCAGCATCTCCTCCTCCTTGATCTTCCTGCCGCTGCATTAAATGTTTTCATTACACCCCCCCTTTCCCCTCACGACTCCTCCCTGGCTTCCAGTCCCTGAACGCTGTTCTGGTCCCCTCCTGCTTCTGCCCTGCCCGGTCCCTGTCCCTCTTGTCTTGCCGTCCGCAAGGCTCACAGCCTGGCCTCCCCCGCTTCTCCCCACACGCTCCCTCAGGATCTCGACCACTTTCCTGTGTGGCGATTCCACGTCCTTCAGCCCGACGGGCTCCCACATTCTGGGTCCTCATCCCCACCTGCCTCCTCCAACACATTTTTTCCTTCTGCAAACTTCTCTCCCTCCCGATCCTCACTATCTCACGATTTCAGGACCTTAGCCTTCACTCCGTCTCCCTTGCACCTGCCATCGTCCAACTGGACACCAGCTCTGTTGACTCTTCCTCCACAAATCTTCTCACGTCCGTCCCTTGCTTTCCATTCCCGCTGTTACAACTCTAGGTCTCTGTTGCCTTGTGCCTAGAGGCTGCTGGTGAGTGAGCTTCCTCCTAGATTCTCCTATGCCGTTCTTCCTGCCTCCCATTTCCAGGAGAGTCTTCTTAGTCTCAGGGTTTATTTCCTGTCTCCTTGTACTCAAGAATGTTCAACGTTTGCTTCTGCCTACAGGATGACACCCAAACACAGAGCTTGACATTTTACTCCGTCTACAACCATACTCTGTCTCCCCAACCATGACCTGCTCAACGTCTTCCCAGATGGATCTCCAAGTTCCGGCTGACATGAGAAACATCATCTCTCCTTCTCTCCACCTCATCTAGTCCTTCCCACCCCTCAACTTCGACCTCCTTTATGAAAATCCCTTAGTCAAATATTAATTGAATGCTTGTGGTGTGGCAGGCAGGGCACTGAGTCAATGGCAGGGAAGACAGCCCAGGGCCACCTCCCATGGAGCTCAAATTCTCGAGGGAACACAAGTCCGCAGCAATGGCAATATAGTGTGCCTGAGGCTCTGACGGGATGAACAGGAAGCACCTAAGCCACAGGTGAGACGTGATATGCAAGGTCAGAGCTGGAGAGTGAGGGGAAGTGAGCCAGGGGAGGAGGTGGGCAGGTGAACATCTCAGGCAGAGAGAACAGCACATGCACAGGCCTGGAGGAGAGACAGAGCTGGTGCGTGGCCAGTAGGGCTGATGCTGATGGGGAGACTGAGGCCAGAGACGTCCTCTGAGGGACATCAGGGAGAGTCTTGTAAGCCACATCAAGGAGTTTGGCCACTGAATGGTATTAAACCAGGAAGTAATTTTGAATTTGGATTCTAGAAAGATCCCTCTGTAGCATAGAGATTGGGTTGGAGAGGGGGAGGTTGGTTGGGCAGTGGTCTTCAGGAGGCCTGAACTAGGATCATGGTAGTGTGGATGGAGACAAATGTACGGGTCCCACAAATATTTAAGAGGGAAAATGGACTAGACTTGGTGACTTGGTGAAGGAAAGACTGAGAAAAATGGAGGAAAAAGATTGATGCCCGGGTATTTGTCTTGAGTAACCAGGAAGAGGTTGGCACAATTTACCAAGATGGCAAATACCAGAGAAGGAGGTGGGGGGAGGTGTATTGGCCTGCTCGGGCTGCCATAATAATCACACAAAGTCATGGGCTTCAGCCACTGAAATTTATTGTCCCACAGTTCTGGGGGCTGGAAGTCCAAGATCAAGGTGTCAGCAGGGTCCATTCCTTCTGAGTGCTGTGGAGGAAGGCTCTGTGCCATGCTTCTCTCCTTGGCTTGTGGATGGCTGTCTTCTCCCGGTCTCTTCATATCATCTCCCCTCTGTGTGTCTCTCCCCAGGTTTCTCCATGTTATACGGACACCAGCCATATTGGATTAGGGCCCGCCTTAAGACTTCTTTTTAACTTGATTACTGCTGTAAAGACCCCATCTCCAAATAAGGTCACATTCTGAGGTCCTGGAGGTCAGGGCTTCAACACAGGGATTTGGGGGCACACAATTCAACCCATAACAGGAGACGTAGCTTTGTTTTAGATCTGTTGTTTTGAGGGATCTTGGCACCTCCAAGGTGTGATATCCAGGAGGAAGTTGAAAATGGGAGTCTGCAGTGTGAGAGGGTGCTGTTTTATCAGTCTCATATTTTCATGCTGTCCTATATCTTTCCCTTTGTCACACAGACCTCATCATTCTAATAAGTAGATACATTGCCTGAGGGGCATTTAGTGAATCATTTAATTCTTGTAGTAGCTTAATAACGTAAGGATAAGTGCTCTCCCCCATTTTACAGAATACACAAAAAATTGAGAGAATTTGAACTATTTGTCCAAGATCACACAGGAAGAAGTAATCAGAATTAGGCCTTAAATACAGGTTTATAAACTACAAATATCATGCTTCTTTATAAATCTTGGTGGGTGGGGAGGTGGGGGGGGAGGGGATTGAATTACGATGAAAGGAAGATGAGTGGACGGGTGGGTAGAGGGATGGATGGGTATATGCATGGATGGATGGATAGATGGACGAATGGATGGATGGATGGGTGGATAGATGGGTGGATGGATGGATGGATGGATGGATAGATGGATGGATGGATAGATGGATGGATGGATAGATGGATGGATGGATGGATGGATGGATGGATGGGTGGATGGATGGATGGATGGATGGATGGATGGATGGATGGATAGATAGATGGATGGATGGATGGATGGGTGGATGGATGGATGGATAGATAGATGGATGGATGGATGGATGGATGGATGGATGGATAGATGGATGGATGGATGGATGGATGGATGGATGGGTGGATGGATGGATGGATAGATGGATGGATGGATGGATGGATGGATGGATGGGTGGATGGATGGATGGATGGATAGATGGATGGATGGATGGATGGATGGATGGGTGGATGGATGGATGGATGGATAGATGGGTAGATGAGTGGATGGATGGATGAATGGATAGATAGATGGACGGATGGATGAATGGATAGGTGGATGGATAGATGAGTAGATGAGTGGATGGATGGATGAATGGATAGATAGATGGACGGATGGATGAATGGATAGATAGATGGACGGATGGATGAATGGATAGGTGGATGGATGGATGGATGGATAGGTGGATGGATAGATGAGTAGATGAGTGGATGGATGGATGGATGGATGGATGGATGGATGGATAGATGGGTGGATGAGTGGATGGATAGGTGGGTGGGTGAGTGGATGGATGGATAGATGGGTGGATGGATGGATGGATGGATGGATGGGGGATAGATGGGTGGATGAGTGGATAGATGGGTGGGTGGATAGATGGATAAGGACAAAAGCTCACATTTGTTAAGCACATACTATGGGGCAATTATCACACTAAGCCGTGTATATGCAACTGCTCATTTAATCATCAAACAACTCTATGAGGGAGATGCAATTGTTATCCTTACAAACCTCATCGAAGAAACCGAGGTTTAGGGTAGTAATTCCAGCGTTATAGGGTTAGGAAGTGGGTGGAGCCCAGATTAGGACCCATCTCTGTTTGAGAATTTTGAGACTCTATGCTAATGAAAGCAGTACCTGAAAGTGTAGATGCCACTCCCAGAGTCACGTCATCCCTGGTTTCCTCTGAGTCTATAATGAGTCAGCAAGCATTTTTTTTCTTATTTCCAAGACTAGGTGGGCAGGACTACACCAGCTTCCTGTGGGAGGCCCTTTCCTTTCTTTGCCCCTCTGGATAGTTGTCTTGTTGTCATTCTGCAGGCCGTCATAGAATCACAAACTTCAAGGCATTCATGTTGCAAACGTCTTCTTATTTTTTATCTGCCCTCAGCATGCTCAGTTTTCTCCAGATGAACTTTTTAATTGAAGCATAACAAATACATAAAATGCACAAATCCTGTGTCCTGCAAGAATTTTCATTATGTGAAGCCATTGGTGTAGCTTCTGCCTGGGACAGAAATGGAATATTACAGACACCCAGAGGCCCTCCTCACACCTGCTCCCAGCTATCGCCCCGGAAGGTGACCCTCCCCTGATGCCTAACACCGCTGTTAGTTGTGCCTGATTTTGAGCTCTATTGCATAAGTGGAATTGTCCTTGTGATTCCTTCATGTCTAACTTCTGCTCAGCGATATGTCTGTGAGATTGACGATGTGATGTCCAGCGGTAGTTCATTCCTTTCCACTGCTGTCTAGTATTCCACAGTATGACTATAGCACAATTTATTTACCACCTGTGGATGAAGTGCCTGTTGAGCCCCTCCCTGTCTCTGTACCCTGGTCATGTAATTCCTCACTGCCTTCTCTCTTCGGGCTGGTGCAATTCCCTACTGTGGCTTCGGCCATCTGACTCACTTTGGCTAAGAGGATATTAGCAGAAGTGACGCCAACAGTCTTGAAAAAGTGCTTTGAAGACTGGGCTTGTTAGCCCTTGTATCTCTACCGTTGCCATGAGACAAGCATGCGTGGGCTGGTCCCAGGAGGAGGACGGAGACGTGTGATGCAGTGTCTCCCAGCCCCCAGAGCCCGCCCCAGACCAGCTGCCCAGAGTCATGAGCTAAAAAAAAAGGCACTGTTGCTGTAAGCCACGGAGATTCTGTGGCCACAATTGATTGACACTCTGTTCCACCATGCCATTCCATGTCTAGTTGATGAACATTTCTTTCATTCCCTGGTTTTGGTTCTTACAATAATGGTGATATGAACATTCTTGAACATGTCTTTTGGCACACAAATCTACGGTCTCCCAAATTGCTCAGTATTTGAAAAATTAATAGAAGGAAGGTCCTCGTGAAATTTCCTTTAACAATTTTATTACAAAATATGTCATCTACCCAAAAAGGAAAAGTCACATCTCTATGCCCTTTTTTTCACCCAAGCCTCTAGGGAGATTAAATTAATTGCAAACCAACCAACCATCCTAAGGCAGAGGTGGTTCAGAAGTTGCCCTGTGTGTACAGCTTCTCGCTCTCCTGCAAACGTGGGGGCCTCGTGAGCCGGTGGGAGCAGGCCTGGTGGAATCCAAATTGCGTCTCTCTTTGCCTCTATGAGCTAAACCAAACCCACTGTGAACTTGTTCTCTCCCAGTTGGTGCCCTTGGTAAGGCCATACGTCACCGGCATGAGTCCACCCAGACGATCCATCATCGGAGCGAGTGGGGCCCTTCCTAACGTATTGCTCCCACACATCAGCACAGCGAGCTGCGGCTCCAGCAATCTATTAGCGTAACACTCGCTAGGAGTTTGGGCCAAGAGAGTTACGCACATCTCAGAGTGGAGTGATGTGGCTACGAATGGCATTTTATGGTCTGAAGTTCACCTCTGATTTAGAAAGTGATTGACCGTGGGTGACAGCTCAGGTTCGGGCGGAGAGAGGTCGACGTGGTAGCTATCTGTAGCTCTTGCAAGATGTATTTCAGGAATAAATTACTGTTCTGGATACTTTCATTTCATTCCGCGGTATGTCACCGGGGGCACCAGGAAACGGGCCTGGGAGGAAAGTTTTGCACATAAAGCGAAACGGGCTCATTCTGCTGCCTGCCAGGTAAATAAATGTGAGGTGAGCGTGGCCTCTGCAAAGCTCAGTTGCCGTCCGTTTCAGTTGGCTGGAGCTGCGTTCTCAGAGGGTCTTGCTCTTGACCTATTGTTTAGATAATAAAGCAGCGGCCGCAAGGCGTAAATTGTTAATGATTTCTACAAGACTTTAGAGGTCAGAACTGTAGTGTGTCGGCAGAGGAAGAAGGGACCCAAATCAGGGGACACGTAGCTACCTTTGTTGCTCAGGAGTAGAGGGGCTCTGTTCTGTCCCACAGACATACCTGGCAGCTTCTGACTACACATGGAAAGAATTTCCTGGTGACTCTCAAGAGCTGTCCACGGCTTCATTAAATATGAACACAGTGATAGACAACACTTATTAAATACTTATGCATTATTTCACTTAACCCTCATAACAGCCTTATGAGTTAGGTACAATTATTGTCTCTATCTTAAAGTTGAGAAAAGTGAAGCACAGAAAGGTTGAGTGACTTGCCCAAGGTCACACAGCTGGTAAAGGACAAAGATGGGATGAACACGAGGGAGTTGGATCAGACATTCTGCTCTTGACCTCTGAGAGAGGAGAATCTCAAACCTGGATGCCCATCAGCCTCCCAGGAGGAGCTTTTTAAAAATATCAACACCTGGGGCCGGCCCAGTGGCGCAGCGGTTAAGTTTGCATGCTCTACTTTGGTGGCCCACGGTTCACTGGTTCGGATCCTGGGTGTGGATGTATGCACCGCAAGCCATGTTGTGGCAGGCATCCCACATATAAAGTAGAGGAAGACGCACACAGATGTTAGCTCAGGGCCAATCTGCCTAAAGAAAAAAAAAAGAAAACATCAACACCTGAGCCCTGACTCCTGGGGGATCTTGATTTAATTGGTCTGGGGTAGGGATGTTTTTAAAGATATTTTCTATTTATTGTGCAGGCAAAGATGAGAACCGCCAACTCAATCCCTTCCAATAGATGGCATTCATTTTCATTGTGATATTTTAATGCAAATGCACCAAAAAAGGGCAGAGTTACTTTTCAGTTTCCTAGAGAGAGAAGCAGAGCATTTAGAGCCCGGGCTGCAGGTGCCACCTGGCTCAATGGCGACACCTTCAGGCGGAGAAGAGGATTGCAGAGGATCTTGTAGAAACGCTTAGGGTTACAGCGCTTCATCTACGTTATGACGTCAGCATGCTAGCCGCCCCAGGGGGTCTCGCATAATTCATGGGCCCCTTTTTAAAGTGGAAAGGGTTTGCTTTTAAACCTCACACCAGTTTTTGGAAAGATTTAAAAAATTACTCCTTATCTCAAAAGCAATGGGCGTGTTGTTCCTCTGAGATGCTCTCATCGGTCGTCCCAGGCATGACGCACACAGCTTCTGCTGCATCACCTCGGGCAGCCCCGTGTGCTGGGGGGCTCCCGTCCCTCTGGTGTGCCCGTCCGCCCCCGTTCTCGCTGGCTGGCAGCTCAAATCTGCACCTCACGCCAGATGAGAAACGGCACAGGGCCAGCTAATTTGCACATCCGTTTGGCATTTGCAATGGAAATCAGGAAACAGTCATTCGTCCAAGGGTTTTCTGTTTAATGAGAGCAGAACGCAGATACAAACTAACATCCTGATATTGCAAATTCTTCTGGACAATATATCAATGTTTCTGATGGAGTTTGAGCATGTGAAATCGTCTGAAACTGGCCGTTAAACTTTTCAGTGCTAATACGGATTGTACCTCTTTCTGAATAACACTTGATTTTAGCCCAAAGCTTTTGACCTTATTAACATTTAAAGGCTGAATGGGACTATAAAATTCATATGTGTAATTTTGGAAACTGAAACTGATAAGCTTTTAACAATATAATTGAATAAATCTAAAATGTCCTTTTTTTCTTTTTTGAGGAAGATTGGCCCTGAGTTATCATCTGTTGCCAGTCTTCCTCTTTGTTTTTTCTGTTCCCCCCAAAGCCCCAGCACATAGTTGTATACCCTAGTTGTAGTTTATTCTAGTTCTGCTATGGGGGACGCCTCCACCGCATGGCCTGATCAGTGGTGTGTAGGTCAGCACCCAGGATCAAAAATAGCAAACCCTGGGCCACCAAAGAGAGCATGCGAACTTAATCACTCAGTCACAGGCTGACCCCTCCATGAAATCTTAGTGTCATAACTGCTATATGTTGTATATTATATATCGCAGATACATATCCGATGATGATAAGTGCTATGGAGAAAATCAAATAGACTAAGGAGGATAGAGAGTCCTAGGCTGGTAAGAGCCGGGTGCTATTTTCTGGAGGGGGTTAAGGAAGATCTCACAGATATGGCGATGTGTGAGCAGAGACAGGAAATGCTGAAGCAGCCGTGCAGATCCCAGGGGACAGCACTGGCACCAGAGGAACCGGCAAGGGCGAGGCCCAGGGCAGCGGGGAGCCCTGTGGGACTCAGGTGGGGGAGCCTGGAGTGGCAGGAGAGGAGAGTGTGGTTGGAAAGGGGAAGGGGCAGAGTGGGGACCGGGTGGGGGGGTTCTAGCCATTTGTAACATCTTGGATTTAGCTTTTGAGTAGAGGAGCCCTGGAGGGTTTCCAGCAGAAGAATTCCATGATGTGGTGGAGACTGGAAAAGCGCACTCTTTGCGCTGTATGGGAATAAGGCTAGACGGGAGAAAACCACTCAGGAGGCCACTGAAATAACCCAGGGGAGAGACGATGAGGCCATCAAGTGTGGTCCTTTCATGAACTTGAATAGAATATACTCCAATGCGACAGGATCCAGCTCACAGCATGAACAAACATGACAGCTTTGGCAAGGACACTGCAGCTCCTGAAGTAGCTCCTAGATGGCTCTGGGGCCAGGAAAGCTCCCCTCAGCGCTGTCTTCAGCCCAAGCTTGTTACACAACCATGAAGTCTTAGCAAGCAGCAGCCTGCGGGGGCCCATCCAGGGAGCAGCTTGGGATGCACAGAGTTTGGGACGACTGACCTTGGTTTGTAGAGCAGAGAAAAGCGAACCACATTGGTTGTCAACACGACAGTCAGCCTTGGGAAACGGAGCAGATCCTGGAGCCTAAAGATTATTATGAATTCCTCCTTGCCTCAAAAAAAAAAAAAAAAAAAAAAGTCTTGAGTATGATAAATCTACCTGGGAAGAATTGACTATACCTTAGATTTTTTTTTTTTATGGTAATGAGCCTGCGGAGAGGACCACCCAACAGGAGTCCCTTTGCTCAGGGCCCTGGAGCCCCAGGGAGCTGGGGAGGTAACTGTCACATCCTCACCCAGCTGCCTCCCTCTTGGCTCCTGCTGGGGCTCCAACACGAAGCCAAAGGTTGGCCAAACCCAACGAGAAGCCGGAGGGCGAGGGAGCCCCTTGGTGTAGCCGTGCGGGTCAGCTTCCCCACAGAGCCCAGCGGAAGAGGATCTTAGCTGAAAGGCGGTGAGCTCACGGGTAGCTGAGGAGGGAAGGAAATATCCTTTTGCTCCTCCTGCCTCTTGATTCTCCCTTCCTCCATCAGAAAGGAAATTCAAGATAGGAAAGAGGGACTGGGCAAGGTGCCCCCAGAGTCCAGGGAACCACACACCACGCCGGGCTCTGTAAGAAATCGGAGGTGGAAGGGGACAAATGCTCTTATGTGTCATAAAGTCAAGGTCATATTAACAGAGGAGGTGACCTTGAATGTAAACTTGAGAAGGGTAAGTAACAGGATGAACTTCTAGTTTCTAAGGGCTAATCAAAGGAAAACAAATGGGAAGACACCGCTCCAAGCTACAACAAGGAGAAAAGGAATCCTCTCCTCCTTCCCGCCCCTCCCGCCTTCCTTGGGACCAGGAGCTGCTACCCCTCCTCCAGCTGTGATGGGGAGAGGCTGGAGCCCACCCTCACCAGAGGCTGTGCAACCGGGGGACCCCTCAGAGAGGCTCGAAGCCTTAACTTCTGCGGGAAGGAAGGCCTGCAGAGAAAGGAAGGAGACAGGACATGGGGAAGGGAGCGTGGGCTCTGGCCGCCTGTGTCCCCAAGAGAAAGGCCCGTTTGTCTGGGTGTATGAGGAGCGAGACGACCTCTGACAGTCACTCAGCACTGGGCCCAGGCACTGAATAAAGGTGAACTGTTGCCAACCGTGCTTTCTGTCTACCGTCGCCCACACACGTGCGCACACGCAGATGTTACTGCACAGAATTGGGGCTCTCTGCCTGATGCATGTTAACAGCCGATTAATTACAGCATCAGCCTTTGGGAAGAGAGATCAGCTTTGTTCTGCGAGATCGACCTGCAGGGAGACGGGGGGCACGTGCCCCTGGATCTGTCCCCCCAGTTCAGGAGTTGGGGTGGAATTTAAGCTGTTAGGTGACCAGGCTGGCATGTGGAAAGGCTGGTGGGACAGGTTTTAATTAGTGGGCTTTGAGCATTTGTGGTAAGATTTTAAACATTTATGACAGAGCTCTAAACATTTATGATGGGGTTCTAAACATTTCCGATGGGGTTCTAAACGTTTCCGATGGGGCTCTAAACGTCTCCGATGGGGCTCTAAACGTCTCCGATAGGCTCTGAACATCTCTGATGGGGTTCTGAACATCTCCAATGGGCTCTGAACATCTCTGATGCTGTTCTAAACGTCTCTGATGGGGCTCTAAACATCTGTGATGGGGCTCTAAGCATTTTTGACGTGGTGGGGAAGGAAATTTCACACCGCATCTTCCTGAATGAGGGACCCCTCTTCTGATAAGAGTCTGCCTTTCCAGTCCCAGCTGTGTCCCTGTCCTCGGGTTCCGTGGGAAGGAGGATCTTTGGTTCCATGGTCAAGTCACGATTTCTTCTTTTGCACATGCTCTGGCTCTGCGACTCTGCAGATTTTCTGAAACGCAATTCTTTTTTATTTTTTTTAAAGATTGGCACCTGAGCTAACATCTGTTGCCAGTCTTCCTTTTTTCTTCTTCTTCTCCCTAAAGCCCCCCAGTACATAGTTGTGTATTCCAGTTGTGAGTGCCTCTGGTTGTGCTCTGTGGGATGTGGCCTCAGCATAGCCTCGCCAGCGGTGGCATGTCTGCGCCCAGGATCCTAACTGGCGAAACCCTGGGCCCCCGAAGCGGAGGGCCCAAACTTAACCACTCGGTCACAGGCTGGCCCCAGAAAGGCGATTCTTGCTCACTCTGTTGATAAGAGATGGGGTCCGTTGCACTGGTCCTGGCGGGCCCGCGGTTACACAGACGCACATGTGCAAACAAGCAGATGACACTGCATACGCCTGGCTTCAGTTACAGGACCCGCCCTCTGCTCTTGCCTCCTCGTCGTAGCAGAATCTTCTCTGGGAGACCCTGCTGCTTCCCAGGGGGACCTGGTGGGGCCATGTGTGGTCTCTTGCCAAAGGCTGGGGGGGCCGGATGGGGGGGACTCAGAACTTCCGGGCCTCCCTCCCCTCTCCTGTTTGACCCTGGAATTGGCACTGGTCACTCCTGGGCACAGGGAGGAAGGGAATTTGCAGACTAGGTGTAAGAGCTGGGCAAGGTTTCCACGTGTGATTCTCCAGACTCCGTCCCGTGCTCCCGGGCCTGCGACAGAAAGCAGGTGCACACAGGACCTGAGGGCCCTGCGCGCAGCGGTTCCCGGGCTGTCTGGCATGGTGTAACCGTGCAGATCCTGCTGCGGGGGTGGAGGACAAGGCCTTTGAGGGCCTTCCTGCCACCCCACCCCTGCTCTACTCCCACCTGTGTCTCCCCTGCTCCCTCTGGGAGGAGACTTAGCCTGGAGCTTGGCGGTGGGGAGCCGGGGAGGGCGGGGTGTGGCGGTGGGGGGCGGGGCAGGAGGGTGTGGCGGTGGGGGGCGGGGAAGGGGCGCGTGGGGGTGGGGGGCAGGGGAGGGGGGTGTGGCGGCGCAAACATGGGACTGGAGCTCGGGGAGGGGAGCGAGGTGCAGCAGCCGCAGGGCCCTCTCTTCTTGCTCCCTGTCTTCTTTCTGCTCCCCAGCGCCGGAGCCCTCAGCCGGGCACCCTGTGTCCTGTCTGTTGGCCCTTTGTCCCCTCTGTGGTGCGGGCTCCTGTCTGAACTCCGGCATCTGCAGGGCTCCCTGTCCTGAGGGCTCAGGTTCCGCACACTCGAGGGAGGGCATGTGGGTGAGGTGTCCAGACTTTAGTGCCTTCTCTGGGTCCCTACCCCCGCCCCTCCCTGGGCTTTGTAAAGTGCAGACCTCGCTCCACTGGGGGCTTCGCCTGAGCGTGGGCTCAGTCCCACCTCAGCACTGAGGGCACAGAGGATGTGGTGGGGCTGTGGTCCAGATGCCTCGGGCGGCCTGAGAAGGGGAGCGGGGAGGCGCCGGCGGGGCCACAGCTGCACTGCGGGGGGCCAGGGGGTGGGCTCAGCAGTGCAGGGGTCTGTGACAGCCTGCAGAGGCCTCAGCCTCAGGGTCTCCCTCCAGATTAGACACGCTCGCACCTCCTTCACACACAAACCACACGGACACCTCAGTAGTTTCTGTAGGGCGGCAGGCACCTAATGTGGTGGGCTTAACAGGGTGGCCCTTCACCACTGCCTTTTCCCCCATATCAAGTCAAGAAGCCTGAAATTCCTGTTGCAGACACCAAAGGACTGTGATTTGCCAGGTCCAGGAGAGATGGAAATGGGGCCTAGAGCCTGTGAGCTGGCCGATGCTGTCCATGAAAATGATAGTGTCAGTTCCTAACCCCAACTGCATCTGACGGCAGGTGCAAAGAGGTGAGCACACTCACACAGACGCTCTCCACCAACCTGCACCGGCGTCCCATCAATCTCCCCACTCAATCCACGTAGAGGGGAAGCGACACGCCCACCGTCACACAGCTAACCAGTGGCAGGGCCGGGATTTGAACCCAGTGCCCCCGATGGGCAGCCGCATGCCCGACCCCTGCAGTATTCTGCCTCCATGCAGACACGGCCACCGGGCAAGATTTGAAAGAAATGCTACATTTAAGTAAAACACAAGTGCTCCGTGATTGCGTCCGAGTCTCGCAGTCGTTGCTCGTTTCTGCCCGTTTCATCCCCGGTGCAAGTGAACTCCTTTCTGCCGCAGTGAATCCTGCCCTCTGGCTCGGAGCCTTCGAAACGGAGCAGATGAAACAGAAAAGCATGACTGTCACCCTGAACGGTTTCCAGCGACAGAACCCCACGGCAGCTCTGAACACGTTTCATAACCGTTACGTGTCCTGCCAGCTGTAAGCTCCCCGAGAAACTGGGCCACCCCGCCTTTCTCATCTCTCAGGACAGGGCAGTGAAAACGCCTGCACACTGGGCTTGCTTCACCTGAGCCGCCCTAATTCCAAGGGGGGGCCCGTCCCTCTTCCTGCTGCCTGCTGGGGTCTGTGTTCATGGGAGGGCTGCACGCCGGGTCACTTTTGGCACTCCAAGTTATGCAGCTTGGGTTTTTTAACCTGATTTTCTGCCAACTCTCACTGTTTCTTAACGGGGCGTGACTTCTCTCCAGGTCAGAGGTGAGGCAGCCAGCTCCTTGCTCTGGACTTGGTCTTTATTGTTCCAATGGTGCCTCCCACTTCCCAGGGGCTCTGTCCAGGGCTGGCACAGCCATGTGCAGTCACGTGATCCACGCGGTCAGTCCCGCCTGGGCACAGGTCAGGGGTTGCGATTTTCATGTGCGTAGAGGCACATGAAAATCTCTCTGGAGGCAACAGAGAGTAGGTTAGGAACCGACCCCACACAATGGAAGTAACGACAGGGTCAACATCCCAACTCTGTAAAGCATAAATGCAATTTGAACAGAGAGCCACTAACACCGTGCAATGACGGCATGATCTTAGTTCCCTCAGCAGAGGCGGGACGCCATGTGACATCTAGGACGGAGCAGTCCTAGGATGGTAGAGCTTGAAAGGACATGAAAGGGCACGTGCTCCTCCTCCCTTTTATTTTAAAGTGCCCAAAGTCCCAGCCAGTTGTTGGTCGAGGCTGGCAAGAGTGGAATTCTTTCACAACTGGCTCTGAGTGTTGTGTCTCTAAGAAGCGGCGTGAGAAATCCTGAAATGCCGCCAGGAGGAGGTACAGCAAGGCCTTGTCTAGAACAACGGATGCTCAGGAGGCTGGGCTTCATCAGATACGGCTGGCAGCCGGCCCTATATCTTTGGTGAGCCCAGTGAGCGTGTTCTGAGTCCTTCTCTACAACCCGGCCTTCTGTGAGGACATTTTCCCTTTGAGGTTGATGGCTGAGAAAGGAGAATCCCGGGTCTGAGAAGCTCGCCAGTGTCTCGCAGTGAAGGCTATTTTTTTCTGTCCGTTCAGCATCCCGGATGTGTTTGGTGAACTGTTTCTTCCCTATTCTCAATCATGGGATTCTGGCGCCAATTATAGTGCTCCATCCCTGGCCACGAGGCTGGTCATGTGACCTAGGCCTGATCAAGGAGAGAGAGAGAGAGGGAAAGCAGAGCCCTAATGATTTCAGTTGAATCCTGGATCCAGCTGCGTCTGAAGACAGGGTTTGCTCTTCTGGACTGTTGAGTTCCATGAGGCAAGTAAGTTCCCATTACTAATTACCTAAAGAGCTCTAACAAGTCTGGGGAAGGGTAGATCGCTGGAGGCGCTCAACATGGCTGATAGGTGTGGTCACCGGACGGGGCAAAGAGGTGCAGGGTTCCCCAACAGAACAGGGTCCACCCAGCCCTGTTCCTGGGTGGTGTGACTGCTGCCCACAGCCAGGATCCAGAAGTCCCCAATGTGGGGGCCTAGCAGGCTGGGGGGCTCTTCTCTGAACTCTGTCACCTATTACCTGAACCAATCACCCCGGGAAGGAGAGGGCAACGGACTGGAGCAAGTGTCCTCAGCTGCCCAGGAAACAAACATGGCGGCCAGCATGGGGACAGAAAGGGACACAACTCTGCTGTCATCTGTGGGAGAAAGGGGAGGTCCCTCCTGCGCTCTAGTGCTTCCGCAGTCCCTTGGGGAACCCAGGAGCACTGCTGGCCTTGCTTCCAGATTGGAGTGGAGGTGCGGGTGGTCAGAGCTGTCGGCAGAGAGTGCCTCCCCAGACCCCTGGGGCTGATTCGTAGCTGCCCCGGTTCTGCCAGCTCCCAGCAGGTGGCCAGCTGATGGGTGGTCAGCCAGTTGGAACAAGCACGGCCCAAGCTCTCAGGTTCTTGGGCGGACAGAGGGATGTTTCCACTGCTCCTTCTGTTGCAAAATACGCCTTCAACTCCTCCTCCTGGGTATCTGCTGCAGGCCCTTTGTCGTTGTCCCACAATGGGGCTGGCCTGTGGCAGCCCACTGTCGGGAGGAATACTCTTCACTTACTTGAAAGGATATTCTGATATTTATAGGAATTACTTCCACGCAGGTCTAAAACCTTGATCAGACGACTCCTGCAAATGCACAGGTACGTTGGCATTGGAGAGCTGTGGAAGATTTGTGTATGTGTTATACCCATGGCCCAGTACTCAGAAAACACTGCTGGGAAATACACACAAAGTGTCAAATTTGATTAAAGTGCTTGCTGATATTTCCAAGAAACAGTCAATGCTCGAAGCTACCATGTTTCTGGCAATGTCTAGAGAAATCTGGACCTTGTTGGTCACGTGATCCGTCAACTGGCCTAGTCATAAACACATGGGCACCTCCCGAGGGTTCATGCCCTATTTTGCATATGCTTAGAATTTTCTAGTTTCCCCTCTTTGCCTCTCAAGTATGCATGCAATTATCAGAAAGTTCGCTGGTTTTGAGACAGTCACAGTTCACGTTTCTGTGGTTCTTTTTTTTTTTTTCCTCTGCATGGCATCGCAGGAGCATTTGGAACAAGCCCAATAACATTCATGCAGTTGACTCAGCAGATTGGTGCTGACTTCTCAGTGACTGGTCTCCTTTTCCTTTTTCTGTAGAAGAAGTTGACGTATTGAGGGTGACACTTTGTAATCTACCAGCCCCAAGCCTAATCCCGGTAATAATTGTTGGAAAATACACACACCGTGACGCAATATGTATTTTACTCACTAGGTATTTTCTAAATCCTCAGGGCAGGAATGGTCTCCTTTAAAGTTCCTCAGGATTTATGCAAAGAGACTCGGCTCCTGGATGTCGCTCGAGCAATCAGCACAAAGTCTTAAAAAAGCATTTGGGGGAAGAATTCTGGGGAAGTGATCTTTGCGCGGATTTTTGGCAATGAGGAGAAGCCCTCTGCTTAGCAGAGTGCATGATGGGAACTGGAGAATTCCAGAGGTTTCCCCTTTTTTTTTTTTCGTTTCTAAAGCTAACTTCAGAATAGATTTGTGCAGAGAAAAGGCAGGGCCCTCGTCAACTGACAGGTCACCAGTGCTGTTCCTGGTGGAGGCCTGGAGGGCTCCGCCAGCCTTGCTCTGTCGAAGGTCCTCCAGAAGTCTCTCCTGGACTCGCTTCCCCGCTCCTGAACTTGCTCTTCAAGAACTCTCACCCCCAGCTCCCCGAGGGGAAAGATGCCAGCTTCTTGGCTGGCACATCCTGCGGTGGCCAGGTGCTGGCTTCTCGAGAGAGGCTGTGTTCCCCCTGTGGTGTGATCACCTGGGGACGGGACAGGTCTCCCTGCTCCCCAGACTTCTAAGTGGCCTCCTCTAGTGCGAGGTTCCCCCGTGGTTTCCACTAACGGTTTCCAGCATTAGTCAGCCCTTACGGTCAAAATTTAGGTCTGAAGTAGAGGTTGCTGCCGGGTGCACGAAAGGCTCATGCATCCAGGGTGGGGCTTTACTGGATCTTATTTTATAGAATCCAAGAGCTTTCTAAACTGTCCAGTTCTCTGCAGAATTAGAGGGTCAATAAGCAGGTGCCAAAGTCTAGAGCAACGTCCCAGCTTTTTTCGGTTTTGTGCCGTCCCACCCCTATCCTCCTCTTCCCACACTTGCTGATTCTTAACAGCAACCCCTTCCCACCCTCCCCCCCCCAGCACCGAGGACAGGGCCTCCCTCACAGCCGGCGAGCTTTTGGCAGTTTGTCCGAGCCCCCCATGTCCGTGTCCTTCCTTCAGTGATCTGGAACCCGCATGCTGTTAAAAGGATGCTAAGAAGCAGGAGAACTTCGAGGCTCTGGAAAGTTCTGCTGAGACGTCTGTGAATCAGCAGATGTTGACTCTGCCATGAGGCTCTGTCTGGAGAAGCAGAGCCCCTGGGGCCCTCCGTGCGGTATTTGCCTATGACTGGGGCAGAGGGAGACGCGGGGCAGGACAATACGAATCGAAAAAACGGCGTAAGGATCAGACGTGTAAGGAAGGGAGTCGAAAATGAGCTTTGGCTCCAGCCCTGTGTCGTTCTGTGCGATCCCGGGCAAATCATTCGTCCTCTAGGTTACACAAAACTCCACCTTCATTGGGAGCATCATCTGAGACTAGGTTGCAAAGGTGCCCTGGAGCCTGTTTCAGGAGATCTGCAAGTTGGTGCTTCTCAAGCTGCAGTGCGCCTGCGCTTGTTAAAATCAGATTCTGGATCATCTGGGCTGGGGCAGGGCCTGACTCTACTTTTCCAGCAAACTCTCAGGTGATGACAATGCTGCTGGCCTAGCGGCCACATGGTAAGAAGCCAGGGTTGTCCCAAAGGTTGATCACAGCCCAGGCCCCTGGCAAGTGCTCCAGAGGTGGTCACGATTACTAGTAGTGATGTTCGAGAGAGCTTTACTTGTATTTTGGTTCAGGGAATTGCTTCCAGATTAACCCCTCACCTCCACCACTGATGTAGATGATGGTATATGTTTCAGCCCCGAGGATAATTTATAGCCTGAGCTCTTTTTCCTGAGGAGTTCCCTCTAGGCAGCCCTCGATAGTGAGTGCTTTCACGATGATATTTCCAGAAGGATTTTTCTTTATCCCTTTCCATTATCTCCGCTCTTTGGATGGTTATCATGTATCATATCTAATTTTCCGTAAGGCCTGAGAGTGCGGGATAATCCTACATCACAGCCAGAAGAGGCACGAGAGTCCTACTAGTTATGTAATGCGAGAGCACGGAGACAGGAGAAAATGTGACCATTTTCTTTAAGTTCCTCCCTAAATGTCCGTAGACCCTTCCACACTGCTCTGGAAGTTGCATCTTCCTCCAGTTCTGACATAGAATAATAGATTCATGAAGAAGCTAGGAGCACCAAGGGGCTTCAAGAAATCTCCAGGTATTTTCCTCGTTCACCTTTGCAGATTTTTTTAAAAAAGAAAATTCCAAATTTACAACCGAACCTGAGAGGCTTGCGAGAATTTTGAGCAGGTGAAGAAGAAGGAACTCATGTCCCTTCTTGTCCCTTGGCCGCCTCCCTCGACACGCAGGGTGTGAAGGGCGGCCCCTATTTTATCTTATTTAATCCTTTCTGCATGCCGGCCGCCTAAGTTATTATTACCAGCCTCATTTTCCAGATGAGGAAACTGAGGCTGGAGCAGGGAGTGACATTCCCAACAACCGTGAATGCCTGCGGACTGACCAGGAAGATACATTCCTTGACCGCAGGCTCTGGGTAGATGGAAGAGCTGGTGGAATGGGATTCTGGTTCTTTTTGGAAGAATGTGGGTTTGTTCCTTCTTTTCCTTCCATTTGCTGAGGGTTTGACGCCCCTGCCTTTTCCCTCAACCGTCCAGCGATTAGCTGTTTTCCATCTGCATTCCTCTGTTAAAATCAACTTAAAAAGGGAGCTCTGGGCTTCCTGCGTTTGGACTGCGCATCATTTAGCAATTGTCACTTTTCACCCAGGAGGGGCTGCATTTCAGCGGTGGATGATGTGTTCCCAATGCGTAATTTATCTAGTTGTTTATAAAGCACTTTAAGGTCTTCTGGGACCGCAGGGGCTGTGTAAATATGCTATTTATTATTCATCAACATATCCTCTTAATGGTCCCCCCTGACGGGTCTGCATCAATTGAGAGGGGTCAGGTTGCCAGCAATGCCACACGACCTCCTTTCTGGGTGACAGGCTTGGCCCCTGCTCATGCTCTTCCACGTGGCAGGTGGCGTTCAGGTGAGCAGCTGACTGGAGGAGCTTCTGAAATCCCCACAGCGGCCTGTGTCCATCACAAAAATGATGTTGAGAGCACAGGGACCCTCCTCACTCCACAGGGGAGTCGCGAGAGCAGTGGTCCAGTAAGTGGATATTTCCCTTTCAACCCTTTGGAGTTGCTGAAAATCTTGCTGATGTGTGTTGCCCCTACTTCATTCCTTAAGAGAGTAAACTGAATGCAAGTAAATTTTTCTCAAAATCAGATTTTTTGTATGATTATGAAAATATTAAAAAGCTTACTTGTAAAAATGTGAGAAAAATAGGGAAATCAAAGAAGAAAATAAATATCACCAATAGTCCTTATATACAAAAATAATATCTGCTTTAAAATTTTAGTTTTTTTCCAGTCTTTTTCATGTACACCCCCGGCCCCCCCAATATTTGGCATCAAGCTGCCTCTGTCTTTGCTCATTTAGTATTTTATACTTCCTGTACACTTTCCTGTTCATTAAGTATTTTTCACAACCTGATTTAAAAGTCTTCATATGCGTACGCAGCAGGTGTTTCTGTGAGGGGCTGGGCCTTGCAGTGTCTTACACAGTCATCCAGAATATTAATTTTCATTGGTGATATAAAAGGGGTACGTGACCTGTGTGGAACTGAAGTGTCAGCAAAACTCAGGTTAAACGTTGAGTATTTTAATGTACCATTTAATAAACCATATCTCACACTAATGAGCTTCTTTTCCCCGTTACTAGAATAGAATCAAAATCCTAGTTAGATTTTTCCCGAGGTTTGCGGATGGCAGAATCATTTGAGAGCACAGTGGGCAGGGAGCGAGCAAAGATATTAACTCAAGCCATGACAGTGTTCCTTAGCAGCCCTCAGAGATGCAGGAAATCTCTCAGCTTTGGGGCCTTCCCTTCTTCCCTCTGTTCTAGAGATGGCAGACGTGACATCTCAGACCGGACGTCTGCTCTGCCCTGTTTCCTTCCCCACCTCTATTCTTACTCTCGTTGAGATGCGTCAGGTTCGTGCTTCCAAACTCATATGCTACATTCCTTTTAGAAGCACAAATTAGAACAGATCAAGTTGTAATCACAATAATTCATGACGCATGGACACCCAGGAGCCCAGAGGCAGAAGCTCGCAGGCTGCGCTCAACAATCGATAGCGATAGCGAAGGCCGACCATTTCGAGGGCGTCGCCTCACGCTCCTGTGTGGCTGTCTGTCATCACTCCTCCAGATGGGGTCCTTGTTGGGGGCCTCTCCTCTTGCTACGATTTGGTTCTGCCCAAGCTCCTAGCAGGCAGGGCCAGATCTGTGTAAATCACTTCGTACGGTAGCCAAAACCCACTCACGATGTCACTTAGCGAGAGGTTTTAATTTGTCTATTTCCCGAACAGGTAATGCATTCACCTGGTTCAAAATCCCAAGGGCACAAGGGTGTCCAATATACAGGCATCCTCTGAGCCAGCCCTCACCCCAGCCACCCCGATTTTCAGTTTTTATGCTATTTCCCATAGATATTTTAGGTATTCATAAGCAAATGCATATTTTAAAAATTACACTCCTTTTTAAAAAACAGCGCATTCTGTATACACTCTTCTCTACCTCACTTTGTTCCTGTAACAACATCTTGGAAATCATTTCAAAATCAGTTCGCAAGGAGCGTCCTCATTCTACCTTACAGCTGCCCAGTTTTCCATTGTTTGGACCATAACTGAGTGAATCAAGGCCTTATTAATCAACATTTAGGGTTTTTCACTCTTTTACTATTACAAACAACGCCTCAAGGAATAACGGTGGGCTATGTCATTTTACACATCTGACAGAATAACATACGCTTTTGACGCTCACTGAATGGATTTGAACCGGATGAGTCGAGGCAAATCTCGTTTCATGTGGCAGCGAGTAGGAAGCTAGTCTGTTCAGTGTTTTCCCAAGGAAAACAGAATCCACCTGCCCGGGGAAACTCTCCTAAGGTGACTCGCCTGTTGTCGGGATGACTGAGTTTAAGCGCTCAGAGCCAGCCGCGCTCTGATCACCTGGAACAGGTACAGGCAGTTGACCACAGGTCCTCACTTTCTCCAATACCTGCCCGTTCCTCCTCTCCCTCACCCAATCCCATTTTCTTGTATTTTGAAAGAACAAGACTAGGTATCAAACATCCTCAACGCTGGAATTTCGAGCGCTGTCTGTCCCCTGTCTTATCCTCACAAGAACGCGGAGCCTCCTGCCAGGTCAGCTCCCGCTCCTCCACCTTCCCTCCCTTCTTCCCCTGCTTCCTTCTCTCTCTGCCTGCTTTTCTTCCCTCAACAGCCAACTGAGCAGACTTTAGTCGGCGCCTGTCTTATGCAAGGCCTGTGCCCAGACCTCTGCCCTGGACGGTCCTACGACCCAAGAGGAGAGGACGGGAGGGCGGTCACTGTGGCTGGGCAGTTCGGAGAGCACTGCCTGGAGGAGTGAAGAAGGCTTCACGGCAGGACGGAGGTCAGGGAATCCTGGGCCCTGTTCGCTCCAGGTGGAAGGAACGGAGCAAGTGAGGCCCAGAGGGGAAGGCGTGCTCCGCAGCCCCACGAGCATGGAAGTAGAGGAGGGGAGACGCAGCAGGCAAGGTCGGGAGGGCAAGCGGGGGACAGACTCTAGGTCTCCCGGGTGGTGGGAGTCAGAAGGCAGCGACGAGGTCCGAGCTGGACTTAGGTGGCTGATGTGCTGTGTAGACGGACCTCTACTGTGGATGGAGGGGAGGGGAGGCTGGCATCTCGGGGCCAGTTAGAGGTCATCGTGGAGGTCCAGCTGAGAAGAAGGGCCCGAACAGGGCAATGCACAGACAGAGGGCGGAGGCATTTGGGGGCCGTAGATGGAGGGATCTGGCGATTACGCTCACATCCCTGCGGAGGGACCCACCGGACACTCAAGTCAGATGACGTCACTGCTCTGCTGAAATCCCCGCAACAGCTCCCGTCTTGCTCGGAGTCACAGCCAAATTCTGGGTGGCTCAGCGGCCTTTCCCGCCCTCCCACCCAGCGCCCTCCTCTGCCTCCCGCCAGCTCTCGGGTCGGTGCTCCCTCTGCCCGCCGCCCGGCCTCCTCCCTCCGCCGGGGCCGGTTCCCCGCGAGGCCTCCCTGAGCATCCCGTTTAAGATGACACCTGCCCTTCCCGCTCCGCCAGCACGCCAGCCCCTCACCTGCTCGACGTTTGCTTTTCCGCGGCACCCGCTCCAATACCGTGTAATTTCCCTGTTTCTCGTGTGGGGGGCGGTCGGCCCCGCTGCAGCGGGCGCTGCGCAGAGGGGCGCCTGTTCCCGGCTTCCCGGGGCGCAGGGGCCGCGCGGTGACCCCACAAAGGGCTGCAGCCACGGGGTTGGATGTGTGCAGAGAACGATGCACTGCCACCTGCGGAATCGGAAGGGGTCGGTCTCCACGTAGCCTTACTGACGAATTTCATCATTTAAAAAAATAATAAGTAATTTAAAAATAATAAATAAATAAAATTTATTATTTCAAAAATTTTCTAGGTGAACAATGACATCTTGCTTTGGATTGAATTATGTTCCGACTGTTAGTGAAGTTGAACATTTTTTCCATGTGTTCATTAACCACTCCTATTTTTTCTTTTGTGAAGGAATTATAGTTTTTGCTCATTTATATATATATTTATATATATTTATATATATTTTATAGTTTAGTGCTCATTCTACTAAGGCACTAGCAGGCTTGGTTTTGTTTGTTTGGTTTCGTTCTTAGTTTGTTTCCCGGATTTATAAGGATATAAAACTTGGTCATGTGTATGGCGAACGTTTTTCATTATCTAGTTTGTCTTTTAATTTTGTTCATCATATTTTTGAAATTCAGTGGGATCAAAATTGATCAATATTTTGTTCCATTGTTTCTTCCCATAAGCTTCATGCCTAGAAAATCTTTTCCCATCCTCCGAGTGTAATAGTCTGACAAACAGTCACCGTTGTGTTCTTCGAGCTCCGGTTAATGCTTTCACTTTAAATTCTTCGATGGATTTGGGATTTATTTTGCTGTATGATAAGAGATAAGAAAGATTTTTCCCCAAAGAATTAACCACTTTTTAAAACACTATTTGTCATACACTCCATCCCTTCCCCATTAATTTGTGACTTAAAAAATAAGCATAATATCCTATCTTAAGTATTCTAGGGCCATTTTATAACCACTTTTTCTACTCCATTGATCTATTTATTCTCATGTCATTACCACATTGTTTTAATTAATGTCTTTTTTTTTTTTTTTTTGCTGAGGAAGATTTGCCCAGAGCTAACATCTGTGCCAGTCTTCCTCTAATTTGTATGTGGGTTGCCGCTTCAGCATGGCCGCTGACGAGTGGTGTAGGCCCATGCTCAGGATCAAAACCCAGCTGCCAAAGCAGAGCATGCTGAACTTAACCACTAGGCCACAGGGCCAGCCCAATGTGTCTTTAAATTGGTTTTAAAATCTGGTAAGGCAAATCCTCCTTCATTATTCTCTAACTGTTCTTCCTAACTATTCTCAACTGTCTGTTCTTTCAAATAAATGTTAAAAATACTTTTGTCAAATTTTAAGGCGTAGTATTGAATTTAAATTTCCTAAGCCTAGACATTAATTGAAATAAAATCTTCCTCCCCGAATTTCCCTGCCTCCCTTCTCAGGTGCCCTGCTCGTTCTTATCTGCCACAAGAAGCCCCTGAGAGTCCCCAGCAGATGACACAGAGGAAAATCGGGAACAGATGATGGCTTTTCAGGATGACTAGCACTGAACATTACGTATTTCCTTGTCAGAACAATTAGAAAGGGGAAAAAAGTGGGTAGATGCTTTAAAACCTACCAGGGAGTTAAGCGGGCAGTTTCAGATGTGGAAGATGCATGGGCATGTGTGTTAAAAAAGTCAGCGTGGCTTGAATTGTGAATATATCGCACTCACGCTGGCGTGCCCGCGTTTCCTGTGAGCTGGAGCGGTGTGTGTGTCGGGTGGTGGGGAGCTCCATCAGTGTAAACACAGCCGACCGTCACCATTGTGTCTCGTGCCTCCCCCCACTTCTGTGGGTTGGTGTGTCATCAAAGGCATCCAGCGTGATTCACTCAGCTGAGTCAGGGTCAGACGGGATCTTAAAAATAGACGCGTGGGAGAGCAGACGTGGTTGATTTCATGAAACATGCCATCTTACAGGCAATCCTGAACGCTGACGGAAACGAGCATTTTAAGCCACCTTGGAGAAAATTCCTTCTCCTTTGGGCTAACTCAGCTTCAAGGCAAACCTAAGAAAGGGAGAGAGCACAAATTCCCTTTAAGTTCTCTCTGATTTTATAAAGACTGTCCCGCGAGGGTACGAATGATTGCAAAAGTAAAGCTGAAGTTCTGTACTCAGTTGTGCAGAGCTTTAAGGGAACGGGGCGGCCACGTAGGACGTCTTTGTTGTGCAGAAAAAGCGGTGTTTCTTGTTTCTAACTTCTAAAGGACTGTCTGGGAGTTTCATCTGCGTGGGTGGACCGGCTCCTGTAACAACGCCCCCATATCGAGTAGCTAGACACAATGACACTTTATTTCTTACTCATGTCACTGTCTAATGAGGGTCATGGAGCAGGAGGTCTTGGCTCCATGCGCTCATTCAGAGATCCCACCCTGTGGGAGCTCCACCCGCCTTTAGGTTCTCGGAGTCCTTTCTTTTTAGCTGCCACAGGGGAACAGGCAAGGAGGATCCCATAGAGAGCGTTTTAATGGGCCAGGCCCAGACCTAATGCTTCTGATGGCCAGAAACCGATGCCATGGCCACACCTCACTGCAGAAGAGACTGGAAAATGCAGACTCGTAGTGATTCTGGGGAAGAAGACAGGAGCCCAGATATTGCAGAGTTGTAGCAGCTTCTGCCACAGGACTCCTTCATGTACTCATGCATCCATTCATTCATGGCTATTTATTGAGTAGCTATTATGTGCCAGACACCATCTGCAGCCAAGATGGCCGTCCGCAGGGTGGCAGGGGGCGCTGCCTTCGGGAGAATGTGGTTGGTTCCGGATCCTCACTTACTAGCTGTGTGCATTCCAGTCGTTGAGCTGCTGGGCGGGGATGAACAGAGTCCACAGCGCTGTTGTGAGGCCTGCACGAGATGGTGTATGTAAGCTCCTGTCCTGCTTTACACACATGTGGTAAATGACCTACTATGTGCTGGTCACATACTGTGTCTTCAGTATTGATTGCCAGCTCTTACCAATGAGGCACAGAATTCACATGATACGCGCTTCCCTCTCAGATCTCAAAACAGTGGGTTTGTACTTCTACTTTCCACGTCTACAAATTAAATGGCTGGATTTTCTTTCTAACCCCAACTTCATTTATCCAAATATATATTAAAAAAAAAAACCTTAATGCTTTAACCTGATTAGTTTATGGCCCATTTGTACTCTTCACACTGAGGAAAGGAGAGCATTCATTTGAGGACCTAGAAGCTATAGTCAATATTATTAGTGGGAGTGTTGGTGACAGGAAGCTCCTGGGTTTGCCAAATAAAGCCCAGAATTCGAGGGACAAAGGGGTCTGGTCATCCACTGTCATGGTCACATTGGACGCTAGATGGCAGCATCTCACAGGACTATGTTGAAGATCTGGGGCGACTGGTCGCTCTCCCTGCCCTTGGACTTCAAGCCCTAACTTCAAAATGAACTGAAGAGAGACAAAAGGAGCAGTAAAAAATGTCAAATATTTTTGTTCTTAATCTCATGAGGAGAAATCTCTCTAAACACTCTCAAAAAGTTGTGACATTTTATATCCATTTTTTATACCTAGAGGCTGGCAGAAATAACACAGTTATTATATTTTATGAGCAGCGAATGTGTACACACATGACTTGGGGGGTTTTCTGAGTCGTTTTCTAAATGCCCTGCGAGCTTGGTTTCTATTCTTGGCTGTCCTCGCACAGCTGGGAGCTGGTTTTGATGGAGGCTGCTGATAGAAATTCTCATTTTTTCCCCCGTGAACAAAATAGAAGGGGCCACTCATTTGGAGACATCCAGAGACATCCAAAGCTAAAGGGGCATTTCTGGCGGTTTTTATCCTTGAGGGGAGCCTAAGACTGTCCAGCTAGGAATGGAAGCCAGGTCTTGTTTCGTTTTAGTTTGTATCCATGGGCTTGTTCCAGAGAAGTAAATATTGAGTGGCAATTCAGTAGACATGGGTGGTGATGATTCCATAAGAGGAAATGTCGCTAATAATAATAACAACCACAGACGCTGTCATTTATGGAGATGCCACTCTGTGCCAGGCGCTGGTCCGGGGGCTGTACTGATGTTATCGCATTTAATTCTCCCTTGAGCCAGGGACGGAAGACATTGCTATTGCTAATTTACAGGTGAGGAAATGAGGCTAAGAAAGGTTAAGTAACTTCTCCAAGGTCACAGAGCAGGTAAACGGTAGATTCAGGTTTGGACGTAGGTTTGTCTGACTCCAAAGCCAATTAAAAAAAAAACCAAAAAACCAGAGGCTTTGTTTTTCTAATATGCCACATTTTACTCCCCTCTTAAATGCTAGGCTTGTCCGTGTATTTCATTTCCCTCCTCAGGTGTTTATTTTTAGACAACAGTGCTCTTTAACTCCGTATGAACACGCTACCACTCCCCCCCACCCCCCGTGCAGATAAAACAATTTCTGTAATCACCAAAGAATCCAGCCAGATTTTAAAAATCTTGATCCACAGCCTGAAGGAAGAAAAACAATGAAACTGAAGATTGAAATTCCCGCTGTGGGTGGTGGAGCTCTGGCTTTTTCCAGGGACTGCCTGGGAGAGAGGCCGCACGGCCTGGGATTAAACTGTCTCCATCACTGTCATCTTTCCACCTTCCCCTGGCTTCCTATTGTTCCTGAGACACCTGAGACGGCACAAGGGCACCAAACAGGTTGCAGGTGATCTGGCGTCCCCTTCCCCAGCCTCAGCTCTGCCAGCCTCTTTCATCCTGTTTCCCCCGCTTCAGTGACGTGGAATGCACCGTGTCCCCTCCGACCCTCATAGGCCGTATCTGAGTTTGTCACGACACATTTACATTGTTATTTGATTGACTCCCTGTCTACACCGTGAGCTCCATCAGGGCAGCATGGATGGCATCTGTTTTGTGCATCACCTCCCAAGGAGGGGCCCGATACACGGCAGGGGCTCCAGTACGATCCGTTCAATGAAGAAATGCACCGTGATCATATTTTCAGAGTGAAAATGAAGCCATATGATCTAGAAAAGGATATTTTCCCTGATTTGTTCATTTATTTATACGAAGTCATGTAAAGGTAGAAATATTTCATCACGGGTTTTGTCGCTCTTAGGGAATCAACATAATCAAGAACATACAGTGACTGATACCCAGATCAGGATGGTGGGGAAGACGGGGTTGCTGTGCCGAAAGGCGGCTGGGAGTTGTCGCAGCTGCACGGAGAGGGCCATCCCGGGCCGTGGCTCTGGACTGTGAAACCAAAATCCGGCTCTGAGAGCTCAGAGAAGAGAGCGAGGCCTGTAGGGTGGAGCAGTCAGGGGGGCCTCAGGGTGAGGACCAGAGCACAGGTGGATGGGTGGGAGGGCGTTTGTCACTCCTCCTCCTCCCACCCCCAAATCACCCATCGTTCTGCCTCTGCTCCAGCACCTGTTCTTTCTTACAAGTTCTCCGTTGAAACTTGTCAAATCTCAGCTTTAATGAGAAGCCGTTTCTCGGCGGTTCAGCAATACTTCTGGGGCCTCCCTCCGCCGCTGTCAGGTCTGCGGGTTTTATTTTTGTGTGTGTAATTGGAAAATTCCCCGTGAGACTGGGGACAAGCATCAATGTCGCTACAAAAATGGGCTCTTGGTCCAGCCTGTAGGGTCGGGCGAGCCTCGGAAAGCGGAGCCCATCAGAGAGGTGAGGGTCAGGCTGGTAATTTCGCGTGTCGCTCTGGTAGGACATTGGTCTTTGTTCCAAACTATTAGGATGTGGCGGCGGCCTGGGGGAGACGAGGCTGTCGCGAGCAACATGACACATAAAACACATTTACGACGCCTCCAGTGGCAGAGCTCCATGGCTGCCTGCAATATCCCAGGCACAGGAGCGGTTTTGTGCTCTGCCTGAGGGCCACCACTGCCGGTCCCCACGGGGTACTGACGTTGCTAGAGGGGTTTCCCTCCGTGCAAAGGCCAACTCGTTGGTCTTTCTCCTCCCACATCTCCTTACCTCCCTCTTCCCTCCTCCCTCTGTCTGGTTTAGCTTCTGTTTTTCACCCAAGATGAGAAGAAACCATCTCCAAATGTATTCTTTTTCTGTGCGCCAGAAATGAATCTCTCATGTCCATGATGGTCAATATTTTTTAGAAAATTCACCGGAGGAAATTTATTTTGCATTTTAATGTTTCTGTTATAGAGTGTGTGTGTCATGTCTAAGCGCGCCCATGTGCACTGATAGATTAAATAACTACAAAGATTTGCTTCTGGAGCAAGGGAGCATCGCTGTCCCGACCAGCTGCTTCCTCCTCTTCCACGTTCTTGCTTTTCTATAGAGCTCCCCATTGTGGCTGGAGCCTCATCCAGCATCCCCTGGAGACAAATTCCCCTCTTGCCTCTCGGTGTGGGACTCACTTCATGTCCAGCCTCCAGTTTTCAGGTCTCTGAATGCCCCAAATCTTTTGGGCTCCTATCTGATAGACCTGTGTTGGTGTAAATCAATGCCCATAAACTGCTCACTCGGGAACCGAGAGCTGGTGTTTTTTATGACTTGAAGGACAGTAAAAGCGGCTTCCACCTCTGGCGGCCCCCGGATTGTGATTGAGTTATTCAGTCCTTGTTGGATCCATCTGGCCTGACGTCCTGCACGTCTGCTGCAGCCTGTAATTTCTCTGGTAGGAAAGGAGCTCAGACAAGCAAGCCCACCCCGACACCCCCTGGAGTGTCAAGGACGCTCGCAGTTTGAGAAATAATTCCAGTTTGGGTTTCCTGCGAGGCCAAACATTAAGTACGGGATGCACTAAATTGGTTCCACCTAAATTCGTCTCTTGCTATCTCAGTATATTGATTAACGGTGCTTATTTGGTCCTCTATTGGCTTCTTAACACCTTCTTCTGGAGCAGGAGTTTGCAAACCAGGACCTGAGCTTGGAATGGTTTTACATTTTCAAATGGTTGAAGAAGATTAAGAGGATAATATTTGATGATGTGAAAATTATGTGAAATTCCAATCTTAATGCCTATCAATAAAGTTTTATTGGCACACAGTCACGCTCATTTGTCTCCGTATTGTCTACGGCTGCTTCTGCTCAACCGTGGCCGAGGTGGGTAGCATGCCCCATGGCATGCAAAACTTAAAATATTTCCTCTCTGGGCCTTGGCAGAAAAAGTTTTCAGATTCCTGTTCTAAAAAACAAAATGATGCTTCTTTGCTCACAAATAATTTCTTGGCATGCAAGTCCCCCCAAACTTTGCAATTCGTTCATGTTCAGGATATCAGTTCACCATGATCCCTTCAGACCCAGGTCTGGTCTAATTGTACTCCAAGGGCTTCTTCAGATTAGGTGGCCGTCCCTTTAAAGGATTCCGTGAGTATTTTTTCCTAAATGATACCTTTCGACAGGGATACAAATTCCTCATTTGAAGAACCTGTAAATCCGAGCTTCTCATCCCTGACTGTCCTTAGGATAACCCGGGGAGCTTTTAGAAATCCTTACGTCAGCCAGCCCTGACGGCCTAGTGGTTAGAGTTCGGTGCTTTCACTGCTTCGGCAGCCCGGGTTCGTTTCCCGGCTGTGGAACCACACCACCTGTCTGTCAGTTGCCACGCTGTGGTGATGGCTCGCACAGAAGAACTAGAAGGACTCAAAACTGGGACATACAACCATGCACTGGGGCTTTGGGGAGGAAAAAAAAAGAAAAGAGTGAAAAAAGGAAAAAAGAGGAAGATTGGCAGCACATCTTGGCTCAGGGAAAAAAAAATCCCAATGGCCGGGTTGCACCCCAGGCCCATTAAGTTTGGATCTCTGAGTGTGGGGCCCAGGCATGGCGTCCCTTAGAGTTTCCCAGGGATTCCAGGGATTCCAGAGTGGGGTCAAGGTTGATGACCGCCGTGGAAGTCCAGCTTACGAAGGGGGAACCCTCTGCTCTTTAGAAATTAAGGTTTTAATCCAATTCTATGGGAAACTCAATTCCTTTCCACGAATATTTGTTGAACGCCCACAAGATGCTAATTGCTCCAGAAGCTGCATCTTAAAAAGCAATGAACCATCTCTCTGCTCTGGAATTCGGCAAGACAGACCCTCAATGGCGGGTGGGGTGGCCTGCATTTCCCAAATAGACCAGCATCATCGAAGTCATTATTTCTGAGAACTAGTTAAATACGTAGAATTGGGTATGCACATATATGGAAGCCAAAAAGTATTAAACTAAAGTACTAGCTTTCGAGCCATCTCACGACCATTTTGGAAATGGCCAGGTTTATACTAACTGCAACTGGGTGGGGAGCCTTCAGCTTCGCTTCTCATCAGAAGCAGCATCACCACCACATAAGGCTCTCAGGCCCTCCTGCGTACCCGCGCAGCAACGTGCGCGCATCCTTCATTTACCTTAGATTTGTCTTCCTCTTCTATAAAATGGTACCAGTAGTTCCCACGTCACAGGGCTGTTGAAAGATTCGATGAGATGACGTTCACAGAAGCTCTTTTGTGACTGTCGAGCTCCAGACGCCGATTCCACAGGTTCTCCTCGGGGCTTGCGCTGTAGTGGGAGAGACAGGAAGAGACAAGGAAACAAATATGAACGGATGCCATGGGGGTCAGAGCCATCGAGGAAAGCCAGTGAGGTGAGGGTGCTGTTTCAAACAGGGCGGACAGAGAAGGCTCCCATAAGTGTTAGTTATCATTACAGCGTTGATGAGAAGTGACAAGCTGCCTGGTATGGCCACTGGGTGGGAGAGAAGGCAGTGACCAGCTCACCCAGATCTTTTGTCTACTTCCCTCCTTTGACTCCAAAACGGGCGAGTCCCTGACTTGGACAGGGTGGGCCTTTGAAGTTCGTGCTGGTGAGTCATGTCCTAAAGGTAATCAGGGATGGTAAAATGATGCCCCGCCTCCCAGAGGCTGGCGGGTGCTCCCTCGGTCCGCCCAAGCACAGGTGTTGCCTTCGTGAGCTCCGTGGAGGAGCTGAATGCCGCCGACTTGACTTGCAATTGATAAGATGAGCGGCCCCTTTACACTCCTTCTAGAAAATGGGTCGAGGACATGAAAAGACAACTCACAGAATTAGCTAATAAACATAAGGAAAGCACTCATCTTCACTAATGACCAGGGAAAGACAAATTAGACCACATTTCTTACCCGTCACATTAGGAAACCGGCCGTATGGGATTAAGAACTGAAACCTCCTTTTGGGGAGGGCAATTTGTCAGTACCTATCAAAATTTAGAATGCTTACACACTGAAGCCCAGAAGTCCCATTTTTAGGAATCTGTTCTCTAGAAATAATCACACACACAAGTAGACAAGAATATATGTATAAAAAGATTTATTTATTATAGTGGTAAAAAATTATAGATGACCTAAGTGTGTATCACAGGCACTTGATAAGTATTTGTTAAATGAGTAAATGAATGCATGATAAATGGAATATTACAAGACAGTTATAAGTGAGGTACATCTGTGTGCACACACAGGAAAGGATGGCTGCATTAGTGAGTGAAAAAGGGCACTGGAGAACAATAGTGACATAGGCAGCATATAAATACAAACACATGCACCAGGCTATGGAAGGGTCTGGAAAACTGCTACTCAGACTGCGCAAACCTATTGGGTTACCAACAGCAAAGAACATTTAATCATAGACTTTTTTTTTAGGAAGATTAGCCCTGAGCTAACATCTGCTGCCAATCCTTCTCTTTTTGCTGAGGAAGACTGGCCGTGAGCTAATATCGGTGCCCATCTTCCTCTACTTTATATGTGGGATGCCTGCCACAGCATGGCTTTGCCAAGCGATGCCATGTCCACACCCGGGATCTGAATCGGTGAACCCTGGGCCGCGGAAGAGGAGTGTATGCACTTAACCGCTGCGCCACCAGGCCGGCCCCTAATCACAGACTTTCTTCACATGCTGCAGAGCAGAAGGTTGAGGAGGTCATGAAGGAAGATTTCTACTTTCCATTTTATACAGTTCAATATGGGCAGAAATGTTTTCAGTTATCACAGACTACTTAGGTAAGCTTTAAAAATTAATTTCGTATTTTTTAAAAAGCCGTTTAGAAAGATAGGCATTTTTAACCTGGAGAAGCATCCTGTTCCTCGCCAGCCAGCTAGCACTCATTTCCTAAGCACTGCAACTAATTGGAGATGGGTGGTATCTCGAGTGCCAGGTGCTCTGCATTTGTCATTTCCTCTAATCTTGCCAGATGGAGAAATGGAAGCTTCTAGAAGTTAAGTAACTTGCCAAAAATCACACAGCTGCACGTTGGAAGACTCGTCTGGTTTCAAAGCCCATGAGCCCTCTTGTTGGCGACCATTAGCCATGGAGGGGGCCAGGGTCCTGAGGACACAGCCCACCAGGTAGCAATGAGGACTCAGATCCTCTCAGGGCGCCCCCAGTCCCTCGAGAGCAATATTGGAGGCAGGGACATGCAGAAAACAACTCTCCCTTTCTCACATTTTACCCAGGGTCAGTCTATGTGCAATGAAAAATTGAGAAATAGCTCTAGAAATTTTTTTTTTAAAGATTGGCACCTGGGCTAACAACTGTTGCTTTTTTTTCCTTTCTGCTTTATCTCCCCAAACCCCCCCTGTACACAGTTGTATATCTTAGTTGCATGTTCTTCTAGTTGTGGGATGTAGGACGCCATCTCAACGTGGCCTGACGAGCGGTGCCATGTCCGAGCCCAGGATCTGAACCCTGGGCCGCCGCAGCAGAGCGCGCGAACTTAACCACTCAGCCACGGAGCTGGCCCCTTCTAGAAAATTTTGAATCATCTTTGAACGCTACAAGGCCAGACACAGGCACCCATGAACGAGTTCACACCTCGCCAAGTGGCCTGCCGGCCACTGAGCCGTGGGAGCCAGAGACGGCCACGTGAAAACCGGTTCGGATTTGCTGTAAAACTGTTTCCTAGAAAATTGACCATTATATTCCTCAAGGTCCTGAGTAGAAGATTCGAGGGAAACTTTGTAGGATCGAGCGCTAGGACTCGATTGGTCACCCCAAGACCTCAAGACATCTTCCTTCTGGACTTCCAGATAACGAGGACCTTGTAACCTTGTCACCCTTTGGCTCTGTTGTCAGAAAGCAGACCTGAAGCGCAATGATCACACCTGTCAGCCCTTAGAGGTGGCAGACCTGTCGGCTGTGGTTAGTCTCTTCCCAGAGCTTCTGACTTTGCTTCCATTATATCGCCGTGTCTTCGGCTCCCGGGATCAGAGCCAGAGTCCCAGTAATGTCCTGCAGGGCTCCCCACAGCCTGGCTCCCGACCAGCTTTCCAGCCTCAGGTCCCATCGTTGGCTCCGACCGGAACACCCTTTCTACAAACACACACCACGCTCAGACCTGCTTGGGGCTTTCCCTCTCTCAGCTCTCCGTGGCCACCTCCCTCTCACCCCTCAGGTCTCAGTGGGAGGCCCTGGGGATGCTCACCCTGACCTTTGTCCCATCAGCACAGTCACTCTGCCGCAGGGCAGCACGTTCATTTCCTTCAGAGCATCGACCGTGGTCTGTATTGATCTTGTTTACTCGCTGACCACCTCTCCCCCTTGACAGAACAAGAGTTCAGGACCTGGTCTGTCTTCGTTACCTCTGTATTCCTGGAGCCTGGAAGAGAGGCACGGAGCTGGTACCCAATAAATATCTGTTGAATGTTGAAGGAGTAAATTTGTTTCTGGCTGCTTCAGATTCTTTTTGGTGCTACAAGAAAGGTAAGTTGTTGATATTTCAATCGTACAAATGTCAAACATCCTTGTGAACTCGAGAGCATTTTCCTCCTATTCGCCTGTGGGGTACGCACCCAAGATTTTAGCCTACCTTCCAAAGCACCGCAATGTCCGCATTCCCTGTAGACAGGTCTCTGGCAAGGTGGATACTGCGCTAGAGAATCCTTACACGCCAACTACCAAACTTTGTTGCTTAGTGTCCCTTTCGTGGATCCATAGAATATGTTTGTGGAGGGGTCAACAAGTGTGTGCTGTTTCCTCCTGGCTCCTCTTTCACGTGCGTTGACCTTGTCTCAAGGAGATGGTCAAGTCTGGGAGGGCAGGGAGAGCTTATCTTTGTCTATGTGACTCCTCTCTCAGTGCCTGGGACCCAGGGCAGCGTCAATGCTAATGAAGCATTTGATGATTGAGTGACTGACGGATGTATTGTGTACCAGTCGGTCACATCATCAACGGGAAAGCAGGTTTATTTCCTATTTCATTGAAGTTGTGCCTTGACAACACGCCATTCAGTTATGTACTAGATGAAGCCACAGAGCACACTGGTCAAGGACGGAGCAGTCCCAGGTGTTCTGGAGGAGGCTGGAAGGAGAAGGAGGTCGGGCCTGCAAGGAGCTCGTGGTCTCACTTGGGAATGGCAGTTATCTTAAGGTAAATGTTAGCTCCAGTGTTTTCTGAGCAAAATATTAGGTGGTTTGCAATTCTGGAAGCTGTCCTTCCACCCGGAGTTAAGTGAGCCCCTTGCACCATCCCGGGCTCCGTCCATAGTACACAGCCACGTGACGCTCAGTGCCGGGGCTTCGCTCTGACAAACGTGCCGTTAGGCCATGTGGTCTCCGTATGAACATCACAGAGTGTCCCTACTCAAACCTAGATGGTGCAGCCTATCATACACCTAGGCTGTGTGGTGCTCATCTTATGGGACCACCCTTGCATACGTGGGCTGTCGTTGACCGGAATGTCGTTATGTGTCGCGTGACTGTAGATGGACGATCTGGGCGGGCCGGGGCCTCAGGGTGCAATGCATGAACTTTCCCTCGCTTTCCCATTTCCCAGCCTCCTCCATTTCCAGACATCCACTTATTTTTGCTTTCTTTCGAGTCAGCCCTGCCTTCCCTTTTCTATTTCCTTACTGTAGAGTCTGATAAACTATTCACACACACAAAAAGTCAGATCGAATGACATGTGTTCCTACCCCCAGTGGCTTTTGCATTCTGATTGTGAGCCCAGCCCTTTTGTCAAATTGTGAAATTTCGGGAACTTGAACTTACTTTGAAAAATGCGCTACAAAATGTCAAATATACACAGAAATAACAGTAATATTAATAACACTTCATAGGGTGACGGGTCCAAGGAGCTGATCTTTTTTAAGTGTCTGGTACACAGCACACACTCAATAAATGGTCACATCACTATTGCTGCCTAGCGAATCTCTATGACGGATCAGAAGCTGTCATCTCTGCGGTTGCCGTGGAGACAGGGCATCTCCCTCACGTCCTCCTTCCCGGTGTAAGCCAAGCGCGGTCCGGTGTTGTGGCGATGAGTTTCAATGGTTACGAATTTTATACTATATTTCTCATGAGTGTTTTTTAAACTTGCAAAATGTGTGCATTTTCCCACTGTGGTGAAGTTCAACTTACCAACAGTAAGGAGCAACCAGTGGTGGGTTTCGCAGGGGAACGGCAAGCTTGAAGCGCAGAGACCCACTTTGGAAGCCCTAGAGAGGACGTACGTGTGATGGGCATTCAGGGAAGGCCGCCTAGCCTCACATTCTTCTTTCCTTAAATCTCCCCACAAGCAAGTTAAACGTGTTTAATGAAGCGAATTCTGTAACGCACCTACGAGACACCGTTTGCAGGACACGGTTGCGAGGGGATTCGAGGCTGACGGTGAGGTCCTGGGAGGGGGGCTGAGGCTGGTGGGCCCTCCTGGACTGGGACCGAGTAACCGGGTTGTGATAAGCCAGGAAGCAGTTCAGTGGCAGCTCCTGCTCCCGCTGTCGCTGCTGTGCCTTTTTACTCCTGCAGCCCCCTTGTGCCCCCAGGCAGCCTTTCGAGCACCTCCTTCCTGTGGAATTTCTGTAAACCATTGGCTCAGATGCCAAGAGGCCGTAGAAGCAGCTGGCTCTGAGGGTCTGGCAGGATGCACGAGTTGGTTGTGGTTCCGAATATCACTGAGAAATTCTCCGTCCCTGTGTTCCCCAGGAGAGAGGGGAACAGTATCCTCTACCTTCGGGGAGAGACAGCAAACTGGCCAAGCTGCAAAACCCAAGTGCATTGTTCGTACGGGAGTGTTGAACATCGTTTCTTCTTCCAAAATGTTTTATGAGGGTGACTGACAGTGAGCCGCGGGGGTGCTTTCTGAGACTCCCACTTGTAGAGTGAATTGCCGAGTGTGACATGGTCCCTGAGTTAACTCATCCTTTGCAGCAATATCATGATTTCCATGCATAATCCGGTGGCCTGTTACGGAGCGACAGGGACTCTGACCACCCCGAACCCAGGCTAACACAAGGATTCGGAGACAAGCTTTCTTTTTCATTCGTCTCAAAAGGGTCACCCCATCCGCTCCTGAACAGTGACTTAGGCTGGCTGAGGGAGAAGCCGGGGACAAGGCACGTGGGCAGAGCTCCACGCTCACCCCACTGTGCACCGTGCGTGGGGTTTCAAGGACACCACAGATGACAGCGATACGTGGCACGTGTCCCGTTTTCTGGTGGGGCAAATTGAGGCTCACCGAGGTTGATGAGGGACAGAATGAGAAATAAGTCCCAGACCCAGATCTTGCCAGTGCTGCTGCCATTTTCTTCCTACCACATCATGTCAACACACTTTTCTTTTGAAAAATGAGGGAATGACAGTTGACAACCTATGCGGTCTCTTGTCACTCTTGTGTTTTGTCAGTACGACTCTGAAATACGAAAGCTGGCTTTTCAGGCTCCGGGGAGTGTCTTGGTCAGCGTGGTTTCGAAGGCTGCGTCCCACAACCAGGCTAGTCCATCCTGAGAAAATTAGTCGTACCCTGAAGTCAGAGGCAGAAGGAGGTGACTTAGCGTTCTTTGTTTTTACTGCATCTAAATACGTCTTGATGAGTGGTCCCTGAGTAAATGATGGGAACAAGACAACGACCATTCAAAGACACTTAGAGATCCTGATCCTTTTTGCAGCAGTTTCAGAGATAGGAGCAGAATTAAGAAATCAAAACGTTTTTGAAGAAACTCTTGGCAGTTGAGTTTCATGCTATTAAAATAAGACGTTGCTAAACTAAAGCTGCCTCCAACGGCCACACGGCTCCTGAGGCTCGTCTGCACAAAAGTAGCAGGGTTCTTCTGGGGGACGTTGGGAGACCCATAAACCCCCTCTCATTAAAACAGGATTACAGAAATGTATGTTCCATGGGAGAAAGTCAATTTTTAAATATAGGGTTTTTTTTTTTTTTTACTTCTAAATAGAGTAAAACTGTTTCCCTTTATTTTAAAATGTAAAGCGCATATTCCTGAAAGCAACATGACCGAAGCGCTCTTGTCCTAAACGTCTACTATTTATTTGTTTTGCCATTATCGGGTGTCTCAGCAGTGTCTCGTCATGCCTCGTGTCACACGAAAGCAAACACAGTCACGTTACATTAATGAGCAGTCTGAGATCATGGAGCTGACTGGCTATAATTCTCTGCCCCCTTGCTATTAAAACATGACTCTAAATCCTAGCCAGCTCTGGAACAAAAGGCCCCACAATTAGGATATAGTAACAGAGTTCATGGTATACACAATTTGATTGCTTCAATGCTCTTTGTCGATCCATTTTCATTTTACCTGCTATTTGTATGTGGTAGTAAAAAGTCAAGTGGAAAATCCACTCTTTGGTATTTTAGGCACAATATTCATTTACCCAACATGTTTGGCAGGATAAAGTAAATATAGGGGAAAGCGCTCTATAATCCTGGTGTTTGAAGTCAGAGCTAAGCCCGCCCTGCAGTGTGATTGCAATCACAGACCTTTTCCATATGGATTCATGTTTCCAGTGAGACCTGGTAATGATCTCCATCTAAAGGGATGATGAGTCATCCCCAATACCACCTGATGGTTAGCCAGACTAGTCTTTACCAGATAGTAGGATGTCAACAAGCACTAACTATTTGGAGCAGAAATAAACGTTCTGTTTGGGCTGTTAGTTATCCAAAGGGGCCAGTACAGACTCTGAGGAAAAGCAGAGCTACGTGCCCAATATATTAAGCAAAACAGCCCCAGTGACAGTGGGTCCGCACGACGCTGTCTTCCTGGCGGGGAGCAGCCATCGCCGAGGTCTGCGCGCACCTCCGTCCTGCCCGTGAGCTGGCACGGTTAGAGCTTAGAGGCTGCACGGAGCAACCGTCCGCAGCCGTACGACTTCCTTCAGTGCCAGCACCTTTCATTCTTTCCAACAAGTGTTTGGAGGAACGTGTTGACGCTTATTAACCTGTTTCTTGTCTTACAAATGTGCTTACGCCTGACTGGTGGCAAACCCGCCTACCTGACAGCCCTCCGTGTAATCGACACGGTGGGACCGGCTGCTACACTGAACAGATCTGCGCGGAGTTGTTATTCTTTGCAATTACCTTCATTAACGGAAAGCATGTGTCAATCAACTCCGAACTTTAAACAAACGAGTGGGTTGCCAGAAAAATGCATTTCTGTTTCCTCTGCGCGCATGTGTGCTTGAAGATGAGTATATGTGGAGATAGGTAGGTACACTGTGTTAGAAACATGTTTTTGTAATTTTCTGAATATATGGTTTCCCCTGGTTTGCATTTGATAACTTTAAATGCAAATAAAGTGCACAACAACTCCAGAGAATTGTGTCAACAGAGTAAGTTTAATAAATAGCTAATTTATGTACTAGTGGGAACAGATAGTTTTAAACTAAGGCACACTCCTTCCTGAACTTCTGCAGTAACAGTACACATGTACGTTGATTTTAATCACCACTGCTCACAGAGGATATAAATTTGAAAACACGTTTGCCCTCCTGCTCTATCATAGTGTAAATGGTCCACGGCGTTGTAACTGTCTTGATCTGATCAGACTTCACTTTGGTCCGGAATCTGCAGCCAAAGCAGACAACATTCCGGGAAAGCATTGGGAACTTCTACGGGTTCTGAACTCAAGGAGCCCTCTCATTCCACCCTTCACCGATGGTTCTGGACCCATCCCTTCTCTCCTTGCAGCAGACGCCCCTCTGCATTTGGTCATTCGCTCGACCGACCCACATGGATGGAATCACTGTGTGTGCACAGCGCTGCGGGGGAGTCACCAAACGGACAAGATGCTCCAAGGAGGACCGAGGGAAGGAAAGAGGAGAAAAGCTGCAGAACTCGCCGCATTTCCATTTCCAGCCTGTGCCTTAGGCAAACTCCTTTTCCGCTTCCCAACAGTAGCCTTTTCCCTCCACCAGGGGGTGTCCAGGGATAGAGAGAAAAGACAAGGTGGGGGAGGCAGCTTCGCAAACTCCTCGGCAACCGCCTTCCCTCCCAAGGGCCGGGATGACGACGGAGGAAGGTGAGCATCTCAAAAGGTCTGGGGACCTCAGTTCATCCTCAACACAGGAGCCAGAGGGTCCTTGTGGACTGTCCTTCCTCAGCCTCCAGCTCTCCGGCGCTGCCCAGCTCCCCAAGTGAGGGCCGAGACGCTGCTCCCTGCCCTCCGCCCCCCCTCCCCTCCTCTCCTCCTGCTCGCCCCATCCCTCAGGCCGCTCCAGCCCCCACCTGCACCCCCCTCAGCCTGGCCCGGGCTGCTCTCTCCACCTGGCACTCCCTTCTCCAGATACGCTCCCGGGCCTCCCCTTCAAGTCCTTGCATATGTCACCTTCTCCATGAGACCCACTCTGATGGTGCTTTCAAAAATCGCAGCCCGCTCACTCCGTGCACAGGCAGTCCTGCCCCTTTCAAACAGCCCTGCAGACATTCTAAGGCACTACATGACTTCTTTCCTGTATTTACTGTGTGTCCCCTCACGAGGGGTAAGTTCTGAGGGGTCGGGGCCTCTGCTTGTTTGACCGTGTGCATCGTGTGCATCCCCAGCTCCTCGCTTGCAACCTAGTGTCTGTTAAATTGTTTTTGAATAGATGAGCATTTCCAGATCCCTGTGACCCAGCACATCAGCGGTGGCGTCTTTGGAATGTCCTTCACTTCCGGCCCACTCACTGCACCGGGAGCTCACGATGGGAGAGACGGGCGAACGGTGTGCTCCGAGCCGGGGCTCAGCTTTAGTGAAGTCCTTCCTCCCGTCTCCCCGACCTGTGAGCTCGGGGAACAAACGCCTCCTCTCCAGGTGCCGGCGGTTTTCATTCCTAAATGGAGACGAGGGCGACACGAAGCGCCTCAGAGGGCTGTGGCGGCTTCCCCGGGGGGCTCAGAAGACGAGTGATGCTCGCAACCTCTCAGAGGGGCCGTGGGGGACGCCCCGGGGGCTCTGGCAAAAGAGAAGCCTGTGGTGAAACTGAGGGCTAGTCCAGAAACTCTCGGTTCCAGGCGTCCTCGGAGGTGCAATGATGGACGCAGGTGAAGAAGCTTCTGGAACACTTTGAGAAAATTTGCTCTGGGGCGCTGACTTGGAAAAGAGGTGCTCACGGGGGTGGGCTGAGAGTGGGGACATTCAGAGGGAGAAAGTCTTCGAAAGTTGTGGCATTTAACCTGGAACGGAGGGGGACCCACAAAGTCCATCGTGGCCCTGGTGTGGGGCTGAGCGTATGGGGCTGGGTGGGCGCTGAGCAGGGCTGTCTTTCGGGACTGGACTCGATCCTGTACCTCAGGCAGGGTCCTTACGACACACAGCCCTGATCGTCTCCGTAAGGAGGGCTCAGAGTTCCACGCGGACCTGGTAGTGGAGGCTGTGAAAATGAGCCAGACAAGTAGAGAAAACTGTTCATTACTGGGAAGGAAGAGGCGCCATTAAATTGAGGGGGAGAGGGGAAAAGCGTTTATAAGATGCCCAAGCGGGGCATGCAAAGGTCTGGACTTTCCATCATCAAGGAAAACATTTCTGGAGGTGACGGGTCCTGTCTCTTTGTGTTACATGCGATTGCTCTGCCCATAATAGTCCAGTTAGCACACTCTCTTTGAGCCCACATGATTTTTAAAAAATATGAATGTCTCAGCATTCATAGTTTTCTGCAGCTTTGTTGAGACGTAATTCACATCCCATGCAATTCGGCCATTTAAATTGTACAGTTCAGTGGGTGTTGGTGCATTTGTGCAACCGTCACCACAATCAACTTTAGAACATTTTTATCACCACAAGAGAACTGTACCCACTAGCCCTCACTCCCGGTTCCTCCCTCCTCCCAGCCTCTAGCAATCACTTACCTCCTTTCTGTCTACAGATCTGCCTGTTCTGGACATCTCGTAGGAACGGAATTAAACAATATGTAGACACTTGTGACTGACTTCTTTCACTTAGCATGTGTCTTCAAGGTTCATCCAAGTTGTAGCAAGTATCAGTGTTTCATTCTTTTTTAGGGGTGAATAATATTCCATCATATGGACGTACCACATTTTGTTTATCCGTTCATCAGTTGACGGACATTTGGATTGTTTCCAGTTTTTGGCTATTATGAATAAGACTGCCATGCACGTTGGTCTACAAGTTTCTGTGTGGATATATACTTTTATTTCTCTTAGGTATTTATCTAGGAGTAGAATTGCTGGGCCATATGGTGACTCCGTGTTTAACCTTTTGAGGAACTACCAGGCTATTTTTCAAAGCACATTTGCAGTAAAGCAAGACATTTTATAAATGCTCTGGCCTTTCAATGGCAAGAACTACTTTTCATCCTACCCTTCCCCTAAGAGCTGGTCCGTGCAGCCTGAAGATGCCAGGGGGGCCGGCCTGCCCCGGGGGGCCAAGGGCAGGTGTCTGGGGGGCCTGATGGAAGAGAGTGGAAGGGAAGAGGACAAGGAGGAGAAAGAAAGAAAAGAAAGGGCAGCTGAGGCCAGGGTTATGAGGGCTGAGCTGCCTTTTAGGGGCTACCAACTCCCAAACCTAAAATTTATTAATATATGTGGATTATGAGTTTTCCGAGTAATTCTCTCAAGTGCTCAAGAGGGGGTGTGTCTGAGCTCCACGTAGAAGGCTGAGCATCGAGTGCTCGGCTGCAGCCTGCTCACAGGGCGACTCGGGTCCCGTGCTGAAGGGCAAGGGGGCAGGAACTCACCTCCCCCATGGAGCGTGTCTCCTCCCCGACACGCACAGGAATCCCCGGGGAGCTTTGAAAAACCACGGAAGCCGGGGCCTCGGGCCAGGATTCTGCGGGTGCTGGCCCGGGGTTGGGCCTGGGTGCAGGCATATTTCAAAGGCTCCCCAGGTACTTTCTATGTGCAGCCAGGGTTGGGAACCTCTGATGCAGACACACCGTTTTTATATTTCAACAAACATTCTTAAGATAAACACACTGCCAGGATGATCTTCCGACGCGCCATAGAACGTTTTCAGAAGCGCTTCAGAGCCCCGATTTTTGGTGCTCCTAAAAAGTGCTCGTGAGTAAGGGATTTTGAGTGCAGTATTAATTGGCCTCCTTAACTGGTCAGAAGTCACTCTCTTTTGGGATTGGGGAGCCCGTCTGTTGGGACCCATGAAAATCTCCAGTGGAGCTGACCCAGGTGAGTGTGAAATCAACGTGCTTCCAGAGACCCTCCAGCCTAGAATTGTTCCCGGATCCGAAATTTGAGTAATGCTCTCTCCATCATTCATACATCCCTTCAGTATGTATTTTCTGGCAGCTTCTAGGTGCCCCGTCATGACCTGGATCAGCGCTGTGGAGTCAGGACACTGCATCTCTGAGCTCTGGGACTTCAGTCTCCGTGAGCTCCGTGACCTTCCCACCGCCACCCGAGGCCGGGTCACCTTCTTCTCCAGCCCAGACCTCTGCAGGTGCCTCCTGAAGGGACTCCTTGCCTCTGCTCTTAGGCCTCTACAACCCCTTCCCCTCACAGCCCGAGGGATCTCTTTAAAAGTCGATAAATCACCTGCCACCATTCCCTAGCTCAAAGCTGTCCAATGGCTTCTCATCGGACTCAGAATAAAGTTCAAGCTCCTCACGCCTCACAAGACCTCACCTGTGACCCCCTCTCCATTCTCATGGCCTTCCTGCTCATTTCTTCCTTGGGGTCTTCACACGTGTCATTCCCTCCCCTTGCACAGTCCTTTCCCCAGATCATCAGTGGGTGCTTTCCTCTGCTGTGGCCCTTGGGAGACGACAGGTCTCTCCAAAGCAAGGACCCTGTGCCACTCATCTGTGTGTCCTGCACAGCATCCATAAGGTGTAGTGCATTCAGGAGGTACTCAGTAAGACACTTGATGTCATCAATGGACAGAACTATAAAGAAAGCCACCTGCCAGGAAAATCCCTGCCCAAAGTTCTCCAGAACAGGTAACTCAAAAGAGCCAAATCAGCATATCCAGGCCTGACGGGGTTCTCCCGCGGCTCAGAGAGCTGCAAAGATTTTACGCTTGTGCAAGCAGATCTCTGGAAGAAGTAATTTTCTCTTTAGGAGAGTGGCAGCGCACAGGATCAGCAGTAAATTCCCAGTATTTTACAAGAAGATGAAAAGTGGAAATCATATGAAAAGTAGTAATCATACACCAGCAGCACTGACCTCTGAGCGTTAATGGTACGGTGCCATAATGCGGCCATAATTTCTCTCTCTCTCTCTGTGTCTCTGGCTCTCTCAACTATGGGAAATGCTGAGTGGCAGGTCTACACAGCACGAAGGAAACCAGCGGTAGTATAGACAGGTACGTTTGGCCATAACACAGTCTGTTTCCTGTATTTCTTCTCCCGTTTCAGTAATATGGGCTTTGCCTCTGTATAAATAACGTGGACAATAGTGTGGTACTATAAAGACATGGTCCCTGGTGGCTGGGGTCCCTGGGTCACACCCTCAGGTGAAGATGGCGCCCAGTATGGAAGATAGACACCATTCCAATCTGTTTTCTTCTATCTTTGCATTTAATGGGTTTTCTGAAATGTTCTTGCCCCATAAGCATTCATTCTGCTTACTGTTTCGGAGTCGCTTCTCCTCATTCAAAAGTTGTTTATGACCGTCCTCAGTGTACGGTCATATTTGGAAATATATGGAATAAAGAAAAACCCGCCACTCATAGTTCCACCACCCAGAGAAAAGTCTTCCTAATTTCTAGATTCCTGCGTGGGAAAACTTTAAAATATTTCAACTTTCTTTTCCCCCATGATTATGAAAGCACTACATCTTCATCACAGGAATTTTGGAAAGCGCAGAAAACGGTAAAGCAGCAGAGGGAGAAACAGCCCATGAGGGAGAAAGACTTTTCGATAATGAGTATTTCACCGTGGTGCACATGGCAAGCCAAAGCATCGGGCTGATGGTGGAAAAATTCCGAATAAACAAATGCAAAACAAAGATGTTCCCCTTGGCCTGAAACCGGCAACACTCGGAGCCTCTCAGCATTGGTTCTAGCCCAGCTCTGACACTCACCAGCCTGAAGCCTATTATTCTGTTTATCCTGGGTTTGTGTTTTTGTTTTTTAAAGTGAAATCAATGGCTTACCTCTCAGGAGAATTGAGAGCATAAAATGAGGCAGTAAACACAAACGAATATTGCTCTTATTTATAGTAATATTCCGGGGCCGGTTCCCACGCATCCTTCAGGTCTGTTAGTGCAGCCCTCCCTTGGGGAGGCCTCCCTGGACCCCCAGGCTGGGTGAGGTGCCCCCACTAGGAGCTTCCACAGCTACCGGTCCCCAGCAGGTTGACTGGCGCTCAGTGTTCTTCGCTGGCTAAGCCAGTGGAGGGCTGGCTGGTTGGTCCCGTGTCCTATCCCAGCACCCTGCACACTGCTGGCACCGCGGAGGCTCCATAAGTCTTCGTTGGCTGAATGAGTGAGCACTGCTATTGAGTCATTGCCGCAAAGAACGCAATAGTTGCTGGTTTGCTTTTTATATAACGAAACCAGGAATTGAGCCATAAAGAGCCAAAGAAATAAAACTCAGGAGACTCCAGCCGCTTAAGGCAGATTTGCATCCTGGATGGATGCCAACGTCCTCTGTAAAACCGCCACCCTGGGCATTCACTGGGTGTGAATTTTGTGCCGATGGAAGAAAATCTATTAAAACTTCATAACTACGACTTTTCCCCCCCAGGCCAGCTCCTTGAGGCCAGAGGTAACAAAGGGAAGACTGGGGAAGCACGAGGCCTGGGAAGCCCTGGATTCCAGTCTAGCCTGGCCCGGCCCAGCTGTGGGGTGCTGGGCACAGGTCACTGCTCCCCAGCTCTGCTTGCCTGTCTGTAAAATGAGGTGGTGGGGAGGTTGCTGACCCTTTGACTTATATTGACCTGAAACGTAAAAACGTGTGAGGCCAGCAAGGAACCTTTCTGTCACAATATCTGGCAAGAATGAATCCATTTAAACCAAAAAATGTGGAATAGTAGAATTTGTGCCGTGTGCACGGCTAAGTCTGTGTGGTCAGTGTGTGCGCAGAGGGCTAGACCAAGAGGAGAAGCCACACCAAGACTCCACGGGGCTGGTGAGGACGTGTGCCATACTAATGATAAACAGATCCACACAAGTATGTGTGTGTGCGTGTGGCAGGGGAGTGGAGTGGAGGGTGGGTTGGGGATCATAGGTAAATTTTCATTTGTTATTTTTGGTAATTTTCATAGGGCGCAATATGTTTCTCATTGTGACATATCTGTAGCATGATTGACAGGCTATTGCCACCATCTCCCAAGGTCTCACAATTGGTCCCAGCGCAAGGACATTCTCTATTAAAATTGTAAAACTATCTCTAAGCATGTTATTTTGTTGCTAAGCTCTTGGCCTTATTTCATTTTAAATGACTCTAATGAAGTACCTAACATGTTTAACTATTACCCTGATATTGTATTTAATATGTACCTAATGTATATTAAAAGCGCATAATATCAAATACCTCCAACTTTACATTATAGCGTTAATGACCCTGTGTTCTGAAACTAGTAGTGTGCTTACTGAATTATATAAGGGATATTTTCAGGAAAGAAATTGTTTAAGATTTGGACGGGTGAAAAAGTAGTTTTTGTTTTCTTTAATAAAATATTTTTCATGAAAAAAGTTTCGTTCACGTGTAGTTACTGCAGGATGAGAACTTGTGGGCTATTCTGGCACTATTCTTCCCCCCCCCCCCCCCCCCCCCCCCCGTCTCTACTTTATCACTCTGTGTTCATTTAGTAGCGAAAAGTATCCTCCTCAGCTGAGGGAGGATGTTTCCGAGGAAGGTGCTGCTTATCTAATAATAAAAAGGATGCTTGACTCTTCCTACCGTGCCGTCCTTCAACATCACTGCATATTTTGAGATGAGAGTGATCTATTACACATGGAAACTCTTCACTATTACTTTACAAACTTTTAAAAAATAGATGTTTCAAATCAAGAAAGAAATGTGTGGTAGACTAGTAATTTCATCAGAGCATAGAAGAAAAAAAAAAACTCTACTCGCTTATAACAATGTTTAAATTGTATAGAGAAATAGCTTTGTCCTTTGTTTGAAGAGAACAATGGCACAAGCCTCTGAGGGAGGATGATTTGTCTCTCGCTAAACCGCCCTAACTGTTTATGACAGCAAAAGGACAGGTATCATTAACCTTAGGTGTTGACAATTGAGAATTCATGGGAATGAGTTAGAAAAACGGTGGACGGGTCCCACCCCTGAGTTTGTGGAGAGCAGATGGATTCTGTGAGCCATTGTCACCGACTCCTATGTTACCAGAAAAGAGTCCCCTCAAATTTTCACAGAGGGGGGTTGGTTTCTTGTCCCTTCCTTCTGAAGTTGAAGTGAAAATTCTTTTCAGGAAAAATGGATCTATATTCCAATCAAAGTATTTCCCCAGGTCCTACAACCAAGTTTATTTGTAAATCCATAATTTACTGAACTGTTTTGCCTTCCTTTGTAAGCGATTCTTGTATCAATTAGTGATGGATTCCTGATTCATTTATTTCGGCTGCTGTTCTTGGATTTTAAAAGCTTGCATTCCTCAAGATCACTCTCTTCACAAATACCGTCAATAAATTTCAGCCCAGGACGACAGCTCCAGCTCTCTTCTCCTTTACGGGGTGCTGCTGTCGGCATTCGGAAGCAAATAAGAATTCGGTGACCCCAAGAAAGTATTGGATCAAAACCTACCAATAAAAAATGAAGCTTTCCCAGAGAAACCACTCTGCAGCTATCCTTCACTTCAGAGGCACATGGCAACAACAGGAATTTGGGCTAAGATCTGGTCTCAGGGTGGCACACATTCATTCACGTTTCAAAATCTTTTACATATGCTTATCTTCTTATGCGCATATGGCTGGACTACATTAGATCTACTTAAAATCTATTGAGAGTATTGATTTCTCTTCTTCAGAAAAACCAACACAGTGAAATAGTCTCCCTCCTCTTATAAAGCCCATTAGAGAAAACCAGAATTGTGTTGACATCAAGAAGAACGCTTCCTAATGTACGTGACAGATCGCTGTGGTTCAGGAGACCCGACTCTCTTTCAAATCTAATTAACTGACGTTGTCACACTTGTGAGCTAGTTCCGGCCCCCGTTTGCACAGCAATCACACCTCTATCAACATCAACTCCCTATTTCGTAACCAGAGGTGGCTGAGAACAGGACTAATTAACATATAACTCTCTTAATGATATTTTACCAAAGTAGCACTATTACATCCAATAATTACACGAAGTGTTTGATTTTCATTTGGGCAGTTTTGTAAAAGATAATCTTCAATAACTATGAGACTGGAGTTTAAGAGTGTACGATTTAGCTGAAGTGTTTTAGTAAAACTCGGTATATGAGTCAGAGACCCTGAACTCCCTTAATAGCTGTTATGATTTTGACGTCTTCTTATCTTGAAGAAATTGCCGAAAAGTTGAACAAAACTAATGTGGACGGCTATAATTGAACTGGACAATATCTATATGGGGAAGAGGTGAAGTCACTATATTTAGAAACGAACGCTTGCATCCCGTCCCAACTGCATATTCAGGTTAAATGTGTGCACATCCTGGGAGCCGGAACATCTGTTTCTAGCTTGTTGTTCCTCTTGGCTGCTTTTCAATTGGATTTCCTCGAGCAGGTCCCAGGCTTGTCACCGCAGCCAGGGTCTGTTAACCATCACCACCGGTCCTACATTAAGTAGGAGGTTCAGGGCTGAGCTAATAACTTGCCTGCCTTTCTGACTGATCGCAGTGATGCTCTCCGGGGCCGCTTATCATCAGCCTCCTCGGGGAGGGTGCTCTTCTTTGTCTGTACCTCTGGGGAGAATTGGTTTTGTTTCTCCTTGTTCCTGGAGTTATACGTGAAAAGACAGAGCTCTCGCTGTTGCTTCTATGAAGCGGCCGGGCGAGGCTGTGCCTGTGTGCCCTTTCTGCAGGGACTCTAAGTATTTTGTGTGCGTGATGGTTCTCTTTTCCTTCTTCTACTCTGCAAAATAGAAAAGGAACTATCATTGAATAGGGTTTAAGGAAGCCAGGCAACTTTCAGAAAGAAATAGAGTACTTGAGTGTTCGGAATCGTGGTTATGATTGGGCACCAGATCCCAAGTGGAACATGTTTAATGTTTATAGGGTGGCAAGTGTGTCGTCCACATCCCAGGGGGTGAGCTGGGGGTGGGCTTGGAAGGACATTGGCAATTGTCAAGATGCCTATAAAGGTCTTTATACAATTCAGTGGCTTCCACCTCACAAGTGGTGCAGGCTGACCCTATCAAACGGGATGTCCAGATGCAAGGGTAGATGAAAAGCACGTAGAAAGTTTGTGAACTGGCAAAAGGGGGACACCTTGGATTTGCTTCCCCTTTCTACCTTCTAGGTGGCTTCTGAGACAGCAAAGAAACTTGGGTTCAATCCCCGCCTTGTATCCTGGGATTGACACCATCCTGTTGCGACTGCCACAGCTAAGCTTTGATTGCCAGGGGCTCTCTGACAAACCTTGCACTGACTGCAAACATCACAAGTATTCCTTCCCTCGGGCAGGCCTTTCATTAGGAATTGTCTCTTTTGCCACACTTTGCCCTGGTCCCTCCTGTGATCTGTTGCAAGCTGAAAACAGATATTAGACGAGTAACCTGAAAGTAACACCCCAAGGGACCAGGCCCAGTTACAGAAGCACAGGAAATCAGATCAGCACGCAGTACTATTCTGATGCATGTGGTGTTCCTCTTTTGGGGGAAATCGAGGAGGCAGGTGGACATTTTCCACATTTGTAACCACCAAAGTCATGAGTAAACCCAGCGCTGGGCCTTACTAAATATGATGATAAAAGCTCTTTTGTTCTGATTTTATCTATCTCCTTTGCTTACCCATTTTATAAGCACTTCTGGAAAAGGAGCCAATCTTTAGGAATTGTAGTCATTAAAATCTGCTCGTTAGCCTGCTTTCTAAGTCACAGAATTCCATTGTTAATGCAGTTTGAGCTTGAAAGAGAAAATAAATCGATGACATAAAGAATAATCAGAAAATTCTAGCATTTTGGGGTAAGCCTCTGATTTCCCTTTTGACCTTGCAGAAAATGCTGGCGAATCCTGGGCATTTCCTAGATGGCCAGCCTTGCACAGAGCGCTTCACTGCATTGTTTCCCTGAATTCTTACCAGAAGCCCACGAGGTCTCTGCTGCCTTTATATTTACTGATCCAAAACTGCAATTGTTCCAAAAGTTCATCAGCACAGCAAGCGTCGACTCCTCCTGTTTAAGAAAAATCTGAGAAATGCCTCTATCCTTCCCTCCCTTCAGCCCCACCCCATCCACCCCTTATAAGCTGAGGGGAACTTGTATCGTATGTAAGTATGGGATGAACCTGAGAAAAACCCTGAAGAAAGGTGACGTAAGTTGAAAATCTCCTGAAACTACAGCTTCAGTCTTGAGCTTTTGCACAGAAACAAAAACATCTGGAGGGAGGAAAAGGCAGCAGAGAGTGGCTAGGAAAAGGAAGACCCTCATGGGCAGTAAAGGTGGTCTCGAAACTGTTAATTTCAACACCACTAAGACTATCATTATTGTGATGCCCTTATCCTTATATCTAACTAATCTACCACTCCATATTAGAGGGACTTTCCTACTTTCCTTCTGGCACAGATGCAATTATTTAAAACCATAATGAAAGAGTTCCCTTAAGAACAGTAACATGTAAATACCTTGACCAAATCCAAACTATTTCCAAATTCTGTGTGTGTTTATGGGGAGGGGGGGCGGTGGGGGTAGGAGAGATGCACATTAGAAACTAGCAGCATTAATTCAAACTCCTTATTTCATTCAAAAAATCTGCTTTAAATGATTTCATTTACTACATCTATTATTTCATTGACAATAAATAACAATGTGCTCATACTTCCTGTTTTTATTGCCGTTTTCTTCTTGTTTTAGGACTTTGTTTTACTTTGACATAGTTCCGCTCAGGCACCAGATTCAATTTTGCGTCCTACTTTCTCCCCCTCAGCATTATATCTCAAGCACAGCATTTACTATGGTCTTAAATAAGATGCAAAGACAAGATTTTTAATGGCTATATAATATTTCATCTAGTAGGTGGTCCAGAGTTACCCCGATAGCTCATGTTTTGAGGTTGTTTCCAATGTTTTACTGGCAAATATGTTAGTGTGTGCAAACATTTTAATAACTAGGATTTTCTCTATGTTATAGTCCCAGAATTAAATAGGGTGCATAGTTGGAGGGATCTGAGGTTCTTTAACTTTTCAGTAATAGAAAGAAAGCTCTCTTTCAAGGTTTTCTTTTAGCAGAGGAGCTAAAACTGCGACTCTAGTGAACTCGTGTATCTGACCCACATCTTACTACTAGACGGAGTGGTTCCTGGCTTATTCAGAAACACTAAGGTAATAATCATAAAGAAAATTTAAAGTGAAAGAAGCACATTTCATATCTTGCGTTCAATACAAGCAAGTTTTCCAGAGGTAGAAAAGTTCTGATTTATCTCCATAGGTGTATAAATTTGGCTTGTGAATACATCTTAGGGAAGGTAGATGGAAATAGGAGGATGCAAAAACAGAGAGGGTGTATGAACACGTCTGTAATGATATAAAATTTATTCTGGGGGCGAGGTAAAACTTAATGGTTCGTAAATAGCAAATTCATTATATTTTTAATACTCGCATTATATTAACACCATATAACATCTTTATGGTACCGTCAGTAGCATTTAAATCCTTGACTCGACTTGAAAAACAAACATTTCCAAATCTTGACCATGAAATGATTAGCCAAATAAAATGTTTTAATAAATATTATTGGATTAGAACATGGTTGGTTGGCTCATAAACTGTCTTATAAATGTTTTATGTCATCTGTTACACTGCATTTTTAAATGTTAACAAATTAATTTATTTTAAAGGCCACATCAAGGTGAAAACACCTTGTTTTCACTGGCACATCAGGCAGCAGGACGATAGATCATGGAGCCATTTCTAATTCAGCACATCAGTGGCAGAAGAGATGTTAAGACATAAAATGTGGTATGGTTTGTTAAATATTCATTTATAATTTGCATTCATTATTAAATTATGTGTTGGGCTAATCTTTAATCTTAAAAATACATAGAGTGTCATAAAGCTCTCAGAAGACATAATAAATATTTTATTATTTAGTGTTACTTTGAGTGTTGACTAGAATGCACACAAATGTTTGTCTGTAATGATACTTAATTATTCCAAGGAGATGTGACGTGCGCTGGTATGAAGTTCAATAATTCACTCAAGCCTTCAGGTCACTAAGAGAAATATCAGTTTGGGGACACCATCTCTTCACAATTAACAATGATTCAACTGCTTGCTCCTCATGGTTCCACTGTCATTTCATTGCCTAAAACCGTTTCAACACAGGGTGGTGACTTTGAGGGGCTTATTTTTTTGGGGTCTCAACAACCATCACGATAAACTTCACTTTTAGTATAGAAGCTTGAGAGTTGACATTCTCAGAGATTCAGTCCTTTGAATAGACTATCCCAGAATATGGTATATTCCAGGCTAAGAATTCCCATGCTTGAATAGTCAACTATTTGATTAAGCTCCATAGCCGTGATATTCAATTTGCATTTACTAAACTGAAAAAGTACAGCCATGATGAGAAAGCTGGATGTGACGGAGTGGTGATTTGTATTATAGTCGCCTGGTAGCTGCCCAATGAACCATGTAAAAACAGTTCATTAAAATGTTTATGTGCTTGGCTGGTTAATGCAAAGAAAGCTTTATTGCAGGCTTATAAAACCTTGGTAACTTCAGGATGGAGCCAGATCAATGCATTGTAATAATGTAGGCATATGCTTCATCTCTCCAGGAGTGGAAAGAAGAATCCAGAAACTTCCTTTTCTTCCTCATTTCTATGACCACATATTTTCAGGTTTTTAAAGCTAATCTAGACCTAATTCCTTTTAGCTTTTTTTAAACTAGATAAAATTTTCCAAGTTCACTTGTAGACAATTTGTAATAATTTTTTTTTGCATTAAACCATGGAGTATTGTTTGTAGTAAAATCTAATCAACGAATATGTGATGACTGCAGTTTGTTTGGAAGTTAAACTTTTATGGAATCTCAACTATATTGAATATCCAAAAATAATCAGTATCAATTGGAAAACAGATATGTTAATTTATTTGTCTGCTTGTTTCTCCCATTTCCCTCAACACTTTTGGGGATCACAGACACATTTTAAGCCCATGAGGATATGACCGCGAGACTATAACTATGTGATCTTTAGAAAAATACTTAGGGGCTGGCCCGGTGGCTGAGTGGTTAAGTTTGTGCGCTCTGCTTCAGGGGCCCAGGGTTTCGCCAGTTCAGATCCTGGGCGCGGACACGGCACCACTCATCAAGCCATGCTGAGGCAGCGTCCCACCTGCCACAACTAGAAGGACCCACAACTAAAAATACACAACTATGTACCGGGCCGCTTTGGGAGAAAAAGGAAAAATAAAATCTTAAAAAAAAAATACTTCTGAACAATTGGGTCTATAACAAGAAATGATAAAAAAAAAAAAAACTTCCTTAAAACAAACAAAACACTCATTTTTAATAGAAAGTTGATCCATGTGGGCATTTACCTTCACAGGGTGGGCCAATCAGACTTATAGACGGAAAGGCATGTTTCCAACTCACCTACACAAAGTCTTCCAATAAAAATGGGTTATTCATTCGATTAGTATGTTGAAAAGTGCCTCAAAAACCAGCATGAGAAGAAAATATGCTTTCAGGAGCCAAGCCAAAGGTGTTAAAAATCATAAAATAGTATAATAGTAAGAAAGATATCTTTATATGTTTCCTCTCCTTCTCTCGCGGTGCACACCACTATTTATTATAACAGAGAAAGACACCATACAGTACATTGTCACAGTCAAAACCTATCTATTAAAATAGATACTTCTTGCACACAGCAGACGGTCTCAAAATATTCTTAATGTCCTGTGCATCAGCCAAACTATGGAATTTGAGAACCGCACCTTCATGTGCTTGTGAACATCAAAATCTACTCCCCCCCCACCTCCTGTGAATTGGAGGTTGCGTGGCTGCCTCTAATTGGCATTTGGAGCTATTTTTTCCTAATTCCTAGGTCTACTCCATGTAAGAGAGCGTTCTTTTGGGATCAGGTATTATATTATACAAAGATGAATTTGACTCCAACACATTATATCTATTCAGAAAGTATTAGTAATAAATCAAAGCCAGCACCTAGCATAATGCTTTACACATGGTAGACACTCAATATACACTTGTTGAATGAATGAATGTTGAAGGAGTGGACTTCTAAAATCTGCTTTGAAATGCAGTGGCTGGGTCCTCTTACCTGAGGATATGAGGCCAGGTAGAAGGAAGGGAAGGGAAGAATCCATGAAGTTAAATACATGAAGCCAAATATTGACCTGCTCTGGAGGTCTAGCCTAGTGTTCAGACGGACACAGAGCACCATTTAAAATATCCCTTAGCACACTGCTGGATGGACATCAGATAGTTTTCCTTCTCTATGCAGGTTTTTAAAGCAGACTTGGGTTGAGTTGGGTCTGAAGCCACACCAGTTCAAGACCATTTAATTGAGAATCTCTTCTTATCCTTTGAGATTGCACATCCCATCCACTTTCATATAAGATTAAGAGGCTGTAAGCAGTGATGTGGCCTCTGGTTGGTGATGACAGATGAGACACTTATGTGCACTGACCCACATCTTACACCAGCGCTACAGACGTCAGTGGCCACACCTGATTCGATGACTGTTGTGGCTTCAGATGAGACTCAAAGCAAGTCAAGAATCCATTGTTACCAGAATTGTTTGACTAACATCTGTGCGCGCGCGCGTGTGCAACTACGGCAATGTGAGTATAGTGAGAGAGGTGACAGCATAAGAGGGGAAAGAAGGTCCTAGATTTGAAACCCACCATACCCATGATTATGGCTTTCCAATTCCTAGGATGAAAAAAAGAACTTGGTTAAGTATAATTAAGCTTCTTCATCTTTTGCATCTTTCAAAAAAGCTGGGTAGGGTGCAGAGGGGAGGGTTTGCTCACCATGTGGGTCTCCTCAAGCCCTCTCAGATTTAATTGCAGGCGTAAATGACCCCCAGTCCTGCAGCATATCAACTTGATGTGTATAATTGATAGCCAAACATTTTTTACAGGCTGTTAAATGGTGAGGCCACAATGAAATGTATATAATGTTGATTAAAGTGATTTTTTTGTACAAAAGGGTCAGAGACATTAACAAGTTAAAAGAAAGTGTGAGCTCTGTTCTTATTCCTCTAACCCCGGTTGAGTTTTTTCCCATAATTGACACCACATGTTTACGATGCCTATTTTTGTCAAATTTAAGGCTGTGAGTCTTGAGTGTATTTCGAAGTGCTCTTGAGATTAAGGCGCTCACAGAGTGCTCAGAAAGGTGGATTTCAAACATTATTGCAGCACATGGTAACGGAGAAAGATTTAAATAAACCCCCCTAGCGTGCCTTGTATTAAATTGTCTGGCTCATAATGGCAGACTAAAGTAAGAATAACTCTGAAAAGGATTCAAATGGACACCTAAATGATAATTACCGGGTAATTTTGTTTTGGTTATAATTTGCAGTGTTATTTTTATAACTGACATGAGACATAATATATTTTTCAGGGTTCTGCAATAGCTGAGCAACAAATGGAAGCTGTCAGAAAGCATTTGTAGGAACAGTTATTGCAGAAAGCTGTGAGATTGTTGAAATGCTGCACGGACTACATTTTTTTAAGCCCATCCATCGAACACTTTCCTAAAAATGTAATGGCTGCAGACGTGTCATGCAGCGAGCCCTCTGCCTAAGCTGTTAAAATCCTCTTATTCTCATTAATGTGAAACCCGCACGGTATCTCTCAAGGATCTTTTCAACACGTCCTGTGTCATTATGTAAACATCCCTGAGCATCTGATGCTGTGGGGGCTGTGGTCTTGTCTCTCCTCCTGTCCTCGGACCCGCTGACCGTCTCCCTCATCCTCACTCTCCTCTCTTCTGTCTGTGCTCGGGATCTCTCTGCGGCACCAAGGACACTGTAGGGTCTTTAGCTCTTGGTCCTTAACTGGCAGCCCTCAAATCTACTGAATTTACTGACCTCTGCCCGAGCCATGAACTGAGACCGACGAACAGACCACCCAAACTCACGGCAACTACCAGATGGCAGTTACACTTGGCCCTTCCCATGCGACATAATTTCATGGAATTCACCTCTCTCCTCATATGGCTCTGATTATTTGCTGACTTGTAATTTCAGTTGCTTTCGTGCAATTCTTATCTTCCTTGCCAGACTGTAAGCTCCTGGACGACATGGGCGAGGCTGGATGCTTTTTGCATGTCGTCCCTCCTTCCCCGGGCTTCGCATGGTGCTCTGCCCAGTGTGGGAGCCCAGGAGATGTGCGCTGAGTGAATTAGTGACATTTAAGCTAGAGACATGGAATATCCTAAAGATAATCCAGGTCTGGATGCCCAGAGATTGGCCACATCCCTGGCTAAATGGATAGCTACTCAAAGTAAGTTCACAGTTTCTTATTTCCATAGATATGAAATCAAGAGGACGTATATTTTGAAATTTCCGCAATATCTTATTTCCAGAGATTTGAAATCAAGACGTTATATCTTCCTTCATCAAGGAGGAAATAGCTCTCGGGCCCGGCTGTGGCAGTACAAGGCTGAAGGAGTTATAATGATCCTTGAACTCAAATCTACTGATAACACATTTTATTAACTGGTTGGAGACCAGAATAAGACTTGTGGGGGAACCCAGCGTGTCACAAGCAATTCTAATTTCCAGGCACAGAAACTGTACATTTTAGCAGTAGAATTTTATTTGACTTTACTAGGGGCTTCTACCAAGCATTTAATTTCTTTTTTCCCTTAAGTTATAGGAAAATAGTACCTCCCAGCCTCAAGAACTCAAATCCATTGAACATTATAATACACACACTGGCATTGTATTTTGTTTGCTTGATAGTAATTTTGGGGAAAAACACAAGAAGCTAACTGACTGTGTTTCCTTATGAATGTTTCTAACTTGTCCAATTTTTCTTGACTATCTCTTTTTACACCACATAGAGATTAAAAATAACAAAACCAGTTACTGAAATATTTCAAACAGGAAAAGTCAGTACTTTTTCACTCACACTGTTTTCCACAAAGAAGAATTCTTTCATTCCAAATTATATTTTCCTCAATCTCTGTCCAGTCTTTCATATTAAATTTTCATTGAGATGAAATATTTTTCTCATCATAAGCTCGTCAACGCAGGTATTTCTAATATGTTATAAAAGTGAAAATTCAAGAGTCCTGAAGTTAGAAACATGTTTGTGTCTTTTTTCCATGACTAACCCATGTCTATTCTCTATGAAATTGATGTCAAAAAAGTATTATATATTTTCAGTAGGAAATGGAAGGCTGCCCCCTACTATCCTTGTCAGACCGTTGTATCCCTTTAATCATACTTTTCATTTCAGTACATTGAAATTTCCGTTACCAAGGACAACATCATAAATAAAAGTGTTTGTGAAATTTTACCTGCAGCTTCCTAACTTTGTGCATTAAGCATGAGACCAGCAGAGAGGTGGTCAAATGTGAAAATTTATAATCATTTATTACGTACGGCTGAAGCAAGAGGGGAGTAAAAGCGTGAAGGCATACATCTATAAACGGAAGCCGAAAAGCTTAAATGAAAAGTAAAGTGAAGTTCTGCGTCTTGTCATAAAGTAATGAGAAGCTAGAGCCTTTATTCATAGCAACCCCAGATGCATTTACTCTCAATCTAGCTTCAGCAGTAAACGCTTCCCTGATGGATTGCTCTGGACTTACAAAGAAATATTTGTGCTCTACATAATAGTATACTTAGGAGAATGACTGCATGGTTGAGAAGATTCCATAAGGCTTTATAGCTGGTGGTGTTACTGTAATTTAATCACAATGTAGCTAATGTAGTACTTTCATATCATAGGTTACTTTTTTATTTACCATTTATTAGTAACTGACAGAGTCAATCATCTCTACATCATAAACAAATCATGGAAGGATTCCACAGGAACCCGAAAATCCCGGCAGAGATGGACGGGGCTTGTTTTCCGCTACCACCTGCCCTGTAATGAGCTGGCCATCAAATTATTATTTAGATCTGTGAAATGTAAGGCAGGCTCCTGGTCCGCAGTCCATTGGCCAAAGAAAACTTGGGAACATTTTATGTCGTGAATGCAATTAGCAGTGCACGTCGTGTATGCACAGAAATAACACACTGACCCGGTTTGAGCAACGCTTATAAGCCATTTCTGAAGAATCTTAAGGTAACCAGCCAGAGAAGTTTTCTAACTGTCCTGTAATATATTCATGGACGTTAACACAGTATTGAGCTCAAACCAATGCTTTCTCATTAGAATTTTCTATAAAAAGTTTTTGTTTTTACATTTGAAAACTAAATGCAACTGCTTTTATACTTGCTGTTTCTATATATTCCTCCTTTGATAAATAGGTAGATAGAAAGGCAGGTAGACAGAGACAGACAGGAATAATTAGTTGTTACATAAATCAAGCCACGTTAACCCGGTTGATCCAGAGAGTATTAATCGAGACAGGAAAAGAAGGGTAGTCACGTACCGAAGCTGCGTGACGTTGTGGAAAGTAGACTGAGGGCAAAGCCAAGTCTAAGCCAAGGTCTGGTTCTCCGACCCTGGACAAGTTTCCCGACCTTGGGGAATCTCAGTGGTTCCATCTGTAAAACAGGACTAATGGGATTTATCCTACTAATCCCTCTGGATTGTAAGCATCAAATAAGATATTGCATGAAAAAATTCTGCAGACTGAAGAGGTGTACACACTGTCGGGGCTTTGGACATAAAAGACATTAAATAAATGCAGCATTGAGTGTTCAGAGCAGGTATTTTTTAGATATTTGCACAGCTTTTATTACCAAGTGGGTGCAAAAGTCGTACAAAACAAAAGGTCTGTCATTCAGCTAATATGTATTGATGACCTACTATGCATCAGGCGTTGACAGAGCCCATCGCAGTAAGAAGAACTGACGCAAGTTTCTAAAGGGATGGTGTATTTGAACTAGGCCAGATGCTGGTCGACAGCCACACGTCCCAATCATCCTTCTAGCATCTTTGCTCCTGGGACTCTATGCCACTCGGCCTTCCAGCCTAATTGATCAGATTTTCCAAATTTTTAAATTTCTGGGCATTTACAGACTCTTAAGTTCTCCGTAGATCTTCAACTCTCCTAGGGCTGGTCCCATGTGAAGTTGTTAGGCTAGAATTCAGTGACAGTGACTGATCCCTAGTTTGGGAGGTGACACTTGTGGAAATAAAAATAGCCCTGCTCAAAAGCACAACCTTAGATTAACAACTCAAAGCAAGAGAAACAGTCTTCAGGTAACTGGAGTGACCATTCAGTTGAGAACAGAAATGTCAACACAGGCATGGCCTTTATTGATTTCTTCGTGGATGTTATTTAGTTCCTGGAATGTCCTCCCCTTTGGCTGTCAAAGTCGCACTGATTCTTCAAGGTCCAGTTGAAAGGTTACCTCTTCCATGAAGTCTTCCCGTCCACCCCTCGTATTCCATCACATGATTTCTTACTTATAATTCTAAAGTTCTCCTTATATTATAGTTAGCGCCATGTCATTATTTATTATACTTTAAGTTTTTAAAAGCAAGGGCAAGTTGTCTTCATCTTTGAGCTCCTTTTGGCTTCTGGTCTGGTCTCTTGCACAAGAAGTTAATCAAATGGTCATTGAATTTAATTACCACCCCTTTAAAAAAATTGTGATACAGGCATTTATATACCATTAGCATTTGTCAATTTTGATGACTTCAAAAACAAGAGTTAAAGCTCTTTTATGCACAATGAAACAGCTGTATATTGGTTTCATATTTCTTTTAAGAAATTATTATCTTTTTGGGGGTGAGGAAGATTGGCCCTGAGCCAACATCCATTGCCAATCCTCTTTTTTTTTTTTTGCTTGAGGAAGATTAGCCCTGACAACATCTGTGCCAGTCTTCTTCCACTTTGTATATGGGACACCTCCACAGCATGGCTGATGAGTGGAGTAGGTCCGTGCCCGGATTCAAACCTGTGAACCCAGGCCACCGAAGCAGAGCATGCAGAACTGTAACCACTTGGCCACGGGGCTGGCCCCTGAAATTAATTTTTAAATATCATCAATTTTGCATTTTAAATGCAGTTTAACTTTATTTTGTTTTTCTCCTCTATAGTACATTTTAATTCTTCATTCTGTACATCAGGCGACATAGAGTTCTGGCCAGAATGGTCCTCCGGTATCTTCCGCTCTGGGATGGGTACAAGAAGACTCCCGGGACGTGGAAGATGAGAGACCTCCCAGGGGTCTTAGCTGTCTCATAACTACAACAAATCTGGGGGGTCAGACCCCAGCAGAAGAAAACACTGTGAGGAGCCCTCTGGGCGTGGGTCCTACGTGACCTGATATTGATGGAATATCAAGAGGAGACTGAACATATTCCACTTTTCCAGCCTCCCTGTGGCTGAGGCACATTATCTCCATTCTAGAATATCGAACATTTTATCTCAGGACAAGAGTACAGAGCTACAGCAAAATAGGATTGATAAAATATGCCTCAAGCCCTCCTACTCGAGGTAATTTTTAACCATTTTCTAAATACATTTATCTTCCTACAGTATAAGATGTAGAAATAAACTTAAATATTTGTATTAGTGATAAGAGAGAATCATGATTTAGTGGAAAAAACCGTTTGGGAAGTTCTGTGTATTACATCAGCTCTAACACCACAGCAAACCCCTTTACCCATCTGAGTTTCTAGTTTCACATCTACTAAAAAAAATTAATTTTTCATAATGTTTTTCATGTGAAATGTCTAATTATACCTCTTAAAATTAGAGACTAGAATAAATTAGTTCAAGTTAAAATTTTTGAAAGTCTACTCTGTGCCAATTTCTTTGGTAGGTATGTGTGTGCATGCACGTGTGTATGTGTGTGCATGCACATATGTGAACCTATGTTTTGGAGGATGTTGTGAAGAGAAAGATACATAAGACCTGCGGTTGGCCCTGGTGGGGGATGCAGAGCACCCCAATGTCAAATGGCTCACCCCAGGGGATGACCTATGAGGGACTTCATTATTATAAGCGGGATCTCTTATAAAATATTGAAGACATATTTCCCAATTCCCTTTCATTTTAGTTGATTTAAATGTCTGTTTTCCTTGACTGGATTCTACCACATTTTGTGATTTTTTTTTTTTCCATTTTTTTTCCAAATCTTAGGAAACGATCATGCTTCCAAAGAAGCAGTAAATACATATGGGTTTTTCATGATTTGATTAGCATTTAACTCTTTAATTCAAGTGTTGTTAGAGACACCTTTAAACCTCATTTTTCTGGATACACACAAAATAGAGGAACTTGCAGGTTTAAAGAGCTGCTTGGAAATTTTAGGAAAGCAGTTTACGACATTACAGAAATCAAGCCAAAGAAAGACTAGCTGGGTTTAGACAGATAATCCTCACTCTGGAGAGGTGTAATATGGAGAAAACAAAATAGTAAGGGGAAAATATTTGACACAGTGCCGGGTGTGTAGAAAATACTCAAATCCTTGTTGCCTTTGAATCTCAGGGCAGATGCTCACAATTACTCCTGAAACCACTTGAGGTTCCAGACATACATCCTAAGTATGATGCTTTCTACTCGAGGGAAAAAGTGGGAAAGGTAAGTAGCCATCAAAATCAGTAAGGATGCAAGCAGAAAGAAATTGTACCCACATTTTTGCATTTCTCTAAATGTGGCTGTAAATTATATAGTTCCTATTGAAGTGTAATTACTTAACATAATTACTTAAATACAGTGTTAGTATTCCCGATGTCTAATGACAGTATTTAATGTATAGCAATGACAGCATTTAAGGAGATTATTTAGCTGCCTGGAGAAACGCAGAGCCGAGTGGGAAAGTCTGCCAAATCTTCACCTCAATTAATTATATTCGTTCTTTCAATATGATTTATTGAGCTTCTACTCTGCGCCAGGCACTGCGGATGCAGCCGACAACCAGCTGTGGGGCTCAGTTCTGCGAGAGACAGAGATTAAACAACGAATTATGAGGTAAGTATTTAAATACAACTGTGGGGAGTGCTTTGAAGGAGTAGAGGAGTGTGGGAGGGGGTGCGTCAGGTGTCCCGGATGGAAAGCCGGTTGATGGGGTATTCTGCAGGTGAGTTCATGACTCAGACACCATCCGCTCGCATCTACCAGATCCAGCTTCTCCTACAGGTGCAGAACACCTTCTTCCTGAAGAAGCAGAAGGACACAGTGTGCGGCGAAGATGGCCCTATGGACTCGAGGTCAGCCCTGGTTGATGGGTGTTCTAATCGCCAGCGTGTCCTGGGGAGGGGGGAGGGGACAAGAGGAAAATTCTCTCCGTATGAAAAACACAAGGGAGAAGCTCACAACCTGGATTTTTCCATCGACTCAGGGATACTCGGGGATAGTTTAAAGGTCATATTGGGCTTATTTCAAACGTTATCAAATAAAGTCTCCGATAACAGAGGACAGGAGGCAAAGGTGGGAAGATTTAAAGGGGTTAACGGAGGGAGAAAATGTGAGAGGGATTAAGAAAGATTCGGAAAAGAACTGAAAGGAGAAAAGGGGAGCATGTTATAGCACTTCAAGTTATGAGGGGACAATTTACGGTCACTCAAATTAATGCACTAAGTCCTTTTGTGGCGAATATTCAAAGGAGCGCTTAAATGTGTTAGGTGATGTGCTAAGAACGCAAGGGTGAACAAAACCAGACCTTATTCCTGTTTTCATGGAGTTTGCAGTCTACTAAATCACAAAATAAAATAAAACATAGGAAGAAATGTGTAATTAAAGTTGGATTCAACTGGATTGCATTAGATAGGTGCTATGCAGCACAGTGCAACAGGGGAGCCCCGCCTTGTCCAGGCCCTGGGGCTTTAGGGAAGGGCTATCCGGGTGGAAAGGCGAAGAAAAAGTATAAGGTTCACCGGCGGGGGGGGGGGGGGGGGGCGGATGGAGTGCTCCAGGGAGAGGGGCTACGATGCGCAGAGGCCCTGTGGCTGAAAAGAGCGTGAAGCTTTGGAGAAGCTGAAAGACATCCAGTAGGGCTACAGCTGAAAGCAAGAAGGAGTGTAGTCAATGAGACTTGGGGGCCCAGAGGGGTCAGGCTGGACAGGGCTGAGCAGACTATGTTTAGGATTTGAATATTTGCCCCAAGAGCAATGGGGATCTGTTAGAGAGCTTTAAATAATGAGTGCTATAGAGTTTTGTAAAGATCGTTACTGTTGCTTGAGAAGAACACATTGGAGACGCAGCTGAATGGATGCAGGAAGACCATTTGGGAGGCTATTGCTGCAGCCTGGTCAAGCGATCATGGAAGTGTGAGCTGGGGTGATGGTGTTGGTGGTGGCCATGGTGACGGTGAAGAAGATGAAGAGAAGCAGACGGACGAGGCATAGATTTAGCAGGTGAAGTTGTCAGGACTGGGAGAAAGTTTCCGGCTCACGGAACCGGGTGGATGGTGGTGTCATTTCCTGATGCAAGGAAACCTGAAAGAGGACCAGATGAGCCGTTGAGACAAGCAAGTGGAGATGTTGCCCAGGCAGCTGGATATTTGTGTCTGGAGCTCAAGTAAGTGATTAGGACTACGATGAAAATGTGAGTGTCACTGACTGCGGTCACAATTAAGACAGCCAAAAGACCGGTTTAGTGTGAGAGGACTACAGTGTTTGGGACTAGTCTTGAGAAATTCTAGCTTTTAGAGCTTAGGGAAGGGAGAATGAGGCTGAGGAGGAGATAGGAGGGTAGAATCCTGATTGTAACTCCAACTTTCTGAATTCTGGCATTCCGGTATATTGTACTATTTCTTTTTATGGAAAAAAAATACCATTATACCATATTCTACAAACTCTGCCCTGAGTCATTCGTGTCTTGAAACAAATCTAGACGGTTACACACTGTTCTAAAGTCTTTAATTGAACAAAGATGTCTTTGATTTACAAAGCACTTCGACCACATCCCTCTCCTGTTCAAAACCCTTTCAACGGTTAAAATGTTGCCATTTTAATTCCCATTTCCTGAGCTAGTGAGGCGATTATTTTTTCCTTTTCTCATATAAATAGGTAGATGGGAGCGCCCTTAAAATTTAGGAGGGAGAGAAGAAAAGACGGAGGGAAGTTTCCAGGCCCGATTCCCAGCCTCAAAGTCTTGCTTCTCTCTGCTCCCATCCTCTGAGGCCTGACCATGGTTTGCCTAGAATAATTCTCAAAATAGAAACAACCATCTCCTCTGCAGAGAGGGTCAAGCTACAAGGGCAGCCTGGACTCTGGGCTTTGGGGATGGCAGAGCATCTGAGGATGACAAGTGCAAGGGATGGTGACCACCTCTCGCCTCTTCTGAGCATGTGCAGTGGACCCTCCTGGACCACTCCTGTCGGTTTGCTCTCCTATTGCGATCGCCAGATGGGAAGACAGCGAGGGGACCTCAGTATCACCAAAGCCAAGGAAGGTGTTTCAAGGAGAAGGTCAAGAAAGACACGGCCTCAAATACGTCCATGAAGCGGAAGAGATTACTTTTAGTGGGAGCCGTTTGGGGTGAAGGGGTGGAAGCTGTTTTCAAGTAGGTTGAGGGGTACGTGGGGAGTGAAGAAATATATAGGAAGCACAGACGACTCTTTAGGAATTTGATTGTGAAGAGAAAGAGAAAGAGAAGACTGGAGAGGATATAGGGGCTAAGGAAGGGGTTTGCTGTTGTGTTGTTCATTGAGAGGGGAGAATCTTGAGTATGTTTAAATCTCTTTGGCTGGAACTCAGTTGAGAGAGTGAGGTGAATATTCCTGGAGAGAAAAGAGACAACTAGGAGTACTGGAAAGTGGCATTCCTGAGAAGGAAGGAGCGAGTGGATTGAAGGCCTCTAGGGCACGGGGCCTGAAGCAGCAGGGGGGGAGGAAGGGGCAAAGGAGGTTGGGAAATGGGTGGAGATGCTCTTGAAGTAAGGGCTGAGTCTGTGATCACGAAAAGGAGGGAATCGAAGTAATTTAAAAACTGGGTAAAAACCTCTCTCATTGGATTGCGAGCTCCTGGAGGTCAAAGGCCTTGTCCTAATTATCTTTGCCCCAAAACAAGCACTCAATAAGTGTGTGTTGAACCAAATTGATAAGAGCCCTCCTATTTCTCAGATCTCTAGTAAATGAGTGTCAAAATGCAAATCCAAACCCTACGGGCTGTCGATTATGATCTAACATAGAAAACATACGGAACTTTCTTAGCCTGCTGGCAGAGTATATTTTAAATGATGGGTGTTGATGTAATGAAGGCTCGCCATTTTTATAAACAGCGTTGTCACTGATACATTTTTATTTTAATCTAGTGGAACTGAAGAGCGTAGCTTGCCTGAATGTGAAATTTAACTTTAGCTGTTCGTTTGCCTGATTTAAGGCTCAAGCTAGTGCTCCAGAGTGGTCTGTTTGCATTTTATAGACCTGTAAACTAAATCTGCCTTATTTCACGGTATTCATGCTAGATCCATAAGTTAGGAAGAATTACACATCAGAATACTTGTAATACAGAACAAATAAAAATCTAGCCTGTTGGTGATGACCAAGACAGCCAGCAAGAGGATTACATTAGGAGAGAGCACTGAACTGTGACTTCTCGTTTCAAAATAAATGATCCCCATAAACAATTGAAGCAGCATTAAAAATTTAAGGATCGGTTTGGAAAATTTCCAATTTCTTTATTAAACCAGATTTCTGGAGATAGAGAATACGTTTCCCTTCCTGTTTTTAAATAAAGTTCATTTGTGCCTGGCTTAAAGTAACCCGACACCTGTTAAGTATCTGAAAGAAGTAAGGCCTTTGCTTTAGAGGAATCGCTTGAGTCACCATTGAACGACATCGTTAGAATATTCATTCATATCCATTTATATTGATATTAATTGGTTATCCAATATCTAATCCCGTAAGTGAACTCACATAATTTTTGTATTCTCAGGCTTTTAGGCATACATATCAACGCTTAGCATGGAGCCTGGCTTATCACAGGTGCTTGGTGAGTGTTGGCGGGACAAATTAATGCCACGCAATAACACATCTAGGTGTCAGGTCCTCATCTCCCCCATTCAACAATAAATGTAGGACAGGGGCTGTCTACACCTCACCCTCCCATCTCTTACATGGCCAGGCATGCAGTAGACACTTCAGAGATGCTTGTTGAATGAATTCATAATATTATAGTTGTAATTATTACTGAGTTTCTATTTAATTAGTAGTATCTCCTTTCATTCATTTTCTCTCTTTAATTTTGGTTCTTTCTTTCATCAGCTTTTTTCCTCCCCTTCTATTGGTCAATGTCTCCTCTTTTGCCTTTTCATGTGTATTTTTGGTATTAGTCCTTTCGCATTTGCCTTTTCAAGTATATTTTGGTATTAGTCCCTTCGTAGTTTGCTATCTGACTGCGTTGGACAGATCAGGTAAGGCAGCCTTTTCTGTTGTAAAGACCCACAGAATCAACCATATGATTAATCAAGTACAGTCAGCACAATGATGACCCAACGTGACACTGAAACACTTGGATGTCCTTCAGAATTCGTCAGCTCAGTTAACTTCAGTGTGTGTGTGACTGTGTGTGAACGTGTGTGCGTGTGTCCCATTCACAACCCCATTCCTCCTGTAATAGAGATAAAAATGTTCTCTTCCCCTTCTCCTTTTGTGGTTTGCTGACTTTTCCTTGTCCTGTATTAATAATAACGCTTCTGGCATTGGCGGGTCCTCACGACCATCAGATTTGTGGTTATCCCACGTCTCGGCTTCCTGTGGATGTTTAATTACCCACAAAAGCAGCTCGTTATGTTTTATACTCCACTGCCATGAACATTATTTCTTAAATATATTTTGATTTAGCTCAACGGGATTCATTTATTTTTGAAAAATAAAGTGGCAATTATGATAAGTTTTTTCATATGAGGAGTCCAACACTCAGCCATTCTTGCTTCCACATTCAGACGTTGTATTTTTTTAGGTGGGTTCAAGAAAGCAACATTAAGCTATAACTGGAGTTTATTTGGTTGACATCTCAACAAACTGTATCTCCGTCAATAATAATAATAATTACTGTTTTCGGTTGAGGGCTCGCTCCGCGATAGTATTTTAATTATATTATTCCTAATCCTTCCAAGATTCATACAAAATGATATTATTCTCCCTCTTCAGGTGAGGAGAGCGAGGTTTACGGAGATTAGATTACTTGCTTACAGCCATTTGACTAGTGGCTCCATTTGAAAAAGAAGCCTGAGACACAGTTTCCAGGGAGGAGCCTAACTCAGAAACGGGGTAAAGAGGGGCAGGACTGGGTAGAGATGGCGGGACAAAGAGGCCAGACATGGAAAGGGATTCCCCGACACACGACCTCCTCCCGTGGCTCCTGGTGCCCAGGTTCCCATCAGGAATTCCAACACCACTGCTAAATGGAGCTAAGAAGCTGGTACCCCACTCCAGGACAAATGTCTGATTGGCACAATAAGCAGAGAAAAAACAGAGATGCGAGGATGCGAGTTGGACATTCTAGGTTGGTGTGTGTCAAGGCCGCTCCCCACCTGCATCGCATCAACCGGGCATGTCTGTTAAAGATGCAGGTTCCTGGACCTGCGGCAGACCGACTTCAGTGACTCCTGGGCGGGGGGTGGGGTGGGGCACGCCAGGTGACGCATGTGCACACTCAGATGGGGAAATTCCTAATTTAGGCTAAGAGCCAAGAGATTGGGGGGGGATAGGTGCTGTGAGAGGAAAGATGGTCTAATTTAATCTTTTCACCTTGGTCTTCAAAATCCACTTACTATGCCTGCTTTGCTAGCACATATACTAAAAATAATTAAACAAAAAGGACATAAATTACTTATAGTTTAGTGGGATGATTTTTGTAAAAAAAATAGGAAATTTATGAAAATATAAAGAGGATGACGAAAATAACAGAAAATTCTACAACTGGAGAAAAGCCCCATTACTATTTTGGCTATTTCCTTTCAGTCTTCTTCGAAATTCAAATCTCGATATATTTATATAATTGAGGTCACACTGTCTACATTCTTACCTCCTAACATTGTATCCATCATAAGCAAATTTCCAAGTCACTAAAAATTCTTTGAAAAATTAATGACCGCATAATATTTTATCATTTGGATGAAACAATTTATTTAACGATGTTTTCATCATTGCACATTTAAGTTGCTTCCGTTTTTTTTCTCTTATAATATTCAGTGTATCAAATACAGCTCTCATTATTTGAGATTCAGCTTTACTGAATTAACTAATCTTTTTTCTTATGTCTCTTAGAAAGTTTCAAGCAAGTTTCACTCCAGAGGTTCTAAAAGGTACGTATTTCAGGCATTTCTTGGTATTTTGCACTGTGAGATGCATGCCAATCCCGCTGGGGCCCCAGGAATGGACATCCCTGGATACACAGTGGACTGGGTAATGAGTGTGGCTTAGAAGGACATTATCAGAAAGAATGAATGAAACAGTTATCTTAATAAAATCGAAACCAGGGGATTTTGCTGAAGCTGCTTTCAAAACATGAATGACCCATGCTGACATAAGGAAAGAATAAAGATTACACAGTTTGGTTTCTATATGATTGTTTTGGGGGTTTTCCAGTGAAAAAGCGTTATTTACTAGTACTGTAGAAGTATGCCAAAAATACGTCTTCAAATGCAGAAGGGATAATTAGGTTTTCGCTGTCCCAAGTCAAAAGAAAAAGAATTACTTTCTGTCCAATCTCTAAAACTCTGGCCACCTGCCTGGTATTTCTCTTCAATTTCACACTTTGGAATGGCCTCCAGGCAGACACCACTCAGGAACGGTCCCAAAAAACAAAGCTGCCAAAATAACCCGTTCACTCACTTTTCAAAGCAAACCAGCCATCTTAAATCTATATATAGAGGGATCACTGAAATTAACTTTTGCTTATGAAAATGATTGGTTTTGTGTCATATTTCTTACAATACAGCCATTGCTGATTGTAAGCCAATGAAATTCACGGAATTTACAATAAATATAACCTATCTCACCAGAATCTTCAAGCCTATAGAATTTTAACTAGATTGTGTTCCTTTCCCCACAAAACTAACCCTAGGCAAATTTTTGACAAAGACAAAATGTGTCTTTGAATATTCTTGCACCGATGACTTGGGGATCCATACACGTCTTCCTCTTTTCTGCAGGCAAATCATTCACACCAGGTTACAAAGCACCGATAACCACTTAAAATGTTACTCCTCCCAGACGTCATCACCTCAAGGCAATATTTCTCAAACTTTAGGGTACAAAAGCGTCCTTGTTAAAATGCAGTTCCTGTGCCCCCCTTTCTGGGGGAGACCCAGGAATCTACACTATTCATACACATCTCAGGTGCTTCTGATGCAGATGGAAGAGAGGCACACAAGCTCAGGTGGGTGAGAGTATAAATACTACCCAGTGGCAGTGGAATTATCATATTGAGTACTGGGCTTTTTCCTGTGGTTCCCAAAATGGAAGCAAGGAGACGGCTCTTAATCTGCCCCAGGTAGGACAAATTCATTCCTCAGCTGTTCATTCAACTATTCATTCGCTCGCTCACTGATCACTGATTCCCTCACTGACTGATTCCCTCACTCACTTAATAGAGACATTTTCAATAAACATTTTTTCTTTTTAGGAAGATCAGCCCTGAGCCAACATCCACGCCCATTTTCCTCCACTTTACATATGGAACACCTGCCACAGCATGGTTTGCCAAGCAGTGTGTAGGTCTGCACCCAGGATCCAAACTGGCGAACCCTGGACCCCCAAAGTGGAACATGCGAACTCCACCGTTGGGCCACCGGCCCGGCCCCAAATACACACTCTTTTAGAGAATTGAACAGAGGGAGGCACCCAAGGTGAAAAAAACTTTATATGCGCCCATGAACTCTAGTATGGAACTTGGGCATATTAACAAGGAACTGCAGTAAGAGACAAAATTCAGGAAATACCAAAGGATTTCAAAGTTTTTTGGGAAGTTATTGTTTACCTATTTCTACCTCATTTGGTTTCAAAAAATGATTTGGGGTGGCTCGAGGGGATGCATGTAATACAACAGAATGAAAATAAAACAGATGAAGTAGTCAGAGGAATAGAAAGATAGGCAAAGAAGATGAATCAGAGTCAATACCATATACAAAATGTCCATCTTAAGCATAAGAATGACTAGAGATGGGCAGCACATTGGGGTCTGAGCTTTCTCAGCTGCCAGAAAAAAAAAAAAAACCAAAGGTGTCCCATTCTGTGGCAAATTCACTGTATCCATAAGATGTATAGTTTCCCGGAACCACGGCCTGAGAAAAATCTCTTTTTTGGGTCTCCATAAAGGAGAGTTTTGTGATATTTTGTGACAAACTACATTCCTTCAAAAAACACAGAGTTGTGCTTCATAGAGCTGTTTATTACAGTGTTAAAATGCTCTTTGGTGAAAACAATCCTAGCAATAGCCACACGCGAAAGAATGAAGTTGGACCCTTGCCTCACACCATATACAAAAAGTAACCCCAAATGGATCAATGACCTGAAAGGAAGAGTTAACATTAGAAAGCTCTTAGAAGAAAATGTAAGGGTCAATCTTTGTGACCCTGGATTTGACAGTGGATCCGTCTCTATGACACCAAAAGCACAAACAACAAAAACAACAAATTAATAGGACTTCATCAACATTGAATCTTTTGTGCTTCAAAGAACACAACAAAGAATGAAAAGACAACCCATAGTGTGTGAGAAAATACTTGCAAATATAAGGAGCTTCTTTCTAGAATCTATAAAGAACTTTTGCAAATCAATAATAAAAAGACAGCCCAATTTAAATAAGGGACAAAGGATCTGAATAGAAGTTTCTCAAAAAATATATACAACTGGTCAATGAAAGCTCATGAAAAGATGCTCAACCTCATTGGTCATCAGGGAAATGCAAATCAAAACCACAGTGAGAGAGAACTTCACTCTGAGTAGGACGGCTGTAATGAAAAAGTAGATAATAACAAGTGTTAGAGACGCTGTGGAGAAATCAGAACCTCACAGATTACCAGCAAGAATATACAGTTACTGTGGAAAACAGCCTGGCAGTTCCTCAAAAATTTAAGCACAATGATACTATTTGGCTCAGCAATTCCACTCTGAGGCATGTATCCAAGAGAAATGAAAACATATGTCCACATAAAAACCTTTACATGAATGCGCATAGCTGCATTATTCACAATATCCAGAAAGTGGAGACAAGCCAAATGTCCGTCAACTCATGAATGGATAAATGAAATGTGGTATAGCCATGCAGTGGAATAGTATGCAGCCATTAGAAAGAAGTGAAGTACTCGTACCTGCCACAACATGGATGAACTTCGAAAATATTATGTTAAGTGACAAAAGAAACCAGTCACAAAAGACCACATAGTATACAGTTCCATTTATATGAAATGTCCAGAATAGGCAAATCTGTAGAGACGGAAGTCAGATTAGCAGTTGCTCAGAAGTGAGGGAGGTAGGCCAGGGAGAGGTGAGAACTAAAGGGTAATTTTTTTGGTTTTTTTTGGTAGGTGATGAAAATGTGCTAAAATTCATTGTGCTGATGGTTGTAGAACTCTGTGAGCTTTCTAAAAACCAGAGAATCGTATACCTCAAATGAGCGAAGTGCTTCTATCTCAATAAAGATGTTACCAAAAAAAAAAAAAAAACATCCTAGGGGAGTTCAAAACTTGGAAATCAAGTATGTGACCCTCTGACGGTCAGGCTTGGTCCCAGGCAAAATCTGCAATATCCAGGAATAGACAGGCTGCATATCTTTCTGGAAATCATCCATTACTATCATTTATCATAAGTGGCCTTTGATAAGAATCAAGAGAGTTTAAGTTCCATTTTCTGGGAGGATCCTAAAATGCAATTGTTTTTTAATGATTCAGGCTGAATTCACGTACTGTGGCAATCCAAAATAGAATCCTTTCACAGGGCCTGAAGGTTTTGATATATTCTATTGGAAGTGTTTTGAGGTCTTTTGATTACAGCACTGCTCAGTGTTGAGCACAGAGACTAAATGGTCATGGGGGTTCTAGTCAGTAGTCAGAATAATTGTTTATCAGGTAGAGTGGACTATACAATGAAACCAGCAGCGGTCCCAAGTACCACGATGAACTAGAACAATATAATGTTGAAAAGTAGTGGTATCTGTTCTGGTTTTCTTAAATAGAAAGCCACAATAACTTAAAAAACCGTTTCTTTTTAAAGACAAGTATTCCACGACACCAGTCTCACAGAACTCAGGTTAGCAGGTGCTCGTCGGCACGTCCAGTGCTTCATATTATTTTGCTGTGTGATGCCTGTGGAGTTCGCACATCCTTATATTCCCACCATCAAAAATAACCACGACGTAAAGGGGAACAAAGGCCATAGATCATCTCACTCTAGGTACCACCGCCTTAGATAATTCTCCTCCTTGAACCATCCTTTTTGTTAGAAGGAGTGCAGGAGAGGAGTCCAGGAGATGAGCAAGACTGCCTTACCCACCTAAAGAGCCCAGGGTTTCGCCATCACTACCGTCTTTGAGAAGGGGCTTTGCCCAGCCCAGGCCCTTCGAGATGTCCTCGCGGGCTGGCCTGCTTCGGGTACTTTCAAACACAAGGCTCCGTTCTATCGCGACAGCGCTGGAGGAGACCATTCAGGTCCAACTCTGCCACCTGGAAGTCCCATCGCTGTCTCGGTATACTGTAGACAGTTCTCATCTTGGGTTTGGCTCCTCTCCTCAAATTAATTATTTTTAAGGCTTCTAAAAGGGAGCAGATAAGACTGCACTGCGTGCCACCTGCACAAGATGTATACACGTTGATGGATAACAATAGCGAATTCAAGTTTTCAAAATGTCGGTTTCAAAGTGATTTTTCTTAAATGTGACGGAGAGTCACATTATCTTATCGTCACAGCAAAGGTTCTTAACTGCCCATCAGATGGGGGTGAGGTGGAGACCCCATCGCTACTATTCACAGGCAAACCACTGAATCTCCCTGGGCCTGATTCTCTCCATTTGTAAAATAAAAAGGCAGGATAATTTCATAGTCATTAGGAGATGGTATTTAACGCACTTTCTAGCTTTGACATTTATAACGATTTTGACCGATCCTATTCATCAGACGTGGAGAGAAATCAGAATTGTGTGGCTAACCTGTTACTTTGTTTCCATTGTCTCCGTCAAGGAGAATGGCCTTTATACTGGAAGGAGCAGCTAAGAAGGGCTGGGCGCCCAGTTTGGATGTCAGAGCTTCTGTGGAAAGTTCAGCTTCGGACCCTGACCATCCCTAGGGACATAGTTCCTATTAGGGACAGGAGCCTACCCTGACTACCTAGGACCCTGTAAGATCGACATGAGTTCTCTCCCAGAGTCACACTACACCTGTCCTGGAAAACGCAGGGTTTTGCTGATGGAACAAGAACAACCAGACTCAGGCCCAGTTTCCACCTCATATGAGGCTTTGTCTCACGCAACAAATACTTATGGGGCACCCACTATGTGCTAAATCCTGAGATGACAGCAGTGACCAGATCGACAAAGTCTGCCCTCATGGAGCCAAGGAGAGATGGGCAAAAAATAGTAAACAAATCAATACTTGTAACATGATCCATATGGTCAGAGCTAATAAGGAAGTAAGTAGATGTCTAGGAGAATTCGTGATGGGGAATGTCCTAGAGAGTTAGGTCAGGACAGGCCCCTTGGGAGACATGACACGGAACCTGAGACCTGAAGGCAAGAGGAAGCTGGCCTTGCAAGGACTAGGCAGAGGACTGCCAACATCAAGTCCCTGATACGGAGAGGAGTTGAAGCGTTCCAGACTCACAGAGCAGGACGGCGGTGCAGGGGGAGCAGGAGGGAGAGGGGCAGAAGGCAGGCTGGAGAGAGAGCCTGGACCAAGTTGTCAGCGGCTGCAAGGCCCACTCACTATATTATTAATATTATTATTTTATTTTTTGTGTGTGAGGAAGATTTGCCTTGAGCTAACATCTGCTGCCAATCGTCCTCTTTTTTGGCTTGAGGAAGATCGGCCCTGAGCTAACACCTGTGCCAACCTCCCTCCACTTTGTATGTGGGATGCCTCCACAGCATGGCTCATGAATGGAGCAGGTCCACACCCAGGATATGAACCCGTGAACCCGGGCTGCCAAAGCAGAGTACGGGGAACTTTAACCACTCGGCCATGGGGCCGGCCCCTATGTTATTAATTAACTTCTCTTTCTTTGAACCATTTTCATCTATATTCTACATTCGCATGTATATTGACCCATTTCTGGGCTCCATTTCATCCATCTGTTGGATGGATGATCCACGCCAGGGCCAAACTGTTTCAACTGCTGTAACTTTATCATATATTTTGGTATAGGGTAGAGCTAATCCTCCTCTGCCATTTTTTTAAAGAAATGTCTGGGTACTCTCATACCAGTGGTCTTCAAACTTTGTGGAACATTAGAAAATCACCTGGTGTGCTTTATTACAGGACCGGGGGGGGGGGGGCTGGGAGTTTCAAAGCTCCCTGGGTGATTATAATTTGCAGCAAAGTTTGGGGACTGGTGTCTCAGGTTTATTTTTCCAGATGAATTTTAATATGATTTTGTCAAGTCTCGCCCCTCTTCAAATTCCTCCTGTTATCTTCATTGGGACTGACTGCACCGTATTTTGAAATTCAGAATTAATCTAAGGAGAATCAACATCTTTACAATGTTTAGTCTTCCTGCTGGAGACACGTATCTTTACATGACACTTATTTCTACATGCACTTGAATCCTTTTTTATGTTAAATTCTTCAGGACTTTGTCTGATTTGTCACAATCGCACACGGGAGCTTTCCTTCTACCGTCTTGTTTAACTTGTTGAAGACATCTTGGAATGCTAGTGGTTTTGTTTAACCTGTTTTTAACCTGCTGCTCTGTCCTTCTTTTAGCCTCTATCTCTGCCACACGTGTAAATAGAATTTCCTTCCCCCATCTTTGCATATCCATCTATTTCTGCCTCAAAGCCCAAGTCAAACGTATTAATCAACCTAATCAAAATTAGAAAAGGAACACTTCGTCCCCCTTCAATTCATCCTCATTAACTCCCACCACCGCCATCTCTGCCCAGCAAGGACTCCACCGTTCATGTCTGCGAATCCTAACAGCACCTCATCCCCACTTCTCTGGTGGCCCTTATTCAACAGGACAGCGCGGTGGTGGGGTTTCCCTATAAACAGGATGCTTATCGGGAGTAGGGTCTTCTTTGTATTTTCCCACAGGCCTGACCTCAGTAACTTTGCAACATATTAAGTACTCAATGAGTTTTGTGAACAAATGGATAAAGGAGTGACACCTGCATAGAGGAATCTGGTGAACGGATAAATGGACAAAACAAATGAATCTTTGACTTAACTACTACCAAAGTTCTTTGAGGAGCTCTGTCTAAAAGTTCAAATAAGCCTACCAATTAGGACTTAGCAGCATGCGGCGTCCTTGATCCTGTGTAGAACCCTCCAGTCATTCATTCATTCCTCTCTCATTCATGATGTCCTACTGTGTGCCTGGAACTGTGTGGGGTGGGAGCAGATTAGGAAACTCAGAAGCATTTTGCTGTCTAATAGACTCTATGGGAAAGCAAATAAGTAAATAAAAAGAGACTGGCAGAGTATTATAATGCTGTGCTATAGAAGTCTGAATGGGGTTCCCTAGGGGCAGAAAGACAGGAACAGTCAATCCCAGGTGGGGATGAGGAGGCACTGGAAGGCTTCCTGGAGGAGGTGACCTTTGACCTGAGTTTGTGTTTGACATTTTTACCAACTACTCAGATAAGGAAAGAAGATGAGCTTATCACATTTACAGGTAATACAAAACTCAGAGAGACATACCACGGGACAAACTCAGGAATTAAAAGAAAAACTGTGCTAGCCATACTTCTAAGAATTTATACAAAGTGCAAATTTACACAAGCGCAAAAAGACTGTTTATCGTCATTCTGCTTATAAGAGTGTAATTGGGAAAGAAATTACTTGTTTGTTAAGTTGTGTTGCACAAATGCAATAGAATTTATTTATTAATGCATCATCATTAAAAATAATGTTGTAGGGGCCTGCCTGGTGGTGCAGCGGTTGAGTGAGCACGTTCCGCTTCGGCGGCCTGGGGTTCGCTGGTTCGGATCCCGGGTGCGGACATGGCACCGTGTGGCACGCCATGCTGTGGTAGGCGTCCCACATATAAAGCAGAGGAAGATGGGCATGGATGTTAGCTCAGGGCCAGTCTTCCTCAGCAAAAAGAGGAGGATTGGCATCAGTTAGCTCAGGGCTGATCTTCCTCAAAAAAAAAAAAAAAAGTTGTAGTTCTATATTTATTACCTGAAAAGATGTATATGGTGAGACAAAACAGTACGTTACAAGACAGAATATAGTGTGGTCCTATTTTTTAAAATTTGTATCTTCCTATCGATAGGCATGGAGTTTCTTTTGTCAATGAACAAAAAGTCTGATTATACATTTTGGCAAGTTTCATTTTTTATGTTATCGTGCCATAGACCTCTTTCTATACTTAAAAATGACAAAACGTAATTATCAATTCAACTCTACACTCACTGTTATAAACAACATTTGTTTTTTTTGACACCATTATAAACATAAAATTGCATGTTTTTTAAAAAAATGTAATCACTCCTAGGCAGCAGAATTTTGGGTGATTTTTACTTTGTTCTCTGTACTCTTGCCACTTGGATTTTTTACAACGAACAAATATTTTTTTAAAAAAGGAATAAACTACTCTTTTAATCACACAAAGCTAGTCTACATTCCAAAACAAAGATGAGACAAAAGAGGGATAAATGTGAAGCTCTGATTTCACGTCCTCTAAACAAAGCACAAAAGACAAAGGATGGGAGGGGTGTAGTTAATCCCAAGAAGATCTGGGGTTTTAATTCATCTCATGCACATGCTCCCCGTGCACAGTCACATGGTATGATGTTGTTGCTCAGATTCTAAGGCAATTTTCGGCTACACTAACAGAATTATAACATGCCAACCATTGGACTGTCAGCTTGTCCAACCACACGTGGACTCAGCTCCACCTTTGCCCTGTAGTAAGACACATGACCATCCAGGGAGCGTTCACCCGGGGAGAGAGATCAGAAACACTGTCATAGGTCCGTGTTGAGAAAACTGACAACAATTAGCCGGGAAGAGAGAAGATGCAAGAGCACACGTGTGACGGCTTCAAATACTTTGTGCGCTGTCCACAGAAAACAGCATAGAGTTCTGTGCTGCCCCAAAGAGCAAAATTGAGACAAAGGAATGGATTTTACAGAGAGGCAGAATTCAGCCCAATGTTACCATATAAGTCAGTGCTGCCCCCAAACAGAGCTGGTGCCCACAAAGCAGGAAGTGTAGAACGTTTCCTACCGTTGCAAGTGTTCAAAGAAGGTAGGTAATCACTTGACAAGGAAGTTACGGTGCTGGGAAACTGTTCCAGATGACAGACAAGCTCCTTCTAAGTCTAAGATTAGATGGTTTATTTTTTCCCCCGTAAACATGCATCCTCATTGGCCTCAGAGTCCGCTCACTCCTGACTACTTCTTCATTTTATCAGTCACGTTAAATTACAACCTCATGCTCCTTAGTTGGAGGAGCCTGTGGCTCAAAGGACCGATGACTATTAGGGAGGGATTTCTTGGTATGAGCTCATGCCCGAGAAACTGGGGAATGTATCTTGCTGAACAACCTCATGCGTTTTCACCTACAGGATTTGTCTCAATAATGGAAAGTCTGGTTAATAAAAGATATGCAGTGGTACCTGAATCTGGCAATGATAATTCAGGTCCCTCCCCCAAAGACCCATCAAAGTCACTGCCAACAGGTCTCCTATTGATTGCCCCACTCTCTTGGCAAGGGTACTTTTATGTGAAACACTGACGTTTACAACAGTTACAATAAGGTTACCGACAGTCAATAAGTTACTGAAAGGTCATTTTAGCATAGCTATTTAAAGGTGATCCTTTTGACCAAGTATTTGGTGCGAGAGACATTCTAATCCCTTAATGCTGTCCCTGAACCTTATTTCTAACCCCGACTCAATCTTTTGCCCCATCCCTGAGTCTTGCCTCATCACAAAACCTTACCCATTCCTTTTGTCCTATTCTGTGACAGAGCCTGAGCTCATCCTCACCCTCTCCTGTCTAGAGAAAGGGTGTGGTTCCCTGGGAAACTGAACTCAGAAAGCTTTAGGCAGGTGGGAGAAGGAATTTCTCATCAGTCTCTGGGTCTCCTTTCTTAGATGCAAAAATCTGGACATCAAGATGTCAAATGAAGGAGGGAGTAAAGGAGGATGCTAAAATAGTGCCCACCATATGGAGGCGAGCCATCAGCTACGATGGGATAAAATCTACAAATTCCTAAGGGGGAGATTGCTTTCTAAGCAAGATTATTTATTATATATGATTAATCTCTGTTGTTTCCTTTCTATGATACCCAATAACGACAACGCCTTTATTTAGTCTTGCCTATAAGTTTTATTTCCACTTGATGATCATAACTGATTCATTTTTTAATTTGATGATCTGTTCAATCATTCATTCACCAATCCATCAAACATTTATTGAACATTGTGTTCAACAGTGGGAACACAAGAAAGAACAAGATACAGAGCTACCCTCAAGATGCCCACACTCTGAGCTGGATGGGATCTCCATCCTTGATGCCCCCGAAATGCAAAGGTCTAACTTAGGGGGCAGTAATGGCCCTGCTGTGATCTCTACTGGTGAATTCTCTTCCCAAAGGCCAATCTTCATGAAGTAGCCTTTTATTAAGAAGGAAGCTCTCTGGGAAATGCCTATTCATCACTGGAAACCTACATAAAATACTTAAGATAGTGTCAGGCATCTTGTCTAGTAAGCCTTTCCTGACTTGCCCTGACACTGCAGAATTATGAAAAATCCCCCGGGACAACTTTTGTACCTCACTGTGTACCTCTCTGTCTCCCCCTCCAGAAAGTTAACTCCTTGAAAGGAAGGACTGAATTTTAGCATTACTGCGTCCCAGCCCCAAGCAGAGTGCCCGCCATGCGGCTGGTGCACGGCAACCACGTCCAGAAGCGGAGTGCCCTGAAGGCTCACTGGTCCACTGTTGTCATAGCAACCTACTTCCCAGCATTGGGGTCACCCCTCCTTTTAGATGTCTCTCCCCAGACTATCTAGATACCAAGGTTCTTAGACTTGCTGAGCTGCAATGGGAGAAAGCCCTAGAGAAAACCCTTCTGCTTTAAGGAACAGTTCTCCTTCTCTTACATCTCAACATTGTCTCTGCTTCCATTTTAAGCTCCCAAACAGGAGCCCTTCCTTGTGGGAAAAGCTGACTGCAGCTTGGTCATTTCTGGATATGTCTGTCCTTCCTCCAGAGCACCATGGAATGGAATCCTTGTGTTTTCACACAGGGAGGCTCTCCTCTGAACTTCATTTAATGTCCTGAGCTAGAAAAACGAGTCATTATCCTTAAGTCTGTTATTCAGGATAACCTCTACCGATGCTGACAAGACTTTCTAAAGCAAAAACCAGAGCTCATGTTCAGTTACACAGGGGAATATTCACGAGGTGCGGCAGAAATTGGGACTGTCATAAATAACTGGGACACAGTGTCGCTGGGCGTCACTCTCTCCTCTCCAAGTGTAATTCTCCTGAATATCAAGCATGTGCTCTACTCTTACAAAAGTATACCACAGTGGTCAATAGGTGCACAGGGCCCCCATTATTCTTCCATCCAATTCCAGGAGAAGGCTGTGCAGGGAAAGAAAATGCACTTGGACCCGAGGTTGAATCTCCAGCTTTGTTACCTATTAACCTGTGACCTTGGGCAAGTTAGCTGACTTCTCTGAGACTCTTTTCTTATCTACAAAAGGGTTATTTGGGGAATAGACGTGATGAAGTCTATAACACGTCGAGCAGACACCACGGACACGTGATATGTTCTGGATCCTCTTCTGTCTTCCTCGGCTCCTGTGACACACGGAGATGATCCCTGTATAAAACCAAACCAAAATAAACCAGCACAAGATAAAAATAAGTTTAAAAAAAGGAAAAGACAATGGGTTGAAAGTTCTGGCTTCCAAATTCCTGAATACTTCACTCCACGAACGGTGGTCATGTACAGAATAACCTGGGTTACATCTGGTGGTGTCCCAGTGTCCCAAGAGGGGTTTCAGGATCGGACATTTTGTGTTTCTTTGGGTTGACAGTGGCCACATTCCCTAGAATCACGTTCTCTACTCACGTGACTTTGCGACGTTGATTCAATTTTTGTCATGCACGTTGATGAATGCCGTTCAGGACGCAACTCAAAATCTTGGCCAAGTCATATTCTGCATTCCTTCAACCACAAATAGTGAAATTTATGGATTATCATTTTTGGTAGAAATACAAGTTGCCTGTAGATTTGCTTCTTCTGTGTTTCTCTGCAACTAATATCTTGAGAGATCAGGTTTGTCTATCAAGGGTTCCTTGTTTCAAAATCGGTTTATTAGTTTGTTTCCTTAGAAATGGTTTTAAGTTTATTATTGATGGTTTTTCCCTAAAATTTTCGAAGCCATTAAAGTGAGGTTGACTAATACGTTATGTGCAATGTAGACAAAACTCTGAAAGGAAAACAATTTAACTTAAATTTAAGGACAATGCAAGTGTGTTTGTGATATGTTGTTCTGTAAAAACAACAGGCTGCGAAGCAGAAAGTACAGAATGAGCTGCCCTTCCCTTTTAAAAAGAACGTATGTATATATTTAGGTATTAAAATAAAAAAGACTAGAAAGATAGATGCCAAAGTGATAATGGTGGTTATCCCTAAGTTGTAAAATTACAAATGACTTTTAAAAACAATTTTCTAATTTCTAATTTATAGACCAACTGAAAGGTAGCCTAAAATGAGCATAAGTCACTTGTCTAACAGGAGGTTAAAAAAGCCTCAAAAGTTATCTTAATTTTATGTGTCTCCACAAAAGGTATGTTGAAGTCCTTGCCCCCAGTACCTTAGAATGTGCCATTATTTGGAAAGGGCCTAGGCAGATGTAATGAAATTAAGATGAGGTCATTAGGATGGGCCCTACTCTAATATGACTGATGTCCTTATAAGAAGAGAGGAGGCATAGAGAGAGAGAAGGTGGCCATGTGATGACAGAGGGAGAGATTGGAGTGATGTATCTACTAGCTAAGGAATGTCAAGGATTGCTGGCAAAAACCAGAAGGTAAAAGAGGACAGGGTTTCTTCTCTACAGGTTTCAGGAGCCTGGCCCTGCCAATACTTTGATTTGAGACTTCTGGCCTCCTGAGCTGTGAGACGATAAATTTCTGTTGTATTAACCTAAAAAAAAAAAGTTATCTTCATTTTTAAAATCTGTCTTTTAAAATGATAAGCTCAGATGGACCACTGTGTTAAAGTTATTTATATGTAAAGAGCTCTTACAAATCAATAAGATTTCGGAGTTGATTCCAAGATGGCGCCGTGAGTAGTCCTCTTTGTCTCTCGCCCTTCGAGTCTACAATTATTTGGACACTTATCGCTTGACAAAGGATATCCAGACAGCATCTCAGGACGTCTGAGACACCCACGCGACTATACATCGGAAGGCGGACGGACTTTCCTCCGGGAGGATGTGGAAATAGGTGAAAACTCTCCGACCCCGACGGGCAGCCTAGTACCCGCAAGCGGCTTTCTTCCAACGGACGCCCCCAGAGGATCCACACACATCTAGGGCAGGAGCGAGAACACAACAGAGGAGCGACGGTGGAAACAGGTGACCAGAACCCTACTTAAACCCCCTGCAATTACTCCTAAACGCAGAGGGAAACTTTGGAGTTGCACACCTGAGCCCGCGGGGAGAGTCTCTCCCCGCCATTGGCGGGGAGACCCAGCCTGGTGCTCGGGGCGCCCGGAGGGTCCCAGAGAGACGCCCGCCCCGGGGGACTAGGGATTGCCGGAGATCTCGGAGAGGACCGGGGCGGGGGAACTTTCAAAGGCGGGTCCGGCGACCCGGTGGGGAAGCGCCGGAGCTCCGCCAGGCAGCAGACAAAACTCTCTGTCTGCCGGTAGCAGAGGGGCCACGCTGAGCACTCAGGGCTCCCGGCAGAGGCCCGGAGAGAAGCCCAGAGGGCGGGGCGACCCCCAGCTGCCGTTGCCCGCCCCGTGGGACTAGGGATTGCCGGAGATCTCGGAGAGGACCGGGGCGGGGGAACTTTCAAAGGCGGGTCCGGCGACCCGGAGGGGAAGCGCCGGAGCTCCGCCAGGCAGCAGACAAAACTCTCTGTCTGCCGGTAGCAGAGGGGCCACGCTGAGCATTCAGAGCTCCCGGCAGAGGCCCGGAGAGAAGCCCAGAGGATGGGGCGACCCCCAGCTGCCGTTGCCCACCCGGTGAGGCTAGGGATTGCCGGAGATCTCGGAGAGGACTGGGGCTGGAGAGAGTTCCAGAGACCCAGCTTAGTAGCCTAGGGGGAAACCCTACAGGCTCACAGAAGCCTTAGGGAAAGCCTCTGCACAGCACCAGTAGAAGGCACCCAGCCGCCAGCCACAAGGCTGGAAGACCCCAGGGCAAAAGCAGCATAGCTAGGTGTACTAACCACAGACTGTAGAAGATGCCAATAGCTCTCCTGCGACCCATAGAGGACAAGTGAGATTTGGTGGGTGCCGACAGCAACGGAGCGACAAATATAAGTGATCCCACCCCTGGCCGCTGGAAAAGCCCATAACACCGTTGCAGACCCCAAGGAGAGAGCGCATCTAGGTGGGCAACAACAGTAGGCCCCTGCAGCCTGAAGCCCCCCGTGACGGCCCCCACGGCAGAGGAGGGAATCCAAAGGGCCACTGTGGCTACGAAGAGGGGCCCAGGCCCAGTTAGCAACTACGGACAGGGTTCCTGGTCGGTGAAGTATAAACAGCTGCTCCCCCCACCGCAGCAGCTGAAACAAGTGAAAGGAGCAACTAAACTCTATCTCCATGCGGAGGCACAAATCAACATCATCAAGCAATATGAAAAAATACATTAAATCTCCAGAACAGAAAGAAAGTAACAAATACACAGAAAACAATCCCAAAGAAAATGAGATATATAACCTAAATGATGATGACTTCAAAACAGCCATCATTAAAATACTCACTGAGTTAAGAGAGAATTCTGACCGACAACTCAACGAGTTCAGGAGCTATGTCACAAAAGAGTTTGATACGATAAAGAAGAACCAAACAGAAATATTGGAAATGAAGAACACAATAGAGGAGATTAAGAAAAATCTAGATGCTCTGAACAGTAGGGCCGATAATATGGAGGAAAGAATTAGCAATTTGGAAGATGGCAATATAGAATTGTTGCAGGCAGAGGAGGAGAGAGAAGCAAGACTTAAAAGAAATGAAGAAACTCTCCGAGAATTATTAGACACAATTAGGAGATGCAACGTAAGGATTATAGGTATACCAGAGGGAGAAGAGAAGGAGAAAGGGGCAGAAAACCTATTCAAAGAAATAATGGCTGAGAACTTCCCAAATCTGGTGAGGGAGATGGATCTTCAGGTGACAGAAGCCAATAGATCTCCAAACTTTATCAATGCAAGAAGACCAACTCCACGGCATATAGTAGTGAAGCTAGCAAAAGTCAACGACAAGGAGAAAATATTAAGGACAGCCAGGCAAAAGAAACTAACCTACAAAGGAACCCCCATCAGGCTATCAGCAGATTTCTCAGCAGAAACTTTACAGGCTAGAAGAGAGTGGAATGATATATTCAAAAATCTGAAGGACAAAAACCTACAGCCGAGAATTCTCTACCCAGCGAAAATATCCTTCAAATACGATGGAGAAATAAAAACTTTCCCAGATAAACAAAAATTAAGGGAGTTCATTGCCACAAAACCTCCTCTTCAGGAAATCCTCAGGAAAACCCTCATTCCTGAAAAATCCAAAAAAGGAAAGGGGCTACAAAACCAAGAGCAGAGGAGATAAGTAGAAGGACAACAACAGAGAGTAGCAGCTCTACATCAGAACAGATTAAACCATGGGACGAGAAACAAAGGAAACTGAAGAAAACCGGAAAACAAGACACAAAATGGTAGTGGTAGGCCCCCACGTCTCAATAATCACTCTAAATGTAAATGGATTGAACTCCCCAATCAAAAGACACAGAGTGGCAGGATGGATCAAAGAACAAGATCCAACAATATGCTGCCTCCAGGAAACACACCTCAGCCCCAAAGACAAACACAGACTCAGAGTGAAGGGATGGAGAACAATACTCCAAGCTAATAATGAACAAAAGAAAGCAGGTGTCGCTATACTAATATCAGACAAGGTAGATTTCAAAGCAAAACAGATAAAGAAAGACAAAGAGGGACAGTATATAATGATAAAAGGGACTCTCCACCAAGAAGACATAACACTTATAAATATATACGCACCCAACACAGGAGCACCAAAATTTGTAAAGCAACTCTTAATAGAACTAAAAGAAGACATCAACAACAATACAATAATAGTAGGGGACCTCAACACACCATTAACACCAATGGACAGAACATCCAGACAGAAAATCAACAAGGAAATAATAGAATTAAATGAAAAATTAGACCAGATGGACTTAATAGATATATATAGAACACTTCATCCAAAAACAGCAGGTTACACATTCTTCTCAAGTGCACATGGAACATTCTCAAGGATTGACCATATTTTGGGAACCAAAGCAAACATCAATAAATACAAGAGAGTTGAAATAATATCAAGCATCTTTTCTGATCATAACGCTATTAAACTAGAAATCAACTACAAGAAAAAAGCAGAGAAAGGTGCAAAAATGTGGAGACTAAACAACACGCTTCTCAACAAACAATGGATCATTGAAGAAATTAAAGAAGAAATCAAATATTATCTGGAGACAAATGAAAATGAGAACACGACATACCAAATCATTTGGGATGCAGCAAAAGCAGTCCTAAGAGGGAAATTCATCGCAATACAGGCTCACCTCACTAAACAAGAAAAAGCTCACGTAAGCAACCTCAAACGACACCTAACAGAACTAGAAAAAGAAGAACAAACAAGGCCCAGAGTCAGTAGAAGGAGGGAAATAATAAAAATAAGAGCAGAAATAAACGATATTGAAACAAAAAAGACAATAGAAAGGATCAATGAAACAAAGAGTTGGTTCTTCGAAAGAATTAACAAAATTGACAAACCCCTAGCCAGACTCACCAAGAAAAGAAGAGAGAAATCGCAAATTAATAAAATCAGGAATGACAGAGGAGAAATCACAACAGATACCAATGAAATACAAGAGATCATAAGAGAATACTATGAAAAACTATATGCCAACAAATTGAACAACCTGGAAGAAATGGACAAATTCCTAGACTCCTACAATCTCCCCAAACTGAATCAGGAAGAAATGGAGAATCTGAATAGACCAATCACAAGTAAGGAAATAGAAACGGTAATCAAAAACCTCCCCAAAAATAAGAGTCCAGGACCAGACGGCTTCTCTGGAGAATTCTACCAAACATTCAAAGAAGACTTAATACCTATTCTCCTCAAACTGTTCCAGAAAATTGAGAAAGATGGAGAACTCCCTAACACATTCTATGAAGCCAACATCACTCTGATCCCCAAACCTGACAAGGACAACACAAAGAAGGAGAACTACAGGCCGATATCACTGATGAACATAGATGCAAAAATCCTCAACAAAATTTTGGCAAACCGATTACAGCAATACATCAAAAAGATTATACACCATGATCAAGTGGGATTTATACCAGGGACACAGGGATGGTTCAACATCCGCAAGTCAATCAACGTGATACACTACATCAACAAAATGAAAACCAAAAACCACATGATCATCTCAATAGATGCAGAGAAAGCATTCGACAAGATCCAACACCCATTTATGATAAAAACCCTCTGTAAAATGGGTATAGAAGGAAAGTACCTCAACATAATAAAGGCCATATATGATAGACCCACAGCCAACATCATACTCAATGGACAAAAGCTGAAAGCCATCCCTCTGAGGACAGGAACAAGACAAGGGTGCCCACTTTCACCACTCCTATTCAACATAGTTCTGGAGGTGCTGGCCAGAGCAATTCGGCAGGAAAAAGAAATAAAAGGAATCCAAATAGGTAACGAAGAAGTAAAACTCTCGTTGTTTGCAGACGACATGATCTTATACATAGAAAACCCCAAAGAATCCACAGAAAAACTATTAGAAATAATCAACAACTACAGCAAAGTAGCAGGGTATAAAATTAACGTGCATAAATCAGTAGCATTTCTATACACTAACAATAAACTAACAGAAAAAGAACTCAAGAACTCTATCCCATTCACAATCGCAACGAAAAGAATAAAATACCTTGGGATAAACTTAACCAAGGAAGTGAAGGATCTATACAATGAAAACTACAAGACTTTCTTGAAAGAAATAGGCGATGACATAAAGAGATGGAAAAACATTCCTTGCACATGGATTGGAAGAATAAACATAGTTAAAATGTCCATACTACCTAAAGCAATATACAGGTTCAATGCTATCCCAATCAGAATCCCAAGAACATTCTTCACAGAAATTGAACAAACAATCCTAAAATTCATATGGGGCAACAAAAGACCGCGAATTGCTAAAGCAATCCTGAGCAAGAAAAACAAAGCCGGTGGAATCACAATCCCCGATTTCAAAACATACTACAAAGCTACAGTGATCAAAACAGCATGGTACTGGTACAAAAACAGGTCCACAGATCAATGGAACAGAATTGAAAGCCCAGAGATAAAACCACACATCTATGGACAGCTAATCTTCGACAAAGGAGCAGAGGGCCTACAATGGAGAAAAGAAAGTCTCTTCAACAAATGGTGCTGGGAAAACTGGACAGCCACATGCAAAAGATTGAAAATTGACCATTCTTTTTCACCACACACCAAAATAAACTCAAAATGGATCAAAGACCTAAAGATTAGGCCTGAGACAATAAGTCTTTTGGAAGAGAATATAGGCAGTACACTCTTTGACATCAGTTTCAAAAGAATCTTTTCGGACACTGTAACTCCTCAGTTGAGGGAAACAATAGAAAGAATAAACAAATGGGACTTCATCAGACTAAAGAGCTTCTTCAAGGCAAGGGAAAACAGGATTGAAACAAAAAAACAGCTCACTAATTGGGAAAAAATATTTACAAGCCACTTATCCGACAAAGGGTTAATCTCCATAATATACAAAGAACTCACACTGCTTAACAACAAAAAAACAAACAACCCGATCAAAAAATGGGCAGAGGACATGAACAGACATTTCTCAAAAGAAGATATGAATATGGCCAATAGACACATGAAAAGATGTTCATCATCGCTAATCATCAGGGAAATGCAAATCAAAACTACACTAAGATATCACCTTACCCCCGTTAGATTGGCAAAAACATCCAAAACCAAGAACGACAAATGTTGGAGAGGTTGTGGAGAAAGAGGAACCCTCATACACTGTTGGTGGGAATGCAAACTGGTACAGCCACTATGGAAAACAGTATGGAGATTTCTCAAAAAGTTAAAAATAGAAATACCCTATGACCCAGCCATCCCATTACTGGGTATCTATCCTAAGAACCTGATATCAGATATCTCAAGAGTCCGTTGCACCCCTATGTTCATCGCAGCATTATTTACAATAGCCAAGACGTGGAACCAGCCTACATGCCCAGAAACTGATGATTGGATAAAGAAGATGTGGTATATATACACAATGGAATACTACTCAGCCATAAAAAAAGACGAAATTGGCCCATTCACAACAATGTGGATGGACCTCGAGGGCATTATGTTAAGCGAAATAAGTCAGTCAGAGAAAGACGAACTCTATATGACTCCACTCATAGGTGGAAATTAGCATATTGATAAGGAGATCTGATCGGTGGTTACCAGGGAAAAGGGGGGGTGGGGGGAGGGTACGGAGGGGGAAGTGGTGTACCCACAACATGACTAACAAAAATGTACAACTGAAATCTCACAAGGTTGTAATCTATCATAACATTAATAAAAAAAAAAAAAAATCAATAAGATTTCAAATGCCTCAACAGAATGTTTACAAAGGGCCTCAATAAACAGTTCACAAAAGAAGAAATTTCAATGTCCAACACAAGTATAAAAAAGAAATTCAAATTAAAGGCCACAAAATTGATTAAATTTTCATAAATTGTTTCATGCTGGTGCAGAGGAGTAAGATAGTAATAGGAGCTACCATTTTTTGTGCATTTACTTATATCAGCACTCAACCAAGCCTTGAAGCTTAAGTAACTTACAAGCAGTGAATTTGACTCAAAATCCTACACTCTAAACCATTTATTAGTTGGGTCAGAAAATACGAACATTAAGTCTCTGGAAAAATATTGTCAAATTGCTTTCCAGGGAGTTTAAATCAAAATAAACCCTCTCACCAACTGCTTAGAGCCTACCTTCTGGGAATTTACCTCTCATTCAAGGAAATAATCAGAATGCAAATAAAGATAAACACAAAAGTGTGCAGAAGTGAAACACATAGATTAGAGAAATAGTGAAACAAACTACATTACATCCTATTTTGCTGTTCTTAAAAAATGGCTCTTTTGAAGAATTTTTAATGACCTAGCAAAATACTTATGATACAATATTTTAAGCCAACAAAACACCCCAGCCAGATAACCATTTAGTGAAGCCACAAACCCAGACATGGAGCTGCCAGGTAACTTTTTTTGTGTCCCACTCTTAAATACATACAAGAGAAAACTTAAAAAAAAGATACTCCCAAATTCTATTATTAATATCATTAGTATCCATGAAACGAGAATAAGATGAGAACAAAACAGAGTTTTTGAAAATTAAAGTAATACGGTCTGACAAACTAAAAACTTAATAAAAGGTAAGAAGATAAAGTTGATGAAATACCTCAGAAAGCAGAATGAAAAGATACAAAGGTGGAATGTAAGAAAAAGAAGAAAGTTAGAGATTCTATCCAGGAAATCCAATATTCAAAGAATAGTGTGCTCTAAAAGTAGGGGGCAGGGGGTGGGGAACAGGGAAATTAGAGGAAGGAGAGGAAATTGTCGAAAGGGAAAAAAAAAAAAAAATTTAGGAAAACTTCCCAGACATGAAGGATAAGAATTTTCAGGTGGAAAGGGCCTCCAAATGCCAGCTTGATGGATGAAACTTCACCCACACCAACAGCATCATCAGACACTAGGAATAAAGAGGAACAAGCTTCCAGACAGAAGAAAGTAGGTTTCACAAAAAGGATCAAGCGTAAGAATGGCAGCTAACTCCTCAACATCAGCCCTAAAAGCTGAACGGTAACTGAGCAATGTCTTACAAATTCTGAGGGAAAGTCATTTCCAAACTAGAGTTCAGCACTGTCAATTGTTTATGATGGAAATACGAAGACTTCTTCCGATATGTCGGGTTGCAACTTTGCCTCCCATTCACCCTGTCTCGGGAAGCTACTGAAGGATGTGTTCCAACAAAAAGAAAGAATAAACTCAGAGAAAGGAAAGCAAGGGGTCAAGGAGGTAGAGTGGGGTTAAAGAGAGCCAAATTCACATTTTCCATGGTGGAGAGTCCGTAGATGGAATGAAAACCAAAAACTAGGAAGTAGCAGTGTAAGCATATCATTTAGACTTATTGAGTTAAGTATGAAAACAATCAACTAAAGGAGTAAAAATCAGTTGCCTCTGGGAATGGGAAATTGGAGGTGGAGGTCAATGTTTTTTATGACAGGCCTTGGAGAGCTATTTGACTCTATAAACCATGTACGTGTGGAACTTTGATAAAAACAAAAATTAAATTTAAAAATTAAGGTACATAATATCATTGCTCATTGAAGGAAGCCATATTAATATGATTTGAATATGTTGCTTTCTGATGATCTAACTTTAAATAGAAATAGCACTCAGAGAACCTAGGAATAGCTGACATATATCCTTGATACAGTCTCTCACAAATATCAGGTGTCTCAAAGGAGCCTTTGGCAAGCGATGGGTTGCAGTCAATGGATGCGTGAAACTCTGGAAGTGCCTGAAGAGCTGGTATTCTGTGATGTGGATGGAAGGGCTTCCAGTGAGCCTGGAAGCCAGCTATATAAGGCAGAAGTGTCCTTCTCTTGTGCCACATCAAGAATCGCTGTGTCCTCGGACAGATTTTGGGTCAGCATGCTTGTACAGGTGGGATGTAGGAGGAAGGGTACATGCCAGAGTGCTCTGGAACATTTTCAGAGCCATCTAGTAGCCCAGAATCTTGCTGCAGTAACACAGAAGACATTATTTCGGCCTGAAGAGCTCTAACCTGAAGGCTGCAACCCAGTGGAGCTCTCAAGATGTCAGCCACAAAAGCATTCCCAAGTATCTGAGTATCATCCCGTTGAAAAGAGTCATTTTACAGCTACTTTAACCTTAAAACAGGTCTACTGAAGACAACACTCTTACTATCAATAGTTGGTGCTAAGTTGCTGCTTCCTTTTCTACTAAGCAATAGGGTCAGCTGCCTCTGAAGTTAGCACCCAGGTGAGAGAGAACATTCCAGGCCATTAGCTGAGAGGTCAGAGTTTATTCAGTTCATAGAATAACTGTTACTTAATTTAACTATAGATTAAAATAATGCGGAGCCTACAGCAAAGACTTATTTTATACTCTTTAGGACTAAAGGTTCTTTCCCCTGATTTAAGCAGTAATATTATACTACAGGTTTTGAGAAAGAATGATTAATATTCCAGGATTTGGGGACAATTTAGGTACTGTTTATGAAGCCAAGAACTGAAAGTCTGGTTATGTTTCAAAGATCCACATTATCCTTAACTACTCAATGGCGAAATAAAACAGGATGTAAGGTATTGTGGACCCATTACTCTTGAAAACTGCTTAATCTTCTCCTAAGATTTTAGGTTGAGTCCAAAAGCTTGTTGAGTAAAAAACTCAAGATCCTTGGCAGAAATAGCAGATTTCATCAGTGCCGCCTTTTAAAGATGGGTCAGATGAGCTTTTAAATCCATCTTAGGAATTTGTGTTTATAGCCTGTCTTCTGTAAGAAATTCGCCAATTAGTCTTTCGTCTACCCTATGAAGTGAGCAAAGACGATAACTACAAGTTTAATGGAAAGAGGAGCAGGCATGAGTAAGCCATTTTATTCGTCAAGCAGAAGCGTGCTATCGTCAAACAGATGCCAAACCAGCAGCCACAAGGTCCAGGTCCTCTCTTTGCTGCTTTATTTTGTAATGTTAGGCAAGCCACTCACTTCCCTCAGTTTTAAAGTGGGATGTAATGAGGCCAAGACGCGATCACGCGCCATCAAAGTAACTTACGAAGTAGAAAGTACTAGGCAAACGTTTACAAACGAACAAATGAAACGTCAGGAACTGACAAGGGAGATTGCACAGGGTTAGTCTTAAGAATTCTGGCTCTTATTAATACTACGGCTAGGGTTAGACTTAAGGGGGGGATTTCCAAATATTTTGGCCTTGTGTCATCTTATTGTTGATTTTTAAAATTTCATGCTTATGTTCTATTTTAAAAAGTTTTTTCTTTTTTTTTTTTGGTATATATATAATACACCAAATTTCCCACCAGTTGGTATACTTGTAATAGAGGAGCCCTTGGATTTGAACGTCTCGAGACTAGAATTCTGACAGTTGACTATCCAGGCAACCTAAGCACTCAGTAGTATATGCTCATAGTAAGCACTCAACAAACACGTGTCCAACGACCCCAGCTCGTGATGAAGTTCAGCCTGGAGGGTGTGTCAGGCCAACTCAGCACCTTGACACGAGAACTCTACTGAACCACACTCTGATGTCCAAATGGTACGCGTTCCAAGAACCGCGGCTGGCTTTGGCAAAAGACACAACTTCAGTTCCACTTGCCAACATTTTTATGCTTTCTTTGTTTTTCAAATTTTTCAACAGACCGCGGCAATTACTCAGTGAATTTGTTTGCTAGAACAATTTGCCCCAGTTCCACAGAAGAGGCTACTGCGGCCTCTTTTTGGTTCGAATCAACAACTTCTGTTCTTTATGTTCTGTCACCAGACGGCAAAGTAGCACAATCCCCCTGTTTTCCTTAGACAGTCTATTCTGTGTAATTATCTTTTAGACACAACAGGAAGCATGGGACTTGTTGTCAGCTCTGAGCTTCTGGGAAGTTCTCAAAACTCAAGAGGTGGTTCATTTCTGCTAAATGTTAAGATGCTTTTTCAAAACTCTTTCTTGGAAATGTGTAGCGACATCTTCTTAATTGAAAGTGGAAGTCTAGATTTAGGACAGATATAGTCATAAAGAGAGCAGTTAAATATGGATATTTCAGATTTATTAGGTTTTATGTTTATGGAGCCCTTTTTATGTTATTTGGAGGGGCAATTCTGATTATAAAAGAAACACAAGTCCATTGGAGGAACAACAGACAGAAAGAAAGAATAAAAATGCAGGAAAAAGACATTTCCTTAAATTTTACCACATGGTAGCAAGTTTAAACATTTTGGTATGTTTTTGTCCATTTTTTTCTATGTGTATTTTTATATAGTGATTACATTGTGATACAAATTTGAAGGTACTTTTTGTCATTTAACAGCTGAGAATATTTATTGCCCCATGCTATTACAAATCTTTTTGTTTGGTTGGGTTTTTTTGTTCTTTCCTTTGGTGAGAAGATTGGTCCTGACTTAACATCTGTTGCCAATCTTCCTCCTTTTGCTTGAGGAAGATTGTCCCTGAGCTGACATCTGTGCCAATCTTCCTCTATTTTTCATGTGGGATGTTGCCACAGCACGGCTTGATGAGCAGTGCACAGGTCCATGCCTGGGATCCAGACCCACAAACCCTGGGCCGCTGAAGCGGAGCATGTGAACTTAACCACTATGCCACTGGGCCAGCCCCTAAAAATCTTTTGAAATCTATTTTTAGAAAACATTTTCTGATAACAAAAGAAATAAAAATTTTCAAAAATTTTAAAAGTTTAAAATTTTTATAAAAGTATATAAGGAATAATTTTATATCAAAGTATTATAAGGAAAATAAAATTTCTCCATAATCCTACAACTCAAGGGTAATTATCATTAATACTTCGGCATATTTCGTTTCTTTTTCTTTAAATGCATTTTCTTTTACATCGCTGAAATCATACTTGTTTCATATCCTGTTTTTCTTCACTCGTGTATCTTAAGCAGTTTCCCACATGATTAAAAACTTTCTGTAAAAATTATTTCTAACGTCTGCCTACGTTACATCACACTGCTCCACCAGAATTTGCTTAGCCATTCCTTGACTCAGTCAGGGCTTTTTCCAGCAGTTTAACTCTGTCCTGAAATGATCCAGGAGTCTTGAATTTCACATTAATTTTCAATAAATAATGAAATAGCTTGAGAAATTCACATCAATAATCGAAGAAAGAAAAAAATGGGTCATTAGAGATACACAGTCAAGGTGGACTCATTCTTAACCATTGGCGCTGTGCCAGGCTCTAAATTTATGCTGCAGGCACATTTTCCAAAAGAGGATTGAGACGGTTTATGGACACTCAGAAATTAGGACAAAGTAAAAAGTGCTAACGGCAGGCCACAAATTTGATTCTGAGCAGCCAGCAGCCAAAGCAAATTAATTTTAAGATTCACAGTTTCCTTCCGACGAAAACCAAATTCGGCTCGGAAGGGCAGCATTACCTGGTATGGAGACCTCAGAGAAATCTTTACACAAGGAGCAAGACAAGGGCAGGGCATTGTGGAGTACGCACGAGTCTAGAAGAAGGGAGGTCTGGATTCAGCTTATGGTTTTGCCGCTGACGAGCAGTGCAAACTGCCTAAGTCACTTAATCACTCCACCATTTAATGGTCATTTTTAAGTACCCACTATGTGCCCCTAGAACCACAAAAGCAAATAAGAAGTTAGCGTCCTTAAGGGGCACAGATCCTGATGGAGAAGACAGGCATGGAAGCTGTTTGATTGAATACACGGTAGCAAAGTTGTAGCAGGGATAGGAACAAGGATGCGAATGGCCCCTCCGACATCCTGTGACTTTTAGGTTACCCCAGACACCAAATACCACCTCCTGCAAAATCCCATCGTGTTTGTCAAAATCAATATCCTGAATGAAGAAATATTAAAATTTTAATAGGACTGAATTGACTGACTATCAGTGAATCGACCACAACTGGGAATGGTAACTGCTTTACGTAGAAAACTGAGGACGCACGCAGGCACGCGATAGAAACATCTGTCTACTCTCGCTTGCTTTTGTCATCGCAATGTGGGTTGTTTTACAAAATCCACTCCATCAAAGAGTTGTCTTTTTAAATTGTATGCTTTATCGGAAAACCGACTCTCTCTCTCTTTCTTTCCTCTCCTATGTCTACTCATGTTCTCCTGAAAAACAGTCCAGCTGAGCTCTCCTTCCAGAACCTCCACCTTCACGCCCCTATCTTCCATGTTATTACTGCAAGTCTCCGTTTGCTGTTTCACCCTCAAGTTTAAAATATTCACATTTCTTTGGCACTTACTTTTCTTTGGTTTCTCGTATCCAGTCAATCAAGCTCTGCAACTTTTTTTCTGAAGAGCCCGTTCTGATTTTCCACTCCCCTCTGTCCTCACTGACAGTTCCCTGCCTCCGCTGGGGTGAGCCCTCATTTGGGATCCTCTGGTATCTTCCTCACGTCCTTCTCTGCTTCTATTTCCTGCACCCCCTTCTAATTATCCCAGGAATCTTTACATCGTTAGCATCTACGGTGATTTAATTCTTAGAATTCCTTTAATAACTCTGCCATTTTCCAGAGCAAATGACTCATCTGGTCTTAATGGAAAACTACCAAGACTCTAATCAGGATTTTCCATCCAAGGAGGTTTTATTTCACACACTCTCTCTTTTCACACAATCTTCGTCTCTCAGGCCTGAGACCCCTCATGGGTCGCTACGATTTCCTCTCCTCTTTTAAGACTCAGAATCCCAATTATCCAGGGATCCCTCAATATTTCACTTTGCATTTTCTTAACACCATACTCCAGGTATGTAAGCCTTTATTTGTTTCTCATATACACATTTATTTGCTTTGCTCTCCCACTAAGTTGTGTGTCCTGAGGATCGGGACCTAGGGACCACGTCTGTGGTATACACTAATGGGGGTGGCAGACATTCCCCAGGTGACAATTTCTGTGCTTTCCTCTCCCTCCTCTGGCTCTGGCTAAGTCGTCTGAATACAAGTGGTCATCTTTTAGGATCTTGTTTTTCTGATCACAGGATTGGCTAAGGGGTAGGCTTGTAAAACAGCCTGAGCCAATCACAAGAGTCCACTCCTTAGACTACAGTGACTGGTCCACTGAGGGACATGTGACCCAAATGGGGCCAGAATCCAGTCTCAAGAGTTGTGAGAGAAAAGCCATTTTTCCCCTTCGTGTATAGGAGCTGTAAGAATGACAGCCTGGACCTGCCGGGCATGACATCTCCCACCAGAGAAAAATGCTCTGGGAGGATGACCGAGAAGCAGACAGAGAGTTCTTTGTTCATTTTTCTTCTTGCCACCTCAAGATTTAATTATTCAACTATTTATTCAAGTCTGATCGCTACCCCAGTATCCTTCCAATAAACCTCCTCCCCTTTTGTTTCATCTGGTTTGAGTTGGGTTTCTGCCATTTACAACCAAGAGGGTCCTGATTCATATAATATTTAAAAAATATATATATAATTTTTTTTTGGTGAGGAAGATTGGCCCTGACTTCTCATCTGTTGCCAATCTTCGTCTTTTTGCTTGAGGAAGATTTGTCACTGAGCTAACACCTGTGCCCATCTTCCTCTATTTTGTATGTGGGATGCTGCCACAACATGGCTTGATGAGCAGTATGTAGGTCCTCGCCCAGGATCCAAACCCACAAACCCGGGGCTGCCGAAGTGGAGCATGCGAACCTAACCACTATGCCACTGGGCCGGCCCTAAGCTATATTTTGAAATCCTTGTAGCAAAGACCTGTAAAATGATAATCCCTATATATGGCATGCCATATATATCATATTATCATATCTGGCCACTCATCTTAGCCCAAAAAAAGATACAGAAGAAAAATTTTGTTGCCAAAACTCAAAACAGTGATTTCTTTATCTTACATGACAAATGCGTACAGAATGCTTATTTTGAGCAAGGCATGGTGCTAAAAATTTTGCTCGTTTGCTCCTCCCAACAATCCTCTGAGCTAGGTCCTATTATTATCTCCGATGAGGAAACCAAAGCCCAGAGAGGTGGAGTAATTTGCCCCGGGTCACAGAGTGAGTGGGTAGTGAAACTGGAAGGAATTCTTCAACTTTATCAGGCATCAGAACGACTGGGGTGTGTGTTAAAAATGCAGATTCCTGGGACCTATTAATTCAGAAACAGACCAAGAAAAGGTAAGATTACTCTTTAGATTTTTTTTACATTTGCCAAATATTCTTATCTCTCATCTGCAGCCTTTAGTGATTTTAAATTTGGTTGGGAGTACGTTTCATCTTTGATTTTGTAATAGAATGAGATTCTGCCACATGTGGATCTGATATTTAAATTACACTGACCTTGCTTCAATAAATAATACCAAATATATACCCTTCAGGCATTCACGAGAGATCTTAATCTGGAACTGACTGCCACCCAGCTCATTGCAAAGGAATTGTGGAAACAGACATTTGAGAAAGACTTGACCAAGGAACACGCTTACGATTTAATCCTTTGGCTTTTCTTATTCTGTCACTCAAACAAAATAAATCCACCGCAAATCCGTGCTTGGACTTTGTTAGTTTGGTTCTCTGTGGAAATGCCTTGAGCATCTCTCCCCATTAACTAGCTCCCATTTGAAGCTCAGCTGACAGCAGTCTGGACACGGCCCCCACCAGGCTTCTGAAGCCGCTGACACTGAGGTCACCTGCAGCCACCTGGAGACCGTATGATTATCAGATTCAGGAGGCGTTCAGAGCCAGTCCAGCTCAGTCTAAATCCTGCTTCTGTCATCTCCTGGCTCCAGGACCTTGCTGAACCCCTCTATGCTACTTATTGTTCTTATCTATAAAATGGGGATCAGTAGGGTACCAACATCCCGGGGTAACTGTGTGGAATGAGTGAGGTGACGCTCATCAGCTGATTAGAACAGCGCACACAGTAGGTGTTCAACAAATGCTATTCGCCAGAGTATAAGCTCCATCAAGGGCAGGCTCAATGTTTGGCTCATGACCGTGTCCTCCGTGCCTGACATACAGTAGGTACTCAGATATAAATGGAACGAACCATTAACTCCCAATCCAATAGCATTTCAGGTCCTTTCTCATTGGACCCAACTGTGACACATGATCCCTCATAGAGTGACCTCATGCCAGGCAGTGTTCTAAGCACTTTACAAATATTAACTCATTTAACCCTATAACAATCCTATGAGACAGGTACAATTATTGGGTGCATCTAATACTTGATGAAAATGAGGAACAGAGATATTTAGTAATTTGCCCAAGCTTACGCAGCCAGCAAGAGCAGAGCTAGGACTGAAACCCAGGCAGTCTGGTTTCACAGTCTATCCTTTAACCTGTGTTTGCCGCTAGTCATTTCTTCCTTGTTGAAACTCTCTTCCATTGGCTTCCATGGAAACATCCCCTTTTAAGCTCTCGGACTCCCCTCCACAGGTTCTCTTCTTTCTGCTCATCACTGAAGCAGAGAAGACATTTCCCAGAGCTCTGTCAAGGTCAAGGCCTTTATTTACTTTACTTGCTCCCGAGTCGATGGCTTCTATTTCCATCCTACTCTGATGATTCTCAAATCCATACCTCTGTTCCAGACACCCTTCCTAAGGCTCAAACTTCTGTGTCCACTTGCTCACTGGACCACACTCACATGCAACATATGCAAAATAATAAAGGTACTATTTTGCCCATCAAAGATGCCTTTTTTCCATTTAATTCTCTCTCTTAGGAAATCGTACCACCACGCACCCATCACTGAAGCCAGCAATCTAAGACGCATCCATAACTCAGCTCCCTCCTTTGCCCTCCATGTGCATCAGCACCCATGTCTATTGAGGGTGCCTTCCAACCATCGCTGAATTCTCACAAGAATGTCCTTGATTTTAATTCCCTTCCCCTGACGATAGCTTCCTAACTGGCTGTCTGGCCTCTAATCTGTGCAGCTTCAATCCATCTCCCTCATTGTTACCAGAGTTACTGAAAGAAGAAACTCATGACATCACCTTTCTCTTCATGGAAGATTCAAACTCTTCCATGATGCCCTTTTCCTGGAGAGGAATACCTGAATTCCTTGATGTGATATGCAAAGGCTTTCACTATCTGCTCCTCTCCCGCCTCTGGTTTCATCACCGTCCCCTCTCTCATGGGAAAACCACCTGCTCTAGCAATCCGCAGCTCCTTGCAGGTCCTCTGGAGAGTTCTGTGCTCTCACAAAGCTGTGCTTTTTCAGAATCTCTCTCTGAAGTGCCCTTTCCCAGCTGTCTCCCTGATCACTCTTCCTAATCCTTCAAAAATCACATCTTCAGAAAAGTATCAAACAAATGCGCAACAAAAAAGAGGCAATCACTTCGATTTTAGCTCCCCTTTCACCATCATGCACTTGCCCGGGCACAATTATTTGTTCCATTGTATAAACTACTTATGTGTCTTTTACTCTACTAATCATAATGAATACATATTTATTTAAATATATTATAAACTCATTTAAAAAATAAATTTACTTTAAATAAAGTCATCTTTTTTGTTCAAATTTATTGCAGTTTTTATGTTAAATCAAGGAATCAAGGGAAAAACCCACAATCTTATCCCCAAATCAAACTAATATTTTATTTGTCCACCTTATATTTTGACCTTTATCCGTGTGCAGATCCTGTTTCCTATATTGATTGGCAGATGCTCCCTAGAATTTTATATTCCACCTCTTCTGTTGACAAGGTCACCCTCGTTTTTCTAGTTTGCTTCCATTTCTCTGGTTTCTGACTTACCTCCTCTCCCTCTTGTCCTTTCCACTAGGAAACCAGTGACGACAGTTTGGTGTGTTATCTTTCCACACCTTTCTCCTGTTTAAACAGTTATATCTGGGGAGGGGGAAGGGGGTGCTGTCATTTTTGTTTTACAAAAATGAGAATACATAACACATGTGTCTTTTCCTCTTGCTTTTCTCATTCAACAATGCATAGAAGTCTCTTCATGCTAATAAACATAGCTCTACCCCGTTCTTTCAGCTGCCTCATATCACAAGTGATGGAGATGCCACCATTTGCTCTGCCATTCCTGCACTGAAGGGCATTTGGGTCCTTTCTGCTTCTCTCCTGCCACACGCAGGGCTGTACCAAGCAGCCTCAAACATACACAGCCTTGTACACTAGTGCTTTTGTTTCTAGGGGGTTTAGCCCCTCAGATGGGAACTGTTTCTAGAAGGTAGGTTGGAGCATGATTTATAAATAAATAAAAGCACACAGCATAGCGCCATACATTCAGGGAAGTTCACTAAAGGATGATAATGAGAAGGATATTTGGCTATGCGGTTACCTAGCAGCCTGTTGATGGGAAAAGATATGTTTCCCAGCAACTAGCAAGTATATATCTTCAAATGAGAATTCGTAAGGAAACTACAAAAGACAGAACCTGGCCCATAGCAACTGAGAACCGTTGCCGCAAAGCCTGTTTTCTGTTGTATTTGCTAGTCCATTTTAGACACGTAGAGAACCAGGGCTACCTGAAGCCTTCTCCGTGGACACTGAGTCCCTGACCTGCGCAGCTAATCAAACTGCAATACGCTTTCAAGAAACCCCAGCTTTGATACATCTCACCAGTTGCATTGTCTTGAAGCCGGTGACTTGAGAGTTACGAAGGTGTCTATTTAAGGCAGTGTGTGTGACAGAGCATTATCTTAGGAGTCAGAACAGTAATCCTTGGCTCTGCCAACTTGTCAGCCTCGTGGCGCTTTGAGCAAGCCTCAAAATCCCCATATAAAAAATAAAGCTAATAATACTCACGCTGCCTCCTTTGCAGTATTGTAGTGGGGAACAAACGGAATTATGTAAATGAAAGCGCTCTGAGAGAGCTATACACATATTAGCATTGTTCACATTACTCTGACTTTTCAGTAGACAATGTACCGTGTATGGCGGCACCTTTCCTGTTCTTTGTATCGCCAGGAAAGAACATATTACCACTTAAAAGAAGATTGATTTTGTAGCAGTCATGAAGTGCACGGTGAAAGTACAGAACAATCAGTATAAAAGTAATAGACTAGACGTCAGCCACGGACTCTATCTGCAGATATCCTTCAACGGACTTCTAGAACAGTGAAAATATTTACAGAGCTGCCCCAGGGTTTTTAATGTTTCACAGATAAATGAGAATAAAATAACAGAGGAGGATTTTTCTCCCCTCTTGCCCTTAAGTTTCTATTTTTAACTCCTATACAGTATCAGATGTAATATCCTGGTGTTCTTTCCCCAGCCCTGGCTCCTGCCCATAAAATACACACATGCTGCAAGAATCCAGCTACGTGGGGGAAGGCTTCCTGCCCAGTTACAGTTATTCTTACTGGGACTAAAACACTGAGAAATTGGTACCTCTCTAGATCAATACTCCACACGTGTTATGGATGGACATGTCTATGGATGGAGTAGCAGAAAGCACCTAATGGACACGAGGGATCGCTCGGGACAGAAACGTGGCGTACCTGCAGGGTTCCCTCTTTGGCAGGACAGAATGTTGGTATAAGGAGTTGCAGAAATCCCAGTGCCAGTTGAAGTTTGGCAGTTGGTTCCTTCCAGCTGTTCTTAAAGGTATTGTCTCCGCAGGGATTAAAAGGGGCTCAGAGTGATGGCTTATGATTTTTACGTTTAGCTGTGTTTTGATTCTTCCCTTTGGAAAATAGAGCAAATGGGATGTCTATCCAGTAGTAAAGGCTTTATGGAGCTCTGTAGAGTTTGATCTCAATGATTGCAACCATCAATAGCTGGTAAAATCAGTGGGGAAAAGTCATGACGTGTGAAGCATACAACTGGATTAACTGATTATTATTACGAATGTCTTACCTCTCATCTGGTTCTGGTGCCATCAGGTAGACAACCCCAGAGAAACAGTGGTGGAGATTCTCAGAGTGATTTCAAGTTTCAGACTGTTTCTAGGTCTCTAGAAGTCCTCATTTGGGGGCTTGCTTATCATGCTCTTAAGTGTGAAGAAAAAGGAGAAAGAGAAAAAACTTTTGAGATTGAAGCTGCCTTTATTTAAAATCCTTTTTCAGTCTAGATCCTTCTTTGAAAAGGGAGACTTGCTGTTGATCATTTTCCATTCCTTTAAAGGGTTAAATGTACTAAAATTTAAAATGTGTAACAAGTAACATGGAAGGGCAGTAAATAAAAATATTAGGACATACTCCATGTTCTTCTCCCTTTACCGAGACGTGGGGAAAAATGTGATCTTTTTTAACTGTCTTTTCTTTTAGAGAAAACTGAATTTACAAAATAGAGGGTAGGAGTGATTATACACGTTATACAAGGCTCTCTGACTTTCAAAGGATCATATAGATTTCACGGAAAAAGCCGAGTTTCTTAACATATAGAAATCATAGTGCATATTGTTCAATATACAGGAAATTGTATTGTCAGGAACTCATCTCCTGCACAGAGCAAAATACTCCTATCTCATAAACAGAATGAAAATTCGAGTGATATCTCTTAATTTATATTATCTATATAACACAATATGAAGTGCAGAATTAGCAATGACTAACGGAAGGAGGACTGTTAATTATCTCATAGTTTTTTCATAAATCAGAGAAGAAATATTTTTCTCTTGAATTATCTAGAATAGGGGCCAACAGCCTATAAAATGAGTACCAAGTAAGCAACTTGAATTCACCCTGTACTGTGTGGATCTTGACAAGGGCAACCTGAAGGAGGGAATTGAGTGTTAATACTGGGCTTTGGGACATCAAACATACACAGTGAGAAAACTCTCACTATACTAGAATTTTTTAAAGTTTATGATCAAAATGGAAATTTTTGGTTGTTCCAAAGCTCTTTATTAATCTTTCTTATTAATACAAATGCATGTACTGCAATAGTTTTCGGTTCTGAAATCATATAGATAGTAGTATTGAAAACTAATAAGATTAATTGTAACAAATGTACCATCTTATATAAAATGTTGATAATAGAGGAAACTGGATGTGAACTCTTGGTATCTTCTCAACTTTTCTGTTAATCTAAAATTGTTCTTAAAAAAAATAAAGTCTTCTAAAAAAGAAACTAACAGGAACGAAACTCCTTTTTGTTTTATTCAGTGTCCTTGTTCTAAGATTGTTTCCATTATCTGTAAGATGTAAGTACTCAGAGGTAAAGCAAATATTAAAATATTCCTGTAATATTTTCCTTGAAAATATCCTATTACTTAACTATTTGAACCATTTCTGGATCTTAGTCCAGATGCCCATTTAATATTTGGTTTATTAGTACCTAACAAGAATAGTACAATGTAGATTTTTATTTCTTCTGTAAGGCAAAAACACATAGAAAATTTCGTGCTCCCTATTATCTCTAATAAGGTTAAACCATATCAAAAATTTAAGATTTTAAATTTAAGAGTGAGACTTAATTTATATTTTACAATTAACTAAGTATTTTCTAAAGCTAAGGACTAATAAATAGCAGGTCTTTGAGACTTTTATTATATATAAGATACAATAAAAATGTGTACATTTTTACAACAGCTGATAATGTGAAATATTATCTTAACTTGAACTGGCTTTTAAAATATTATTTAAAAACTATTTATGCTTATTACCTTAACTTTATTCTTTTAGCTGTTTTACACTTTAACATTAAAAATTTTTTTTTACCCCATTGAAGCCTGTAACAAGTATATTCTAGTTGCTGCAACCTAACACAGTGCTGAGAAATACTGATGCTTAGTCTATTTCTATGACTACTTTGATGACATTTTCTGAGTTTAATTTTTTCACTATGCAGCTATCTTTCAGAGACTGGCATATTGATTTTTCTAATTAATATTCTATGTATCTGAGACAGTATTTTTATTTTCTATTTCCCAAGAAGGGAACAGCACATCCACTCTAAGTGATGTGCGGTTATGTTATCTTATAAATGCTCAAGGTACAGCTTCTAATGTTGAAAAATAGAAAAATAAATTGACCTTGATGAAGTGTGTCTTCTTTTGTCTGTTCCCAGGAAAGTTTATTTCAGGTATTTCTACTGCGGAAATGATTAGCGTTAACAGCCTTTCCCCTCCATTTTATTTTACAGGGTCTCTTCATCTTCCTGATATATGGGGTGTACCACACAGAGGTAAGTCGGCTTGGAGTATCTCAAGGCTGACAGAGTGAATGAGAGAAATGACAGGTTTCTTATCTTGATAACTGAGGAACAAAGTTGGCTTTTCATATGAGTGTCCCACTGCCCTTCATGCATGAACTAGCTTATATGCATCCAGCTTACCATTAAACACTGACACCCTGAATAAAGGGACAGCCTCATTTCTCACAGGCATTGACTAATATTTTACAACTGCCCTAAGTTTTTGAATTTTCAGTCTTTCTTTTAACACTTCACCATACTTGACAGTATTAAAGTTTCACAGTTTAAGTGGCAGAATGCCTATACGTAGTTGCATGGAGTTAGAAAAATACTAATATTTCTTATCTCAAAATGCTCGTTAAATATTGTCCTTCTTTTGAGCAGGCTCAGAGAGGCCTATAAGGATTCGTTAATAACCTTTATGGTTTCAATTGTGAAATTTCTCAGAAAAGCCATTTATTATTTAATTATGAGAAGTTATTTAGCTAGAAATATTGTGAGAAAATTGACTTATTTCATTAAGAAAATGTACTATGTAAATAAATTATTGTCACAGTTCTAGCTCTTTCATGAAGAAATGTCTGTGATTTATAGATACTCTTTGTGATAGTTGCTGGTTTAGATTTTTCCATGCCTAACAGGAAAGTGAGTGCCTTGTGTACATTACACACTCAATAAATATTTGATTTTTGTTGCTCTAACTTTGATTTCAAGGTTGTACTGTGTAATTTTCCCTTAAGAGAAAAACTGGTAACTCTGCACGCGTTTCTCAGTAGGTAGTCTTACTAGGGGAGGGCAGAGTGGATCCTAGCATAGATCCCAGAAGGGCCTGGTGGTCAATTTCTCAAAAATAACACGAGAGGCCAGGCGGCAATACAACGTGGCAAACAGCCTCATTAGCCAGCCTGAGCAGGTATGTGGGCATTTAAGTAACATCTGATGATGATGAAGCCTGTGTGTGGGCGTGTTTTACAGGGCTGCCGCACCTGGATTACACGCGCTTTCCTTTTCCAGTAGCCTTCAGGTAGGTTGGCAGCAACACAACTTTTTTTTTTTTTTGCAACGGTACCTGTATTGCGGTTTCAAAGTAGGCTATTCCTATAAATGCCAAGGACACGTGCCCATTATGACAGTGTTTCCAACCTCAGAGGGATCCCAGCTGCAATCTGTTTTAAGAAACATTGAGCATTTGAAGCTTAAGGCTTTTAGGCAGAATCCAAAGCGCCCCCAGTCACCCGCTTCTGGGTCCGGATTTTGACTCAACACCCGGACTGCACACCGCAAAGCCGAGCAAGCCGCCCCCGCACCCCGCCCCTGCCCAGGCCTCAGTTTCCCCATCTCTCCCTCCAGCCCCTTTCCCCGCAGCACTGCCCCGCGTGTCCACCCGCCGGCGCGGGGCGGGAGGGTGGGGTTCCGCCACCGGAGCGCCTCACCCACGTCCCCCCTCCTTGGGCGCGGCCCACCAATCGTGGAAGCCTCTCTCCCCGTGGCGGTGGGTGGGGGCTTCCGAGGCCCCGCCCCTCGAGCCCGGGGCCGCCCCTCCGCCCAACCGCCCGGGTGATTGACAGGCGGGCCGGGCGGAAGCTGCGGCGCAGGCGCGCCGGCCCCGCCGAGCTCCCCTCCGGCCCGGGCCGGGGAGTTCCCGGCAGGCTCCGCGCCGCGCCTGCGCAGTGCGGGGGAGGCTTTTAATTCCATTGTGGAGAGGACGGCGTTATTTTTATTAACCGGAGGCGGCGGCGGCGGCGGCGGCGGCGGCGGCGGCGGCGGCGGGACCGTAAGTGGGGCGGCCAGCGGGGCGGGCCTTGGGCGCGGGGGGCGGGCGGCGGCGGCGGCGGCGGGCGGGGGTCCGGCCGGGTCCCACGGCCTGCTCTCCCCTCTCCCTCAGCCAGGCCTCGTCCGGGGCATGAAAGTCGGCGGCGGGCTCCTGAGCGGCGGCGGCGGCGGCGGCGGCGGCGGCAGCGGGCCCGGCGGGCGGGCGGAGATGGAGCCCTCGTTCCCCCCGGGCATGGTCCTGTTCAACCACCGGTTGCCCCCGGTCACCAGCTTCACCCGGCCGGCGGCGGCCGCCCCCCCGGCGCCGTGCGTGCTGCCCCCCGCGGCCCCGGCCGCCGAGCCCCCCCCGCCGGCCCCGGACATGACTTTCAAGAAGGAGCCGGCGGCGTCGGCGGCCTTCCCGACGCAGAGGACCTCCTGGGGCTTCCTGCAGTCGCTGGTGAGCATCAAGCAGGAGAAACCCGCCGAGCCCGACGAGCCGCAGCCGCAGCCCCACCACCACCACCACTACGGGGGGCTCTTCGCCGCCGGGGCCGAGGAGCGACCCCCGGGGCTGGGCGGCGGCGACGGGGGCGGCCACGGCGTCATCCAGGACCTCAGTATCCTCCACCAGCACGCCCAGCAGCAGCAGCCACAGCCCCCGCAGCAGCAGCAGCAGCCGCCGCAGCAGCCCGCCCAGCACCCCCGTGACGTGCTGCTGGGCGGCGGCGGCAGGACTGATGACCACCCCGGCCCCGAGGAGCCAAAGCAGGACACTCACGTCAAAAAGGCGAAGAGGCCAAAGCCGGAATCTCAGGGAATCAAAGCCAAGAGGAAGCCCAGCGCATCTTCCAAACCTTCTCTGGTCGGAGACGGAGACGGGGCCATCCTCTCCCCAAGTCAGAAACCTCACATCTGCGACCACTGCAGCGCCGCTTTCCGAAGCTCCTACCACCTGCGGAGGCACGTCCTCATCCACACCGGGGAAAGGCCCTTCCAGTGCAGCCAGTGCAGCATGGGCTTCATCCAGAAGTACCTGCTGCAGAGACACGAGAAGATCCACAGCCGGGAGAAGCCCTTCGGGTGCGATCAGTGCAGCATGAAGTTCATCCAGAAGTACCACATGGAGAGACACAAGAGGACGCACAGTGGAGAAAAGCCATATAAATGTGACACTTGCCAACAGTATTTTTCAAGGACGGACAGACTCTTGAAACACAGGCGCACGTGTGGTGAAGCCATAGCGAAAGGAGCCGCTAGTGCAGAACCTGGGTCAGCAAACCATAACAACATGGGTAACCTGGCTGCGTTGTCTCAGGGAAATACAAGTTCCTCAAGGAGGAAAACGAAGTCGAAGAGCATAGCGATGGAGAATAAGGAACACAAGGCGGGGAAAACAAATGAATCACAAATTTCCAATAACATCAACCTGCAGAGTTACTCTGTAGAGATGCCCACCGCCTCTTCCAGCGGGGGCATAATTGGCACTGGGATAGATGAACTACAGAAAAGGGTGCCAAAACTGATCTTTAAGAAAGGAAGCAGAAAGAATACAGACAAAAACTACCTGAATTTTGTGTCGCCGTTGCCAGACATCGTTGGACAGAAGTCCTTGTCTGGGAAACCAGGTGGTTCCCTTGGCATAGTGTCGAATAATAGTGTGGAGACCATTAGTCTTCTGCAGAGTGCAAGTGGAAAACAAGGTCAAATAGGTAGTAATTATGATGACGCCATGCAGTTTTCAAAGAAAAGAAGATACTTACCAACTGCCAGCAGCAACAGTGCCTTTTCTATAAACGTGGGACACATGGTCTCCCAGCCGTCCGTCATTCAGTCTGCAGGTGTCAGTGTTTTGGACAATGAGGCCCCATTGTCACTTATTGACTCCTCAGCTCTAAGTGCTGACATTAAGTCTTGTCACGACAAGTCTGGGATTCCCGATGAGGTTTTACAGAGTATTTTGGATCAGTACTCCAACAAATCAGAAAGCCAGAAAGAGGATCCTTTCAGTATAACGGAACCTCGAGTGGATTTACACACCTCAGGAGAACACTCAGAACTGGTTCAGGAGGAAAATTTGAGCCCAGGCACCCAAACGCCTTCGAGTGAGAAGGCGAGTATGTTGCAAGAATACTCCAAATACCTCCAGCAGGCTTTTGAAAAATCCACTAATGCAGGTTTTACTCTTGGACACGGTTTCCAGTTTGTCAGTTTGTCTTCACCTCTCCACAACCACACTTTATTTCCAGAAAAACAGATATACACTACATCTCCTTTGGAGTGTGGTTTCGGCCAATCCGTTACCTCAGTGTTGCCGTCTTCCTTGCCAAAGCCTCCTTTTGGGATGTTGTTTGGATCTCAGCCAGGTCTTTATTTATCTGCTCTGGATGCCACACATCAGCAGTTGACACCTTCCCAGGAGCTGGATGATCTAATAGAGTCTCAGAAGAATTTAGAGACTTCGTCAGCCTTCCAGTCCTCATCTCAGAAATTGACTAGCCAGAAGGAACAACAGAAAAACCTAGAGTCCTCCACAAGCTTTCAGATGCCATCTCAGGAGTTAGCTAGCCAGATAGATCCTCAGAAAGACATAGAGCCTAGAACAACGTACCAGATTGAGAACTTTGCACAGGCGTTTGGTTCTCAGTTTAAGTCGGGCAGCAGGGTGCCAATGACCTTTATCACTAACTCGAATGGAGAAGTGGACCATAGAGTAAGGACTTCAGTCTCAGATTTCTCAGGGTATACAAACATGATGTCTGATGTGAGTGAGCCATGTAGTACAAGAGTAAAGACACCCACCAGCCAGAGTTACAGGTAAGGTCCCCAGAGTGACCAGGCTGGAGGTCTTCTAACGTAATTTTGTTTTATTTTGAGAACACTGCCATTGGAATGTTTCTACACGATCCTATTAAGAATAATGTAATGCCCTTTCAATGCAACTTTTCATATTTAGTTTATTTTGTTAGCGTGATTTTAGCTCTGTTTGTATTATGATTTTTAATCAAAATCAATAGATTAAAAATAGTTTGACATTCAAAGTGACAATGTTTAGCAATCAAATTTACATGTATAGATCGTCAGGGACTAGCCCAAAAGTTAAATGCAAAAAAAAAAACAAAACAAAAAAACCCTACAAAAAAACAAAACAAGAAAAACACAAAAAAAACTTTGTTGCTAGGATTAAGGTTATTCTAATTGCTTTACTCTCAGGAAAGTGTAATAACGCATGGGAATTCTGTACGTTATCACTGTAATGGAATATCCAATTTACAGATAGTATGGTATACATTTCATCATTTAAGTAAGGGATCGAAAACATTTCAAATTGCTGTCTCCATCTGGGCTGATCCAAAATTCTGAGATGTTGGCTACCTATATTTTGTTGCAGCTTTTAAATGTACTCTGAACTTCCAAACCACATTCATTCCAGCCTGGTAGAACAAATATTCTTGGATCTTTGATCAAAGCCTGGAATGATAGCTTTAATAGAAGAAGAAGAAAAAGCACCCTCTCCTTATCCCAACTGTAACAAGGCTCTACTTCCATTAAGATCTACTGACATCCAGCACAGTGTTGAAGCCCACGTGGTTGGTTGGTTCCAGTGTTAGAACCCGAGTTGGAATTACATGATTCTTCGAAATTTGGGGTATGCGGTATTTATTATACATGGCCTAAAACATCCTGCTCTTGTCTGTGCTATTACTTATCACCCACACTTCTGTTTTTTTTTTTTTTTTTTTATTCTTACTCTTAACCTGTCCTTTCTTAGAGTTCTGGGCCTGCCTTGTTTCCTCTTCTCCCCATCTTGACAGTTTCAATCTTAGAATGATTTACATTCCAATAGATAATTCATTATGCATTTTATATGCCTTACGGCCTCCAAATACTAAACAATAGGGTAAACATCCCCTCTACCTTTTCTAAAAACAAAACCTGTGCAGATTTCCATGTATAATAAAACCCCACATACTCAGAGCTGTAGATATCATATCAGTAAGGTGGTAATTTCAACTGGTGACATAGCTAGTGTGAGGGATCGTGGTAGTGACGTCAGAACCTCTTTGTGAAATGGCAGCCTTTAATGTACATTTTAGAAGGGTGCATTAGTCAGTATTGTACAGGGGTCTTGTAAAGTCATCAAAACTTGCTATGAACGCTAATTGCCATTTGAAGCTACTGGTAGACAGTGGCTCTGCTCTAAACCACTTTTTAGCAATTGTATTTTTTTCCTGATTATATTTTTTAATGTACTTTGATGTTTATGCTGATGAGTTTTTTATGTACTTTTGGTGATGTTTCAGTCTTATGTACTCTTCTGACGTCAGAAAAGTACCACTGGTTGTTTGCAGTCTTATTGTGTAATCAGCCTACACAGGCTTCCATGTATAATAAAGTAATTAATATTGTGCAAGTGTAAAACACTTCTTTTATGAAAGCAGTGTTTGGAAAATAAGAAATTATTAAAAATGGTTACAAAATACTAGTTAATTTCCTCTCCCCGCTTTCCCCCCTTAAGTCTGCTTTACCAGCTAAAGGGTCACCTATTTGTCATTGCAGGATTCTTAGAAAATGTGTTTAATTCTCCTAAATACGCTCAGTACTAAAAAGTCTGTATTTCTTACCTCGGTAAGTGCGGTAAGTTCTATCGGGTACAGAGTACAAGCTGTAATGGAAGGATGGAGAGGACCTTTACCACTGTATCTCTTCAGCTGTATGACTTTTCTCCAGTGTTTTGTTTTCTACAGGTTTTGAATTTTCTTTAACTTTTATTGTGTGTACTGAATACTGCATATGTATTATTCTGATTGTTTGCTCTAGTTTACTACCAATAAAAGACCTGTTAATCACAAAATTGAAGAAAGGAGATATCACTTAATATGAAGTCACATTTTTCAGATTTTTCTATTAACTACAGTTCATAAAATATTCACATCAGTGGTATAACCTGCAGTTTAGGGACTTGTATTTTTATTGTATTTTTTTTAACTTAAGTATTTCATGTTTCTAGGTTTATTTTATTTGAAAATTGGTTCAATATTTGTGTTTGTGGCGCACTATATGGAAGAAGAGAAATTTAATGTGTAAATTAAGAACATGTTTTGTTGAAATTGGGTTAGCCATCCTAAATATTATTCCAGAGAGAGTATTTATTGAGGCTTCATTTTAAATCAGTTTCCAATGTCTTTTGGTTCTAGGTGCATCCTTTTTGCCTCAAAAAAGGTTGTAATAAAATAACAGTATGCCACAAATAAAAATGGTCTTGAGCATTTTTAGTAGGAAAGAAGTATCGTGAAACCGTAGTTAATGTTAAAAGAAGGTTAGAAGCGTAGATATTAGAAGGAAAGAGCTAAGAACGTGTAAATGTTGAAGATGCGGAACACATGTTTCAACATTAGTATGTATGTTCAGTTTTAAAGATGCGGGAGAAGAGATTGTAGATGTCTGTAAAATCATGAGAAAACTGCTTTGAAATTGAGTGGTTACAAATGTTGAGGAATTAGGAGTAAAAATATTAAAGGGAAGAATAGGCCCCTTTGCCTTTTTCATACATGATACTGTTGTAGGGAAATGATAAATTATTTTAAGCTAAACATGGCTTTCTATGTGGAGAAATACCTACTTGTGGGCCCGTAAGATTAGGAAAAAGTAAATTAGCTTTCTCTTTGCCAAGGTTATTCTCTAGATTTGGTCATTTTCTTGAACAAGTGTGCTCAGCAGAATCTCACCCATTCTGCGTTGATGCCCACCTGGAGCTCTGCACAGATGCATTCTCTGCTCTACATTAACCCTGTCATTTTAACTTTTTCCCACCCACTCCTTTTTTTTTTCCTTCTGTGGAATGTTTGTATCTAAATATCATTTTAAAGTTAAGGTTTCTACTTTGAAGGTGTTAGAGGAGAAAGTAGGAAACTGGGCTTTGCATTTCTGTTGTGCTGCTGTCAATTCAGGGTAAGGGCCACCATAGTTTAGCAGTTGCTGGTCAGTAATTTGTGAAGAAATTCAATAATGAGAAGAGAAAAATGTGAAAAAAAATCTGTGCTTAAAATCTTTTAATGTTTTTTGGAAATTGCAAACGTTAATACAAATATTTCTACCTCAAATTTAGGTTTTTTGCATTACACTAATCAGATGAGAGAGACAGGAATTTTTGTTCATTCCTGGTATCTGACATTTTGTAGTTATTTGCCATGAGTAGCATTTAAGCCTGAACTGGGTGACAGTTTGAGCAATATGGCCTTGTGAGGACACACGTCATCCTTAGCTTCCAAATTCATAGGTTCTTATTAAACTGAAGAACTTCCCTAAAAAAAAATTAGCTTCTGAACTTCAAAGTTATATTTTTAGAGTAGACTACATCTGAAGACTATCATTTTCTGAGTTTTATGGTCTTCGTGTCTTCTACGATACTGAATGACAGGCTCTCATTTTTAAAATGTCATGGAAGATTCCTTTGTTAGTGCTCTGATAGGATCCAGGCGTCACGCTGCCTGAGGCCATGTCAGCTGTGGTCCATGCGTATTTCTGTTACAGGGTCCCTCCTGCTGGTCAAGAGGAGAGAGCTGTGGTGGTGTGCTGGGCTGCTTGTACCCTCTGAGATGATGGAGAGTTCCTGATAGATGTTGAGGAAAAAATGTTCTCTTACTTCCAGTTGTTACATTTTTTATGTCCTTATAATTTATCGCTTGAAATGAACATGAGCATGAAGACCACATCTGGGAATTTTGTTGTCTTAACTCTGGATCAAAAAAATCCTCTGTGAGATTATAGTTAGTTTTAAAAGAGATTGTTCCCATAAAGAGGGCATATGCTTTTAAAATTACTTTTGCTTTCTTTGTACCTATTTTGCTTTTTAAAAAAGTATTTACTGTATGTGACTAACTTAAGTAGATTTTACTTAAATTCTTGATGAACCTTTGGCTCACTCTAGGGAAGAAGTGCACAACATTTTTAGGGTCCGAGACTCTGTGGGCAGCTGATGATAGAATTGGTGCCTCCCTACTCCCATACATTAGCAGAAATAGGTTTGCATGCGAAAATTTACAAGCCAATCTAGATGCTCACAGGAACCCTCCCTAAAAAGTTCTTAACCTTTGCACCCCAAGTTAAGAATCCCAGCCTTAGAAGACTGCCTAAATATTGAAATTTTGTTATACAAATAAATTAGTCAATACCTAAACTAGAAAAGCTTCAACTGGTAGGGTCCTTTACAGTTTCTTTATCTGCAATTCAATCAATTACTTAGCATTTATGGAATACATTTAGGTTACGTAAACCCATAGAGTTTTATGATAAGCTGGTCAGATAGTGAGCTGAATAGAATTTAGAGTTGTTTGCACAGTTTCTTATTTGACAACAAGGCCCGTAGAGATGCTAGACTTGACAATAGTTCAGTATTTTCCGTGAACAAAGAAGTGTGTGAAGAGTGTGTAGTGACTACAGTCAACCACTGCGGTTGTTTACACAGAACTTGCTTACGTATCTTGGCAAAAATGAAAGCCCGCACCGTTTTACCTGAAAGGAATAGTGTTGAGTTCTGAAGAACATGAAGACTACTTCATGCAGCCTGCGTGTGACTAGCTAGGTTGAAACGTTCTGTGCAAGATAAGCCTTGTAAAGCATGTTATATGTTGAAGTAGGTTGTCTCTCGGGAAATGGAGATCAATAGCTGGAGGAGATTGTTTGTAAAGATCTGGACGTTATGCTCCAAAGGGGAAAGTGTGTTCCCTGTGTTTGTGGGGAATCAAAGAAGAATGGGCAGAGGTTGTCGTGAAGGGAGGTAAGGGATATCTTAGAATGGAGAAGAAAAGGAATAGGTTTTGAAGGAAAATAGGAAATACGAATTTACTCGGATATTGACGGGAGTCCCTGGAAAATTTAAGTAACTAGAAGAGATCTGTGATTGGAAAACTCTGTTCTTATTTTGTCATTCTTTTAGTTCAGACTTCTTTTGGTACTTTGGTTTGATGTGAACTTTAGTACTATTGTGGAACAATTAATAAATAACTCTTAACAGACAACTGTGGTGAGCTTCTGTTTACATTCCCAATCTAGGAAAAAGGTGGCTAATCTTTGTGTTTATATATTAAATCTTTTCTTTAGTAACTCATAAAATCACACAGCTTCCATTGGTTGGTGAGAATTTCAAATAAATTTTCTTACCAAAACAATTGCAGTCAAAATTACTGTCATATGTGATTAAGTGATTGCACAGAATTTAGGAATTCAGACAAAAACCACATCCCCAACCCTCCAAAAAAAGAAATTTACAAGTGCAGTGTATAAAGGCAAATTGTGTTAGGACAAAGGAAAAGTGTGAGTGATTGTAAAAAGTTGGAAACTCCCTAATTAATATTAGTTTTTAAGTTTACTTTGGAAAGTATTGTTTAATTTTAACTTGTGACTGGCTTATTTGTTCGTTCTACTTTAAGTAAGAATATTGTTTTATAAGCATTTTCTGTTGTAAAGTTGGTCTGAACTGGGAGCTAAAGTTTTAACCTTGCGTTTTGGGGTAAATACAGCTTTTTAAGTCTGGAAGGACATTTTTAGATTAATTTTCAGAGCAGATTGCAAAACTGAATGACAAGGTCAGCACCATGACTGTTTGATGTCTGGTTGCGCATAAGCGAGGCTCTTGCTGTGAGGAAGCCAAGTGCAGACGTGAGAGAGAGTTCTCCTTTCTGGAGGAGAATGAGAACTGTCAGTGGGTGTCATTGTGGGTCTCCGCGAATAGATACCCATGACCTTGATCACTTCAGCGGTGGAACTGGGAACATCCTTTCTGAGGCTGCAGTTTCTTACTTCGTGGCCCCGAACAACTAAAGTGCTTAGCAGAGATTATGAAGCAGACTGGACGAGACCTAGAGTTTTCCTCTTGCAAATGGATAAGGTACCGGAAGGGAAATTACTATGAAAACGTTTGCATTTCATAGACCCAATATGTAAATTTTACTCAGTCATAAGCACAGCATTAGAAAACCGAGCAAAGTTCATAGCACTGCATAAAGGCATTAAAACGTTTTTAAAAATCGACCTTGCACTACTTTCCACTGTTAGAAGTAGCCTTTCAATGAACATCTTAAAATTACGTTAATATTGTTAGGGATTATGTTTGTAAGGCAAGTTGCTGTGGAATTTTATTCCTTTGGATTTGGGAGACAATGCTGCAGAAGTTCCAAACGTTTAATTTTTTTTTTTATGAAGTCTGCTAAGATATTGTAGATATTTCTATACTTAGTCACATTCGGAATAGTTAGCTGTGTATTGTTTTATGAGTGTTTATGTCAGTAATTTAGCTGATCTCTTAGTGGTTTAGTTTAGAAAATCTGCAACAGTAATCTGAAACCATTACTCTTAACTTTTTAAATTGCCTCATTTTTACTAAGGAAAAGATTAGGTTGTGACTAGACTTAGCCTAGTTTGTTCAGGATTTATTTGAATATGATAAGCTATGAATGTCGAACTTAGTGTAGAAAACAGAGTATTAAAGTTGTTGTGACAGGTTTGTGTTGGAAAGGGAAGGAAGGACTGTTGTGTAAGGAGAGTGGGAAGGGGTCTGAGGAGGTTGATGTCAATGGACTTGTTTCCCACGGCCACGCAGCTACCAGACCTTCCAGATTTCAACTAGAAGTGTTTGGAGGACTCGTCACGTCCCCATGAACTGTCAGGGTTCCTGCCGGGGAATCCCAGGAGTGTGGTGTGAAGCCAAGATTCAAATGTGATCTGGGGAGATTTCTAGGGAAGACTGGTAGAATGAATAGAAAACTACAGGTTTTCATTTCGTTCCCTCTTTGATTTTGTTAACCCTCTGAAACAAATTGATGTTTGGCAAGGAGAGAAAGGTGGTATCGATGATTGATAGAATGGTATTTTTGCCGATAATGCTAGTGTGTGTGACCCATAAAAGGAGACAAGGTGGTACTACTTGGGAAAAGATGGGCGAAAATGGAGTGCCTTGCATAATAGTATATTTCTAATAAGTACATTTAAATTTTCTGTCTTGAAACTTGAGATTTTGAATTACTGTCATTCAGTATGGGTAAACATCTTAATTTGGAAAAAATAGTATCACAAACAACTAGTTTGTAATACAAGATAAAAGAACATTTTCATTCTCAGCTAAATATTAAGTAGTAAAGAAAGATTTATAAGGGGGAACATTTTTTTTGCTTTTAAATCCTGTCTCTTCATTTATGTATGTAATTTAAAGCTTATACAACATGTAAGTAAAATGTTTTAGAATTGGATGTATGATTATGAGAGAATTTCAAGGCTTCCCATAGCATTTAACGATGGAAATTATTTTTCTGATTTCCAAACCCAAAATAAATAATATGCATTTTATGATTTAATAAGAAATGATCACTCTAGATTATATTTAGTCATTCACCCAGCTGAACCAGTACTCCATCTGGAACTAAAATACAAAAACATCTTGAACAGCCTGAAAGTACTGTTTGTTAAAAATGTTCAGTACTGAAATATCAGTTGGAATTTTGGCAGCTGAATGTGAGAGCAGAAATGCAAAATATTTGTAGAATTGCCTTTCATATTTCAGTCAGTGATTTTGTTTACAAACCATGTACAAATAATTATTTGGATGGTCATATTTATTCTCACCACCTCCCTGCCCCCATGTACTTGCTTTGTAATAAAATATTCAGAATACAAATTACTGGGGCTGAATATACTAAAAAAAAGTTATATTTTCCGATGGAATACTAGCAAGAGCAGATGGTGGGGACATTGGTCAGCAATAAATAAGATTAATGTGTTTGGAGCTATTAAGATTGTGAAGAGAAAGGAAAGAAGTTTAGCCTATCAGTAGGAAGCAAGCCACTGCCTGAACCTGAATTGACTTGGGTTTTGAAAAGCTTATTTCTGGTAAACATGCCAAAAAATTGAGCTTCAGAGAACAGAGATTATTTGTGAAATTCTTTATTCGTGTAAGGTTTAAGGTATATCCAGTTTCTCCCTGTGATTTGAGAATACCCACTTCATATCTTTTAGGAGGCTTTTAAGTAAGTGTTGGACATCAGCAGTAGTTTGAGTTTTTAATAAAATTTAAGTCAAAGATGTTTTTTTGAGGAAAGCTGAAATTTTTCACTTGATAAAATTACGATGCATTTTTCCTAGAAATGTCAAGGTGAAAAATCAATACTTCAAAGATACTGAGTAAAAATTTACATTGTGAACACGTGAATGAATTATCCTTTAAAAAATGATCACTATAGTGCATTTGAGTAGAAGAGGACAAAGAAATCATAAACTTAGTTTAGCTTTGGAAATGGATGTCTTAAAAATTCTGTTGTTCCCTTCTGCCATTTGTTCTATGAAGCCATTAGTGAAACCTATTAACTTATTAATTTATAAATGAATTTGTTTTAGTTATATTTTTTCTTGTATAAAGTGTCACTTGATTTTAAATTAGGAATAAAAAGAGGTGTTTTGATAATTTTATAGTTGTAATTTGCTGATTTGATTTAAAACTGCCTTTTGTGATAAAAATAAATGGAGCATTTTACTGTTACCAGGGGCTCTCATAAGTAAACATAATTTTTAAGTTGGAAATGACGATGCTCAGTGCTCCTCTTCATTTTGGTCCTGATTACGTTATTATCCAAGTCGAAACTGGAGGGTCAATTGGCTGGTCTTGAACTTGGAATACATACGGATTCTCTCCTCCATTTAGCTACATTTTTTTTTAAGATGAGGGGTTGCATTTGTTTATTCTATCTCTTTAGCCTCTTTTTTGTTGTTGTGGCTGTGGTGGTGGTTCTTTTTGGAGGAAGACTGGCCCTGAGCTCACATCTGTGCCCATCTTCCTCTACTTTATATGTGGGACGCCTGCCACAGCACGGCTTGATAAGCGATATGTAGGTCTGCACCTGGGATCTGAACTGGCGAACCCCGGGCCGCCAAAGTGGAACGTGTGAACTTAACCGCTGCACCACCGGGCCGGCCCCTCCACTTAGCTACTTTTAATCTCGTAATTTTCAGCTGCTCCTGTTCTACCAACTACTAAATTCAGAGGTTGTGTATGTGCTGCATTGTATTAAGTAATGTTACAGCAGAATAACTGGAAAAGAGAGCTTTTGCTAATCTATTATTAAAATCAGACACATTAGTCATTAGTATTTTGTATTACTTAAGTGGCAATCAGAAATGAAGCTGAATGTATTTTTTAATATTACACATTGCAGTATGTTACTTCCCAAAGAAGACCAAAAGGTATATAAATGATCATTGCATTATGGAAAAGGTGCCATGTGAATATGAGATTATTTAGTACTGGGATTTGCAGATTGTTAATTCCATGAGGTATTCCATGCCTCTTACCAGCCTGAGGACTGAGAGGGCAGCAGCACAGAGAAGTGTGGCAGGTCCTCTTCGTTAGCAAATAACTCGTCCAGTTAGTCCTCTCGGCCCTGACTCTCCTCTCAGTGCAGAGCTGTTTTAGATGCTGCCCAAATGCACTCTCTGATTGTGTGGGGCTGGCTATGTGAGGTGGGCCAGCAACACCGACATCACCTAGGAGCGTGTTAGACACCGGAGTCTCAGCCCCCAGGCTCACTGAATCAGAGTCTGAATTTTAGCAAGAGCCTCCAGGAACGTTACACCTTGAGAAGCACCGTCCTAAAGCTTTGGCCTGTGCTGTGGCACTTTCTCCTGAGCCTTCTTGTCTCATCGCTAATCAAGATCCATCTGAGTCCCCCACGTCGTTACTTCAGATTTCACCATTTAGTTTTTCTTTTTTGTTCACTTTTCTTATTATTGAAATTTAATTGATGTATAACCCTGTGTTTGTTTTAGGTGTACAACATGATGATTTGGTGTATGTATATACTGTGAAATGATCACTACAATAAGTCGGGTTGACACCCATCACCACACATAGTTATAATCTCTCGTTTAGTTTTTTAAAATCAATCCACTGAGCAAAGTCTGGGTGCCCACTACATGGCAGGCACTATGCTAGGTGACAGGGGTGAAAAGAAAACAGAATTAAACATCTTTAAATCTAGTGCAGGAGCCGGGTGGACAAACACATCACGTGATGAGGGGTAGGGTGAGCACCAGGAAGAGACGTAAAGGGACTAGAGAGAGCGAGTGAGGTTGTGTGCTCCTTCAGAGGGCAGTCCTGGCAGGGTAACGTGGGAACAGAGACCAAAGGAGGGAGGAAGGTGAATCTGGAGGAGAACACTAGGGTGCTGATAACGGACCGTGAGCATAAAAACGTCATCGGTGATAATTACACTCGTGTGGCCTAGCTCGCGTCACCTGTGTGCTGGAGGTGGGAGGAGTCTTTTCATATCGCTGGGGAAGAGCGGAGACCCAGGGAGGGAAGGGACCTGCCGTCTCCTAAGGTTACACCGTGGGTGGAATTGGTCAAACCCCTTCTTGGGTCTGCATCTTGTGGGTTTGTTTTGTGTTTAACTCGACTGTTCTGCCTTCTTTCTTCAGAGGTCCTTTCGCCTCTGAAGATGCGTATAAAAAGCTTTAATAGACCTCATTTAAAATCTTGGCTCCGGCACTGAATAGCAGTCGAGTTCCTTCGTCTTCCTGACCCTGCAGTTTCCTCATCTGTGAAGAGGTGCAGGTGGCACCCACCGTGGGACGGGGGCTCCTGACTGTTCGGAGGCGTCAACAGTGCCTACTGGGTCAGTATGTGACCGGTCCAGGGGTTGCGTGTGCACTGCGCAAGGCTCTCGTGGGGACGGAGACACCAGAGGAATGACCAAGTCAGCAGGTCTCAACGCAGAGCAGTTTGGCCACCTAGGGGATGATAGGCCATATCTGGAGACATTTTTGGTTGTCACAACTTGGGGTCAGGTTGTGTGCTACCGGCGTCTCATAGGAAGAGACGAGGGATGCTGCTAAACATCCTGCAATGCCCGGGACAGCCCCCCACGGCAAAGAATTATCCAGCCCAGGGTGTCAGTGGAGCTGAGGTGCAGAAAGTCTGCTCTGCACGGTGTGCCACTCTGGGGCTAGTCTGGGAACAGATGGGGGATCTTCTGGAATACTTAAGATAACCTGACAATTACTACTTAAGAAACGAATATAGGGCTCAGGCGTGGTTAGAGATGGGACAATTTTTAGTGAGAAGCTTTCCTAGGAAAAACTCCTTGGGCCTACCTGATTACATTATTTAATTTTTAAGCTTGTTTTTAAGCAAATTGCCCTTTTATTCCTGATCATTGTGTCTGACAACCCTGTTGGTTAAGTGAAGAAACTTACTGCTTCTTAAATTCTAAATTAAAATCACTGATGGAATATCGAGGCATTTGCAGGCTTCACTCAAAGCTCTGATAATTCTGTATATTCTGGATAATTTCCGGCTCACTAATTATGATGATAGATTTAGGATTATTATGTGGTATTTAGAGTTTGAGATCAGCCTGATTTCTTTAATGAGAATAAATCTATTTGTGGCTAACTAAAGTTCCCTGTTTATATGAATTGTATGTTTATAGCTAACATTTAAAAAATCCATCAGTCAAGGCAGTGGTGCCTAATCTCTCTTTTATTCCAAGACTTTGTTTCTTCTCTTTAAGAAAGCAAGCTCCTCCCTTAAAGACAAGTCTTACTTTGTGTGCATTATCTGAGTGATGCCTTTATGGGCGTGCAGCCGTGGCATGGGCTTGAGCAGCAGGTCAGCAGCAGCTCCTGATCCAGGCGGAGGAGGGAGGAGGCGTGTCGTTAGGAGGAGTGGCTTATTTGTGACTTGAAATGTCATCCGTTGGAATGTCTGATTTTGGAGCTGCATAAACCAAAAGAACGCCCGATGGCTGTGTGCCCTGTCATCCTGGGGCAGAGTGTGCACAGAGACAGAGCGTGCAGCCTGAAGACCCGAGGGCTGCTCATGGAAGTGCCACAGGCTGCTGGTGGCGGTTGGACACGACCATTTATTGAGCAGCTACCTGGTGCCAGAGATTTTGCAAACTCTGCCCCATTTGATTCTCCCGACAAGCCCGAAAGGCAGGGTAATATCAATCTCATTTCACAGACGAGCAAATCGGGTTAGGAAACTTCCACCAGAGAAACACCGGAAACGGTGGAGCAAGAAGGCAAACATGGACTTGGCTTGACGCTTTCCACCACTCACAGTCAGCCTGGCGCCACGTTCCTGCGTGATGGGATAGAAAGGGCCCCAGCCTTTCCAGAGGCTGATTCTTGAAGCACGTGCCGGCTCCAGAACTCGTGAGCCGTGTGACCCAAAGGAGACTGCGAAACCTTTCTAGATCACTTCTGCCCACAGATGTCAAAGTGCTGGCCTGCCTGGTTCTCAGGACTGCTGTGCCCATCACCGCAGAGAACAGGAAGCTGCCCTGTGATAGGTGAGGTCTGTGCCCCAAGAAATCCTGACCTGCCCGATTAGCGGAAAAGTGGTCGACTGGCATGACCGGGCCGACTGAATGACCAGGAGTGAAGGCTTTCTATTTTCACTCCTCCTTCTTTACAGAATCTTCCCACGTCCTGCTTGTGACTCCCCCGTGAGGCCGTGTCGATGCTGTTGGGCTCAGCTGTTTGTCTGCAGTTTGCAATGTGTATAGTTTATGGTGCTAATATTTGCAGTTTGCACACTGCAGAAGTTTCAGGAAAGCAAATTTTGTAACATGAGAAAGATTATTCTCTGTCTCTACGATATTCAGATTATTTTTGAAGTTTCCATTGGAAAGATGAATATGAAGGAAATTTAGTATAAATATTAACCACCTTCCTCATTTTGTTTCCCCAAAATGTAACAATTTATAGAAACACTTGGCTCTTCTTGTTATCCTGTCATAGCATTCTTGCCTAATAAATATTAATAAGTAGATAAAGGAAAATATAATTTTCTCAAAAATAGAAGTTGCATCCTGATGTCAGCGTTGTCTATATATCATGTAGTTTGATTTGTTTTCAGAGTAACTACTTTAGAGGAAAAAAAGAAAATAAACGATATATCTGAGAGTAAAAACTCTAGTGGTTATATATAACTGTATTTTTTGAATTATAGTCTATTGAGGAATCTTTTCTGAAGCAGTTTAATATAGGACTGACTTAGAGAATGAACTGAGAAGTCGAAGATAATTTCAGAATGTTTTGAAATTTTTTAAAGCAAAAGTGCCACGGTTTTCTCCTGCTTGTGTTTATAATCTGATGACTGTTTTTTTGGGGGGGGGGGGGGATTCCTTATTATTTAGCCAGTTAGCTGATTTAATCTTTTCCAAAAAATTGGTAGAAGGGAAAACAAATTTGTTGCTTGTATTTGGGATTTGACTTCAGTATTCTAAGTATGTGAGTGTCAAGCATAAAACATAATTGAGGAGATTATAGACACTTCTAAATGCAAACCAGTAGTTATTGTTATTAAGATGCAACTCATATTTTTTAATTTTTAAGGCTTTAATTTGACTAGTATGCTTGGCGATTTTTAGCAAAAAAAATTTTAAAGATGGCTAAGATTAATAATAATATGATAGTTCTATGTAACAGATTTGCTACATTGTTGAGACCTCCCACTCTAACATGCTGACATACACCAACCAGTCTTTTCCAGTGGATTTAATGCCATCAACTTTTACAAAGGTGATTTTCAGTATTAGCTTTTTAAAATGAAAATTTCCCAAAAAATGAATAAATACACGAGCATTTATAATAGTCCATGTTTCAGATACTCTGCGCTGCTGAATAGATCCTAACATCAGCCAGATATGTTTTGCCCTCGGTCACGGGGGAGATCAATAGAATTGATCAACGTAAAATCAGTTTCTGTTGGTGGCAAGGCAATTTTATATCACTTGCCTAGTGGGGCGGTATTTCCTTTACATACAAAGGGTTACTGACTAGGTATGTTTGGTAAAAGACCAAATGTTACGATTTTACATTTCAACTCAAAAATTTCTCCACTTTCAATGTTTCAGTTTTTAAAATATGAAATCACTCCATAACAGTATTTGTGGCATGCCAGGCACCACTAGCTGCTGACACTGAAGTTAGATCAGAATGGTCCTTCCTCTCGAGCTTCACTGAAGTCTGGTGAGGAAGAAGGGTGTAATGAGAGAAGGAAGTGAGGATGCTCTGGGTGTGTATGGGTGGGAATTTGCCCTGGCTTAGGACTCATGGAGACGTGAAAGATGAGGACTTAGGCAGCCAAACAGTAAGTGCAGAGAAAACAAGTGCCAAATTTGAGAACGGCCATGACTGTGTAGCCAGTGGTGCCAACCGGAATGAACAGGACAGCAATGGGAAGTGGATTACGGGATTGGGGTGGAATCCAAGCCGGATGGAAGGGACAGGGACAGGGGAGAAGGAAAGAGCACTCAGGGGGTTCGAAAACAGCTGTGGTAGAACTAGATGAGTAAGCCAGAAGAGGAGGCTGCAGTCAGAGCGGAAGGCCAGAATTCACGTCAGAGAGAGAGCAGGTCTGGGTCTGACGAGGCCTCGGGTGCCTCTGTGTGGGACGTGATCGAATTGGCGCAGGGCGGGATAAAGCTGGAGGTAGGGTGGTTGAGAACATGAGGGGCAAAGTGTTGGATGGCTGGTTCGCCTGCACCTTGAAGATACTCAGAAGGATGGCAGGACTTGGAGAGGAGAGGAGCGAAGGAGGTGAGGAGAGGTGGTTCATAGATGTCAGCCAGGACAAGTGGTGGAGGAGATACCCAAATGCCAAGAGGCGCAGGGAAACTAGTTCACAGGAGGGTAAACGTTTTGGAAAGTTTTCAGAAAGGAGCTATGTGGGATGGGGAGGACCCCCAGCCCACCCAGCCCCAAAGCCTAGTCTTTCTTGATTCTCCCCATTTCAGTCTACTGGCAAATCCTACTGATTGGTCCCTAGAATATATTTTCAATCTGTTCTCTTTATTTCCATTGCCATGGCCCGGGTTCAGCCACCACTATGTGTCACACGTCTAACTTCCTAACTCTCCTCCCTGTTTTCATTTTTGCTACCATGCCATCCGTTTCCTCTAGAATTTCTCATGTAACGTCACTCCCCTGCTTTCAACGCTTCGGTGGCTTCCTACTGCTCTTAGAATAAAATCCAGGCTTCCTGTGAGGCCCTGCCCAGCCACTCTGCCGTCAGCCCTTCTCAGGTCGCGCCTCGAGCTTCTGACACACCGGCTTCCTCTGCCCCTGCGAGAAGGCGAGCCCCGTGCCAGCTCAGCACTGCGTGTGCCACTCTGTGTGGCTGGATTCATGGCGCTCTCTACGCGGCCTGGCACTTGAAGGTGCTCAACTAATGTTTGTTAAACGAGTGAAAAACCAGCCTCCTGGAGAGAGGACTGGGGTCGGGGCGGGTGGGGGGAGGGGGGTGGTTCAAGTGAATGCCAGAGGTCGAGGCTGTGGGGGGCTTAATTACGGAACGTGAGTTCCAGGGGACGCGAAGGAAGGCCTTTAAAAGGAGGAGTGTGGCCAGGAGAGTGGAGGCACAGAGAACGTGGGGTCTGTGGGACTAAGAGGCTGTGTAATTATGGCCTAACAGGTAAACTAAGTATTACGAAATAGACCAAGGTTTCATGTGGCCAAGCCGCCCACACTCTTCAGATGATTTTGGGCAACTCAACACTGCTGAAGGTTTAAGGCTTGGGTGAGGGCATAACTGCAGAATCCTTCTGCCTCAGGTTATTTTTTCCTACTTTCCAGGAATTCTTGGTTTGGGGATTTACTTTTTGACTAGGGGTGAGGAAAAACAGTTTACTGTGGACTGCATTGCCTCTCCATTACGTTAGAATAGAAGCTTTCAACCTTTTTTCCATGACCCCACTGTCAAAACTATATTTCATGTTACCTATGATACAACTCATATAACAGAAAGTTGTCACACAAAATAATATCTTTAGTATTGCCTTCTGATATATTTTATTCTATTTCATTTTTTAAAAAGTGATCGTCGGGGCCCACTAAAGAGCCATCTGTAACTTGAAAAACACTGTTCTAGAAGCTGAAGGTATCATTTCCTCTGAACGATAGGATAGCTTATCCATCTGTCTTGATTTTGTCCTTCTGGAGGGAGGGAGGGAGAGAGATGGAAAGGGGAAAAAGGGGCTTCTGTTTGTGACTCTAGTGTTTACGTCAATATTTAGGACAGCTTCTGAATATTTTTCAGTGAATAAGCCAGTATTTCAAAGGCCTCTGACCCATTTCCTTTTCCTTGCTCTGTTTCCGAATGTCTGTTGCACAGGGCGATGAAATGGAGAAGAAGTGACTAATTCTTTTCCTTTTATCCACCGTCTGTCATTCTTTGTCTTTATTTGAAGAAAGCATCTTTTATTGCCACGCATGCCAGAGGTAGGCCTTCAACCGCAAAGTTACTGTGCTCATATAACTGATTCTAAAGAAAGACAAATTTTAAACATTTTCATGAACCGTGCAGAAATTATGGAACAACATTTAGAAGTGAAAATATTTTAAGTTATAGTCCTTTAGGTGAACAATGCCCATTAACAGTATGAGCTAAGATGCTGAAGATAACACGCCAGTACTCAAAGGGGACTTGGTGGTATTTTTACTTAAAGAAATGAAGTTCAAAGACTGCATCCATTTTTATATGTTTCTTTTGTTTTTTCTGATTATCATGAGTACGATGTTTACGGTGAAGAAGTTGGAAGATACAGAAAAAGAGAGAGAAAAGCAGAGAACAGGAGCTGACCTGGTGGCATAGTGGTTAAGTTCCTGCGCTCTGCTCTGGCGGCCCTGGGTTCGCAGGTTCAGATCCTGGGTGCACACCTAGACACCACTCATCAAGCTATGCTGTGGCGGCACCCCATATACAAAATAGAGGAAGACTGGCACAAATGTTAGCTCAGGGACAGTCTTCCTCAAGCAAAAAGAGGAAGATGGGCCACAGATGTTAGCTCAGGGCCAATCTTCCTCACCAAAAAAAAGAAAAAAGAAAGAAAAGCATTCAGCATTCTCACAACCATTTAAGTGACATTTTGTTGTATTTCCTTTCAGTTTTCCCTATGCACATAACATTTTTGTCCTTTTATTTTTCTGTGTAGTTTTGAATCCCACTTTAGTTCCTTGAAGCACCATTACTGGTTGTTGGTAATTTTTCATGGTTACGATGGTGAAACATGTAACGCTCTGAATGCCTTGGTGTGCACTTCTTTATAGCTGTCTCCTGTTGTTCTGGTGTGGTCAGGTCTGTAAGTAGAATATGCTGGGTTAGAAAGTCGGAAAATTCTTAAGGCTTCGCTATTGCTAGATTGGCCTCCCGAGAGAGTGTGCCTGCGTACTCTCACCTGCTGTGCATGGAAGTGCCCCGCTCACCCCACTCTTGCCAACTCTAGAGATTTCTTTCTAAGAAATGTTGCCGTTTTGATAGGAGAAATGCAATCATTTTAATTTGCATTTTTATGATTATTTTGGAAGTTGTTTTCTTATGTTTATTGGCCATTTTTCTTTGGTTAAGTGACATTGCCTACATTTTGATTTCAGACATCATTTAAGTTAAACACACCGTTAATGTAACGTCCCTGTAATGTGGACTCAACTTTCCTTTTGGTAGTTTAAATCAGTACAACTTTCCTGCAGGTCAGTTTATATCTAAAGTTTATACCAAGCTCTACGTGCGTAGAGTTTGTCAGCCACCAATTACAATTCTAGGGCCATTCCTATGGGCATGCTGTGGGACGTGGATCAGATTGAACAAAGATGTGCCTCCAGCACTGTTTCTTAAGAGTGAAAATGGAGACGTTCTAAATGTCCACACAGGTGGACTCATTCCGTCTCCATAGAGTGCAGTCTTTAAAAACAATTCTATAAAAACGGAAAGATGCTCAGTATTTACTCAGTTACAAAAAAGTTGTGAGATAAAGAATAGGGTGATTCCTGTTTTCTTTCTGTAAGAATGTACACGTAGGAAAAGCCTCGCAGGGTTAACAGTGTATTATATCTGGGTGATGGGATGGGGGGAGGTATTTTTTTCCCAAGTCTTTCTTTGTAGATTCTAACTTGTCTAGAGTGACACATGTATGCGTAAAAAGTAAAGCTCTGCAAAAAAAACCAACAAAAGTGAGACGGCCTAAATTTCACAGTGTCAGTGTTATTGGAAGCAAAAAGCACACTTGATGTAAAGGTATGGGGCATCTTGGCACATGGTTACTTTAGCTAGAACATGATCTGCTTAAAAATAAGCTAACGTAAAGCGTCTTTAAACTCACCCTCATCATTTACTTGGAATATTATTTGCTCCATTTTAAGTTAATGTGAAATTTAAATCCACTTTCATGAATATTGACAGGTCTTTGGTTAATATGCTAATAAGAAAACTTCTTACCCCAGCTTGGCTCATGTTGTCAGTCATCCGAGCTGTTGCCCTTCCTACGCAGGGAAGGGATGTTAATCCGGGGTCAGTAGAAAACATTTAGAGTTTTTCTGAACTCTAGAATGGTTCCAGGATGGCTCTGTGTTCAGCAATAAATCCTATACCATTTTCCTTTTTCTTTTCTTTTTTTTTTTGTGAGGAAGATTGGCCCTCAGCTAACATCTGTTGCCAATCTTCCTCCATTTTATGTGGGGCGCTGCCACAGCATGGCTTGATGAGTGGTGCTAGGTCCACGCCTTGGATCCGAACCTGCAAACCCTGGGCTGCCAAAGCAAAGTGCACAAACTTAACCACTACGCCACTGGGCAGGCCCCTCCACTTTTCTTTTTGAAGGAAAATTAATTTTTAAAGAGAGACTGAGTTGGGTTGTCTCTTTAAGCACATGAATATTAAGAGAGATGACAGAAATTCATTTTAGTCGTATATTACCTGTCTTTAACAGATGTGATCTTTGTTACGTTCTTTAAGGCTCCTGACTCTACTCTTTCCCTCAGAAATGATTGCTTCCTCCGCACCCTTTAGCTTTAGAAGGCCAGCATATCTGGAATTTGACTCTAGATTTATCATTGCTGAAGCCACAGCATTGCATTTATTTATTTTTGACGCAGCTCTCTGCATTCCTTGGTTACCAAAAGCCACACTTGAATACTGCATACCTAGAGAATGACGCACGGCTCAAGGAAAGGTACCCGGGACTCAGGGAAATCTAACTGGGATGGAGATCTCTTTGGAACTCAGGAAAGTGTCGTTTGCTTAAATCCTCAAGAACTCTTGTTAGAAACCTTTCTAGAAAATCTCAGCGCATTATTTTAAAGCTGGTTTATGCTGAACTCCGCAGCCACCGTTGACCAGCTTCTAGTAACTAGAAGCCACAAATTGTAAGGCAGTTGAGGAAATCTTGTTGTTTTTTGTGTGGTCTCTTCTTGGTGGAGTTTTCTCTTCCTCTCTTCCGTGTTAGTTCTGGTTCCGTGGTGACCCTGGAGAGCTGGATGGCTACCCTGAAGAGCCACACTGGCTCTCAAGTCATCTGTGGTGAGGTTGCCGTGGGCCCACTGCCGTTCCCACAGGTCTTTTCATTCTGCAATTCCCTCTATTAATTTCCTTGGAAGAGAGCTACCTGTGATGCTCACCATGGTGGTTTCTCACTTTATTTTTTCCTGTTAAATTTATTTACTATCTCTGTGTAGAGATTGGTCTTTTGGGGAATAGAAAAATAGGAAACATTCAGCAAAGAGTGTGTCTGTGTCTCAGGGTGCTGGGCCGTGTGGGGCAGATGTGATCCAGGTCAGTGCGGCTGGAATGGCTGGGCCTCAGAGGGGCGCTGGGCTTTGAACCCAGCCTTCCCTGCGGGGGCTCACGCCGGAATGTTCTTCTGCTGTCTGCCTTCTGTGAAACGGCTTCCGACCAAGCGCTCTGTCAAATGATCGATGAGAAGTAAGTTCGGATTCCCTGAGTGGAAAAGAAGGAATCCATAGTGAGTCCAGACTTCCTCCAGGCGTCTCAGCATTCATTGAACGGGCTGTTCAAAAAGTACCCAGTACCTTCCCGGCGCTGTTTGAGGTCCTGGTGCCACAGGTGATGTCCTGCTGTCAGAGTGTGTCGCTGGCATCTTTAAAGCTGGTTTCTGAATAGAACGTCTATGTAGATAGTTTTATGAATAACTGCTGCAAAACGGTGCTAAGGAAAATGAAGACGTTTCGGGGGCACATCTCTTAAGCTTCCCATGGTCTCCTGGGCTGGGTAGACCAGCTGTGGGCTAAGACTTCTTTCCTATTTCTCCAGCACTTTTCTTGACTTAAACAAAAGCCATAACATTTTAATATTCATTATGTATTTCCTGGAGCACCCATATTACTCATGCTTTTGAGAACAAACATTTAAATCTGGGTGGAAATGTAACCAAGATGTGAAAATGTTCATATTCTTTTTTTCTTTTGAGGAAGATCAGCCCTGAGCTAACATCTGCCGCCAATCCTCCTCTTTTTGCTGAGGAAGACTGGCCCTGAGCTAACATGTGTGCCCATCTTCCTCTACTTTATATGTGGTACACCTGCCACAGCACGGCTTGATGAGCAGTGCGTAGGTCTGCACCCAAGATCCGAACCGGTGAACCCCGGGCTGCTGAAGTGGAACGTGCAAACTTAACCGCTGCGCCACCAGGCTGGCCCCCAAAATGTTCATTTTTTGACTTGGTTACCCTAGTCCAAGAATTTCAGAATCTAGTAAGACGTATCTACAGTGTTATTTTTGATGGTCTCCCCCAAACACAAGAGAAATGCCTTATGCCCCACAGAAGGAACATTAAATTCTGGAGTTTATTAGACGGCAAACATATTTAACCACTGAAAATTATAAATATGAAGTGCCTGGCAACATGGATAAAAATACAGCGAAAAGGAAAAACCCCCAAATAGCACGGGTACCATGAATACAATTTAAATTTATCTTAATGTATTGATAAGGAAGGAAGTATTTGATTTGGTGCAATGAGAGTATTATGCCATTAATACTTTTTTCTTCTTTTATACTGACTTTCATGAATGTCACTATAATATTTGTACAAAAATAAAACAAAACCAGTTGAGTTAATACATCCATGCTATACCTGGTTTTGGAATGATTATTGATGTGGGCAAAAATATTGTCTGTTATGTTGAACCCAGTGTACAGAGAGGGTGGTGAAAGCAAGTACAAGAGCTGAAAATGAACGCTGGACTTCTGTACTTTCTTAATTTTTAGCTAGGCTTTGAATTGCCACGATGATGCCCTGAAATATCAGTGTGAACCACGTCAGAATATACTGCGAGAAGGCTGACGTGGTGTGTGTTCATCTAGGTTGTCGGGGGTCCATGTTCAACGAACTGTGTGGATTGATAGCAACACAATGTTTTATCCCCAAGATTACGCAAAGTGGACTCGCACCATAGACGTGATGCACCCGAGGAAAGTGAGTGTGTTGTGAAGCCGTATGATCATTCAGGGAGTGCACGGTCGGGTAGCTCAAACTGAACCAGCAGTCAAGTCTAGATCCACCTTCACACTCATGCTGACAAGGAGAGGCCCTGTGAGATCAAGTCTTTTCCTGAGAATCCAGATATAATGAAAAACTAGAATATCCTAAAGTTACTAGATTAAGGCAAAATGCAGAAATTAAAATGTCTTTTGTCTGATTGTGTTTCTACAAATTCCCTGTTGAATTAGTGAATTGAGTATCTTCACTAGTGATAATTAAGAAGTATGATAGGAAATTTGTAGTTCCCTGTTAAATTGAGTGGACTCACAGATGATGCTGTAGCTGGAATCTTGTAGTTTTTAAAAACTTAATTTTTTAAAAAATTATTTCTAGGAACGTAGGCCTCTCCTTAAATTTGAGAGCGCTTTGAACTTTGAATAGTCGAGATCTTTCTTAGACTCTGTCTGGAATGGGAAGACTTGGATCATTCATCATGGACGATATGTCATTGACTTAGAAAGCCTTTTACCAAATCTCATGTAAAAACAGAATTCTGCACTGTCACGTAGCAGCCTGCCTACTCCCTGTTCCGTATCCCTTCCTGCAGCCAGCGATAAGCTACTTACTGCGCCCTTGGACCTGGTCTTCATTTAGTCCCTCAGTCATTCATTCTTAGGAATCTGACTCTCTGCTAGACCCCAGGCACTGTCAGGTCCTGGAATATACTGATAAACTAAGGCAGTCAAGGTTCCTGCTCTCCCGGAAGTAACGTTCTAGTGGGAGCAAGCAGAGAATAGCAAGGAGGATAACTCCATTGTGGTGAGTGCTACCAAGAAAGGACGCAGGATGGTGAGCTAGAGAATGGGGTGGTTACGCTAGACTGTATCTCCAGGGAGAGTTAAGACGCATCTCGGGCCATGTCGCATTTCCTGACACCCCTAGGAGCAGCCCTGAGCCCATCAGTAGACACAACTGAAATGGTGAGTTAGAGGGTGAAGGAGATTACAGTGGGATGAGGAGGTGCTCAAAACCTATTAGTCAGTTTGACCAAGAAACTTCTGAACTCCAACACGATTGAGTCTACAGAGACAGTCTTTAGAATGGCCCCACTTTGGTTCTATTAAGTTTTAACATCCAACTTTTAAATATAGCATGTAGCAAATGTATTCACTTTTGGGTGAAACTTCTTTTCTGACTTAAGGCAGGTATTTATGCCTCTATAATTTCACATTACAAATGGTATTTTTATTTTGATGAGCTGTGTTCCTTTCTTCCTGCATTCATTCATTCAGCCAATATTTATTGAGAACCTACTAGGTCCTGGAGACGCTGAGGTGAACAAAATAACAGTAATCTCTGCTCCCATGTGGGTGTGTGCTGGTTATGCCACTCCCAGTCCTCTTCCTTTTCCTTCTGACTTTATACGAATATACTGCTACCACCACCGCTTACCATGACACCATGTCTGGAAGACGCTGTTTGTGTGGTGTAAATAGATCTATTTTGTGTTCTGCTGCTCTTTCCCCTTAAACATTGTTATTGTCAGTGGTTTTTATTCTTTGGGATGTGGGTAGTTTAAATTTTATTAGGGTAATTTTGGTGTGTTAGGTACTCTTTTGGCCGTCAGAGTGCTTTTCTTTGTTTAGGAGCATATAGAACTCCTGGTCCCTGACTGATTTTGCAGTCACAACATAGCTGGAGTGAAGATCCAGCTTGAAGCGTTGTGAGATAAATCATTTCCACATTCTTGCTTAAGTGGCCATTTTAGTGTAGAGAAGCACATTTTCTGTCGAAAGCCAACGCGAGTGTCTCCTTGACCCAAGGTCTCAACAGTTTTTGAGCAACACAGGTATGATGGTTTAGAAAGAGCTCCATAGATAAAGCCTGCAGAGTTAAAATTTTTCCCTTTGAAGACACGGAAAAAGCATTCATTTGAAACAGTATAATTCGCATATATCAATAATGAAGAGAGGGTCTGTTTTCGTTTCTTATTTACTGGCACGCCAAAATACCTGTGTCCCCGGGACTAAGCATTCGCTCAGCAAGGGCTCAACTTCTCCAGACGGATTTCTGGGTCCTTATGAACATTTTCATCTCAAGACAGTGAATCAGATCTGTAGATTTTGTTTCTTTTTTAATGCTTTTTATAACAAACAAAAACTCTGTCTCCTTTCACGTGTAAACATTGATGGCTGCCATCTGCGTGAACGCAGAGCCCGTGAAGACCAAGTTACGGCTCGCTCCCGGCGTTGTCTGTGGGGAGCATGAACTCTCTTTGGTAGCAGACCAAAGCAGAGGGGCAGCCCCACCTCGTCATCTGCCCTGGGGAGCTGTGGGTTTGTCTAGGAGAGAGCCACTCCCCAGGCGCCTTGGGTGTGAAAAGTCCATTTTTGAGGAACAAACATCAAAACAAAGCCCTCACAGCTGTGTACCTTCTACCTCCGAGACCAGGATCCAAAGTCCATCTAGAAACGGCTTAGCTGCCCCCAGAGCCAGGGGCGGCTGAGCACAGGGGGTGGGCCCTGAGGTTTTCACAAGCCACGTCCTCTCCAGAAGGAGCCGGGCTTGGGAGGCAGATGCCCGCAGCCGGTCCCTTTAGGAGGGGACCTGAGCCGGGAGCTCTCCAGAGGTGGAGCCACGTGCCTGTCCAGTCTGACTGTGACCTGGGCTCCCGGGAAGCTCGGTTGACTTTCGGGAGGTCCGAGGGGTGGTGGCCACACTGATGTGAATATTTGGCTGGCTGTCAAATGTTGGGCAAGTGCCCTGCCCCCAGGTTTTAAAGGACAGATGTTTGAAATGAGCTGTTGATAATTTGAAAAGAATTTCTGTGCTAACTTATTTTTATATAGAGTGGCGTATGAAGCCTTGTACGTAACCTTTTTCCTTTTGAGAATTATCAGAACAGTGTATCAACATTATAAAAAGTTAAGGAAAAAGAGGGGGAAAAATCACCCTTAATCCTGCCTTCCGTTTTTCTTACATGAAGATAATATTTGAACATGGTTGCAATCATAATGCATATCTAATTTGTATTCTACTTTTTCATTTAACGTTGTCTTCATTTTTTCCATATTTTGACAGTCTTCGTAATTCATCTTTAATGACTGTGTAAGTTTTCCTTAGGAAGATGTCCCATAATTAACATTTTTCCTATTATTGGGCATTTAGGTTGATTCAGATTTTGTGGTGAACATCTTTTTTCCTTTGGATCATTTCTTAAGATCAGTTTCCAGCAAGAGGATTGCTGCGTCAAAGGGAATAGACATTTTTATGACTCCTGATCCACACTGTTAAATTGCTTTACAAAAGGTTTGACCTTTTTCTTTGCACAACTTTAAAGGTGAATCATCAGCCATGAGCCATTGCTTACATTTTTGGACAGTTAATTATTATTCCCATATTAGGCAGGGAGAGCAGCTCTGTGTACATCTGAATTTCTTCTAATTGCTTTCATTACATAGAGCTGACTTGTTGCGAAAAATGTCCTGGCTGTGAGACGTTCCAGACAACAGAGCCATCACTTTTGAAAAGTCTGGACCAATCCCAATTTTGTAATCAGTTCCCAGAGTTGTTCGTATTTCTTTTGGCAGAGATGTCTGTCTCTGTGGTCGAGCACAGCTGAAGGGTTGAAGTCACAGGGCGAGCTGATCAAGGTGCCTATTTTAGCATTAGGTTGGCAGCCTGTGGCCAGGTGTCTGGGTATTTTGAGAGAAGTAATTTTGAAAAGTAATTTGCAATTCATACTGTGAATAGCAGCCGAAAAGTCATATGCAGGGCTTCTGTGGAAATTCATTCTCTCTCCCTCCCTCCCTCCCTCTCTCTCTCTCTCTCTCTCTCTCTCTCTCTCTCTCCTCTTTATGAGTTGGAGGATAGTCATTAGGTTTTGGTGAAAACATACGGACTGCAGGCAATCAGGATGTGTCCGTCCTGGCGGCATGTGCCACAGTGCCTTTGCTGTGCAGCAAATTTCTTGTGCTGGGTTTCCCCCTCTGACGAGCAAGGGTGTTGGAAACAGGAGTCCCAAAGTCCCTAAAAGTTTTTAGGTTCTCTGTCCTGTGGATGACTCCAACTGTGTCTTCGTTTTTGCAGCCAAAGATGTAATTTCCCTATTCACTGCTGCTTCTGTCAGGCAACAATGGAAAAGAACAGGATGTGAAACACAGGCCAATGTTTACAGTTTGACATTTCCACCAAAGGATTTCATGGCGTCTATCATCAGAACGAATGGCTAGAACTATTTTAACTACCTGTGGCTTGGATTTACTTAGGCCATCCCTTCTCCTCATTAATATGTTAAACATAAAACCAAGAAAAGAAAACAGCATTTGCTCTTGTCCAGCGGGTTCAGAGGAAGTTGATCCAACGTGTGGAACTGGTCTTGAACTGACTGACCATTACTTTATTTGCTGACTGTAAAAATTCTAGCATAAAAACTAGCATTCTCAGCAGCAACATCTTCAAACATGAAGGCCAACAGTATTTTATTTAGCATAGCATTTTGAAAGTCCAAAGGCGATTGGGTAAGACTTAGGCCATTCAGGGGAGGAGTAAAGGATGAACATGGGGTGGCCGTCACTTTGTTAGCTGTGTTATTTCTCATTTAGCCAGTTATGAGAGTAGCTATGCTCGTCTTCCCCTGTGAAGGCACCGAGTCAGAAGAGAGCTTTCGTCAGGAAGCTATGTGGTCACTTTCCTGCACATCGTGGGAGCTGCCCTTGGGGGGTTTTCTGTTGACCACTAAGGTCACGCTGGCTGAGCCTGAGCAGCGTACTTCACCTGTCTGTCTCTGTCCTGGTGAGAGGCTTGAGGCGTAGATTAGAGCTCATACACTGACAGCACAGCTGCCTTCGTGCAAGTGAGTGAGGATGCGTATTTAGCGAGGAGCCCAGTCTCCAGGCTGTCCCCAGGGAGTAGCTGCAGGAGGGCGCCGGATCCCAGGCCTGGAGGGCTGAGACTGCTGGAAGTGGGTTTCAGCGCCATAAAGCCATTCACATTCTTTCATCAAATTCAGCATGGGTTTTTTTTTTTTTTTTTTTTTTTTGAGTGCCTGTTATGAGGCAGGCGCTGTTTCAGGTATCAGGGGTACTCCTGTGAACAAAGCAGCGCCCCCCCACCCCCACCCCACCCCCCACCTGCTGGGGAGACAGACAGTAAATAAGTAAACAAACATGGTTTATCAGATGGAGATAAGTGCCCTGGAGAAAACACAGTATGTGGAGACCAAGAGTGACACGGGGTGGGAGGGGCGCTGTTTTCGGTAGGGCTTTCAGGTCACATGAGGTCAGATCAGCCTCTCATCAGAAGACACTGCAGCGTGTAAGAAGCAAGCAGGGAAGCTCTGAGCTTGTGATGTGAATATTGGGGCAAAGGCATCCCAGAATGAGAGAACAGCATGAACAAAGGCCCTGAGGCAGCAGCATGCTTGGTATGCTCCACCAAAGAGGCCAGTGTTGTGGCCGGAGTGGAGTGAACAGGGAAGAGAATGGAATAGGGACTGAGACCAGAGAGGTGGGTGGGGCGGCCTTGTAAATTAAGACAGGGCCATTCTTGGCCCTTTATTTTGAGTAAGATGGGAAGCCATAGAGATTTTTGAGCACAGGTGTGGCATCACCTGACTCTGTTGGAGCTTTACAGTGTGCTGTGGAGTCGGGGGCGGGGGGGCGGGTAGTGTGGATGGGAAGGAGATCACCCAGAGCTGTGCTTTCCAATATGGTAGCCACTAGCCACAGGTGGCTATTTTTAAGTAAATTAATTAAAAATTAAAAATTCATATCCACAATGGCACCACCCACGTGTCGAGTGCTCTCACATAGTCACATGTAGCTACTGGCTACCGTATTGGACAGTGAGATACAAATCATTTCCATCGTCACAGGAAGTCCTGTGCACAGTGCGGATGGCGTCTTGCAGTCTTTGTAGGGACTTGGGCTTTCACTCTGGGTAAATGGAAAACCTTCGGAAGGTTTTAAGCAGAGGAGGAAGATGCTCTGGGTTCTGATTTCAAAAGTCCGCTGGGGCTGCTGTGTTGAGAACAGACTGTAGGGAGGCAAGGGTCTAGATAAGAGACCACGAAGGGTCTAGATAAGAGATGGTCGTGTCTTGGATGAGGTGCTAGTGGAGGTGATGGTGACAAATGGTCGGACTTTGAAGGTATTTTGAAGGCAGAACCAACAGGCTTTCCTGTTAGAACAGATGTATGATTTGAGAAGAAAGTGATACAAGCGTTGGCGGTGATGACCAGGGGAGAGAAGGCAAAGCACGGGGAGGGACTGGACACGTGGAGGAGGCCGGCCCATCGTGAACCGGGAGGGAAGGCAGGCCTGTGGCTGGAGGAAGGAGACCGAGAGCCCTCCTCTGAGCGAGAGGAGATGAGGAGGTCGAGGGAGCCACAGGGATGTTGGAAGTTCAAGGACGGTGGGGAAGGTTCCCAGTCCTTGTTGGAAAGCAAGTTGGACAGAGAAACATAACACAGTTGTCTGACGTGTTGAGGGCCCATCTGAAGTGGGCGACCAGGAACCCCTCTACCCTCTTGATCTCCAGCACAGCGTGACTGCTCATACGCAAGTAAGGGGGGAGGAGAGGGCCAGGTTCATCGAGGGCTGATGTTTTTCTACGTAGATTTGCAGGAAATACAGAAGGCAAGGGAGTCAAGAGATTGGCAAGAAGGATATTACAACAGATCACGGACTCTAAATTGAAAAAGGAGGAAAGTGAGAAAAGCAGAGCGCCGGGGAACTGGGAGAGCGGAGGGATCAACAGACTGGAGGCTCCAAGCTTTCCGAGAACAGGTGGAGTTGTTGGTCATGCAAGTTCGATGGAGAGATGCTCATGGAAGAGCTGCCTGCTGGGGTCGGTAATTCCCCGGGTGGGGCTGACTTAGGTGACGACAAGGTCAGCCTTTGAATCTATGCGGATTTGTCTTCAGTACAGGCTGGCTTGCTAACTCCCGGAATTCCATATAATCTCATGGTGGATCTCATCTAAGCAGGTTTGGTAACCAAAAGCCCAAGAGCTCGGGATTGGGAGCCTAGAGACCCACCCACAGTTCCGGGCCTGTCGCACACTGGCTGCGGAACTACGGACATTGAGGAGCTGAACTTTGCGGTCCCTTCCATCTCCAGTCATCTGAGTGGGTGTGACAGCAGCAGCATCTGAGGCTGGGTGTCCTTAAGGTCCTGGGCTGACTGGACTTTCTGCAACTCTCTCCGCCTAACAAGCATTTTCCTCTTTTAGTTTTGTGAGCGCTGTGTAGGAGAGCTCCTTCAGCAGAAACGATAGAGGCTGTTGCTTTCAGAATCCAATGCGGTATTGTGACCGGTAAATTCCTATGAACCTCTGAACGTTTTATTGACATTTATTCGGGAGAGATTCCAGGAGGCAGAACTCGTGCCCTCCACCCCCACCCACCCCGCTCCCCCGCCATCCCCTCATCGCTCTTCCCTCTCTAGGACAGAAAGAATTAAGAACAATCTAAGGTAAATTTTTAACAAGATGGTTTAGCTTGGGCCTTGTAGGTTTGCCTGATGAAGTCAGTGGTAGCTTTTAGCTAAAATAACCACACTGTTTGCACAAGCTGTCTGGGGTCATTAGAATGATCGGACTGACTTACCTGCTGTTTGAACGGGTTGAGCCTCCGGAGGGACAGAAAACAAAAGGAGGGTGTTGAAATGCAAACAGACAGCTCTTGGTTCCCGTTCCCGGCTGCAAAATAAAGCTGAAGCTGACGTCAGCATCTCCTTGGAGGCCTGTGGAAAAGCTCTGGGCAAACCTCGCAGGGCGCGTGTCTCCTCGTGGACTGGAGTCCAAGGTGGGTAAGAAAAACAAGACACCAACAAACAAAGGATTTCATACTTGGAATTTGCTCGGCACCAGTTGAATAGCTGATTGTGTCTTGTTTCATCCCCACCCCCCCACCCCCTTTTCTGCCTGAATAGATAATCCTTACAAAACATCTATTCATTCTACAAGGGAAAATTTCGGGAGTGCTGGATACTGACCTTGGCAAGATGAATGGACCCACACTGAGCAATGGGTTTGTGTGCGTTGCGGCCGACGTGCGTTCTGGCGCTTTGTCTGCCAGGTTAAGAATATTTTAGTAATAGGAAAGGAGGATTTATGGCATTTTAATTAACACAATGAAAGCTTAAACTTGCAGATAAAACTATTAGATACATTATTTTCAGAGCTTATTTTTTAAGACAAACTTGATTTTGTTGCTTCAAGAAAGGACCTGCTGATAATTAATGGTAACTTTCTTTTCTATTTCAATGTGACCACTTTAATTGATATGCAAACAATTACTTTTTAAGGGAAATAAGGAGGCAGTGCAGCCTAGCGAAAAGGACACACTGTATCAGATTCTTCATTGCTTAATTAAATTTGAGCTCTTATTTGATTTCTGCTATGAACTGGCTGTGTGACTTTAGGTAAGTTATTCAGCTCTTTTTTTTTTAATTTATAAAATTGGAATGAGAAATATGTGACAGTAAAAAAAAAACATTTGTAAAAGCATTTTAAAGTCCCGTGAGAACGGCACAATCAGAAACCACAGTTGGGTGGGTTTCTGAACTGAAAAATACCTGATCTTGTCAGCAAACCTAAATTTTAGTCTATTGGTTTATTTTTTTTTAAGGCATCATTTAATTTCAGGTGCTTATGAACTCTTCAATTCGTTAATGGAAAGAAATGCCATTTACACCGGATGGCTACATAGCGACCTTATTCTGGTAAGATAATCTCTTAAATCCTTATATACACAGTCACTAACTGTTGGCTTTATAAGGTCAGCAGGAGCAGACGAGCTGTGGGGCTGTCAGGAGCTCAGCATGTCCAAGATAGCACTAACTGGAACAAACACAAAACAGCAGATCGTTTCAACAGCACCGACCAGTTCGAATGCAGCCCAGCCTGCACAGAGGACTCTTAAAAAAGAACTCGCCAGCCGAGTGACATTAAATAGGGAGATTGTTAGGTTGTGTCAGTGGAGTTTAGCTGTGCCTTATACAAAAGCAAAGTTCAGGGCGTGGAATTCCTTAAATTCAGTTCTTCTTAAACTATTAAAGACAACAGCTTGCAGGCCAGCTTTCACTTCTGACTGCTGACCACCGTTGGAAGAGAAAGCTTCTGAAACCGTCATTCCGGTCTCGAGGCCTCAGACAAGCGCCGCCCGGGGGACGGAGTGAGGTCTGCTGGGGTTGGCGGAGCCTCGTGGTTTTGGGAACAGGGAATGCCAGGCCCCCGGGTTCTGAGTTCCAGCATCGACTGCCCACGAGTGAACCTGGCCAGCCACCTGCTGTCTCGTGTTTCCCTCTTTAGAGAAGAGCTGAGACTTGACTTTTTCGGGGGTTGCAAAACACGTTAAAAAGGATAGGAAGGCACCATGCAGACATGGGAGTGTGAACTGTCAGAGGAGGCGAGTCCTATAAAGGCAAATGTGTTCTTGCGATAATTGGAAGTTGATCATCTTTATGTCAGAATAGCGAGTTTGATTTCAAAATAGAGTTTCATGTTTGAAATTTTTTATTTGACCAGTGTGAATTCGGGTCATTGTTCGCTCTATTAATCTGTGTTGCTTACTGAAAGGAAACTGTTAACAAGCTACCTTACCAGAGCGGTTAATTGCTTATCAGAGAACAGAGCCCCAGGCTTTCTAGAAATGTGTATTAAAATTTAGTAACCTGACTTTCAAAGAGGGAGGCTAACCTTGGTTGAGTACAGGGCCCTGTGCCTGGGTTTCTATATGTGTCGTAAATAAACCGAATACACAAAGTAAATTCTCTAGGGACCTTAACCCAGTTAAACCAGTTGGTTTTTTCGAAGAAAACTGATTGAGGCTCCCATTTTATCCCTCACTTTCCCGGGACAGCTAGCTATTCAGCACCAGCTTGGAATTTGAATTCTGACTTCTTTCTGGACGTCACTTGGATGGCTCATTAATATGGCAAACCTTTCTAAAATGGAACTCAGTGTTTTTCTGTTCTTTTAATGGTGCGGCCACCCTCTCATCATTAAAAAAAAAGAGAGTGTAATTTTTAACTCTCACCCTCTCAGCCTTCTTTGTACTCTGCTAATCCAGCCAGTCCTGAAATCCTTTTAGTTTTTCCATCTGTTTCTAGCGTCTCTCTTCTGACTCCCAGTAAAAACTGTACTATATTGCCAGCATCCGAAATTAACAACTGTATCATTTTTGTCCTGTTTCAATTTATTTTAGTGAAGAAAAACACTAGAGATAAGGTCCAGTTCCCTTTGAATATTCCACTTCCATTCTCTCTTTCCAGTCTTACCCCACAGAGCCCACATTCAGTTTGATATGGGCTTTTAAAATATTTTATATATATTTACATGTACCCCCAATTAATATGTAGTATGGTTTTATGGGTTTAAATATATATAAGTGGTTCCGTATGTCCCCATTGTCCTATGATTTGCTTACTTTCACTGAACGTTGTTTTTCAGATCTATCCATGCTTATGTAGACATACAAATACATACATTCTACACACACACTCGCTGTTTTTAATTGCTATCTGGTATTTCATGGTATGATCAATACCACATTTTATTAATCAGTCCATCAGTGGATATGCAGATAGTTTAAAAATTTTCACTAATATAAACGATGCTTGCATTACTTTTACGCTTGTCAGATACAGGCAGTAGTTTCTTAGGCTCTAGATACCTAGATGCAGAATTGCAACATTTTGAATATGAGAGAGGTTACCAAACTGACTTTCAACTGTTTGAAAACTGTTTCTCTAAATACTCTCCAACACGTGTCAGACTTGGTTTTTTTTTAATTTAGTTAAAATAATTTTTTCTCGTGATGAGAACTTTTAAGATGTACTTTCAGCAACTTTCAAATATGCAGTACAGCATTATTAACTATAGCCACCATGCTGTACGTTACATCCTCATCAGACTTCTTAATTTTTGCTGATTTTAGGGGTAACGCATGGTTTTCTTTGGGTTTTCCAGCTCCATTTCCGTCCCTTCTGTCCACGGTCCTTCCCTACAGGCAGCTCTGTTCAGGGCGCGCTCCTGGTCAAACCCTTTGAGAGCACTCCACTATCTATTTGTTCCACACCACGCGGTCCTCTGCAAGTGGCCCAGCCAGCCTCACCTCTGTGCCCAGCTGCAGCAAAGCGAGCTGCTCACCATTTTCTCAGAGTCAGCTCTTGCTTTTCTGCCTCTGCAACTTGAGCCTGCAGTTCTGCATTACTTTATTGATTCAATAAATATTTATTGAGTTCTTTACTTCCTGCCAGGTGCTGGGAACAGAAGGGTGAACCAGAAAGACAATACCTAGGCATGCAGGGAGCTTCCAGTTTTTAGCAGAGAGTGGGGAGGGGCAGGAAAGAAACCAGTAAAGAAACGAACAACATAATTTTTCATAGTTTTAAGTACTCTAAAGAAAGTAAAATAGAGTGTTAGTGACTTTGTATGGGGGAGGGTGTCGGGGGATGTGGCGTGTCCAAGTGGAGCCGTAGGGGGCCAGGTATGTGGAGAAGGCTTCGCAGAGGAGATTATGCCCCACCTGAGACCAGCAGGGCGAAGCTCACCCGCAGGCCAGGAGTGGCCCCGCTGCCCTGAAGGACAGAGCTGCCCCTGTGGCCGGGCGGTGGGGCTGGGAGAGTGGTGGATGCTGCAGGAGACCAGGGCGGGCGCGCTGTGCCCTCCAGGCCCTGATGCTGGCTTCAGCTGCAGTTTGCCCTTTGAAGCTGTGGTCCATCCTCTTTTCATAACCATCCCGGATGCTGCCGCTGAGGGCTGTCCTGGACCATCACAGCACAGTGATGGGGGCCTCATACGGCACTTTTCACAGCACTCTGGGATCTTGGTGTCTGTTCTTCCCAAGAGCTACCTGGCTTTCACTGTGCTGTTTTGTTTTTGCTTTTTGGTGAGGAAGACTGGCCCTGAGCTAACATCCGTGCCCATCTTCCTCTACTTTATACGTGGGATGCCTGCCACAGCAAGGCTTGATGAGCAGTGTGTCGGTCCACACCTGGATCTGAACCAGCGCACCCTGGGCTGCCAAAGTGGAGCCTGCGAACTTAACCACTGCGCCACTGGGCCGGCCACTCATTTTGCTGTTTTGTTCCACCTCACAAGCGACAGCCGTCTGTTGTTTGGAACGAGGGAAACACAGGGAGAAAAGGCACAATGCAGAAGCAGCCGGTCCTCTGTGACTGACCCTCTCTGGAAGGAACTGAGTCTCAGTGAAGCAGGCTTTCCTGTGCGTCTCCAGGCTAATCTTCACAGCAGCCAATAAAGTGGATTTAGTTTCCCTTAATAATTGCTAAGACCAGTGGTAGTTCTCAAAGGGACTTTTTTCACCCTGCCCAGGTTTTTTCTCAGAATAACAATTAGATATTAACAATGAATAGTTATTAGCAGTCCTATTCTCAACGCTGTGCCTGCTCTGAGCTTTAGCTTTTTGTGAAGAAGTGGTGGCGTGTGACCTGCCGTGGGAACCTGCCCCAGCATCACCCACTGCCAGAGGCGACACTGTGCGCTGGAGACGGCGATGTGTACTTCCATGGGGTTACACCCCTCTGTCTTCTGGATGGTCTGTGAATTGTGGGGTGGGTTCATCTTACAGATGAAAGAACCGGGGTTCAGAGAGGTCACTCCTTGTCCCCAGGTTACAGAATTAGTGAAGAGTGAGCCAGCATTTCAATTTGGGGCTTCTGACCACTCCTCTGTGAAGCCGCCCTGCTTTCGAGCATCTAGCAAACACTTACCAACCACCTGCTATTTCCAGACACAGTCTCTGCGCTCTGACCACCGTGAGGTCCTGCTCATGGCTTCCTGCCCCCCAAGTCTCAGGTTCTCTGAGCGCTTAGCAGACAGTGAGGGGAATGGGTGCACCGGGTGAGAGTGTGGCCTCTGTGGGCAGCTGCCTGCTGGGTCCCGGTCTTCTCTCCCAGCTTATTAGTGTGGGCAGGTTATCTGGCAGCCCTGTGGGTTTGATTTCCCTATTTTTGAGTTGGGGGTAATCACAGTGTTTATCTCCCTGGGTTGTGGTAAGGAGTAAGCGGGATAATGCCGTAAAACGCTTCGTGAGCCCTTGGTTAATATTTGTGTGGTCTCGGGTGTCAGCTCAAATACTGCCTACTGGGGAGGCCCACCTGGCCCTGGAGCTGGTGTGGGCCTCCCCAGGCACTCAGCACCTCTGCCCTCTGCCTGCAGCCTGCCCGCCTCACTCTTGGTGGCTTTCCCACTCTGCACAGGCTTGTTGACTGCCTCGTCTCTCCCCACGGCCAGGTGACCATGTGAATTCTCCGTGGGCTGGTCTGCTTGCTCACGGCTTGGGCTCCTGGGCAGGGCCTGGCATGCAGTCGGCTCTCAGCGTCTGTTGGTTGACTGGCTCCCTGTTTCCAGTAAGCCTGAACTAGAGCTTCCATTTTGAACAAAATAATTGCAACTCTGGTTTCCCGTCAGCATGCCCTGGGCATCAGCGTTCCCTGGAACTCCGTTCCCCAGGCCTCAGAGATGACCCTGGGTGACCGTGAATCTGTGCACATGGCTCTGGCCCCTCCTTCAGTCTGCATTTCCAGCTATTAATAAAACAGTCTTACAGACATCCCAGAGTCAACGTGGTCACCACCGAGCTCATGGCCTTTTGTTTCAGGCCAGGCCCTCCTCCCGTGTGTGTCCCCAGCATCATCTGGCTGAGGACGTGTGCCTTCACCCACCCGCCTGGAGACCTTGGAGGGACCCTACATCTTCCCTCTCCCCTCACCTACCCTCAGCCGGCAGCCGCTCAGCCACCCAGGGGGCTGCCCCAAACCTGCCCACCAGCCCCAGCGAGAAGTCTGGAGCCAGCAGTCAGCCGCCTGACTCTAAGGCTGTACCCTGAACCTCAGGTTTCTCCAGCGAGGTCCCTCCTTTAGCCTCAGGATCACGGCTTTAGTTTGGCCTGGATCTGGCCCGGACTGTTGGGGCAGCCATCCCCTGCTGCCTGCAGGCCCTGCGCCTTCCAGCAGCCCCTTCTACCCCCCAGGGCAAGCAGTATTCTTCTTAAATACAAACCCAGGCCTAGGACGCTGCTGAGTAAGAAACACTGTTAGCTCCCTTTGCAGCTTCTAAAGTCTGACCTCCTCACACAGCATGAGAACCCCTTCTGGGCCTTTTCCTAGCCTCCCTGTCCCTCCTTTGCCCCCACCCCCCACTGCACGTCAGCCCCAGGTCCTCCGCTAGACCAGACAGGTTCACACGTGCTGCTCTGGGCCCGACCCTTCTCCTCTCTGTGCAGTGAAATCTTTTTTCATCCTTCAGCATTCAGCTCGGAAGCCACATCCTCTGTGAAGGCTTTCAAAGAGGGCCCCAGGCCCCCCGCCCACCCGTGTCCCTCCCACCTGTGCCATAATCTGGCGAACCCCCTTCTGAATCGGAAGTGCAGCTGTGAGAGGTCCAACAGCTGAGAGGGTGCTGCTGGAGACAGTGGGACAGGTCCCCGAAGAAAGCCCCGGGGACCCTCAAGGAGACCCTCCGAGGGCTGAGGACGGCCCCTGCAAGGCCGGGAGCGCTCCCCCAGCGCCCAGCTCAGCCGGGGTTTGCTGCACGGGCGATGTTGACACCAGGCCTGAGAGTCTTTATGATCTGATCACATCCAAACCCCATGTGTAAGTCTCGGCTTTCTCACCAGAACAGCTTACGTCTCCCAGCTCCACTTCCCCGTCTGTAAAGCGGGGTGACAGTGGCTCCTTCCAGGGGCCGCTGCGAAGATTCTGGGAGCGACGTGGCGGGAACTGGCAGGCGCGGGGCCTGGCGGAGGCGTCCGCGTTCCAGGCACAGAGAGATGCGCAGGTCATCACTAGAAACACGACTGAGGCCAGGTCCCGTCCTAAAACAACTTTCTAAAGTGAGGGTTTCACTGGGAATTTCAAAAGTTAAGAACATGAATAAAATTTAATATCGGCTTCAACGCACGGAGGGGCATCCTCCTGAATTTGAGAGTATTCTCTTTTTCACCCGTGCGATGTACCGCTGGGCTGGGGGAGGGGTGGGCCACCTTTGTGTCGAGGCACCTTTGTGTCACACCAGCTCGCTCTGATCCCAAACGCGTCCGCGTCCGCACACGGGAATCGTCTAGGCCAGGGTTTTGGATCCCTGGGCCCCGCCCCACACCTCCTGACTCCGAGATGGGGCAGGAAAGGCACTGTAAACTGTAAATCTACGCTTTTAAAAACCTCCCCTGTGGTTTTGATAACCTGCAAGGTTTGGGAACCACCGTACAGACGCTGCTAGAAAAGCACCGTGCTCAAACGTCTCCATTTCTCAGCTTCGTAGTCTTTGAAATGAAAAAAAAAAAAAAAAACCCAACTAGTTTATCTGCCGTTTCGTAAACAATATTAGCTTTCTCAATGCCTGTTTCACCTTCTGTGGTCTGTTTCTCCTTGGGGCGGAAAAAACTGGCTTCACTTAAACAATAAGAGAGAAAAAAAAGGTGCAAACTTGACCAGCTTCCTCACCTTTATAGCAGCGGTGGGGTATTTCCCCCACGTCCTACGGGGCAATTCAAATGCTAATATATTTAAGTACAACCATCTTTTTGGCAATCAGATAGACTTGTCTTTATGACAGTCTTATTTCTCTTTTCTCTAGTCCATATTTGTCCTTTATTATTATTTCTATTTTTTTTTTTTTTTTTTGCCTGCTAGAGAAGCATATGTTTAGATTCTTTGACCTTTCAAACCGTAAATTAAAAAAATTCCCGTCCTGGTATCTTCTCAGCAGAACTTGCAAGAGGCGAGGAATGCACCCGCCCTCTAAACCTGAGGTCTGCACTTTGAATGTGCTGAGTCATCTTCTCTTGCAGGGTCAACATTTTGCACCTCGGAAAAGTACTGCAGAAAAGTACTGTGAGCAGGGATGTCATTATTTACATACGAATAAGACACTGGAAGGGGGATGGTGCATAGAGACAGCGTAACTTATTATTAGCTTTTCCAACTTGTCTTGAGAGATTTCTAATAGTCCCAAGAGTTCTCTTTCTGGTTGAAAATTTGTTGGTGACATTCTTTATAACTCTTTATTCCTGTTTCTAGAAAGTGAAAATGAATATAAATGGTAAAGCAATTGTCTTGCACTGTTTAGAAAAAGGAGAAAATTAGTCTTTGCCGTTATTCTGAAGTTTTGCATGATTAAGATTCTGGAATTAGTTCTCTATTAAAGAATGATTAGCAAAAAAAAAAAAAAATACAGTATTGAGCTAGATATTGCGAGTTGATGTCTAACGAATTGAACTTTTAGGAAATCTGTTTCCCTCTGTTGATCATGTAGTTGGATGGACATTGAAGAGCTGTCACTACCACTATATTAATAGGGGAAGTGACAGGAAGCTGCAGAGTTTCCTTAGAATCAGGAAGAAAGTTTATAGAACGCTTGCTGGGAATGTGGATTATAGATAGAGAGAAAAAGTCAGAAAAATTGTATTCAGAACTGCTCTTTTACTTTATAATGTAAAAGCGGGTCCCTTCAGAGTAGGCGTTTGGGACTAAAGAGAATGCAAACATTCCTCTAACAAGGAAGTCAGAAACTTCTGTTCACCGGGATTAACAAACATCCCAAGGTCATTTCACAAGGTGGAAATTTACTATAGGACCGACCAACGTGCTCTTCCTCCAGAGCGTTTGAGTCACGGACGGCGCGCAGCTGCTGGATCCCTTTGTGGGTGGAGCAGTGGGGCCCAGCGTCCCTGACCCAGGGCCCGTGAGACAGCAGGCCCCGCACGCTGGGTGCTTACTTAGTATGAGCCAGCCACTGTGCTAAGTGCGTTGACTGCATGGTCTCATTCCATCCTTAACAGTCACCTTGAAAAGAGGAACTTTTATTTTTAGTACCCTAAGGCTGAGTATACTAAAACTCAGGCTAAGTCATTCCTGTAGCACTCCTGGCCCGTGGCACGGTGGGCATTTGAACCCAGGCAGAATGACTCTAATGCCCTGGTGTCTCTGTGGAGAGTGCCTCTTAGCTCATAAAAATGACTACTCACCAGCAAGTCATGCTAAATAAATATGGAAAGAACGTCATCGGTTGGTTAGAGTTCTTGCTTTCTCTCTGTGAACAACTCAGAAGGGGCAGGGGTGGGAGGGGGGCCGAGAAGAAAAGGCGGAAAGGCTGCCGAGAGCCTCTTAGGAGCCCAGTGGGCTCAGAAAGGTCCTAACTTCATGCCCTTCTCTGCTCGGAGCTGTTCTGTAATTAACACCTACAGATGAAGCTGTGAAATGTATTGAAGTTCTGTTGTTTTTTTCTAGTTTAGATTGATGGACATAATAGAATGACTTGGCGTTGAAAGAACAAACAAAAACCCTGAGCTAACTGCTTTTCATCCGACTCTCTAGAGCTGGAAACTGGGCCAACGTTCTGCAGGTAGCCGAGGGCCTGTGTGGGGCAGGACGAGGACACGGCGTGCCCCGGCTGGCCTTCAGCAGAGTGGTCTGAAGAAAGGGTGCAGTAGAGGCAGTGGGCAGACTCATTTCTGAGTTTCGGTGGTTTATAAGCCTGGTGATCTGGGACAATCGATTTGACCCCTGGGACATTAGGATGGGGCCTTTTCTTCACAGGGGCCAGAGGAGACACTCAGCAAAGTGAACTTTTTATTCTCCCTTCCTCGGAGGCCCAGGTGTGACTAGTCCTGAGACAGAGCATCTGGGTAGAAGGGTGGGCATGCCCTGGGCTCAGGTGCCTGTGTCTGAGACCCAGCTCAGGTGAGGGCGGTTCTCACCGAGGAGAGGAGATTTGAGCAAAGATTTGAAGTTGCTGGGTGAGTTAGCCGCGTGGGGGTCTTGGTGGAAGAGGTTTCCAGGCAGAGGAAACAGCTAAGGCAAAACAGGAAATTGCCTCCTGGCAAGATTTAGGAACAGCGAGGAAGTTGGTGTGGCTGGACCAGAGTGAGTAAGGGGCAAGATGGAGAAGGTGAGGTCAGAGAGCTAGGGGGGTCAGGCTGTTGGTCACCATCTGAAGGACTCTGGATTCCACCCCCGGAGGAACATGGAGCCATTGCTGGGTTTTGAGCAGAGGAGGATGTGATGGGACTGAGGTTTAAAAAAGATCACTGTGATGGCTGTCTTGAGAGCAGACCCATGGGGGCAGGTTCGAAGCAGGAGACCAGTTAGGAGCCATTGCAGAAATCCAGGCAGGAGAGGATGATGGTTCTGACCTCAGGTCCATGATAGCACAGTGGGTAAGAAGTGGTCAGATTGTGGATATATTCTGAAGGTAGAACCAACAGGATTTATCGCGAGGTTGGATCTGGAATGCGAGGGAGAAGTCAAGGGTGACTCCAGGGTCATCGGCATGAGCAACTGGAAGGATGGAATTTTTCAATGCCTGGGATGGGGGAAGATATGCAGATGGAACAGATTTGGGGGGGGCAGACTGAGTTCATTTTTGTCCATGTTAAGTGTGAGATGTCCCCTCGATATCCAGATGAAGGTCAACAAGTAGAAAGAGAGAGGTCTGATCTGATGAGACAAATTTGGAGGTTGTCAGCATATAAATATTCAAAGCCTGGAGACTTAAAGAGATCGTAAAGGGGGTGTCGATAGAGGAGAGAAGGGGTGCAAGGACTCCGCTTTGGGGAGCTCCAACATTGAGAGTTCTGAAAAAGAAGACGAATCAGCAGAGGAGACTTGAGACACGGCAGCCAGCGAGGCTCTTGCAAGACGGCATTCCCGGGGCACCTGGTAGGGAAAGAATTCTGGGTGAGAGGGAGAGAGAATGCAAAGACCTGGAGGTGTGAAAGCCTCATTTGGGAGAGAGGAGGCGAGGATGGCAAGTAGTGTGGCATGGGGAACTTGAGCGAGGAAGAGGAGGGGAGAGCCCAGATGGGAGGCTGGAAAATGGGCTCCCCCAACTTCTTGTGGGCTTGGACACTCAGCTTCAGACCTGGGGCATTTGTCTCACCATGGTGGCGACCAGGATTTATTGAGGTCTTACTCTGCTCCATCATGTGTCAGCACTGTGCTAAGCCCATCACATACAATTCATCATTTAATCTTTACGCCTACCCTTTACGAAAGATGGTGTTTTTATCCTCCGCGGATGAGGAAACTGGGACTCAGTAAGGTCAAAGATTTCGCTCAGGGTTACTCTTTGAGTAACTGCCTTTAACCCAGGCAGTCCTATTCCAGAGTCCATCCTTTTAACTGCTAACCGGTCCTGTCTCCTGGAGGTCTGGCTCTTCTTAACCGAGTGTCAGAGGATCAGAGGCTGAGAGCTCATGTCGTTTCTCTGCAGGATCTCTCAGGGGAGGTGCTTACACACAAAGGGCCAAGGAAGATTTGGGGCACCAATGAAGGATTTCCCGTGGGACAGTGACTCTTGGGATCTGCTTCGTTAGCATGTTGACCTGGCGGTGGTGTGGTGAACAGAGTGGACGAGGATGCCGGGGATGTGAGGAGGTTGATTTGGGAGACGTGAGCTCAGTGTGGGGCTCACGAGGGCCTGAGGGCTGGCCAGGGCACACACTGCAGGCCGCATGGCCTGGGCTCAGTGAGAGCCGAGCCGCAGTTGTGGGGCCGAGAGTCAAGCAGTTGAAGTAAATGGACCAGTCTGGGTGAGGGATGCAGTTTTCAGACATTTATCATCCGTATGCACCTTCTGACGTGAATCCCCCTCGGAAGACGTCCATCTCCCACTTTACAGGAAAAAGACACACTCTTGCCCTCTGTCGTCTCACTGTGGTGTGTTTTTGGGGTCTGTGAAACCCTCCTGGGCTCCAGAGGGGCTGTCCTCAACCTGTCACAGGTCTGAGAAAGTCACTCGGGGTGGGGTGACTTCCTTTCACAGGGCTGGTGGCCCGGGCTGTCTGCTTTCGTCACTTTTGGAAGGAGACCGAAACATAATTTTTGATGATAGATTGCAAAGTGATCTGGGCGCTATGACTTGCACGGATTTCAAAGATTGGAGAGACGTTGCTGTAAATAAAATACTTCCATTCCTTCGCTTGTTTATGAAAAGAGTTTCTCAGTGATTGCATCGCTAGACAGAAAAGGAGTGAGGCAACGAAACCAGACCGTTTCATTGTAATGATAAGGCAACCACAGATGCATGAACTAATGATTGGAAAATAAACCCAGTTCATCTCATTAAGGGGTATACTTCCAATAAAATTTCACTTTTTTGTGTTTAATAATTGTCAAAGTTTGTGATGCTTTCATGAATGTGCACTACTAGCAACCAGAATTTACTGCCACTCAACCCAGAAGGACCTTTTGTGTAGTTGGTGGATTCTGGTCATAGAAACTTTGACCTTAATTTTTAATTCATGTGCATAGTTTGTGAGTGAGATGTATGAAAATGTTGTTGAGAACAGATTCTGAAGCATGAAAACAAATTTGGTTTAAAATCTGTAGATAACACAAAAACTGCATATGAGCATTCACTGCTGCCTTATTTGTAACAGCCAAAAAGCGGAAGCAACCTAAACGTCCAGCAGCTGAGGAACGGATAATCAAAATGTGGTGTGTCCATATGGTGGGACATTGTTGGACGATAAAAAGGGATGCATGCTGATACACGCTGTGAAATGGATGAACCTTGAAAACGTGCCGAGTGAAAGAAGCCAGGCACAGAAGATTACATCCCGCGTGATTCCACTTGTAGGAAATGGCCAGAATGGGCAAATCGATAGATGGAAAGGAGATTAGTGGTTGCTTAGGACCGTGTAGGGGAACAGGGAATGGGGAGTGACTGCTAATGGGTACAGGGTTTCTTTTGCGGTGAGGAAAATGTTTAAGTTGATTGTGGTGATGGTGGCATAACTGAATATGCTAAAATGCATTAAATTGTACGCTTGAAATGGATGAATTGGATGATATGTGACTTATAGCTCAGTAAATCTGTTAAAAGATCTGTGGGCTAAGTGGAATGGAAATAGGAGTTAAAACAGAGATAAGAATGATTCTGACTCTTAGAGAAGTTCTTGTGCATGTCCGAAACACTATAAACAAGATTCTTTGCAACCATTTAAACTTGGGATAAAAAAAAAAAAATGTGGATGTCAAATTAGAAATCTCATAGGGATACGTAGGTTTTGTTGTAGGAGATTCCTGAGCAAAAAAACCTTGAAGCCCAATGGACTAGCTCTCCTAAAGAGAATGGTTAGACTGAGTGAGACAAGGGGACTTAAGAAGGAAAATTAGGAATACCAGCATTGAAGGAAAATGCAGGAGACAAGCCGAGGTGGGAGGAGAACCAGGGAGAAGTGTTCCCAGGTGGACGGGACGTCCGGCGTCACCCGGGATCACGCCAGCCGAGGACTCAAAGCCCCCCACCCACTGGGTCCAGTGGGCAATGTTGAGGTCATTGACTTTGGCACCATCGTTTGAATATATTAATTGCAGTCCAATGCAGAGACTGGTGGCTGGAAACAGCTGAGAGAGGTCAGGGGGGAGGCTCAGAGGGAGGAAGTGAAGGCACCCACTGCGAGCTGCTCTCTGAAGAAGTGAGAGCGGAGATAACAGGCAGCCATTTGGTAACTTTTGGGAGAAGTGGTGTAAAAAGGCGGTTGTCGCTGTAAAGATGCGATCAACTGGAACATGCTTGTAGACAAAGGGTAAGAAGCCGGTGAGCGAGAGGGCAGGGCGAACGGAGAGGCTCATTTGTGCAGTGTGCACAATGTCCTGCAGGTCAGCTGGCCTTGGCTGAGGCAGGGGCAGCCAGAGAGGTGCCTTTGGCTTGCTTGAGGATGGTGGGCCTGCCAGCGAGCTACCCATGTCGTCACCCTGCAGTTCTCGTTCAGGCCATGAGCCACTATCTTCCGACACTCCGTTTCCCAAACTGCTTATCTCTCCACAGCTCATTTTTAAGGTTGCAGATGTTTGGGCCACAGTGGGATACCCATGTGGGTGGATCGGCACACGGGCTCAGCATTCTTTTGCGCTTGACTGATTTAGGGTGAGCGCAGCTCCAGCATGTCTTGGATGGGAGTGACAAGAGATTTGAAGGTAAACATTTTCCCCTCACCTTAGTTCATTTGAGTTATGCCGGGAGTTGACATCAGTCCCCTCGAATGCTAAAGGGAGCGGCTCACGGGTGGGGGGCCTAGGAGCTGCCGTCTTTTTCTCTGGCCCGGAAGGAGACCGGGCTGAGCATGCACAGGCCCACTGGGGCCCGGGGTGCACGGTCAAGGGTGCAGCCTCCACCACAGAGGGCCTGTGAACAGGGAGCAGGATCCCCCCCCCCGCCCGCCAGGTGTTTCATTGTTACCCCAGCTCGCTCGAACCTATTTCATTATCTTTACACTCTTATGAAACGCTCTCAACAAGAGCTGCAGCAACAAAAAGAGAAGAAAGGAAGTCTGTAGTAATACTCAGAGAGAGGCGGTGGGACTAAAGCATCTTGCGTTATTCGCTGCTGCAATGGGAGGAAAAAGTCTGAGTGAAGGGCGTTTCTTACCTTCTCCATGGATCCAGAGCTACAAGGTTATTTGAAGGTCACATTGGACGGGGTGAGGTCACGGTGAGAGCATTCACTTCCTCCCCGAAATCCTCCGTCTTTACACAGTCTCTTTCCGTGGCTTCGTGTTCATGCATGGAGAATTGCGAAGTGTGTGATAAGGTGTCCGGGCGGGGCAGATGTGGGTCAGGTAGCTGCATTTGAGGCTACCTCGGCAGCCCGTGAGCACCTTCCCAGGAAATACTTTGTTGTAAGCATACTAGTAGTAATGATCACAACTATTAGCAGGAGAAATTATTTGTCTTTGTTTTTGTGTTCACACTTAATATTGTCCTTGTTATTTTTACAGGGTTTTGTAGCTGGATGTTAAGTTCTCCCGTTGTACGACAAGACCATCACAAACACAAAGATCAATAGTCCACGGCCTCTCCAAATCGTAGCTCTTTGCCAGGCGTGCATGGGTCCTTGTCCTTGGGTGGAATTCAGGGGTTTTGTGAACTCGGATGGAGAAAAGACTACGTTTTCAGTAACCTCCAAGTGCAGGGTCGGTTTCCTTCAGAGGTGGATGGCAGTGGGAAACCACAGCGGGGTTCGCTGTACCTGTGACCGTCACCAGGAAATCACACGTATTTTCATATCGTATTACAGCTGTTTGCAGCTCTCTTGAAATATGGTGCATACGTATCACTACTTTGAAATACTGGGAATTATTTGCCCTACCACTACATCTTGTCATTTAAGACATCACTAAAAAGGCACGTGTGTCGTTACGTCAAACGTATGTTTTAATGGTTTGAAAACTGTACTTCACGACGTTTTCTGCACATGCCTGTGTGTTTTACCTTGTTCTGAGAAGGCTTCACAAGGCTGCCAGGGGGCATTCAAGGTACAAAGAAAGGTTCAGAGCCCTTTTGGGTGTCCGGTCTCATGGGGGAGACAGGAAGCCTAAACGGTGAAAATCAGTAGGCTAGAAACACTCCCAGGAGCTACAGGAACCCATGCGGGGGATCCAGCCCAGCTTCAGGGCGCCTTCTGGAGATTCCTGAGCTGCCTCTGGAAAGAAGAGTGGAGAGGAGGAGAAAGAAGCAGGCGGTCATCTCCAGGGAGGGAACAGAACAGTGCTGGGGTGAGACCCCCAGGCCCCTGTGGAAATGAGGAGTACTGACTGTTAAGTGCTTGCTTCCTGTGCTGAGTCCTGTTGACTCAGGTGGTGGGTAAGCTCACTTTTTCGAACAATTTTTATGGGGCCAGGGTGGACAGGGTTAAACTTCCTTGAAAAAATTCAATGGTATAGTAGAATTTTGGAAAACAGCTTTATTGAGGTGTAAATTCATGTACAATAAGTGCACACATGTGGTAAGTTTTGACATATGTGTGCCCTGAGCAAACATCACAGGTAATGAATGAGGATACGAACATTTCTATCACCCCTCCCCCAAAGTTCCCTGGGGCCCCCACGCCTCAGCCCCAGCAACTGCTCATCTCCTGTCTGTCACAATGCATCATCCGCTTCTCTAGAATTTCGTGTGAACGCCATCATGCGCCCTGTACTCTTTTTGGCTTCTTTCCGCCAAAGCGCTTGGGATTCCTCCATTCTGTTGAAAATCCAGAGTTCATTCCTTTTTATTGCCCAGTAGTCTTTATTATGGAATCGTGCACTTTGAAAAGGGGGGAAAAAAAATAAACCCTTGTTTTCATAATACAAAATTTAAGGAGGGAGGGAGATTCCCAGTGCTTATCAAATGGGAATCTGGGTTAGATGTGGAGAAATGCTGCTCTGGAGTGTGGTCAGGGCGCATTCCAGCCCCAGGTTTTCTTCTTCCGTCGAGGCCAAGTCTGGGTGCGTTTGGAAATCTTCTCGACCTGAAGGCAGGCAGCTCCTCGGGACGCCCGGACAGCGCTGCGGCCACAGGCCCCTCTGCTGAGAAGATTTGTGAAGCCTCTGCCTAAGGAAGTGTTCCAGAAGCGTTCTCTGTGTCATCTGTTTCCCTCACAACCTCCCCGTTTGGTAGATAAGGGGCAAGAGTTATTTTCCATGTTGCATAAATAGGAAATGAGGTACGACGAGTCTGAGGGAATTATTACTCAAGAGAGCAGTGGGTCACGTGACATGGAGGACCGCACACGGCCTCGCTCATCCCCAACCCCAGCCTCGCTGGTCGGCTGGGCTCACAGTTTTAAAGAAAAATACAATAAATCCACTTTCACTCTTGTTCTTGTGTGGGTTGTGATAGAACCTTCAGACTAGAGGAGGTAAGGGTTTTCTTGTCAAAACTTGCCCTTTCCACTTGGTAAACGCCAGCATCTGTGCTGACTTCATTCAGTTGAATTCAACCACCGAGCAGACAGGACAAAAGGACCAAATGAGAATTAAATGAATTTTGGTGTTTCTTACCCTCTTTTGGGTCCAGAAAATGTATGAAATACAGAAGATCAAAAGGAAGAAAATAAAAATCCAGGATAACCCTCCCACCCAGAGATGACCTCTTTTGGGTCACGGAAGATTTGAGAATCTGGTGAAAGTTATAGCTCCTCTCTCCCAGAAGAATGCGCATATGAGCACGTACACACACAGTTTTGCAATGATTTCAGAGTGTTTAGAAACGTCCCTCTGCCACCCACCCCTGCATCTTGGCCTCAGGAATGACCTCAGGGTGAGTATTTTGGCATGAAATGAAATAACAGTGCCTTCAAGGAAGCACCCAGCCGTGGTCGCTGACCAGAAAGAGAGATTAAAGATAAGATCCAGGTGGGTTCGGGGGGCCGGTGGACTGGTGGGATGGGTGGTGTTTTGATAGACAGGCCTGCCTCATTGGGGGTGGGGTGTCAGCATCTGGAAGAAGGTATTCCCGGCAGAGGGAATCGTCTGAGACAGGACGGAGAGTGGGGCGTAGAAAGCAAGCAATCCCACAAGCCCAGTTTGGCTGGAGGAAGCCTGTGTGAGCAGGAATCATCAGAAACAACCCTGGAAAGATAGGGTGGGTCCCATCGTGAGGGACAGCGAAAACAAGGTGAGTACTCCTTTCCCCCCCCAGTAAAATGTTCCATAATTCCTTTCATTTATTTATTTTTTCAAGCAAGGGTTTTGGGGTGCGTATATGTGAATAATACGTATTTATTGCGATAAATTAAGGAAGTTACAAAAATCAGGAATTCTCCTATAACACAGTCTGATCTCTAGTAATAGTTGGTACGTTTCGTCCGCGTTTCGTCGAACGTTTGCATCACACTCCCAACTCTGACCCACCACAACTCACGGACCTCTTCTCTGTTTGTGTTCTTCCTGTTTATTTAAGGCTCAACGGGCATTTTATACAAATATTCTTCTTAATTTTTAGGAGATGAGTTCTTTCCTTAGCATAGTAGGATCGTGGAGGAGGAACTGTTGGTCAATGTGTAGGAACTTCTTTAGGAGACGGAGTAGCTTGTGCTCATCAGCAGCTTTCTGATGGGGCGTCGACCTGCTAGCTTATTTTCTTCCGTTAATTTTACTTATTACAGTCCTCCTTCGTCTGCTCCTTAGCCTGTTTCTCAAATACTGGTACACCCCAGAGCCCACCCCTGCTGGGCCTTTTCTCACCGAATACCTGCTCTTCCCGGTTCTCATTCACAATAAGCCAGCGGAGCTGAATGCCTGCCATGTACCAAGCACTGTGTTTAATGTTATCACGTGTAATTTCGCCACAACCCTGTCATGTAATGGTTAATATCTTCCTTTCCCAGATCTGGAGACTCAGAGAGGAAAGTCACTTTCCCAAGGGCACAGCCCAGAGGCTCCCAGGGCATGCCTCTGCCGTCGCCCCACGCCTGCATCTTCAGCTCCCTTCTCTGCAGAGCAGCACATCCATGACCCTGTGAACCTTTCCATTTGGGCTTTCCATAGACGCCCAAACTCAATATGTCAAAACTCAGCTATCAGCTCTTACCCCCAAGCCTCTCCCGCATGACATTAGCAGGTCAGTAAGGCACCCTCGATCATTGTCTTGTCTTTGACCTCCCCCTACTCACCCCGCCGCGGCTGTATGCTTGAATTTGGTGTTGGTCACTGTGTCCTCCCAGCCTCGTGGAGCTCACTCTGTGTGAGGGCCCCTTTAGCCCGGCTTATTTAGTGCAGCTGCAACTTACACGTGGTCCCCCTGCCTTCAGCCGATGTGTCCCTCAGCATGGTCCTCACTATTGACAAGTTGAGCAAACAGCTTTCTAAAGCTCGTCATGGCATCTCCCCACCTTAAGAACTTTCAGTGGCCTCAAAATGAAATTCAAGTTTCTCAGCAGGATCTCTGGGTGCATTACCATTGCTGTCACCTCCTCTCTGCCCCTTCGGCTCCACTCAGGCCTGCTGCTCTCCCGTGTTCGTGCTCTGGGTTCCAATTCCAGGGAAGTTGAGGTTAGAATGGGATCCCAGCCAGGTCTCTGTGGCTCCTTTGCCTGGAAACATCACCGCCACTCCTCTTGGCTAACTCCTGTTATCTTTCAAGATCTGGCTAAAGTGCCCGGCCCAGGAGGCCTTTCCTTCTTTCTCCTTCCTCCTCCTCCCACCACCTCCAGCATGCCTCCATCCTTCATAAAAATTATCAGATTTTATTTTAATTGTCTGATGACCATTGTGTTTTTCCATTTCCCTGACGGAGAACTTTGAGGGCGGAGGCTGAGTGATTATTTCATCATCTTTGCACTCCCGCAGATGCTCAGTAAATGTTGCCTGAGTAAACCGTGGTCTTTCCCCCGAGCTTCCGGGCACATAGTAGGTTTCCAGTGGCCGTGTCGTCTGTCAGACCAGGTAAATAGAATTGGGGCTGCGCAGATTCGACTTTATAAGGATGTGCTGCGTCAGTCCATGGGTCCATGAGTAAGAGTTTGTCTCCAGGTAGCATTTTGAATTGTAAAGCTATCGCCCTGTTTTAATCAGATAGCGTCTGCTAGCAACACTCGCCCCCAAATTTAGTGGCTTAAAACAATCATATATTTAGTTCATGCTTCTGTGGTCGGATGATTCTTGTCTTCTGGGCTGGCTGCACGTCTAGAGTCAGCCGGGGGGCGGGGGGTGTTAGATGGCGGCCAGATAACCCGGGAAGGCCTTGCTGACGGGAGCCTGGGTGTGGCTCCCTGTTTCCTCCGGTTTCGCAGGCTAGCTCAGCCTCCTTCATGTGGCGGTGTGAGGGCCCAAATGCAGCAAGGGACGGACCCCCACAGGGGAACAAAAGCCACTGCTCATATCGCATTTGTCATAAAGTCACAGGACCAAGTAAGATGCAAGGTGTGAGGAAATAGACTCGACCCCGTGACGGGAAGGCTGCGGGATCACGTTGCAAGGAAGTAGGGGTAGAGAATTTGTGGTCAGTTTTACAGATTACCTCACTGGTCACTGATTGCATAATTCCACAGGAGTGTCTGATAGATATAGGCACTTCACGAAAATCTGGATTTTTGGATAAATTATTGGCCACGTATACATATGTCCATATTCTGTACTTATTTTGCAGATAGGATCGAAGCATGCCTAGGCAGACCTGAGCCTCTCTTTCCAGTTCTTCTTATTTTTGGATCCTTCATCTTAGTGTTATAGAGAGCTCAAATATTGCAGAGCTATTAATAAAATGTTAACGGAAAGCCTCAAATGCATTTTTGGAAAAGGGAGTTACTGAAGAATATTGAATTCAGTGTAGAACTGAATTAATTAAAGATGGTGCCAAGAGCCTGGTGGTATTGGACTAGTGCCGAGGATGGATAAAAAGCTCCGGAGAGGTTTGCTTTGCATTTTCAAAATACCCTGTGCATAAAGCCGCTCCATGTCTCTGTGCCCCATTGTCATTTCCCAGCAGAGTATCTACCTACTGGAGTTATCACATATTTCTAAAGTTGTTTACTTTTATTGGCCGGGTTACAATCCAACCTGCCTAACATGATTATTTTACAGGTAAGCAAGCTAGGTTATAAAACAGTGGCAGAAAAAGGAGGGAGGTGAATGGTGTTTATTGTTCTTGCACGCAAGTAGCCATCCATCCCGTCAGGGCCTCGGAAGCATGGCTTATGCGTCAGCCATTGTGATACGGAGAAGAATCAGACAGAACTCCTGCCTCCAGGAGCTCACAGCCAATGTGGAGGAGAGAGACACAGAAGTGCAGGTCTGGAGACAAGTGCTAATGAAGTTTTGCAGATTCCACGAGCCAAGGTTTTTCACGTTTGTTCTTAATTTAGTAATGACAGAGCAAGCGAGCAGCTCTGGAAACTTTATCTGGGACGTCTGCCCAGATGTTACCCCAGGAGAGTCTCATGCATTAGGTCTCAGGTAGGGCCCAGGTATTTGTATCTTGAAAAAGCACATGTGATCTGAGGGGTACCCACTCTTAAGGAGCACAGCTTTGTAAGATGTTGGGGTGCAGCTGAGGTACGAGAATGTGTTTTCACGAAGTTTGGAGGGAGGGGTGCTGTGTCCTCTACTTAGAATAGACCAGTGTTGTCAGTGACCAGACATCATTATTATGAAGGTAATATAGACTCCAGAAAATGTATAAAATACAGAAGATCAAAAAGAAGAAAATAAAAATCACGGATAACCCTCCCACCTAGAGATGACCACTGTGTGTATCTCCATGAAAATCCTTTCATCTTTTTTTTTTTTTAAAACATACCACAAATGATCAGACTCTTTCACATGAACTGCTTTTTTCATTTTTCGTATTTTCACGTTGTTAACTAATCTTCTACGGCATTTTAAACAGCTTGGTAATATCTGTTGTACATACTTTAAATTAAATTATTTCACTAATATCCCATTCCTGGTGCCGGGAATTCATAGACAAATAAGACGTGGACGTTGTCCTTTAGGAGTTCAGGGTCTAGCGCAAGACACACATATGTAAGAAAGTATAACACAATTAAGGAATTACTGTAAAGAATACCTTGGTTTACACTTCAGCCAAGTTATCTTAGCAAACTTTTGCTCATCCAAGACCCAAATCTATTCCATGTCACTTCCTGGTAGGCCTGCCTTAATAACTAATAACCATTAATAATAGTGCCCATTTATTGAATTTCAGTTATTCAGCAGGACGATGCGAAGCCCTTACATAAATTATGTGAAGTTCAGAAGAATGATGCAAGATACATTTATTTTAAAAAATAAATTCCATTGAGATATAATTCACGTACTGTGTAATTCACCCACTTAAAGTACAATTCAGTGATTTTTAGGATATTCACACTATTGTGCAGCCATCCCCATGGTCCATTTTAGAACATATTTATTACCCTGCAGAGAAACCCTCCCCATTAACAGTCACTCCCCATTTCTCTCTATTCACCCAGCCCTAGGCAACCGCTGACCTACTTTCTGTCTCTAGATTGGTCAATCCTGGACATTTCATATGAATGGAATCATACAATAGGTGGTATTTTGTGACTGGCATCTTTCACTTAACATGTTGTTAAGGTTCGTCACTGTTGCAGCAAATAATCAGCACTCCATACCTTTTTATGGCTGAATGATAGATATTCTATTGCATTTGTATATAGCACATTTTGTTGACCTACTCACCAGTTGATGGACAATTGCGTTATTTCCACTTTTTGGCTGTTATGAGTAAGAATAATACTGCTATGAACATTTGTGTGCAAGTTTTTTTGTGGATGTACATTTTCATTTCTTAAGGGTATACCCCTAGGAAAGGAATTGCTGGATCATACGGTAACTCTTTCTTCTTTTGAGAAACTGCCAAACTGTTTTCCAAAGTGGCTGCACCACTTTACATTCCCACTGGCAGCATATAAGAATTCCTGTTCCTTCACATCCTCGCCGACACTTGTCACTATATGTCATTTTGGTTATAGCCAAAGATAGGTTTTATTTTGTATTTTTGGTGAGTAAGATAGGCCCTGAGCTAACATCTGTGCCAGTCCTCCTCTATTTTGTATGTGGGATGCTGCCACAGCATGGCTTGATGAGCAGTGTGTATGTAGGTCTGCACCTGGAGTCCAAACCAGTGAACCCCAGGCTGCTGAAGCTGAGTGCACGAACTTAACCACTGTGCCACCAGGCTGGCCCCCTAAAGGTACGTTTTATTATCCCTTTTTTCAGATGAGGATACCAAGGTTCAGAGCAGTTCCCAGACCCTAGACAGGTACCTTGCACTCTGAGACACCCAGAGTTTGCCTGCCTGCACTCCCATAGCACTTTGACTCAACCTTGTCTTGTAACCATTGAAAGAGGAAAACAGGGGAATGCCTGTGGAAATTGTTTTTCTCAGATACTTTAGTATATTTTTCCTGGATTAGTTGGCAACTGAGTATTAACATATGATGGATTTTTGTAAATGACTGGCGTTCCTCCTAATGTATATGCCTGATTTCATCCTGCTGCCTCATGACATCAAACTTTACACCTGGGGCAAGTTTGCGTATGCAGAGTACTGTATATACCACAAGAGTGGTAAGGCAACCACTGAAATGTCCCCAAAGTTTAGGATTTCTTTACTGTCAAAATGATCATTCTTAACCGGAACGAAGTGGGTAAACAAAGAGAAACTCACCCGGAGGGGTTTGCTCCAGGGGCTCCCGTCCGTGACTGCCAGGCTTCATTTGGATCTTGAAACATGTAAATACAGGTGCATTGTAGCCCCCCCCCCCCCCCCCCCCCCGACCGAGTGAGTTAGAATCTGTACGACTGGCTCTGGGGTGTCTGCATTTATAAAGCCCCCTGGGTGATTCTGAGGCTCAAGCTAAGGTTGAGCACCAATGGTTTATGTGACCAAATGATTTGCAGGAGGATGGTGATTTTGAGAAAAGTGACAGGTGGAGCTGGCCGGGGGCCCCCAGTCCGATTGTGCTCGGTGGTCTGCTGCGGAGGGTGGGAAGGGCGGTGGTGGGTTGGGGGCACTGGGGTGACTTGGCAGATGGGAGAGGGCAGTGCAGGTAATGTAGAACAGGGATTGAGTGAGGCAGGGGCTGTTTTTCAAGTCAATGAGAAGCTCTCTTAGAGAGAAAAAATAGTCATATACTGAGACTTCATTTCCCCGCCAACTGGGTATTTTTTTTTCCATTTTTATTTTGTTTTATATTTTGCAACGAAAGTTTGTCCATGGTTTTATATCTTCTAGCTTTGGGTACACTATATAGTGAGTATGTATGACACGCCAGAGGCATTCTCTTTTATCTGTATCACATAATTTTGTGCGCAAAATAGAACTTAAGCTCAACTAGAGTGACCCTATCGTTACAGATGTGACAAAACCAAAACCTGAGGACATTAAGGTTCCAGGTCTCACAGACCTGGACTAGAAATTGCAATCCTCGGCCAAAGCATGCTCTGTCTCCACCATCATTTGTAGCCAGCCCAGTTGCTACTGACACAAACCCTTTCAAGACCCTTGCAACCAATATTCTCTTTAGCTTTTCTTACATAAAGCTTTGGCAAGCAAGGCTTCCATCATTCAGATGATTTTCAAAGACTCTTTTTAGTTTATTTCTGATATTTAAGAATGGCTCTGTGATAATTTTTATGATACCCTTCAATATCTCCTCCCCCCAGTTTTATTGAGATATCATTGACATATAATGTTGTGTTAGTTTAAGGTGTACCCCCTTGTTACTTTGAAAAATTTCAAGCCTAGAGAATAGTTGGAAGAATAATACAATGAGCACCTGTATTTTTATCTAGATTGACCAGTTGTTAACATTTTGCCACATTAGCTTTTTCTCTCTCTCTGTCACTCTCTCTTTTCTAAACCATTTGAAAGTAAGATGCAGACATTATGGCACTTTATACTTAAGTAACTCCTGAGAATAAGGATATTTTCCTACGTAACCATAGTACAATCATCACACTAAAGAACTTTAGCATTGATATAATCCTATTATCTGGTACACAGTCTCCATTTGTCCTGTTAATGCTCTTCATAGCTTAAAAAAAAAAAAAATTCCAGGATGTAAAAATCCAGGCATTCCATGTAGCTGTCATGCCTTTAGTCTTCTTCTTTTTTATGTTTTTTTAAAGATTTTATTTTTCCTTTTTCTCCCAAAGCCCCCCAGTACATAGTTGTGTATTTTTAGTTTTGGGTCCTTCTAGTTGTGGCATGTGGGATGCTGCCTCAGCGTGGCCTGATGAGTGGTGCCATGTCTGTGCCCAGGATTCGAACCGGTGAAACCCTGGGCCATCAAAGTGGAACGTGCAAACTTAACCACTCGGCCATGAGGTGGCCCCAGCCTTTAGTCTTCTTTAATCAAGAACACCCCGCCCCAGGGGCCGGCCCAGTGGTGCAGCAGTTAAATGCACAAGTTCCACTTTGGCGGCCTGGGGTTCCCAGGTTCAGATCCTGGGTGTGGACATGGCACCCCTTGGCAAACCATGCTGTGGTAGGTGACCCACATATAAAGTAGAGGAAGATGGGCACAGATGTCAGCTCAGGGCCAGTCTTCCTCAGCAAAAAGAGGAGGATTGGCAGCAGATGTTAGCTCAGGGCTAACCTTCCTCAAAAAAAAAAGAACACCATGGCCCTTATTTTGGATTTCCTGATGTGGGCATTTTTGAAGAATCCAGATCCGTTATTCTGCAGACTGTCCCTTGACGTGGCTTTGATCATCTCCTCATGAGTAGGCTCAGATTGTCCATTTCTACTGAGGTACCGCAGAGGTGATGTTGGGTCCTCTCAGTGCATCCCATCCAATGGTGCCCATACAAGGCCTCATCCCTGGGTTCAGGGGCATCACGAGATTTCTTCACTGCAAAGGTGCCCATCCCCTTGTTAAGTAATAAGGAGTCTGTTGGATGATACGTAGAGTTTGTGTGACTATCCTTTCTCCAGGTGACCTTTCATCCCACGGTTTTAGCATCCAAGATATTCCTTGCCTGAGTCAGTTGTTTCAGTGGAGGCTGCAAATTGGTGGTTTTCCATGGCTCGTTCCTTCTGCATCTTTTTGTTGGCAGGCTGTGACTTCCTGTAGCCGAGTAAAGATCACACAGGAGTTAGCTGAGCCTGTGAATGGCACTTTATTTGGAAAAGGGGTCTCTGCTGATACTGTTTAGGTAAGGATTTTGAGATGAGGAGATTATTCAGGTGGGCCCTGAATCTAATGACGAGTGTCTTTGGCAGAGGGAAATTCAAGACCATTTCTCCCCTAGAGCTCTGTAGGAAGTGCATCCTGCCAACACCTCGATTCCAGACTTCTGATCTCCAGAGCCGTGAAAAGAATAAATTTCTGTTCTGTTAGGCCACTCAGTTTGTGGCAGTTTGTTATGAGGCCACAGGAAACGAATAACAAAGGTAAAGAGGTTTATTTTTTTGTTTTTAACATGGAAGAAATATTGGCCAGTTTGAGCGCTGACGGGAAAGATTTAGTAGAGCGGGAAATTTTATGCGGGAAAGAAGGGATCGTGCTGGAGAGAGGTCCTTGAGTAGGTCGGAGGAGACAGGACCAGATGCCCTGGGGAGGGTTTGGCTTTAAGAGGTGACTTGGAGAGGCCATTCGTAGGAACTGGAGGAACGCAGAGAATATGGGCCAGGTGTAGATGTGGTTTGTAAAGGGGACAGTGGCAACTGGTGACTGTTCTCGTCCCACTGCTTCAATTTTCTCAGTGAAGTAAGAAGTGAGATTTCCAGCTGAACGTGAGGACAGGGGACTAGGGGCTGGACATTTGCTGAGAGAGGAGAGGTATTAATTATTTTGGGTTTGTATTACTATGGAGAATAATGGCATAGCCAGACGCGAGTTGGCATATGTAGGCCCCATGTATGGAATTGTCCTGCAAAGAAATGCTGGACGCTGCTGCTTGAACACTTACTTTTCTTGATACTTGTTGAACATTCACTCCATCACTTTTTTCTGGGCGCCATCTTGTTCATGGAAGATCTGGAGGGTCAAGTGGAAATGTAACCACGGACCCTCCAGGACCAGTTCAACTGACTGCATCTTATCAACAGAATAATTGAGTGGTCTTTTAGGAGCTGAGACCCCCTTGTCCAGTTCAGGCCAATTGAGACCACCATCCCGTCAACTGGGCCCTCGCAAATGCTTGACAAGTGATCTTTGTGACATCGAGGAGCTAAAAAATCCACCCTCAGATCATGGTAAAGCAGCCATTTTGTGACCATGCACCCTATGAAGAGGCGTGAAGCTTGACTATGCTTGCACAGATCACCAATGACCTCACCTCTCCTCACCTCCAATCCTCTGTCTCCACACTTCAGACCATCTTGCTCCCTACCCCATAAATATCCCTGAGTCCCCATTTTCGGGGAGGCGGATTTGAGACTGGTTCTGCCGCTCCCTCACTTGCATGCCTTGTGATTAAACCCTCTTTCTGCTGCAACCTCATCGACTCACTGACTGGCTTTCTGGGTGACAGGCAAAAACAAACCTGGTTCCATAACAGAAATGAGTACGGATCATTCTGGAAAATGAAGGAGGGGCATGAAAAGTCTCAGTGTGGGGGAAAATAAGAGACATTTTTAGGCTATCTGAAATAAAAAAAAATACTGAAGAATTAGCTATATCAGAATTGGAAATATAGAATAGTAAAACTTAGATACGTGGTGCTGGATAGAAACTTGAGAAATGGATATAGCTTTGATGAAGGGAGGGGCTTTGTCTGTTTGGCTCATGGTGCAGAAGAGGTATTTCTAAGCACTTGCCACATGGCCTAGACTATTGTAGCCAATGCTGCTTAGAGTTAATATTTTAGTGGACTCATCTGAGATACAGAAATGGAAAAATATACACACAGAGAGAAAGAATACATTGTGTGCAGCAAATCTGTCTGCACCCCCATTTCAATTCTCGTCACCCCTCCACCCTGCCCTCTCCCAAGGTATCTAACCTATAAACCATACCAAGGGCCCTCTGGTTGGGTTTGGCCAGTGGGGAGCCCCAGCAGATGGAGGGAAAGTAGAGAGTGAGGTTGAGGTATGTATTTCCCCGGCTCCCTCCTTGTGGTGTCACCTAAGCTTGGCCGTATCCCTAAGTTCAAGGTCACTGCTTCTCTCAACCTGTCCTCTCTCCGCGCCTCTCTGAGTTCTAGTAAGCACCCGCTTTGTGCATCCCGTCAGGCCTAGAGACCAGCCCTTCTCCCTGGGGTCTCCTGCACACTGTCTACCTTCGTAGATAGTCTCCTTGTTCAATCCTGCTTGGATTATCCTGACTTGAGAATGCCATCTATTTCCCTGGTTGATACACTTTGACTTGATAGAACACCTCAATTCCTTAGAAATGGCCATAGTGTTTCATACCCAGCCTTGCTGGTGTATTATTGTTGGTAAATACTCCAAACAATTGCACCATTTTCATTCTCATTATTGTCCAAGAAAAGCTCTTCTGGCTACTATTAATGTTTAATTTCTTTGTGTTTTCTCTTAGACCACCCTAAATTTCATACCTTATGCTATGTGCTAAATGTGCATTACATCCTTAATCTGCTACAATTTTCTCTTTCCCCGACATCCTACTCGCAAGTAAAGCACCACCTTGATCGTGAGTGAACAGTAGCAACTATCTAAACATTCCAGTCCATATCCATACGAATTTTTTTCTCCTTCTAAAGGACTTCAGGTAATAACATATGTCCTGGGATACTTGTCTACTTCACATGACTGCTTGTTTGGTGATTAAATACTATGTCCTTCGAATGCCTATGGAAAGCTGGCCTTCCCTGATTTTTCTCTCATTGTAACCATGAGCCAGGCATTCTGATTATTAGTGCAGAGTGGGGTTCTAACTTTTGAAATTTAGGCCAGAAATCCTTTGTGTATTTTTAACTGCAGAATCACTTCCCCCCACGTCACCTCATAGGTTTTGCTAAATACAAGATAAACATAGACAACTGTGAAACAAGAATATTATGGACGTTGGAATCTAAGAGATTTCTTTTTCTGTTTATCATTTTCAAGGGAAAACTTTGTCCTAAGGGAATTTCCAAGGATATGGGTGGGGCTTGGAGGAGGCATGACAGTCCCCAAATCTGGCTGCCTTGTTTTGTGTGCGAGGTTGATCTGCAGCATTAGACGTCTCCTGAAGCCTACTGTCCTTAGTTTGCAAAGCACATGCTGTGAGCACTTCAGATTAATTGTGACAATAATTAAATGTAGAGGCTGCCAACTGGGGAGGCCAAATGCACAGTAGGTTGGGCGGGCCTCAGTTAAGGACGCCGCGCTGCAGACAAAGGGAAGGACTAGGATTATTTGGGAAAAAATGGAAGAGATTCCTAACATCCACGGAACACCTACTGTGTGCCAGGCACTGTTGACTGGTGTGTCCCCAGGTTCTTACATATGTTCGCAACCATCCTGATGATTATCCTCATTTTCCATCTTCAAACTGAGGCCCTGAGGAATTTGGATCTGGAATCCCTGACTCTTACTGAGTTATCTCCTTTCCAGCTACTCCACCAAGCGCAGGACTTGGGGACAAGTGGATGTGGCTTTGGGACCTGGTTTCTCCAATCACCAGCTCTGAGACTTCAGGCAGGTCACGTAACTGGCCTAGATATCACTTTTCCCATCTCCACAGAGCGGTCCGGGGTTTACACGTGATCAGGTATGTGAATGCACGGAGCCCCTTGTCTCTCTGAGACGGCCTCCCTGGTCTATTTCATGATCCTGCGTATATCCTCCATACCAACCCGAAATCACCTCCTTTGGTTCTCCTGCTTGGAACACGTGCTCCTCAGGGCAGGGGCTCGGCCTGTTTTTCTTCGCTGTTCTGTCCCCAGCAGCACTTAGCACAGTCCCTGCAAACAGTAGAGACTGAAGAAATATTTGGTCGTCTCCCTCCTTCCTCATCTACTTGTCTCCTACTTTTCCTAGAGCTGTGGTTGGCAAAGCCACTCGGGTCAAATCCGGCTGTCACCTGTTTTTATACAGCTTGTGGACTAAGAATGATGTTGACATTTTTAAACAGTTGAAAAAATTAAAAGAAGAAGAAGAAGTCATGATATGTGCAAAGGATACAAGCTTCACATTTATTTTTTATTTTTTTGGAGGAAGATTAGCCCTGAGCTAACATCCGTGCCCATCTTCCTCTACTTTATATGTGGGTCGCCTTCCACAGCATGGCGTGCCAAGCAGTGCCGTGTCCACACCCGGGATCTGAACCGGCGGACCCCAGGCCACCGAAACCGAACGTGCACACTTAATTGCTGCGCCACCAGGCCGGCCCCCAAGCTTCACATTTCTGTGTACAAATATCAAGTTTTATCAGAACGCATCCGTTCATTTACATATTTTCTTCAGCTGCTTTCAAACTACACTGCGGAGTTGAGTTGTTGAGATAGAGTCCGTATGGTTGGCAAAGCCCAAAATGTTTACTATCTGGCTCTTTACACAAAAAGTTTGCCCAGCCCTGTCCTAAAGGATGAGCAGAAGTTGCTTGAATCCCGACAGCCTCTCTGCCTCCTTACCCTTAATTATTCACATGTGCATGTTTAACTCCTTCATTCAAACATTTACCTGTTCCACAAATACTTATTGAGCGCCCCACTTCTCCTACCAAATGGGTGATGGGGCTCAGCTCTGACTGTCCCCCGTAGCTGGTGGAGATGTGTCCAGAGCCCTGGGGGGATGTGGCCCCACTGGTGGTGACTGAATTTGTGTTAGTCCATCAGCGCTGTACCTCTCTGTTAAGCTGGCGTACGGTGGCTGTTGAACAGGAGGGAGCCGTGTGCATCTTGCGGGGCTGGAATCTGAGCCTCTGGCATGGGCAGTGTTGACACGAGTAGGCGGTCCTCCTAAATGAATCCTGTTCTTCCGTCAGTAGTTTCCAACCCTTCGCCGCTTGGGACTCCCCTCTTTCTCTGCTGAGCTCAAAAGCTCTGGTCTCTGCGTTCGCATGTCTGTCTCCCCCGCCTCACATTGTAAATACATCTAAAACATCCGCAGACGGCCTTTTTCCTCTCCCGTGGTTTCCATTTCCTGTCCTCTGTCCCAGCTGGTGAAACGACGTTAGCTAAGGAGGAGGCGCAGAGGAGTGAGAAGAAATAGCAGTAACAGTCATTAAGCGCCCGGCCCCAGCCTTCCCAGGGCTTTGACGCGCGTTGTCACTTTTAACCTTTTCATGGGGATCTTTTCTTTAAGAGGCGGGTGCATGTATTGTTCTCCCACTTGACAGACGAAAAAACTGAGGCTCGGAGAGGTGAAGCCACTTGCCCAAGGTGACATCACTGTAAAGTGGTGGAGTCTGAATTTGAACACAGGCTCAAGCTCTTACGGACCATGGTGACAGACCAAGCGTGTCGGCATATTCTATGACAGGAAAGCTGCTTGGGCAGAAAATGTGGGTCCTTTTTTTGTAACGGCGTTTTTGGTAACTCCCTTGGGTACGTTCCGGAGAGAAAGTGGGTAGTCACCGTCAGACATGTGCCCTTCATCTCAGACGAATCGTCTTCTGCTCAAGGGACTTGAAAATCCTGACAGGCCACAAACTAGACAAGGGATAAAAAGACGGACAGGTGTGCTCTTGGCTGGCGTGGGGATAGCATTCCTCTATAGAATTCAAACATCTTGACAACCCAGGATGTTTCTGGACTCAACCAATAACTGTCCATGATATCAGGGGCCGTACATCGAGCAGAAACGACGAGGCCAGCCGTGCCTGGGGTGTCTGTGGAATGTTAATCACGCTCCCGTCAAAAAGGAGTGGCCACAGAAGAGAGGGGCACGTGGAATTCCACCAAGTGAGGCAGGATTCTGGACTGCAGGCCTCAGAGACGCTCCTCGAGGGAGGAGGCTGCACAGCAGTGACCTGGGCCACGTGCCCATGACCACCGTGTGGGCGGCCGCTCCAGGGACCTCGTGTGGGTAATGGTGCCTTCAGCCTTGCATTCTCCCCTTCCATTTCAGTTGAAGTTCCCAACACTTCAGCGACTGCAGAAAAGTCTGTGTCTTCTGTCAACTCACCAGGCCTTCTAGGCTGGGAAGGGAAAAGAACGACACCACGTTTCCAGACTCTGGAAGGTCTTCCTTAGGAAAGGATGTCAAAATTAATAATGCAAAGTTACGTTGGTGTTTTTCTGAGAGGCTTTCGGTTATCGAACTGCTACCTCTCAGGAAAAATCAAAGTAAATTGGGATCATATAAACTTTCCTCACGTGTTAATATCTCGTATGTTTTAGTTTGCTTGATCCTTTGTATATTGCTCAAATGTGGAGTGAGACCTCGGAATATAAAGCATGCTGCATCTAAAGTTTCAAATGATATATGCAGGACACACTCAGGTGACTAAGCGGTGGAAATTGTCGCCTCGGACTCCGGTGAAGTCAATATGGGAATATGTGGAATTTACTTGGAGTTTTCAGGAAATAAGGTATCATTGTTAGGATGGTTTCCTGTCATAAAAAATTCTCTAGTTTGGTTTTAAAATAGCAGCCTTAGATGTTGTTTTTGACTCAGAAATCTATAGGAAATCTAAAATCGTATGTTTTTTTTTCTTTTCCTTTTTTGGTGAAAGAAGTTTCCATGTTTTCCACAGGCAAAGGATGACATATTTTTATTCCCGGTAATGCACAGATGATGCATGTATTTACCACATGCCAATGTGAAGGTGGCCCAACTTTAAAAGCTGGGAAAACTCCATTGATTTCGATGATGGGTTATGTGGACAGAAAACCTTCCTTCAGACTCAGCCATGTCCGCAACTCCCAGTCCTGGGGGCTGGTCACCCCAGCAGCCTTCAGGTTATAGTCTGTGGCCGTCAGACTGTTTTGGACCCCCCAGCTTCTTTGGCTTGCACCTTGTTACAGGCTTGCAGCTAAGAGCGGAGCTAAACCATTTCTAGACAGACCGAGCAAGGACTTATTTTTATTAAGTAGAAGTGTTTTGTTCTTACTTCCTTTACATAAAGTATCGGGAAAATAAATACTTTGCAAAAGTCTTTTCGGTGAGATTAACGAAGTCAAATCTTGAAGATTCAAAACCTACTCAGAGAGTTCTTTAAAAAAAAAAAAAAAGCGCCAGCTGGGGAGGAAATGCTGCTTTTCGTGGCAAGAGGAGCAAGAGGCGGCTGCTTTGGGAAGGGGGGCAGCTGGTGCTGATGCTCTCCAGGAGCTCTCAGTCATGAGACCGTGTTCTCAGGGTCTCCCAACCCCGTTGCCTTCTCTGACCCTTTAAAAAAGATTGTGTACAAAATATATGATGAAATTCACCAATGTAACCATTTTGAACTGTACAATTCAGTGGCATTTAGTACATTCACAACATTGTGCAAACATTTCCGTGATTTAATTCCAGAGCATTTTCATCACCCCGAAAGGAAACTCTGTTACCTGTTAAGCAGTCACTCCCCATTCTTTCCTTCCCACAGCCCATGCTTTCATTTCTGTGGATTTACCTCTTCTGGACATTTCATACAGATGGAATCACACAGGTGACCTTTTGTGTCTGGCATCTTTCACTTAGCATGATGTTTTCAAGGTTCCTCCACATTGTAGCATGTGTAAGTATTTCATTCCTTTTTATGGCTGAATGATATTCCACTGTACAGATATGCTATCTTTCATTTGTCCATTCAACCATTAATGGACATTTGGGTCATTTCCACCTTTTGGCTATTGTAAATAATGCTATGAATGTTCATGTACAAGTTATTAATGAGAAACTGTTTTTAATTCTTTTTTTTTCCTTTGAGGAAGATTAGCCCTGAGCTAATATCTGCTGCCAATCCTCCTCTTTGTGCTGAGGAAGACTAGCCCTGAGCTAACATCTGTGCCTATCTTCCTCTACTTTATATGTGGGATGCCTGCCACAGCGTGGCATGCCAAGCCGTGCCATGTCCGCTCCTGGGATCCGAACCGGCGAACCCCGGGCCGCCGAGAAGTGGAATGTGCAAACTTAACCGCTGCACCACCGGGCGGCCCCTGTTTTTAATTCTTTTGGGTATATACCTAGGAGTGGAGTATAGTATTGCTGGGTCGTAGGGTAATTCTATGTTTAACTTATTGAGAAACCACCAAACTAATTTTCTCTTGCCTTCTGAATGCTTTTCTAAAAATAAAAATTCACCGCGAAATTGATATTCCAAAATCAGTTGTGGGATGCGCTAAAGTATGGTTATAGTTCTAGACTGAATATTAAAAGTCTAAGAGGTTTCTGTGAGGCCAAAGTTCATTCAGAATACTTTCCTAAATAAACAAGCAAGCATAAGCCACTTACCATATTTATTTACTTCCTGCCATGGTCGGCTTCTTCCTACAACATTTGACCTTTTACAAAATTCAGTATCTCTTAAGAGGACGGTTATAAACAGATGACGCTGTCACTATCCACTTTGGCTTCATACATTTTCCGGGTCAAATGGAGGCTTTCTAATCTCTTTTGTGATTTGGATGAATGTAGAGTAATCCAAGGGCAGATCTAAGTTAGCTACTCATCCTCCTTTCTAGGTTAACTCTGGCTTACATTTCATGGTTGCCCAGGGCAGGGTAAAAGAGAAATGAAATCATTACAGATAATGCTGCTAGTTTTCCAACATCAAATTGGCTGGTGACTCTCCTTGTCCCCGTTTGAAGTGAACAGAGTGAAGAATGGAGTGTTGGGTGGACTGCCACAGACACCGTGAGCTCCACAGGAGGGGTCCGGCCCATTCCTCTATGGGCAGCTCCCCATCCTCAGCTCTCTGGTGGTCCAGCCTCCCCAGTGCTCCCTGGATGCTGGAAAATGGTCCAGGGGCTCTTCTCCATGATGCTCTCACCCAGGGCTAAGATCCAAAATATGTAACAATCAAGGTGGTACAGGCATCAACCTATCTGCACAGAGAACATGGACCATATATGATGCACCAGGTTCTGGAAGCACCCCCCACCGTGGGTCAGACTCAATGCTGTAGTCACTGGAACATGGGAGGGTCTCAGTGGCCCTGGGAGGGGATGTTAAGGTAATGGTTATTTACCAACTGATATACAGAAGTATCTTCATATTTCAACAGCCAGTATGGCTGTCCTGATACACTAGGATTCTCTAAGTAGAAACCGTGATGACATTCCCGCTTCCCCACCATCCTTCACTGGAAATCCTTCAGGATCACAATTTTGCTGTCTTATCCTATTGTCTTTCCACAGGAAGTAGTTACCACTCCTCCTGCTTGGAAGGCATTATTCTGCCTGCTCACCTCAGCTTCTGACTGAAGAGATGACCATTCTACCTGTATCATCCAGGAAGGTTCTATCATGACCAGCGAGGAATTCCTTGTATTTCCAGGAATTCCCGACTCTGTGGTGCTTGGAATGGCCATAGTCTTGTTTCCTAACTCCCAGTTGCACTTGGTCATTGTTCTGTTTAATAACCATCAATATTTTTTCAGTGCCTAAAAATAACCAACCCTCCACAGCCCTCCCGAAAAAATCACACACATACCTTTAGAATGGCTTTCTAGGGCTCCGTCTCATTCCCAACTTCTTTTTCAGTCACAGCTTCTTTTCTTCCCCTTCTCCCCACACACAGGAACACGTGTTCTCCCAAAACGCGCCCTCCTGTTGACCATCTCCATCCATCTCCTGATTCCCTCCTCGTCCCTTCCTGTTTGGGAAGCTGTGGAGGGGGACGTGACCTTGCTGAGCAGCCAGCCTTTGCTCAGGGTGGATAGGGCACCTGGAGGGAGACTCTGTGACTCCAGCTCCAAGACTGCATGAGCCTGGAGCTGCCGTGACCATTTATTCTCTGACGTTCTCCTATCTGACAACAAACCCAACGTGGGAGCAGGGCCAAGAGATGAAGGGGCAGGAGAATGTGCCTGACAGGCATCAGCTAAGCCTCGGTTCACTCCTCGGACTTCTCTGCTGTGGGCAACAATACATTCTCTGTTTGCTGAAATGATTTTGCATTGGATTTTTGTCACTTATGAGAAGGAGGTGGCCTATCTTTCCAGGCACAGGTCCTACGCCAACTCCTTCATGTTCTTCCTTGGCTCAAGTGTCCAGCTGCCTCTTTTCTCCCCTGGCTCTTTATCTGCACGGTTTGACGCTGCCTGGGGTGTGCTATTTGTGCGCATGCTTCATCCTGCTGGAAGGTGAGGGCCCGCAGGAGGACAGAGCCCTGGAGGGTCAAGACCAGAAGACACGGTATTCATCAGGGAGAGAGTGGGTGGTGAGGCACTGAGCACCGATTGCTTTTTTGTGAAAGGAGGCAGGAGGGAGAGGAAAGGCTGGCTGGACAAGGGGGAGGGTACCAGACTCAAGGGTCCCTCAAGAGGGCTCAAGAAAGCTCAAGAAGAAAATAATTCAGCCCCGGGTGAGTATGAACATTCATGTTTATAAACGAAGGGGAGCAGAGAAGAGGCAGAAGGAGGGTATCAGTGAAGGAGGGTTAATCACCAGAAGGCAGCCTCAGGAGGAGCAGGAGGGCTGGGATGGTGAGCGTGGAGAGGAGGGTGTTTATGCAGAGACACTGCCGGAGAAAACAGAAGGTGCTAAGATACGGCGCCATTTTACCGTGGAGAGGAGCTGAAGGAATGAACATGTCCTTTATGACTTCAATCTCGCAAAGCAGCGAATCATCAGTTTACTGGACATGTTGTATAAGTGTTTTAGTTTAAGACCATTTTCCTTAAAATTGCCTTGAGGATTAGACAGCAGTGTCTTCGTTTGTCCTTGAAGGGGAGGTCCCCTCTCACCAACTTCCTAAAGGGTCTTCGTGTCCACGTCTCTTTCCACGTCAATCTCTGTCCAGGGTCCGGTGCTCTGAAATGCCAATCTTATCATGTCGCCTCATTTCTTGTAACCCTGCAAAAACTTAGAAATTCTAGGATGAAGCGTCTAGTCCTTAGCTTTGCACAGAAGGCTCTACCTTCTGTCACAGCCCACCTCCTGGGATCTATGTGACATGTGGGCCCTGCCTCCTGGTTCAGACCATCTTCAACCACTGCTCACCTGCCCTTCCCTCCTCTGATCCCAACCTCACACTTTACACCCCAACAACGCTGAAGTCACCTGGCATTTTCTGCCACGTACTGTGCTCTTTCTTCCTTCGAAATCTTTCTACATATTGCTTCAGTTTAATTCAATAACATGGATTGAGCAGGAAAGAGGTGCCTGATGCTGTGGTGGGACCTGCAATAATTTCACCCCACTGGTGTTCTGGGCAAACTCCTCTTCTTAACATCAGCTCAAGCCCCTCTTCTCTGGGGAGATTTTCTGCAATCCTTTAGAGAGAGCTCAGAAGCATCACATCAGATGTGAATATAACTTAATTTCCTTATGCAAATTCAACGTTTTTTTTTTTCTCCTGCAACAGAGACTCTAAATGTGAACTAACTATCTTAATCTCGTAGTCAACTACAAAATATCTTGCCTACTCTTTATGACGTATTGGACATTACTGTATAAATACATATTATTGTGAATGATTATATGTGTCAACCTTGTATGTGATGGACAATTCAAGGGATTTTCCAGGGAGTAATTTTGAGTGTACTTCAGTTTCCCCTTTTCCCTCATTTTAGACCTTCCTTGTTCCTAAGATTAAGGTATGAGGTGAAAATTGCATAAATTATGCTCGAAAATCTCTAAGGAGGCATTGGGCTGGACCATGACCTTCAAGTCCAAGAATGAGAACTTTGCTCCAGTGTTTCAGTTGAACAGGAGCTGGAGCAGCGGGTTACCTTTAGGGCTGGCAGCATGTGGAAACCCTAGACTCTGGCCGCTGCTCGCCTTCCAGAGGCATTTGGGGAATGAGACGCCCGAGGAAACCACAGCGTAACGCTCACTGCAGGCCAGGTGCTCCTTGCGTGGAATGGCCCGAGCTATTTCTATTGCTTTATTTCTCTCTTACAAGATTTTTTATTGACTGAGTCTCCTTGAATTCCTTTAAGTCAAATGTTGGTGTGTTGTGACTCCGCTGCCCTGGTTGGCGTCTGTGAGCGAGTTCTAGTCTGGAACGTGTTTGGGGGAATAATCAGTCTGGAGGGAGTGGTTGAGGCTGGGAGTCTGGATGCATTTCCCCAAGGGAAGCAGTGTCAGGAGTCAGAGCAGGCAATCTAGGGGACACTGATGTTTGGGGGGCAGGAGGACGAGGGTCCCGAAAGGAATCTGGAAAGCCATGAGCCTGCAAAGTGACTCGAAGGCCAAAGAAAAGAGTTTGAAGGAAAAGAGAGTGATGAAAAGTGCCCATTGCTGTACAAAGAGACACTCCCCTATCTTAATTGAGTCAGATAAGGAGAGAGGGCGTCCTTTAGATTTCACACTTCTCCAAAGTGTCTTTGCTCGTCCCCAGCGGAGATGCACGGCGGGCGTGGAGATCAGACTGCAGGGCCGGGAGGTGGCCACGGGAGATGCACTTTTTCAATAAGGTCGCTGTGAAGAGTTGGGGGAGGCGGTGGGAGTTTACCAGAGAGAGGGGTGAGGGCTAAGAGAATGCTTTAAAATTAAGCAGAGTGGAAATTCTTGAGGCAGTTGGTATGCTGAAGAGCAGAGGCAGTTAAAAGGCGAGATGAGAGATAATAAGGTCCCGGAGGATTGGGAGGGAATGCTCTGAAGGCCTGATCCAGTATTTCACCTTGGACGAGGGGAGGGCAAGGAAGAGAAAAAGCAAACTTTCTGCAAGACCGGAGTGTGTCTTCTTTGTGTTCTTGCCCCTGAGCGGCTTGGTGCCTGGTACACTGCGAGGCCTTTGAGAGGAGGGTGGGGAGACACAGATAACACCTCGCTGTGGGTGGGGTCGAGAGTTGAGAGTTTGTTTTCAAAGAGACTTGCTGCAAAGAGGAGGAGGTGGGACCATCTGTTGAAGATGCCAGAGGAAGTGGTGGGATGCGGAGAGGGAGGTGGAGGTTGGGAGGACCCACTGGAGGAGGCGGAAGAGGAGGAGGAGAAGCAGCTGTGTGGCTGGGAGGCCCGCCGAGGTCGGGGCCATGAAGTTAAAAGACAAATCTATGGGATTGGGGGGTCTTCTCCAGCATCAGGCAGCTGCCCCTGGGTAGGAACCAAGACGGCTGGGCGGATCAGGGTGAGTAATCTGGATGGCAAGAGGGTGGGGGCTCCTGTTTGCTAGCCTTGACTTTCCATGTCTCCACCTGCAAGCTTAGCACGTGCCCGGTCCCCGGACACAGAGGTGCAGAGAGTTGAGCTTCTCCAGCTTCTCCTCCAGGGGACCTGCCTCTGTGCGGTTGGTGACCACATGCTGACCATGGCCAGTCCCTGAGCAAGCTCAGGGTCCAAGCTCCTGACCACTGTGGGCTTCTGGGGAGCCCTCCTGAGATCTGGGGCCTTCTTATGTATACGGATGTTGGTAATGTTTAGATGATAAAAGTAACGCATGCTCATTGTAGAAAATTTGGAAAATACAGAAGAAACTAAAAAATCCCCCATAATGCTGCCTCCCACTGATAACTACTTTAACATGTTGAGTTCTCCCAGTGTGTGTTTGTGCGTGTGTGTTTTGTATAAAATGGGGTAATATTCTTTATGTAACTCTGTCTTTAACATTGAACTGTGAATGTTTTTACATGCCATTAGCCATCTGTTGAGACCCACAAGTGGCGTCAGTGCCCTTTAGGGCTGTACGTTCCTGTCTGTAGTCACATTCTCTGCTTTGCTCTAGGTTGCCCCTCCCCTTGGGTTGGTGCCACCCTCGGGAGTGTAATTTGCGCTCTGGGACCCTCCCGGTGCCTGTCTGGATTCCCCCCTTCCTGTGGATTGGTGGGGACCAGCCGGGGCTGGAAAGCCCTTACCACCCTATCTCCTCCGTCCTCAGGCTCCCGCTAAGATGCTCCTGGACCTTCCTGGTGGAGGTGTCTGTCCCCAGGAGACCATCTCTCCTCTACTTACTCTCTCGGTCTGTCTCACCGCCTCCCCGTGTGTCCTGCTGAATGTGACAGGCAGTCCCCTCTGACATCCTGGGCCAGGGCACCTGGGTACATATCAGGATACGTAGCTTAAACCGGAAGCACATAGTATATTCTGAACTAACCCAGATTAATTCCATCTTTTAAAAAGTGCACTTTGGTCCTGATTCTAAAAAGTTATGAAATTATTGGAAAATACAGAAAAAGATGAGGAGGGAATTAAAAAATCAACAGCAATTCCTGTACCGGGAGATAACCCTCTGCAGGTTTGGTCTGTTTCCTTCCTGGTTTGCGTCTATGTCTCAGGTTTGCAGATACGTGCACACGCAGAGGCTGACATAACCGAGAGAGGAATACATCTATATATTTCCTGCTTTCTAACTTTCACCTTCTCATCCTTCTTGAGACTTACCTTTGGGCTGATAGATGTAACAATTCACATCCCTGTAACATCTCGGGCTGCCAGAGAGGAAGGCGGGCTCTCCAAATATCTCCTACATCAATAGGGTTTCGTTTACTTCTAGCTATTTACGTGGATTGTATTTGATTGGGTGTGATGCCAGTGGTGGTTACATGAGTATTTTCACTGTTAAAAGTTCACCAAACTTAAAAATTCATCGAGCGTATTTATGATTTGTGACTTTTCTTTATGTAAAATTGAACACATTATTCCTTAAAATATTGTGAATTTCTCAAACAAATCAGCATGTCCTCTAATCCTACACACCACTTTTACTGTTATTTAGTTTTAATTTATTATGGTTATTTCCATTTTCTTGATTTTTCAGTTATTCTTACTGGATCATAAAATACTGCCCACAGTCAGTTTTAAATCCAATTATTAGATGACCACTATCATTTTGCTGCTAGGAATGGTTCAAAATCAAGGGTTACATTTTTTCCAGATGTACTGATGTATAATGGACAATTGAAAATTGTATATATTTAAGGTGTACATTTGGATTTTTTTCTTAACGTGTGTTTTTGGTGGTAAAATATGATGGTGAAGTGAATTTATTTGCTAATAAACTACAACACAAATAATTTGCTATTTATGCTCTGTTGAGGGAAACAGCAGAGTGGGAACACCAAATATTCAATCATTATTTGTAATAGTGGTGGATGTTGCTGTTTTTGTCATCCAGCATCTCTGCCCTGTTTCCATGACTACAGTGCTGTGATTTTACTTTTGTGGATGCAAGGGTTGTGTATTGCTGTGTAACAATATGACCACAAACTTAGTGGCTTCAAACAATATATATCACAGTTTCTGTGGGTCCAGGCACAGCTTACCTGTGTCCTCTGCAAGGCTGCAAAGCGTTGGCTGGGTTGTGTTCTCATCTGAGGCTTGACTGGGAAAGTATCTGCTTCCAAACCAGCACGGTTATTGGCAGAACTCAGTTCCTTGTGGCTTGTCGACCGTTGTCAGATCCTACAGGCAGCTCAAAGTCCTTGCAGGTTGCTGGACTGAAACCTCATTTTCTTGCTGGCTATTGTTCAGAAACCAGCCTCTGTTTCTAGAGGTCTGTGATGTTGTGATTTACAATAGGGAGTATATATTTGGTCTTCATCCCTGTTCCTGGAACAGAGCTCCTAAAACCATTGAAATTTCCTAAGTGATGAGAGTGATGACAGTGTCTTTTGTTATGTTAATGAGGTAAGCTTTGGACCTCACCTAAGGATGGGAGCTCATTGCCAGAGGACACAACCATGTGATTAGAGATTTGGAACTTTCAGTCCTATCCCCGGGCCTGGGGTGTGGGGGAGGGGGGATGGAGGTTGAATCAGTCGCCAACGGCCAATGATGTAATCAGTCATGACTATGCAATGAAGCCTCCATAAAACCCAAAAGGATGGGATTGGGAGATCTTCAGAGTTGGTGAATGCATGGAGATTCAGGAGAGACGCGCACTCAGAGAGGGCGTGGAATCTCTGTGCCCTTTCCCCCACACCTTACCCTATGCTTCTCTTCCATCTGGCTGCTTCTGAATTACATCCTTTTCTTATAAACTGGTTATCTATTAAGGAAAGTGTTTCTCTGAGTTCTGTGAGCCACTCGAGCAAATTAATCCAACCCAAGGAAGAGGTCATGGGAACTTCCAGTCTGTAGATGCTTGGTCAGAAGCTCGGGGGACAGACGATCAGGACTTGCAGTTGGTGTCTGAAGTGGGGGTGGGGCGCAGTCTTGTAGGACTGAGACCTCAACCTGTGGGATCTGACGCTCTCTCCAGGTAGACAGCGTCCGAATTGAGTTGAATTGTAGGACACCCAGCTGGTGTTGGAGAATCACTTGGTGTGGGGGAAAAAACCCACATTGGAACTGGAGTCAGAGTCCTAAGGTCCCTCGCCACATAGCTCTCAGCGTGGCTGCTGGCTTTATCAAGCCATCAAGGGAAAGAAAAGACTTCGGCAGGACAGGCGCTACAATCTTATCAGTCAGGATTATGTACGCTCTGTCACCTTTGCCATCTCCCATTGGTTAGAAGCAAGGCACAGGTTGTGCTTGTTCTCTAAGGGAGGCGATTATGCAAGGCTGTGATAACAGGAGGTGGGCTCTTGGTGGCCACCTTTAGAGTCTGTCTGCCACAGTGGGAATAGTCAGCTCCTCCTGCCATGTTTTGGGTGAAGCGGACTCCACCTTCTGACCTTGGCTAAGCCACCCCACCACATTCCATTTCCTGACCACAGGGGTTGGACCAAGGTTGGGTCAAGCCCTTGGGGGCTCATGTGATTCAAGCGTCTGGTGAATGGAATGCTAAACCATCAGTAAAGCCGGCTCGCCCTTCCCCAGGACAGGGAGAGGAGGCTCCTGGGAAGGGAGCCAGTTCAGAAACAGTGGAGCTGGAGGACGACCGTGTGTTCTGGTTTGCCCAGTGCCGCTCCAGTTTACACCTGTTGTCCCAGTATAATTCTTACAAGCGTCCTCCTTTGCTCTCTAAAGTGTTGGTCTGGACAGTAAATGATGTGATTACCCTGGTGTTGAAGCGTCTTTCAGATTCGCTTGGAAAGCCGTGGGTAGGGCCGTCTCCAGGAGACAGCCTGTCATGCCCTGAACTGAAACTCAGAGGGAGAGCCCCCCGGCCTGCTGATTGGGAGAAACACGTGCCGTGTATATTGATTAAGATCCCGGGTGCAGAACAAGCAAGGATTCTGACTGAACATGTACCAAATTCATAATTAAAGAATGATAGGCGTTGACTTGCCGTTTAGCTGGTTCCAACATGGGCCCTGTCCTCGTATTCCAGGGGCAGAAGCAGCACAGGGTCCCTTAGATATTGCTGAGGATGCTGATTCCATCCAGAACTCCAGCTCTGCTGGTTAGGAAGACACGGAAGTGAGAAAGGGTCAGAGGAATTAGAATTTGGAGCCCTGTTTGGAAGCAACAGACAAGAGGAACCGTGTGACTGGACAGTGGAGAGTGGGTATTGTGTGCAAAGTCCCGGGCATGGAATCTTGAGGGAGGGCCGTCTGAGTCTCGGGTGCCCTTCAGACGCCTCTCTCCCTTGTTCCTTCAGAACCTGGACTGGAAATTGCAGGAGAGGGAGGAGAGGGGAGCGGGTACATTCCGTGTCTTTATGAGCACCAGCCCTGCAGACAAATGACCAGGATCTGAATGTTGACTCTCACCCGGGGTAGTTGTACTGAGCCTCCGTCTCGTTGTCCATAAAGTAGTGGATGATGCTAAATTTCGAGGACTGAATGAGCTAATGCATGTGGCAGGGCCAGCACATCCCTCAAACAAGTCAGCCCTCAGCCAAGATCAGCTTCCATTCATAACATTTGTGGGTCTCCTACTGCGTGTCACATATTTTAGATATATTACCTAATTTCACCCAGTGGCCTAGACAGTATCTTCATTGTATAATTGGGGAAACCGAAGCTCAGATGATACTGTTTGCCTCGTTGGCTGGTGAGAGGTGCAGTGGGATCTATGCTCACATATGCCCGGGTGCATGGGATGCTGGTCCCTCCCCACCAGGTGGCCTGTCTGTCCCCTCCATCTCCAGAGCCTGGGACACTGCCAGGCTCACAGGCGCCCAGGAAGATGTGTGGGCTGATGACGTGAGTGCCTTCCTCTCCTCCCGTGACGGTGCCTTCGTTCTGTCTGTGGGCATCGGAGAGGCGGCTTGCCTTGTGCTCCTCTCCACTCATCAGTGTGCGGCTTCTCGCCTCTAAGCCTGTGATGGCGGGTGCTGCGTCTCCAAGCTCACAGGGAATTTTCAGGAGGCCGGGGCTGCCTTGAAGTCACTAAGGTGGGAACTAAGTCCAGGATGTTAGATCCCAAGTAGCACTTTTCAGAAAGATGGTTTTGAACATCCAAGGATGGAGTATCCAGACCGCTTTTCTCTTAAAGATTCAGATCTCAAATGCACACTTGGCCAGCTGATCCTTCCTAACCAGGATGCAACGTGTGAAACTGTGTTCACATTGGCAGCTCAGCCAAAAACGAATATTTGGCATGCATAAAGGGCCACGGCTACTTTGGTTTTCGGAGGCCGCGTGGTTCGGAGGAAAGAGCCCCAGACTTGGGGCTTAAGCCACTTACGTCTAGGGCCTCTGCTCCCTCCCTTACAGACTCCAGTGATAATGCATCCCCTCTTCAGGCCTCCATTATTGTAGACGACCATTAAAACGAAAGGACCATCTGCAACCTTTATTAGTGAAAGATGGGAGTTGGAACAGAGCCTGAGTTGCCAGTTTTAATATACAGAGTTTCAAAAGAACGTGCACAAGAAGATTCTATTTTTGTCATTTCTGGTTGATGTGATTCTGGGTAACTTCATCTCCTTGGTTTTGCCCATTTGCATTTCCTAATTTTGCTATTAAGAACTTTTTTGTTTTTTTGGCTCAGTTGAGTTGTTTAAAAGAAAAAAGTCATTAAAGGGCTGGCCTGGCGGTGTAGTGGTTAAGTTTGAGGACTTGGCTTCAGCAGCTCAGGGTTTGTAGGTTCAGATCCCGGGCGGGGACCTACACACTGCTCATCAGGCCATGCTGTGTTGGTATCCCACATACAAAATAGAGGAGAATCGGCACAGATGCTAGCTCAGGGCCAATCTTCTTCAAGCAAGAAGAGGAGGATGGGCAACAGATGTTAGCTCAGGGCCAATCTTCCTCACTAAAAAGAAAAAAAGTTATTAAAGATATCCAATGAAAAGGTTGTAACTTGCTTTTTGATACTTTCTTGACACTTCAGGATCACTGTTGTAAATATCTGATATTGTACACTCGATGTCTCTAAGTGACAGCATACTAAATGTAAGATATCAGGATTATTACCATTGATTTTGTTAGGTGCTGTAGTCCTGTCTGATGGGTGGTTTGGTTACTCCTCCAGCCTGGCTTTTGGTGTGTGGCTCCCAGGGGGACAACAGGCCTGTGGGAAACTGAGGTCCTTTGAGCTCTACACATCCCCAGACTCCTAAGTTTGTATCAGGACAGATAATTATAATGAAATTGCAATTATTATATTATTGTATATTATAATAAAGTAGATTTGCCAGTTCACTTGAAGCATGGATAAATACGTTGCACAGGTCTATGACGAGTCAAAAGAAATATCGTGTGGTCTGTGGCCTCTTGGTCTTAGCATTTCTGGGGAATTCTTCAGGGTCTCCTGAATTCGGCTCTTCTCCATGCATGCTTATTCTTCAAAAGATGTCTCTTTAAAATCATTGAGGAATGATGCATATTCATGGTTACTTCTGCTTCTTTTAAACTGCTGATTATTCAAAGTGGCCACCTTCAAATATCAAATCTCACATCGAAGCCGCCTCTGTGATGATCCAGCCATTTTCTTCCCATTCCATGGATCTGAGTCATCCCGGCGGCTGAACTTGAGAGGGACCAGGCCCAGCTGAGGTTCCTTCTGCCGGCACCACATTGGCCACCAACGTTTCTATTTCTGTTGACCTCAGTGGTCTTGAAATGTGTTTGCCCATATGTACCTCTAAATATAATTTTGAAAAATTACTTTCTCTCTTGCATCGTTTTTAGTGGATATCTCACATTTTTCATCATAAGTTTAAATATTAAATTTTGAAAATGAGTCACAAATCTGTTACATCCTTTGTTTAAGGGTTCTCACCCAGGGGCAATTTTGCCTCCCAGGAGACATTTGGGCAATGTCTGGAGACATTCTTGGTGGTCACAACTGTGTGTGTGTGTGTGTGTAGACCAGGGATGCATTCAACATCTTATAACGCAACCCACAACAAAGAATTATCGAGGCCAATATGTCAACAGTGCTGAGGTTGAGAAACTTTGATTTGAGCGTGTGCAAAGGAATATGAAAATCATGGTGATTTTATACTCATGAGCATCCATTTAAAAAATACAGAAGCAAACCCTTCTATACCTCTGTTCCTTTTTCTCCTTGAAATTGTATTCCCATTCTCTTCCCCTCACAGAATGTTATCCAGAGGAAATTCCTTTGAGTCTGAAAGTCTTACGAGTTACCATAAAATTCTCTCCTAGGAAACTATGTATGTAAATTGAATTTTTTCCAGCTATCCTATGACTATGAGGTCCTAAAGGTTACTAATTTCTTTCCCTATTGAGGTAGCTTTAGAAATGGATCAAACACCATAAATATATGACAACATGTGATAGATGAGTTTTCAACACAGAAACCTCTTGGTTGAGATGCGTCTTTTCACGGGATGAACTGGGGAGGGAAGTTGGGGGCCCGGTAAACAGTCTCGGGTGACCTGGAGACGTTCACCCTTGGGGCAGGGGGAGAGTCGTGAGTGGGAGGGATGTGGGTCCTGAATTCGGAGAATTGCCATCGTTGAGTGGGGGTAGAAAAGTAGAATTGGCAGGATATTCTCTCAGGTGGATCAATTTTAGGAAAGAAAGCATATGGACCCTGACGATTTTGAAATGCATTTCCTTAAAACCATCTGTGCCCACGTACCCTCCAGAAAGTCTGCGTTTTCCCACAGAGGCATTGGTACACCGGTTGGATCTAACTTTCTCCAGCTCTCTGAGTAACTTAGCAACTCTTTTCATTGAATGATTCAGACTGTTTTCGCACACAGCTAACGCATGTTAAAGAGAGCTAAGCCAGTGTCTATTATGAATACTTTATCAGTCAAGCAAGTAGAATTTCTCACAGGGGGCATAATTAGAGTGGAGGCAGTATATAGTGCTGGAGTTGGGAGGGCTAGTGCTGGAGGCAGACAATATTTTTGTTCCTATACTCATCATCACCAGCTGTGCGACCTTGTGCAAATTAGGACCAGCTCTGCTTCACGGCTTTCTCACGTGTAAAGTGGGACTAAAAATAGATTTCTCGTTGGGTTCTTTGGAAATTTAAGTGAGGTCATACATACAGTGCTTTGTGCATTGACCAATATGCAGTAAGCACTCGGTAAATACTAGCTGCTGTTATCTTTGGGTATTATAGTGTTGGCCCCAAGGAATGAGCGCTTCAAAGGCGGTGGGATCACTATTTCAGTCTTCTTTCTCAGATCATGGGTCTTTCGTGCACCAGTTAGTGTACCCGACCACCCTGATTTTATGGACAGCATTAGCTCTTTGAGGTTTCGCTTGACCATGCGTCCTGGAAGCCCAAGGTTCTGGAGCTGGTGCAAGGTGTCCGCCCTCACCAGCAGCCTGCTCTCATCTCCCGCTCGGCCTCACAAGGACAAACACAGACTCTCTAAGAACATCTGCTGGAAGGGTGGACCTCCGAGGCCCTGAAGTTATTTTTAATATCCTCGGAACACTGTCCAGGAGCTGCATGATGTGGATGGACGACACTCCAAGTCTCCTCTGGGGTCACTTACACGAAATGTACGTAAAGGCAGGGCTCCTAGTAACAATACCAAACACCTTAATCCTCGTATCGACAACTGTTCTATTGGGTTACACAGTTTTAATCCCAGAGGAGTTGTCTCTTGACATTAAACTGTCCGAACAATATTTATATCTGCGGCTGCCCTGCGAGATCACTTAACCCCGCACGGCCGTTTAAAAGTAGTTAATGACAGAGCCGGCGTGACTCGACCTCTGAGTGATCACAGAATTTCGACCCGTGCTGTCAGGGTTTATGGAGAAAGTCAGTTCGTCCACAGCCTGCTTCACCCACAGCAGGTAATTTGAAATGAAATGAGACAGTTTCTACAAGCAGATTGATTTGGGAATCTTGCCTGTTCTTCCCTTTGACCCTTGACAAGTTGACACTACAGAGATTGTGACTTTAAAAAATGATTGGGTGCAAATGCATTTAGGAAGATGATTTACTGTGTGCTGAGGCAAGGACAGCGCATCCAGAGAGATGCCGTGAGGGCAGGTCATTGTAAACGCGAACAGAGCGTGTTTGATGTTTCTGTATGTTCTTAATTATCCCACCAGCTGAAGCTACTAATAACCGTTGATCAAGTAGTTCATATTCCTGGGAAGAGACTAGGTATCCAGTCTCAAGATTAAGAGATACAGTTTATCATAAACTTATTAAAAGTTACTGATTCCATTTGTTATTTTGGTCGAAAACCACAGCTTGTGTATGAGGATAAGAAACGGAGTTCTCTTTCATGGAGTCCACTTTTTTCTCGTTTGTAAATACAGTTAGTCATATACAGGAGGAAACACTTTGATTAAAAGGGTGATAGTCTGATTTTTGATGATCAGAGTTACCAGCCATACTAGAAAAAACATCACAATTATGCATTATCAAGTGCTCTTTTTCCAATCCTTTGTAACCACATTTAGATTTTCACACCAAATATTGTGCAATATTCAAATAAGTATTTTCCCTATTATTTTGACTTCTTCTGATGCAGTTTTTCTCTTAGAAGCGAAGTGTTGTCATGAATAAATATCATACATCAAATTTAAAAATCCAGTGTTTTCCAAAACCACAATAAAAACAAAACATTAAAATGACGGTCAGGAAGATTATTTTTTAAAAGTGGTTATCTCTGTTCGCAATGACACAATATTTGTGCCTAGATTATTTTAAATGAACTTTGCAGTGGAATTGATTTATTGATATTCGGATTTGCCCTGAAGTCCCCGTGCTCCTTCACATTAGCCACAGGACTTGGGCCATCCCTGCAGCTTTTGTGTTTCTCTATTCTAACCACTTTGTTTGAAATATAATTTTGAAGATGCTAGTAAAAAATAGAACAAATTCTCTATTGGTCTCCGTTTAAATTATTTACTACCCTTTGGAGCCATATCTTCATTGAACTATGTTAAAAGTATTTTGCTGGAATGTTTCTTTATGTTGTCCATCGGGTTTAATAGACGCGCCATTTAATAAGCTCTCTACCTGTGAGGATGGACTATTTGACCTCTGTGCCCTGCCACTGGTAGACATAGTATAAGATTGCTTTGTGAAATAAAGCTGTCGGTAACATCAACAAAATAAAAAATGATCGTATTCCAGTACTCTCTGCTGAGTACCATGACAGCGCTGAAATATGGAATAAAATTGAAAGTAGATTAGTTTTGGGTCTTAAGTCATGTTTTGACAAGAAATAAGAGAGGCGAACATATCTTTGAACTTTTAGTTTTAAAGTTTTTTAATGAAAATATTTATCATTTTGTAAGGTTCCTTCTTTCTCTATCACATTGAGGCTGTATAACCTTAAAACAATCTCTCTCTTATTGGGAGGGATATAAATACTGTTCTATCTTTATATTAAACACCATAAAGGAGACTCGCACGGGCAAGATGGTTTGACACTTGGAAGTTAAGGAGGGTCATGCTAATAAAAAAGCTTATTGAAGAGGACGGAAAATCAGTCGTTAATAAGCTACATATTTTTAGGGTACGTAATGCATGTAAATACTGTCGACAAGCAGGCTGCTTTTGCTGTATTTTCTGTTAACCTTTTGGAATGGTTTGAATCTGAAGGGGAAGAATAAATATGTCAGAGTGGAGAGAGCCTTGCTGGGGATTGCTTTCGACATAAAGGAATTTGAAAACTGAGGAGACATGCAGATTGTGAAGTTTTCTCTCTCGTCTCCGCGGTTATATATTAATCAGAAGAAATCGCGACTAATAAATGGCGTTGATGGGCAGCAGAGGGTGCGGGCTGAGGACAGTCAGCCTCCCTTCCAGGAACGTGCAAACCTCCTGTTTCACCAAATGGGAGATTGTGGCGCTCTTAAAAATGCTGCTACCCTTTCATTCCCTTTACAGAATGATTGCAAAGTGGGCAGGTCCCCGTGCATCTCACAATGAACTCTTCTCACATTCTTTCCTTTTAAAACACATGATGCGCTAACTCTACGTGGCTCGTGCCTCGGGATTGCCCTTGCCTTCTCCAGCCTGTGCAGCCGAGCTCTGCACAAAACCCGGGCAGGGCTCCAAGGCGGCCGGGGTGGGGCTTCCAACTGCCACTTCTTTTTTAAAAAAACTAAATTGACTTTTTTCCCCCCTAGTAAATGTGAGTTACATGGTAACACAGGGATAAAACTGTGGTCAGACTCTTAGGGGATTTTGTTTTTAGTCATGAAAAAGGCAAACCTGTTACCCTCACCTTAAAATTTCCATAGTTGGAAATTTTAAAAATAAATTGAAAAATATTGGCTAAAAGTTCTGAAAAAGGTTTTTTACGAGGGTTCAAACAATCTCTCCTAAGATATGTTAAATATCATTACAAAGAAAAAATTTTTAAAAATTTAGATGAGTATGAAATACAGCCATGTTTCTTAGTCTCAGTTGAGGTGTATGCCAAGTCCTATGGAGGTCTCATGATAGCCCCGCTTACTTTGTTCCATTACATGCCTTTAACCTTGACTTTGCCAAATAATATCTTTAAACAGGACAGTGAATTACCGTGGTCATTCTGTTGGTGTGAGTTGTCATCGTTGGTCTAAGCTCGACTCCTGAGTGTGGAAGTTTGTTAAAGAATAACTATACAGTTATCAACCATCCAGACCAGGTTTACATGTGTTTTATTCATGGTTTTTCTGTCAAATGTCAAGATCCAGGAGGAGTCCTGAGCATCCTGGGAAGGGTCAGAGAGCGTGTGCTGAATCCCAGAGGGTTGGGGACAGTCACACCCTGGGAAACGTCCTTGGCTGGTGGAGGTCCCGAAAACAGAACAAGGCTAGGAGAGAAGGTGACTGTGTGTAAGGTCACCAACATTAGAGGAGAGGAGAATTTTAGCATCCTAGAAGGGAAGAATCAATAGAAAATTAACAATAACTTATGGTAGGACAGGGATCTGAAAGTCATTCCATCGTGAAGAGCCATCCATTGAAATAGACGAGGGGACAGAGCTGTCACAGGGCGTTCTGAGTTATTAAAAAGCATGCACTTGAATGTCAGCCTGGGGTTCAGGTATTAGTTCTGCCCACTAATAGCTGTGGTACCTTTAGCAAAAGATATGAACCTTCTTAGTGTCAAGTTTTTAATCTGTCAAATGAAGATAAGACCAAGGTGGCTGTGCTGGTGTGTGAATTAAATGAAATGACCCACCTGAAGGTGCCTAGCATGATGGCCCACCCGCGGCAGCTGCCCCCCCGAATACTGGGGGCCTCCTCTCTTCTCTCCTCCATTCTGAAATAAGGATGCCAATCTCTTCTTCTCTTCAGATTTCATGAATCTGATGAGGTCCATTCCAGTCTTGTGAATGGAAATGTTCTAAAGGTTTTTTCACTTTCAGTAAACCAAAAATTCTTATTCTGCTTTCAGTTACTCTGGTTACTTGGTTTAAGAAATCTGGACCAGAGCCTTAATGTCATGGAATTTTTGAGATGATCTGTACTGTGGTTTTGTAATTGAGTGGGAATTAACTTTGTTTTAAAAATCATGAGCTGGATGACTAAGGAGGCTGAGTCTGACACAGCAAGACTCTGCTGACTACAATTGTCCTAGAAAAAGGGTTGGAGAAAGTGGGAGATCTGTGAAGGATCTTCTGACTACAGTGGGAGTACCTGTCCTGAGAGGTCCCCTCCAGGACGAGAGTGCCAGGTGCGTCACACCGCCCACAGATGGGATGAGTGACTTTGTGGGGCCATGTTAATGTCTGCTGTAGCCTCCGCGGTATTTGCTGTGCTCAGACTGACTTTTGAGGTGTCATCCAGCCATTATTAACCTCATCATGATCTACAAGTGCAGAAACAGCAAGAGAGTTTAAAGTTCTAGTAAGGAAAGGCGGGTGATTCCGATGAAAATAAAAGTAGAAGTAATTTTCTAAATGGTGGCCAAGGACATACGCTGCCCGTGGTTAAGGGACGAGTTCTCAGTTGGACCATACATTCAGTATGCCACAGCTTCAGGATAAGAACTCAAGAGGTTTAACATCGTAACGGTTTTAAAGGTCTTTCGTTTCTTTGAGGATCTTCTTTATCATCATTAAAGTCTGAGGATAATAATAATTGTCACGATACGTGTATGTGCTCCCTATGTGCCAGGCACAGTTCTCTGTGATTTGTACAGATGTGCCTTGACTTACGCTGAGGTTATGTCCCGATAAAGCCATTGTTAAGTTGCAAGTATCGTAAGTCGAAAATGTAGTTAATACACCCAACCTACCGAACATCGTAACTTCAGCCTCACCTACCTTCACTGTGCTCAGAACACTTACGTGAGCCTACAGTTGGGCAAAATCACCTCCCACAAAACCTATTTTAGAATGAAGGGTTGGATAGCCAAGTAATTGATTGAACAAGGTAGTGAAAGTGAAAAACAGAACGGTTGGATGGATACAGAAGGTCTGTGAGTGTATCGGTCGTTCATCCTGGTGATCTCGGGGCTGACAGGAGCTGCCACTGCCCAGCATCATGAGAGACGGTCCTACCGCATATCGCTAGCCTGGGAAAAGATCAAAATGCAAAATCTGGAGTACGGTTTCTACTGAAGGTGTATCACTTTCACACCATCATAAAGTCGAAGAATCGTAAGTCTGGGATTGTCTGTATCTATTAAGTTATTTAAACTTCATAACAACCCGGTAAGGTGGGTATTATTATTACTTCTATTTTACAGATATAAAGAAACTGAGGCACAGAGAAGTTATGTCACCTGCCTTTGGTCACGCAGTAAGGGGCAGAACTGGAATTCAAAACTGGGAAGTCTGGCCTGTGAGTCCACGACTGATGTAAAGCCTGGCGTGAAGCATTGCTTGTGGTTCGTTCATTCATTCGATCAATAACCAATTCACTTATTATCTACTACCTGCTGTTTCCTATGCAAGACTTTGGAGCTAGAGTGGGGACCAAAAGCAGACATTGCCTTCATGAAACTTATAGATGGGAGAGATAGATATTAACTGAAAAAACCCAAATAATCATAAAATTGCAATATAAGGAGGAAGTACAAGATACCACGAAAGCTCACAGAAGGAGAATCTGACCTAGATGGGAAAGCTTCCTTGAGGAGAGGTAGCTTGAGCTGGGAGCTGAAAGATGAGCAAAGCTTAGCCAGGTAAATAGCAGCAGAACATGAGCCTCAAAGGCCCTTTGATGGGCAGGAGAGTTCAGACTGAGGAATTCCAGCAGGGTCAGTGTGACAAGCCAGGAAGAGCCTGGTGCCGGATGAGATCAAACCATGCAAGAAGACTTTGTGGACTATGGAAAGGAGTTTCTTGTTGATCTCAAGACCAATAAGAAGGTATTGAAGCATTTTCAATGGGGGGAGGGAGGCATGACTTGAGTTTCACATAATCCTCTTGCTGCAATATGGAAAAATGGGTTTGAGATGGACCTGAGGTGGATGTGGGGAGGTTAGGGGTATGGGACCACTGCAAGGCCCCAGGTAGGATATGATGGAGCTCAAAGCAGAGTGTGACAGAGGGTGTGGGGAGACGTGGACAGGTTCAAGAGATACTCAGGAGGAGAACCAAGGAAGCTTGGTGATAGATTGGATCGAGGGAGGTGGGGATGACCCCTGGGTGTGGGTTTCTGGGGCTGGATGATGGTGGTGCCATCCCCTGTGACAGGACACTGGAAGAAGAGCATGGTTGTTTCCTTCTGGACAAGTTGAGTTTGGAGTCCTTGTTATCAACATTTTTAGTGATGCAAAGAAGAAAGTCAAAATGTAAATATCTTTGGATGAAATTTTACTAAGAACTGATGCCATGTTCAACATCTACTGTTCTCTTATAAAACTGGAGTTTTATGTGAATATGCTTATTTTATTCCTTGTATAATACCACTTTATGTTTATGAACAAATTTAAAATCACTTTTTGGAACAAACCTCTTACTAAAGAGAGGTGTACTCCACGATGAATATAATTGCTTCTAAAGTGTCCACTTGTAGACAGACTTGTATAAGCCATCATTAATTGTTTACATAATTAATATATAAAATGCAGAGTTTCTACTAATGGAAAAAGAAACTCGAGCATCACACTGATAATATCAATGACATGCATTTGTATTTTCAGACCCTAGATAACTGTAAAAGCTACATTTTATTACGTTAATAAAACGTAAAAACTCCTGAAGCGACCCAGAAGCGTGTAGCAGCACCAGTGTTAGGACTCGCTGCTCCATCAGTTAGGGGCCTGTCAGCTTGCTGTCTGCTGCTGGTAACACTCGCAGGGCACCGGGGAAAGCTTTTCCCCCAGTAAAACAATGATTTATTTTTCAAGATAAAATACTGCATGTTGATGACATAACACGCTCTATGAGAGTTATGAGAGTAGCAAAGCAAAGGAAAAAATCCAACTCAATGAGAAGAAAAAGCAGAATGCGAAAAATCGTTCCTCTGGGTGGACTGAGTGATCAGGTTGTCACTATAGATGTAAAAAGTAGCTCAGTCCCTAAGAATACGGGAGACCCAAGGGGGAACTCATGAAGAGACGCTAATTCCACGGCGGGAGAGCGTACAGGGTTCCAGCGCTCCTGGGTTAATACCCTGGTCACACTGACAGATGGAAGGACCAGTCGTCCCTTTGGCCATCCTGATGACTGGACCAATCGATACCTCTTTAGGGGTCTGCCAATCACTCCATTAGGGAGGAAGACTGGCCGGATTAGTTCGAGCAGCTTCTCAGATGCTCTGAGGACGCGGCCAGGCCCTCTTCTCTAAATAGGAAAAGGGAAGCATGGCTTCATGTGGAGGAGGGATGGGGAGGCCTCTGGATCTGGTGAGCACTGAGGTATGTTCGAAACAACTTAGAAAGGCAGCTGACAACTCTGCAACCCGTGTTGCAAAAGTATTCATAGAAACCCAGAGGAGATTCCTATAAACTAAACAAACAAACAGACCACGTGCCCCAGACCGTGCCATCTGATCCCAAACTCAGCTGTGGGAGGACTTAAGATGTCAACCTCGGAGGCGTCAAAAGCATAATGTTTCTGTTGGAAACCCCACCCAGAATTCCCAGAGGGCCTTTCCCATTGACTCACTTGGAAATGAAATCCAAACATTCTTGGCTGCCAGGAAAAGTGTATGGAGTTTTTTATTTTTCCTTTCGACACACTACTAATTTTGAATTAAAAATCATTTGATGTCAAAATTTTTCTTCCAGATCTCACACTCTAATCATCTTCCCAGAATGCCTGCTTTCTTTCACATACAGAATTTTTGTCATAGTGCAAAAAACGAGGCTGCTCTGATGGATGTGTGGTCTAGATGGGGTACCCGGATGAGGGTCAGGTTGTCCTGATTTGTCTATAAAATTTTTTGGAGAGGGTCCAGGGCTTTCATAATAGTCTCCAAAGGGTCTGTGAGCTCCCCTCCCCACACTTAACGAGCACTTACAGACCCTAAAATAAATACAACGTGAGGACAGCACGCAACAGCCTGCCTTCTTCTCCCACTGATGTCTTTCCTTGTAAGACCAAGAGGTGGCAGCATAGACACCAGCATGCAGCTGCCCCATTTTCCCAACCAGAGGACTTCCAAAGGCAAAATGTAGTAGTATGAGGGCCCATCAGTCACCTTGCTTTGGCTGGAATAGATCGTGGATATGGGTCGCATCAAACCGCCCTAAAATCCTGCTGGAGGAGTAGAGCGAGATGGAATGAGCAGTCCTGGACTTTCAGGTCACAAAAATGGAAGGAGCACATTTGGTCTGCGGCTGTTGGCAAGCTGGGCACGCCAGGAAAGCCCAGAGCTTGCTCATTGGTCGAATCCGAGAGGCACTTCCATGCTATAAAGTCGAATGTGATTTCCCAAGCTGTGATAAGGACTTTATTTTACTGTACAGTATTATTGTTTAAATACTCTACAAACTGCCTTAAGAAATTACTTACTCTGAACAGAAAAACACTTTATTTTCTTTGAACCAACAACCGAAAGACCTTTCTGTTCTTCCACTCCCTGGGGGATTGAAAATACCCAGAAAAAGGGGAAGTTGTTTTGCACGTGCAGATTCAGAGGATTTTTATTTTGCTAATTAAGTATCACTTTCATTTTCTGTGAAAGTATGAGAAGCAGAGACCTTTGCTACAAATACTTAACCAGACGTGCACTGGATAATTTTTTTCTACTTTAAACATATCTAGCCGATTCAAATATATGCATTTTAAGTAGGAGATTCTAGGTCTCAATATGGCTGATTACAATGAAATCGCTGAGGACGGACCTGTTTGTTTAATGGTATACGTTGTGTGATAATAGTAATTCTTAGTGATGAAATTAAGCCTCTGGTGATATCTTAACCAAGTCAAGCATCAGACCTTAAAAAGCCATCATCTGGTGGGCTGAGATGAAATATATTTTGTCTATCATTTCTGTTCCTTTGAAAAGTTTCCATAAAATTCATAATTACTAGGTAACCGAGAACAAATATACACAGTTTTGGGCTATCTGTGTGGGAGAAGATGACAGAAGGGGCTTGGAGGCATTTGACAAGTATCAACAGACACGATGCAAATTTTGTGGGTGGAATAGAATTAGAGAAATATTAGCCAGCCTGTTTTGGTTCGTTTTTCACAGTCCACTTTAAACTGCCAGCTTCCCTTGAAACAGAAAGTAACCGGCTGGGGTGCAGCAGGAGCAAAATGTTTGCGTGTAAGCTCAGCTTTTCTCAGATGATAAGCAACTTTGGGAGGGCCATTAGTTGATCCATTAATTAATCCATTGATTAGAATTTATGGAGCATCTCTTTTGTGCCTAGCCCTCTGCTAAGCGTTGTGAGGATTATGAGACAAATGATTGCATAATTTCTTAGTTATATTCCTATTACCTTCTGTGCCTTGGTGTGTGTGTGTGTGTGTGTGTGTGAAATTGGGAGCCGTGGAGGGTAGCGGCGTCTAAGGGCAATTTTTTAAGTGTTTTAATGTAAATGCTTCTCTTTCTGAAGTCTGTCTGATTGAGAAGGTAAATGCAACTCCATTCATTCGGCTGCTCCCCACTTCCTATTAGTCCATGTGCTTGACACACCTGGAGTTCCTTCTATAAAATGTTTTCACCGAATAAAAATTGTCCAGAGGGGCCACAGTTTGAGCAATGCTTAGGCTGCAAGGGTGATGTTTGTGTGGGTTTTTTCTCTGTTGGCTCTGCCACGAGGCAAAAAAAGAGCCTGTCAGCCTTGTCAACCGTGCAGATCTTCTGGGAGCATAGAGCCTGTCGGGGTGCATGGCTATTTCGGGGGGCAGAGGTGGGGCTCACGCAATAGAACAGGCTTGGACTGGGCAGCCCTTCCTCCTGAGCATTAAATTCACTTCCAAGAACACTGCAGGAGACTATTGTTAAATACTCCGGGCGTGTGGGGGGCTGATGGAGAGGCTGACTCAACAGAAAGGGAGTCTACCACACTTTGGGCTATGCTTCCCGTGGGAGAAAAGGGATGTTTCTGGAATGGTCTTATTCTGTGTAGTTTCAGGGTTCTGACACAGTGTCTAGTCACCTAGTTATTTAAAGCATTTTTTTAACAGTGCATTTATGAAATGCACCAATAGCAATTAGGGTCGGCTTCCTCTTCATTCTCTAAAATAAATTCTTCTGTTGCGTCTTGACTTATCTCAGCTGTATTTGACCTCTGATATCCCATATACTAGATGGTTTAAATTACTAACTCCCAAAGTGAAATCCTAGAAAGAAAAGCTCCACGAATATTAATGAGTCTTGTTTGGGAAAGAGCCTCACATGCAAGGAAGCTTGAGAAATGCTGGGCTCAGGCAAGGCCAGCAGCAGGTTTCTTGACCACAAGCCTTACCGGGATTTGTAAACCTGGGGAGGGGACGACGTGCAGGGTTTCCCAAACTTCCTTTCCAGAGAGGGTCTTGCAGGACAGGTGTTGGAAGAACCGTGCCTTGGGGAGCATGAATTTATAGACTCGTTCGTGTTTGAAAAGACTTTATCAGAGAAAAGGTGGAAAAGTTTTACTGAGGAAAAGTGGACATAGGGAAGGCAAACGACCATAAACGGGGTTATCTTGAAGCTTATTTGAAAAATGACCGAAGACTAAAAAGGCAACAGCCAGGTCTAAGGGGGTGAACGAACGTAGTCTAAGAATGCATTCTACAACAATTTTTCAACAGTGCATTTAGGATTACAAATTGGTGAAGATACAAAGGGGCATCTACAATAATAATGCACATTCTCAGGCACAATTTAAAAGAATGAGCTTATCAAGATTCATGTTCTGACATTGTTTCACTTCTAAATCAGGCTTGGTCCAGCTTGCGCGTCTTATGTGTAATTTAAGAACAGAAGCCATAACAACAATAATGCGTAGATAGGAGGAGTTTATCTTCTTGAATGAATAAATTAGGTCATCTTCAAGCAGTTTTCTTTAATAGGAATTCCTGTGAGGTACTTCCGTAGTGAGGCATGGCTCTTTAAGATCCTGTTAGCAAAGACGATGAAAAGAATGTTCCCCTCTGTCTCACACAAGAAGGGGAGTGTGCAGCCAACAGTGGGAACCTGCTGTGAGTTCCTGGGACGTGCTGGCTGCCACCATCCAGGCCAGTTGTCAGTGAGCAGCAGCCCCCTGCCGCAGAGCAAGGCTGAATGTGCCCCCTCCCCGTTCTGCAGCCTGGGCTGGGTCTGGGTGTTTGAAGCCACTTCTCACTTGCTCCTCTTCTGAGGTTCCATCTGGATAAGTCTGGGAGACTCCAGCAGGCCTCTGATTTAGGGCTTATTAATAGGCTTCCATAATAAGATCATTGATAAAAAACAAAAAAGCATAAACCCCAAGGATGTCTCAAATGTAAGGATTCTCACTGATGAGCGTAAAGAAAACTGAGCTTCTAATTTTGACTCTCCACAGGCGATGGGCGTCTGGTCCTAAAATCTTCAATCTGCCTGGCACAGAAGGCTGGACTCGGGCGCCGGGAACGACCTTGGAGACGCGCCCCAAATATCCTTCTCAACAAGCCTGGGTCTGAAACAAGGTGTGTGTGTGTGTTGGGGGGCGTTTGTTGTTGATCGGCGTCTATGGCACCAAAGGAATGAAATCCTGACTCGAACTTCCTTTGGAGAGGGGCACCCCATTCTCAGGATAGTAATTCTTTGAATGTATAAATAAAAGTCGGGCTAATACAGCAATGCCGACCAAACTGTGCGCATAGGGATTTTTGCAGTACGCATGCGGTTTTTCCAGGCCAGACAGCGGCCCATAGCACGTGCTCATTTTCGCTTTTCCTTTTGCAAGAGCTCGCCCCCCGCGGAGCCAACCCGCGCAGCCGCTGGCCGGGCACTGCGCTCCTGGCTCCCTCCTGGGGGCGCGCTCCCACGGGGTGGCCTCCCACAGGCACTGCGCTCCCAGCGCTGCTCTCAGCAGTTTGCCTGGAAGGAAGAGGCCGGCAGGAGCGCATCCTGGGCGAAGGCTCCGCATCGCGCGCTCTCAGGGGAAACAATGGGCTGGAATTGGTGAAAACAAACCCAAGATGTTAAGGAGGCGCTCAGGCACTGGGGCGCAGGGCTTCCAGAGCCTGCTCGTGAACCGCCCCCCTCCGCCCCCGCCCGCCCCGGGGAAGGGTCTTCGCTGTCTGTTTGGTATGCTTTTTTAAAATAAGGCATTGTGGTGTCATTTTGCGGATTAAATAATTCCCTGAGGAAGTGTTTGTGGGGAAAAGGGTGATCAACAGGGAGAAGGGACATCCTTTTTCTCTCATGTCAGGGTATGCTTTTTTTCTGCGTTTTGCAGACTTCCACGTATCTCAAAGAACACTGTGTATTTAAAGAGGTTGATGCACCCTGAGTGATAAGAAAAATGGCACTGGACTAGGAGAGAGAGGGGTGCCCTCTGGTAACAGCTATCACTGAGCGCTCCTGGTGTGTCAGGCACTTCTCTGTTTTCTCTAAAGCTAGTTGACTCCTCTCCACCACCTGGGAGCGGGGGTGTAATCCCTGAGTGGTAGGTCAGGAAAGGTTTCCGCCGCTTCGGCCCGGTGTTCTGCAACGTCCTACCTGTCACTGGCTCCTGGAGTAACCAAATTCAGGATAATATTTGTGAGGGAAAAGGAGTCATTGCAGGTAAAAATGGAGACGATTTCGTCGTCTTGCAGTTTATCCAGCTTTGCGGGTGCTCTTAGTTCAAGGATCACAGGCCTGCAGGTGCTGGTTGTCAAGAACCTGAGTGGGGAGCTTAGAGATTCCGGGGGTCCTGTCCCAGACTTGCCAGTTGCAAAATGTAAAGCATCGCCAGCTGGTATGGTCTCCCCTCCATCTTGCGCACAAACCGACGATGGTTTAGATGCCTTTTCCTATAGCTCTGACGGAACAATTTTAGTTTAGTGGTTCGATACCAAATTTCTACTATTCTTGTTTTGAAGGTGATCATATTTGTTTCTTTTTAAATGCCTGCAGCATTTTAAACAATTTCTGTTGGTTTCCTTTGCTGGGGAATTGGTCTCCCCACAGACCTGGGAGGTTCACTGATAACTACCTGGGGCGTCTGGGAAAGTAGGTGCTTATGGTCTGGCTTCTGTTTGGGGGAGCTCATTAGCCGATTCCCTTACACTGTCACTCACTCCGGGGAACTGGAACTTTGGAATTGCTGCTGCGTGTCACCCAGTCTTGTCCTGCTCAGGAGGTGAAGCAATCCGTGAGCGGAACACGTGGCCTTGGAGGAAATGATCCAGCTGGGTGAACAGGGCGCGTTTGTCTCACTTGGCTGGGAAGACAGCGAGTGGTGCCCAACTGAACCGGTCAGGTCTGCAGCTGAAGCTCTCTGGCTCCTGGAGGAAGAAACCAGAAATTTTTAAAAGTCCAACAGTGTGAGCTCCTGATAATGATAGTCGCATGGAATATGCTTCCTTTAATATGGCCCCGGCCATCAGTGATCATTGAGTGAATCCCGTCTTTGTTTATCTGCTCACCAGTATATGTTATAAAGGGGAACAATCAAGATTAATTTACTGAGAATTCAAGGAGTCATTTTGTGAGTCAGATGACAGTGTTTATCTCATGAAACACAGCGAAGGCGAGTCAGTTCCTAGACGCGCTGGGGAGGTTTACAACATTGACTGCGTGCCGCTTTCTTTATCTACAGCTTTGAAACGGAATATTATCGCACCTGCAATTTTCATATGCTGTGACAGGCAGAATGCCTGGGAACAAGCCCTGAGATTCCAGCTCTGGCCCCTGCCTTTAGGATCTGGAAGAGAGAGCGATTGGCCTGCGGGCCATTATCAAGCCTTCTGATGGTGCACATTAATAATAATAAGCATCTGAGATTTTTATTGGATAATTTAAAAATATATAAGTACTTGAATACTGAGCCTTTATCTTGGCTGTTTCTTGAGAACGCTTATCTCATTGTTGGTGATTCATGTTTATTATTAACTAAGTAGTAAAAAATTAAAAGCATTTTACAATAATGAATAAATTATTTCTAATGAATATATAAAAGGGGTTGATGTTTTCAACAGATGAAGAGCTATGGCTCGATGTGGTTTCCTGGGGGAAAAGTGGTCCCTGGTCACACGAAGCGAGGCCGCCCGGTTCTGTTCTATTTCTGTTGAAAGTTTCTTAGTGCCTATCAACAAAATGATCCTCTCCTTAACCCTGGTCCAGCCTCTGGTTCCATCAATCGAGCAGTTGTTGAGTGCCTTCGGAGGATAAATAAAGCCTTCGCTGGCGCCAGGAGGCATCTGTAAGACTCTTCAAGCAACTGGGACTAAAGATCCTGTTTAAAGCAGGGAAAGGGCCCGGCAGGGCCTCTGCTGTGTGATGTAGACAGGCACCCCTCTGGGCCCACAGAGCCCCCAGCCCCAGTTTCGTGGACAGACTCAGACTTTGTGCTAATGTGGCACGTGAGCCCGTCCCTCTGGACTGCCCCAGCTCCCATCAGGTTATGCACCAGGTGGCAGAGAGCTGGGCTGCATCTCCGCCCCTGCTTTCCTCCTGCCCAGCTGTACTTTGCAGCTCTCAGCACAGAGACCTTCCGGTTGATGAACTATTTCGCCACCAAGTCTCACTGTTCACGGGGAGAGCTGGGCAGGCCGTGGAGAAGGACGGGTGGGCAAGTCTGTCATCTTCCCTGGGAAACACACACACGGCTGCCATGACTGATGCAAAAGCTTGGAACGATGAAAACGCCTTTTCTAAGCAAGTTGGTGGTGTCAACCCCACGGTTGAAGTCACGTTCTTGACATTGGGTTGCGTGAATTTGTTTTAAAGTGGACATCCTGCGTGGTTTAGTGCATGTACTTTGCCGTCAGAATTAAACCCACGTTTCTTCACTGACATTCAGTCCCTTTTTACTTTGCTCTCAGCTTACCTCGCCAGCCTTTTCCTTCCCTGCTCTTTCGTCATGGGATGCACGCCTCTCTCCCACCAAAACGCACACCTGGAACCTCTCTGGACCCTGTGCTCTGTGTTCGAAGAGTGCAAAGTGTCTCTACTCCACACCCATCTGTTGAAGTCTTTTGCCTCCTAAATGACCCAGTTTGGGTACCGCTTTTGTTACAAAGCCTTCAGCCCACTGTGATTCCTTTCCTCTGAATTAGGTGGTATTTCGTTTTAATTCTTTTGGTGTGTATAGGATACTCTTAGCGTTATTTATGTTATTCAATGCCCATTGAGGACACTGATTACTTCTTATTCGTCTTTCTGTGTCCCACAGCGCCATGTTCTTTAATTAGGGGAGAGGAACAATGGGTGTCGTTTGAATGAATGAATGAATTCCTTGGATGTATTTATTTAGGAATTGAACGTGGAACAAATCTAGTTTCCTTCTCTCTTGGTAATCTTTCCAGTTCCTTTATCACGTTAAATAGTATGTTTCTAGTTCCTTCCACATTAATAATTTACATTTTTGAAAGTAGATGATATAAAAATCGTATGTTTATTAAATAAAATGAGGGGTTGAGAAGCAACATGGTATAGTGAAAAAAACTAGTATTTCTAGTTTTAAGTTGGCCATTCAGTAACTGGGTAACCATTCTCTCTCAGATTTTCTTAGCTTGAAAATGGGGGACCAGCAAAGGCTTAAAGCTGTGTCTGTCTGTGGACAAAAGACGTGCTTTTGAATTTTACTTCATGTAACCGCCTGCCCCCTCCCTCCCTCTGCTCCCGTAAGTGTGGCTGTGTGATTACGCTCTGGCCAATGGAACGTAAACAGAAATGTGTTAAAAAAGACACTCTACCCCCTTTTAGTCTGTCTTCCTTCACCCTGCTGCTTGGGACACCCTGTGACTCTTCCGCCATCTTGGAGCTTGAGGATGAAGGCCGAGCCCGTCCCAGGCGTGCAGAGTGGGGAGTTCGAGGGAGCCTGAGTCCTGAGGACTTTGTGGAGTGGAGTGGCTGCACCAGCCTTGGGACTGCCCACCTCTGGGCTTTTCCATGGAAAAGAATTCAACTTTTCTTAAGTCACTATTCTTTTGTGCCTCTGTTATTCACCACCGAACCAAAACCTCCTTCCTGCATCATCACTGTCAATTGATTTGCCTTTTACTCCTGCTAGACTCTGAGCTCCTTCATGAGAGGTGCTGTATCCCACCCAAGTCCGACTTCCCGGCAGCTGGTGCAGTGGCTGACTTACACTGGAGCGCTCCGTACATGACGGTGAGCGAATGCCTGCAAGAGCAAGGGAGTTATTACTTGGAGTGGCAGCTGAGTCTCTTTAAGTTCGTTCAGAGAAGTTAGGCTGGGCATTTCAGCCAGCTGTCCTTTAGCCAGGGTCCCAGATTGAAGAAGATACTTGGTGCAAAGCCCCAGATGACATATATATATAGAACGTGAGAAAAAATAAACCTTTGTTGTTTTCAACCATTGGATTTTTGCAATTGTTTGTTACTGCAGTGTAACATAGTGAGAACTGCCCGATACCGTGGGCTTCATATTTGAGGAAAAAGATGAGAAATGAAAGAAGAGTGGGAGTTTGCCCTGCCTGGAGGAAGCTAGTGGCTTGGGGCGTTCCGGGCAAAGAGGAGAGCCTCTTGAGGGATGCGTTTCCTCAACACGTCAAATTCTGTAATCTCAGGGTCTCGTTCCGAAGTTCCCTGCCGCTTCCATGAATGCTGAATTGGAAATGTGCAAGAATTTGCATCTGTGTCTCGTCCCCTGAAGTCCGTGGCCTGCGTATCTTAGGTATGAAAGGGACGGGAGGGGACAGGAGGAACTGAGCGCCATGTGCCAGTCTCAGTGCTCAGGGTGTTTTATATTCCGTTGTCATTTGCAGCTGTTGGGCTCCAAATGAAACCTCTGTGTCATCATTCCTCTCCTGTTTCATCAGAAAAATGTAAAACTTCTGTTTACTCCTCAAACTACCTTCCTTCCTCTGCCTACCGTAGTAGCAAATAGAGAAAATATTTACTCTTTGACTCTATAAATAATTTTTGGTTGGGTCTCTCATTTTGCGCCACACACATCTGATTGCATTTTACTGGTTACTGAACCAGTAACGAACAATTCAGGAGTGTTTTTGGTGCTAAAAGTTCTAATTATAAAAGGAGATGTGAAAGTAGCTCCTTGGATCCTGGACAATAAGACTCAACCAGAAGCTCCAGGAGCAGGAGGAAGCACCTGGAGTCGGGAATGCATCTTGAAAAGAATCCTATTTTGTTACGTTTTCCCACATTATTTCAACGCCATGTGCACATTGCAGAAAACCTGAAAAAAGGAATAGGAAAGTGTACTTTATTAAAAATAGCTTCCCCCAGGATTATATATGTCATAGATATACAGTTTTCAGTTCTCCTTTTAGGAGCTATATTTTCTCTGCTTTTTAAAAAAGATAAATGCTTCTTTAAGAAAGTACGAAAATATAAAGAAGAAAATAAAAACCATCCATAATATCACCATCCAGAAATAGTCATTTCGAGTTTTTTGAAATTTTAAACATTCTGAGATGTATGCGTGACCGTTCAGTGAAATTCTACATGGCGATTTTTGGTTGGCTGTTGTTCTGAAACCTGGGCAAACCGAAAGTTGCCATCTGGACACTGATTTTGGAGGTATTCTGTACGCACGTCCTTTTTTTATTTGTCCTGCATCTACCCCCCCCCCCCCCATAAATCTATGGCATGTATTCCACATTCACCCCCAGGAGTCGCTAATCAGTGACACCGTTCTCCTGCTCACAGAAGGTGACCAGGATAGTCCTCACCAGAGAAGTGCTCATGTGGTGTTAGGGGGTGAAAGAGCTGTGCTCTTTACTCAGGAGAGCTGCTCTGAAGATGGTGTCCCCCAGGGCTGTTGGTACCACCTCTCTGCTAGGTGATTGGAGCTGGTATAAATGAAGCCAAGTGGAGGCAAGCGGAACTGAGGGATCGGGAGACACCTACAGTCCCAAAGCCAGCATTCGCATCCCTGGATCAAGCTGGGCCTGTAATGTGAGCTGGTGAGTTCTCCTTCCCGCTGAAGCTCCTGTGAGGTGGCGTTCGTCACTGGCCATGGCGGTGTTCTGTCCCCCTGAACTAAACACATTATAAATATAAACCAGTAGTACTGTTTTTTTTGTGTGTGTGAGGAAGATTGGCCCTGAGCTAACATCTGTTGCCAATCCCCCTCTTTTTTGCTTGAGGAAGATTGGCCCTGAGCTAACATCTGTGATAGTCTTCCTCGGTTTTATGTGGGATGCTGCCACAGCACGGCTTGACGAGTGGAGTGTAGGTCTGCACCTGGGATCCGAACCTGTGAACCCCAGGCCACTGAAGCAGATGCAAACTTAGCCGCTACACCAGTGGGCTGGCCGCCAAACCAGTAGTACGTTAGTACATAATAATACTATCGACCACGTAGTAATACTTCACATGAAATGACAAGAATAGTCAATAATATAGGATAATGTTATTATGGAGAGGGAAGCTTAGACAAAATAAAGACATTTTCTTCTTTTTTTTCCCTCCAGCTTTATTGGGGTATAATTGACAAATAAAATTGTCAGATATTTAAAGGGTACATCTTGATGATTTGATACACCTGTACATTGTGAAAGGCTTCTCCCATCGAGTTAATTAACACATCGTCACTTCGTGTATTTACCTTTTATTTTTGGTGAATAAAGACATTTTCTGAACGTTATTGGGCAACATGATGTGTGCCTCCTGCCTGTTCACTGCGGTCTAGCATTTCTAACTGCATCTTTAGTTGAAAAGGGTTTCTTCGTAAGCAAGGCAGCCAGCTGCAAATGTGTAACAGAGAGTGGAGATTCCTTTAAACGTTCTTAGAGCCAAAGGATTAAATTAGTGCAGACACATGCATTTCAAGGATTACGTTGGATTTTATTAACAACTTATTTTAAAATATTTTATTGCTGTGCTATCTATTAAAATTTTGTTGGATGTGAAATCGTAAGAAGTCTATATTGTGATAATAATGAAATTATTTATTAACATGGGGGTCGCTTCTCTTTTTTCACTCTTTCCCTGACGCTGTTCCCGGAGGTCCCCTGCATGGCCTTTCTCTAGTCTCTCACATCCATTTCTTTTCCCATTCTCTTCTCTTCTCCCGTGAGAATTCTGAAGTTCTAGCTGCCGAATGTCAGCTTTCATTTGTGGTGGGATGTCACAACGGGAGACAAGCTGGCTATGGTACTTTGTCACTTCCTGGCTCCATGTCACAACAGAAGTGATTATTCAGCTGCTACACCTAGAAACCAGGTCCTATTCATTTGTGAGAACATCATTATAAACTTGTTTTTTCTACTTCAACTGTCTGTAATTTGTCTCAGCATGCTTTTTCTCCTCTAGTTAGGGTCATTTCTCTTAGCATATACAAATAAACATATATGTATATAATGTATGTATAATGTATCTACATATATTGTATACATATATGCATATATACATGTGTATATAAAATGTATATATGTATATAAAATAGACACATATGCTTTCTAGCTCTCTCTCTTTTTTTTTTCCTGAGGAAGATTCGCCCTGAGCTAACATCCACTGTCAATCTTCTTCTTTTTGTATGTGGGTTACCACCACAGTGTGGCCACTAACAGGCGAGTGGTGTAGGTCCATGCCTGGGAACTGAACCCAGGCTGCTGAAGCAGAGTGTGCCAAACTTAAGCCCTGGGGCTGGCACACCTGTGCTTTCTCTTAGCACATATAAATAAGTTTGTCTGTTACCGTTGTTCAAACACTAGACTTTATTCTGGTGTCCACCTGTATGTCTGCTGTTTCTCCATCCTGTGCTTCTCGTAGGAAGTGGCTTCTTCTAGTTTCTTAAATCCAAACTTACTCATTTGAAGTAGGGACAAGCATCTGACTAATTATGTCTCCTAATGTAGCTGTGCTCCAGCGTTTCAACATTGAAATATGCGTTATTTTGTTAGAAATCCTTTATGATACAGTTGGACCATTGTGTATTTTTCTGCAATTGTGTCTATAGCTAGGTTACTTTATCTGTGAGCTACATTTCAGGATGTATGGGGGACTACAAACATTTGTTGTCTTAAGACGTTAGGTTTGGTGTGGTTGAGAACCACAGGGAAAAAATGAATGGATATTTCTTGATACGTGCCTGGCTTGTCCATGGATTAAAAGGCGGGAAAGCCCAGCCATCGCTTTTATGGCACTGACTGTGTACCAGGCACTCTTTTGAGCATTTCACAAATACTAGCACATGTATGTCTCATCACAGCCTTCTGAAGTGAGTACTATTAGTATCCACAGTATACAGATGGGAACACTGAGGCACACGGAAGGTAAGCGGCTTGCCCGTGGTCACAGCTTCAGTGGCAGAGATAAGATGCAGTGAAGGATTATTATGTCCCACTTATGTCACGGAAACTTTGCATGACTTAACGTATTTTCTCCTCGTGGTTCCTATGAGGTAGGCCCTCGTTATCCCCATTATACAGATAAAGAAACTGAGGCACAGTGTCATCAAGCCACTTGCCCAAAGTGACAGTCTGGCAGGTCGGGGTTCAGACCCAGGCTCTTGGCCCCAGTCTGTGCTCTGTTCGTACCCTGCTTGGCCTCTGGCAGACTGCTCTGCTTTCTGGGTTTTTTGGCATCAAGCTACACTAACCCTGCACACACAGGCACACACACACATCTCTGGATAGATAACCAAAGAGGTATCTTTTGGAGCTATCACACGATGTCATAAGAAATCTCCAGTTTCTTCCTTTTCATGTTGTTGCTACTGGGCAATTGTTGGAGTGTCTAAAATGTCTCGGCACCGCTGATGGTGTAGGGATAGTACCTGCCATGAGCTTTGCCATCTCACGGCAAAGGTCAGAGGGAGCTGGGAAGTCGGTGGGACACAGGTGCCACCAGAAAGTTGAGGCCTGGGGCCCTGGACCCCCAACCCACTGTGGCTGTCCATCTCTCGGCCTGGCAGTTCCACACAGGTGGCCCAGAGCAGTTGCAGAGACCGTGGTGAGCAGGGAGGAAGCGTGAGTTGCTGTTTATCCCTCTTGTCACCAATGGTCCCCAGCACCAGGAGGCCTCAGGCTCAGAGATGTGTCCCTGACATGGCAGGCAAAAAGGAGACTTTGAAATTTTTCCTTCTCATTTGGAACTTGGGAAACTTCTCCCTCCCACCTTTTCTTCCTGCTCTGTCTTTGAGGCCTTTTAGGGTGGGGGGGGGGTGCCTCTCATCCCGGGCATGTGTGCATTGGTGAGCTGGCTCAGGCGAGGGCTCGGGGTTCTTCCCGTGCTTCCAGGTTGGCTCCCCCTCCCCTGCAGCTCTTCCACACTGTGCGCCTCTCCTCCAGTCCACAGGGTTGTTCGGCCCCCTTTCTACAGACAACCTTACCTGGAGTTGGGCTGAGACAGTCAAAGTGCATCAGGTGAGAAATTCCTCCGTCCCTTTCCTCCCACTTGCAAATGCGTCTGTTTGCATCCATTCAGACATCTGTTTCCCCTCCTATTGCCGAGGAAGCAGTGGCCCTGGACCCCTCCGAGATACATTACTCCTTTCTGCTGTACGGTGACGAATGACCCACACTCTAGTGCTTACAGTGACAACCCCGGTTTCTCCTTCATGGTCTGGGGCTTGGCTGGGTTTGGCTCCAGATGGCAGGTCAGGCTCAGGGCTGCCCCCAGCTCTCCTTTGAGGTCGCTGGCTGATGAGGCTCTGGCCCCCTGGGCCGGCCGCTCAACTGGCAGAGGGCAGAAGTGCAAGATGGGAAACAGGACCATCCAGGCCTCTTAAGGCCTCTGCTTGGAGCTGGTTCATCGTCATTTTCTCCCGCATTCCACCAGTCAAAGCAAATCCTGGCCCATGAAAATAAACTCCACCTCTGGGAGTTTTTGCTGAGAAAGAATACGGCCCTCCACCTGCCTCCTCTGGGATCCTGACCCCCAGTTCCAGCATTCCCATCCATTCGTGCTCTGTTTCTTCTCACTCTGCACACCTCCCTTTTTCTCTCTTCTTCATCGCTCTCCACCCTGCAAATGAATAAAGCTTTCCTTGTCCTCAAGAGAAAGAATTCCTTTCTTTTAATTCTGACTTGCCTCCAGCTCTTCTTTTCCTCCCTCCCTCCACCTCCTAACAGAGAGCCTTTCCTGTCTCCTCAGCATCCTCTTCTTGTCCTTAGCTGCCTCCAGGGCCCAGGGCCCTTCCTTAGCCCCCTGCAGCCTTCCATCCCCAGGGACAAGGGTCCTTCCTTAGCCCGCTGCAGCCTTCCGTCCCCAGGCCCAGGGCCCTTCCTTAGCCCCCTGCTGCCTTCCATCCCCGGGGCCCCCTGGTGAAGCCCACAGACATCCTCCCTCCTAATCCAGGGCCACCTTCTTGTTCCATTTCACTTGGTTTCGGCATTTTGTGTGGTTTATTCCTCCTCCTTGGTTCCGGACAGCTGCTCTGTCCTGGCGCTCTCCCTTCCTCGGCAGTGCTTTCTCGGTCCTCTTCACAGACCGCCCACTCTTTCACTCCCTCCTCTGGCTGGCGTTTCCGCGGTGCCTTGTCCGTGATGCACAGAAAGATCATGGGCAGCATCCCTGACTCACACTCAGGAGGAGCCCTTGTAACGACACAATTGCGAGTCAGCATGACGGATCACGCTGGGACCAGGGTGCCACAGAGAAGCCATCGCAGAGTGCAAACTTTCTCCAGAAAAGGGTGTCATATGACCCGGACCTTGAGAGGCTCGGAGAATTGGAGCCGCCTCCCAGGAAAAGCAGAGTGGGCCTGCAGTGGTCCAGAAGCTGCTCTCCCCTCAGCTGGGTTCCCAGCGTTTCAGCCCCATCCCCTCCTCTGCACCCCCTTTCTTTCCTCCTTGGCTGTGAGCCCCGCACCTTCTCCTGGGTGGGGTCTCCGAGGGCCGACTGCATTGCCAGCTGAGTGCCTGGTGGTCCTTCAAACTCAACCCTGAACTCATGTTCTCAACCTCAGCCTCGCTCTCCCTCCCTCCATGGCTTCATCATCACCTTTCGGGCAAAGGAAGAGACCTCACAGTCCCCTGGGATGCTGCCTTCTCGCCACCTGCCATCTGCTCACCACCAGCACATTTAATGCAGAACACATCCTGCCAGTTCTGCTTCTGATCTCTCTCAAATCGTTCCTCTTCGCTCAGCCTCTTCCTGCTGGTGCTAAGTATTGGTCTCCTTTACTCCTCTGACCCTTTCCTGTCTTTTCTCAAGTACACGTCAGTTTGGAAACTCCTATGATATGCACGAATGTTCATAGCAGCTCTGTTCCTAATGGCCAAAAGGTAGGGACACCCACATGTCCATCAATGGACAACTGGATAGATAGATTGTGGTCCACCCATACAATGGCATATTATTTGGCCACAAAAAGGAGTGAAGTCCTGACACCTGCTACAACACGAACCTTGAAAACACGATGCTAAGTGAAAGGAGCTGGGCACCAAAGCCACAAATTGTGTGATTCCATCATATGAAACGTCCAGAGAAGGGAAATGCACAGAGACAAGATGCAGGCGGTGGTCGCCGGGGGCTGCGAGGAGGAGGGAAATGGGAGTGACTCCTAATAGGGGTGGGATTTTATCTGGGGATGATGAAAATGTTTTGGGACTAGACACAGGTAGTGGTTGCACGACACCGGGGATGTACTGAGTACCGCCCAATTATTCACTTCCAAATAGTTCTGTGTAACGTGAATTCCACCTCCACTGAAAAAGAAACACAGCCTTCTGAGGGTGGCGTCCCCCTTCCCTCTCGGCCTGCCTGCGGGCTTTTTCCAGGCTCCCTGTCCCTCACCGCCCGTCCCATCGGGTCCCTCCCTCCTTTTCTGTCTCTACCACCCCCTGGTGGCCTCCATCGAAAGTCCAGGCACTTTGGTGCTGCTGAGGCTTTTGAAAGCCCTTTGCTTGGAGTTTCTCTCCTCTTACTCTCTTTTTTTGTGTGTGTGAGAAAGTTAGAGGGGTGCTGAGCACAGAGGACGAGAGGGAACGCAGGACTTCTGGAGTAAAAAGTCCTGGATTCAATTTCCTGTTCTTGTGCCCTTACTTATGACTTAGAGTGAGTCAATTAATCTCCTTGAGCCTCCCTTTCCTCATCTGTATCACCTGGGACATACCTAGCATCCTTAATCACAAGATGACTGTGAAGAGGAAGGGACAGAATATGCACGAGCTGTTAGATCCGTACTGGCCACCTGGGAAGCTCGCCATAAGTGTGGTTATTAGGACTAGGCCGTCCTTCAAGGCCCAGATCCAGTGCTAGTCGGCTCACCTGCTGCCTATGGTGGCTTTGGGCACAGGTGTCATAGCACGACGACACAGCAATTTGAGCTGATGCCGGGTCTCGGTGCGCTTGAAAAAATCTAAGTGATCTCAGGGCCTCTGTTTGGACTCTGGATCCTGGGCTGGAGATTATGCAAACAGGTGACATTCCTTGCCTTGCCATCCTGTGGGGTGATCATTTCATCTTCTCCTTTTGGGCTTTTTCCGTTGCCTGCCTTACAGGCCTAGTAGCTGCTGCTGACTGACTGGCTTAGGATGGTTTCTAGATTCTTTACACACACTGACCATGGCATATTACTCATTCTATCCCATGTGTTTAGGAAGAGAAAGCTCAGTGCCGGGCCAGAGACCCTGTGACAGTTCTGGGACCCTGGGCAGAGATCTGCTCATGTTCCAGAGCATTCGTTTTCCACCCCTTCTATGCCAGCAGTGTCCTGACTCGACCCTATTTCTCCCAACTCCCCAATGCCTCCTATCTTAGTTTGCCCGGCCTCTTGCCTGACCCCGGAAAACTGAATTCAACCCCTAATCGTGTTCCTGTTGCCACGAGGATCTTCTCAAAAAAGCTCTGTACATTTGTTAGACTTTTAGAGTTCCTTGGAACATTAATTTAAAACCGTTCATTTTTGTTGGGAAGAATATCAACTTTCAGTGTTCTCAGAATCCTTGGATGAAACTATAGAAGGAAAGTCTTGGGGTACTTTATGTACCTCCCCTGATGACCCCCATGATGCTTGTGAATCCTTTCTAAAAAGCGAGAAGTTAGGGGCTGTCCTGGTGGTGTAGTGGTTAAATTTACATGCTCCGCTTCCGCAGCCCAGGGTTCGCAGGTTCGGATCCCAGGCACGGACCTAGCTACCGCTCATCAGGCCATGCTATGGCGGCGTCCCACGTAAAGCAGAGGAAGACTGGCACGGATGTTGGCACAGGGCCAATCTTCCTCACACACACGCACACGAAGTGAGAAGCTAGTCTGGGTTGAACTCACAAGGAGCAGCGGGAAGGGCCGAGGCTCAGAGCCAGGTAGATGTGGTTTTGGATCCCAGCCCCCCAGGTGCGATGGGTGCCCTCCACCCTTCCATCCCTCCGTTTCGTCATCTGATCGGTGGGTAAAATATTACTTCTAGGGTTTGTGTTGAGCACCAAATAAGATTTTTGTTAAGTGTCTCGTGTTCAGCAGACTCTCAACGAATGTGAACCCCCCACCCGACCCCCTCCAACCTCCCCTTTCTCTCTGTGCCCTGGTGGGTCAGAACAATCTTTCAAGATCAAATTTGTTGAGAGTTTGAAAAGGCTGGATGCTTTCTTTTCTATCTAGTGCTCTTCCCGTGGGTGCATTAGCCTTTCAGTAGTATTTTAGAAGCACTCTCCGCGTCGTGCTGCTCCCGTGTTGAGCCCGCTGGGGAGGGACGGGTGAGTGGCGTGCAGGCTCGCTGTGGAGTATTATACAGCTTGGAATGGAGAGAGGAGGCCTGCGAATTACAACATCACTAAGTCTCCGAAACATAGTGCACAGAGACGGGAGTAAGAAATAGAATGTGGTACGTAACCTAACACCATTTATATCAGTAAAAATACGTGCACATTCCTAGGAGTCTCCTATAGGAAGAAAGGTACCCACATGGATGGATTCACGGATACAAATATTTATTGCGGCTTCGTTCGTAGGGGTGAGTAACTGAGCACACCGTCAGTGCCTGTGGGAGGGGAATGGCTGAATGGATTGCTGACCATTCAGACTGTGAAATATTAGGCAACCGTTAAAAAAGTGATTATAGCATCTTCTACTAACCTGGAAGGGTGACCATGACATGTTTGTAAGGGGGAAAAGCAGATGCAGAGATACGGATTATGAATCCAGTTACATTAAACTAGGCTCACACAAACATGCACACACACTCACACGCACACTCACACACGTATCTCTGTGTCCGCTGGCTTAAGGGATTGGATGGTCCTGGAGAAATGTGCGCATAGAGAGAGAGCCTGTGCCTGCTGTCAGCAGCGGTCACCTGCTGGGGGTGCAGGAGATAAGAAAAAAAGACAGCCAAAGACTGGAAAAGAAAATCCCGTGATGGAAATGTTCAGTAAAACATTAGAAGACAAAGATTCTCTCTCTGATGTCCCTTAAAATGTATAAACAAGGAAAATGCAAATGGGCAAGAACTAGATTGTAACACCCCTCACCCAAGGTTGATGGTCAAGGCAGAACTTGCCCCTAGAGTAGTTTAAGAAAAGACATTGTAACGGAGCCTTCAAGAGAAGCCAGGGACCATGGGATCAACTTTCCACAGAGCTTGTTGTGGGGTGATCACCATGAGCCAATCCCCAGAGACACAGAGGCTGAAAGTCAGGAAGCGTCTGAGTTAGACTCACTAAGTATCACTACTCCTCCAGGTCTAGGAATCCGCAGACTCGTCCCCAGGGGACTCAGTCTAGCGTTACCTGTGACGATAGCCCCTCAGAGCACTTGCTCTTCTAAACCTTCCTGAAGATCACTGGGGAGGATATCATGTATTAATCAGTTCTCTTAAACAGTGGCTTCAAACCTTTGGAATTAAAATCAATTGATGGTCTAAATAATACCACGTGATTTTTTTTTTCTTTTTGAGGAAGATTAGCCCAGAGCTAACATCTGCTGCCAATGCCCCTCTTTTTGCTGAGGAAGACTGGCCCTGAGCTAACATCCATGCCCATCTTCCTCTACTTTATATGTGGGACACCTACCACAGCATGGCGTGCCAAGTGGTGCTATGTCCACACCTGGGATCCGAACCAGGGAACCCCGGGCCACAGAAGCGGAACGTGCTCACTTAACTGCTGCAGCACCAGGCCGGCCCTGCCATGTGATTTTTATAGCTTAAGACTTCTTTCCTAGGATTGATCTAACTTCGTTCTTTTCCCCTTATTTTCCCAGGTTTGCATCTTTTTAGCCACCAACTTCACTTATCTCTTGAGCTTTGAACTCTGCCCACGAGGATCAGTAATTTCACTTCGGTAAACAGTCTCCAGAAATAGATTCAAACCGGGAGCAAACAGCCGGTCTGTGATAACGGGCTGCGGTCCCAGCTGATGCCCAGAGCTGACTGCCCCCCTTCTCAGCTGTCCCACAGAGGTGCTGTGTCCTCTCCAGGACCAGTCAGTTTGGGTGAATCGACTGGGTTTTGCCGGGCCTAGTTTGGGAGCCGGGAGAATTCTCACAAACTGCAGCGTGCTTGGTCCTGATGTGAGGGTCCTGGCCGCCTGGTGTCCATCATCCTGGTGGCGAGCTCACTGGGTTACCAAAAGATCGCGTTAACACAGTTGCCGTCCGTCTGCTGGAATGTGTCCTGCAATGATGGCGCTTATTATAGTTAACGAGGTGTCAGCATTTCCATTAAGGTTTTTTTTAAGGGTTTATAAGCTGGTGATAATAATAATTTGTTTCAGCCCACAACTCCAGGAAGAGCCGAATGGCTCAGGCAACATCTTTGCTTTTACTAATGTTGCCTGAGTGGGGCGCTGGTTCTGCCCGATGGTTGTAACATGCAAAAGGAAACGTGCATAGCAACTAGAATCTTTCCCCCATTTATCTTTTTCTTTTACAATCAAACTCAGTGACAGCTCTATTTGTATCAATACAATGTTGCCAGAGAGGATGGGCCTGGCTGGCTGCAGTGGGAGCTCCAGGAATGTGGCTCATGGGTGGTGCTGAGAAGCCGACTAGAAACCCTGGTGCTGATCCCCACTCCGCAGTCCATCCGCCTGGCTCCCGGGTGGCAGCGAGGACCCTAAATCTCCTTCACCACAGAACTCACAAAGGCCAGGGCGTCAGGCGGCCCTGACAGTTTCCAGCGGGATCCATGAGGGATCTGAGTTCATCCAAATACATAAGGGGCCTGAGCTCCAAGAAAGGCCCATTCTGCCTCCTGTAGGCCGCAGGCCATGTTCTGTTTGTTTTCCCAGCTGGAGGGGCTCAGCCCAAGACACCTGCACACGTAGGCTGGGCTTCCTGCTTTAAAAGGAGATTGCAAAGCATCAGGAGAGCCTTTTGCCCAGAACCATGGAGAATCCCTAAACTGAGCAGAAGAAAGGGTTTAAGAAGGTGGGCAGGGAGGTAAGGGAGCCCAGAGCGGGAAGAGGTCGGCAGCGCAAGGATGCAAGGAGCTCTGTGAAGTTCTCCTCTGGAGCCCATGACAGGGGAGTGGCCTAGGGTCCCACAACGCACAGAACGAGGGGATGTCAGCAGCCCTAGCAGGGTGAGGGGTCCTGGTGCCGGCTAGAGCAGAGGGCCTGAGGAGCCAGGAGCAGTGATTTCGTTCTCTAGGGTGTGCAGGTGTAGGTCGCCTGTGTATGAGCTTCTGAGGCTGTGCACAAATAGAGAGCAGGGGGCGTCAGGACCTGCAAATCCACCTACTCCTTACACTGTCTGCCAGCTTTTCGGGTCATGGCTGCTGGAGTCAGAAGGAAGCCTGGGATATCTGAGGACCCAAATCCCAGACACAGGTTTGGAAGGATTGGCGGGTTAAACGGCTCTTTGGCCTGTTCGCCAGTGACTTTTTGAGGAAGAGCTGCTCTGGCCCCAGGAAGTCCAGCTCCCCATCCCGTGAGGTGAGCTTCCCGTGACCTGGAAGAAGCCCTCGCAGGAGGGTCTCCAACCTAAGTAAGAGGCTTTACCGTCTAAATCTGAATGTTGAAGGGCTTGGTGTGAAAGAAACATTCTAATAGAGAAAGAAGAGTAGACAAGAGAAGTACGCGGTCATTTTCCCGGAGAAAAGCCTGCCGCAGGGGCCACTGTAGAGGGAATACTCATGTTCTCAGGTGCCTGTAGTCTTAGTTTGGGCTGCGATCACAAAATGCCGCAGGCTCAGGGACTCAAACAACAGACGTGTATTTCCTACAGCTCTGGAGGCTGAGAAGTCCAAGATCAAGGCGTTGGCAGAGTCAGCGTCTGGGGAGACTCTCCTCCTGGTTTGCCGACAGCGCCTTCTTGCTGTGTCCCGGCATGAGGGAAGACAAGGGGCCTCTGGCCTCTTTCCATAAGGGCGTTAGTTCCATCGTGGGTGCCCCACCCTCACGTCTTCATCTGAACCTGATCACCTGTCCAAGGCCCCCATGCAAAGACCATCACAATGGGGGTTACGGCTTCGACGTATGGATTTGGGGGCAACACAAACATCCCGTCCATCACTTGTATGTATTAGTTCCATTTTTCGATATGTTCCACTTCCCAGTTTAAAGATACACGAAGGCTACAGAATATTGAGGAAAACGTGGGGGGGATAGGAAGGAAGCAAAAAGGGCTCATTCTCTCTCCTCTCCTCCTCCTCAGCGGGGGGGTTAACCACTTGTTGTATTTCTTTCCATATTAGGTGTCTTTTTAAATGACATTTGATACCATTTTTTATTGCAGGTGTTTTAGATAATCAGAAAAATACAAAGAAGAATATTATGCTTTTATAATGCCGCTGCCACGGCTAACATAACCTTTCACTTTTTATTGTGGAAAACTTCAAATATATACAACCTGTTGACATTTTGATGTAGTTCACTTCTGTCTTGTCTCTGTGCGTGGGTGGGTGTGATTATATATATGTATATGCATCTATATACACTCACGTACAGACACACATAGACACACGCTTGTACATAGAGGCAGAACTAGGATTGTATTACATGTTAAACGGTTTTGTATGCTGCTGTTGCTGCTTGAAATGACATTGTGCTGTATTCCTGTCTCTAAATATTCTTTTTTAAAAATTTATTTATTTATTTCCTTTTTTTTTTTTTTTTTGAGGAAGATTAGCCCTGAGCTAACATCTGCCACCAATCCTCCTCTTTTTGCTGAGGAAGACTGGCTCTGAGCTAACATCCGTGCCCATCTTCTTCTCCTTTATGTGTGGGACGCCTGCCACAGCATGGCTTGACAAGTGGTGTGTAGGTCCACCCCCCGGGATCCCAAGCGGCAAACCCGGGGCCGCCGAAGTAGAATGTGGGAAATTAACTGCTGCACCACCAGGCTGGCCCCTCTAAATATTCTTTGAAACATTGGTAGAGGGGAGCAAAACCATTCCCTAGGTTCCCCCAGATGTGGTGGGGGAGGACTCACCCTGGCACACAGCTGTTACATCTCTAGGGCACAGCAGGCCTAGCCCAGTACATATTGTTGAGTCAATGAGTTGTGTGTTCAAGAGAAACAGACCAAATACAAGGGGTTGGGAATTATAACCCTTGTAGCTCACGGGACTTGCACTTTTGGGCAAGGGGGTTTAATATTTTAAACCTAAGAACAAGGACAAGAAAGACTGCTCCAATTATTTGGTTGGAACGTAGTCCTGGCGGTCAGGCACCCTCTCTTTGTCCCCTGCAGACTTTCCTTTGGGTCGCCACTCATGTCTGTCTGTGCAAAGGGCTGCCTCCGTCTGTCGCCGGAACAGATCCCTCTGGGCTGCAGACATGCTGGGAGGAGATGCCGCGTCGGGAGGGCTGTAAGGAAAGCTTGCTCATCTCGGGGAGGGCGTTCTGGATGGAGGAATATAACAGGCCGGCATAGGAAATTCTCCCTTGGGCAGCAGTGGCCCAATAATTGTGTGGGTGGGTGGAGAGGAGTTATTTTCTTCACTCATTTTCCCATCGAACACGTATTGAGCACTTACTGTATGCACAGCCAAGGGATATAAGGATGGAAAAGACAAATTTCCTCCTCAAGGAGGCAGAAATAAAGTAGAGGTGATCCAAGCGGAAACAAGTAATTGCAAACGCCTGGAAAGTGCTATGAAAGGAGCGTGTAAATACGCACCGGGGCGCAGGGGAGAGAGATGAACTCTGCAGAGCCTGGCAAGGGGAGGGGAGGTTTGAGCTGCCTGCAGGGGTGGGTGTGGAGGGAGGATGAGATGAGTAGAGCTGGGATATACCAAGGAAACAGCTAGAGCTTGGTTGTCATTGGAGACCAGGAACGAGTGGGGGTCAATCTCAGTCTGTGTCCTGAGGATTCGCAGTATATCCAGGCAACCCTGTTAGCAATCTGAGTATCCTCCTGGACTCCCGCCCCTCATCCCTGTCTGCATCCCATCGGGTATCAAGTCCTGTCGTCCCGCCTCCCAGAGATGCCTGGAAGGAGTTCCATCCTCCGCCCTCCATGCCCCTGCCCTAGTCCAGATCCTTTCCCTAATAGCTGGAATACTAGAGTAATCTGTGAGTCGGTTCTGCCTCCTCTCTGTTATCCCTTTCCTTGGTTACTTATTGCGGGGTCGCAAATTACCCCCTTATTTTGCAACTTAAGACAACAGACATTTATGACCTCACGTGGGTTCTGAGGGTCAGGCATCCGGCAGTGGCTTAGCTGAGTAGAATGATTTTAACGGAGAGGGTCTGGCTCAGGGTCTCAGGAGACTGCAGTCAAGCTGTCGGCAGGGGCTGCAGGTGTCTGAAGGCTTGACTCGGCCTGAAGACTCCATTTCCAAGCTCACTCACGTGGAAAGGGCAAGAGCCTTTAGCTCCTCACCCGCGTCCTTCCCATAGGACCGTTCCTGACACGGCAGCTGATGGAGAGCGTGTATTCAAGGAGGTTGCCGTGTCTCCTATAATCTAATCTCAGAAAGGAAAGACCACCACTTCTGCCATACTGCATCGGTCATGCAGACTAACCTGGAACTATATTGGGGTGGGGTAAGGGTTCATTGGGAACCATCTTGGGGGTCTTTTAAAAAATATTTAATTATTATACTTTATTGTGGCAAAATATACGTAACATAAGATTTACCATTCTAACCATTTTTAGGGATACAGTCAGTGGCGTTAGGCGCATTCACATTGTTGTGCAGCCATCACCATCATCCATCTCCAGAACTTTCTTCATCTGCCTAAACTGAAACTCTGCACCCATTAAATAATAACTCCCATTGCCCTCTCCCACTGCTGGCAGCCACCCTTCTACCTTCTGTCTCTATGAATTTGACTACTCCAGGTGCCTCATATAAGTGGAATCATTCCGTATTCACCCTTTCATGCCGGCTTATTTCACATGGCATAATGTCATCAGGGGTTCATCCATGTTGTGGCGTGTGTCAGAATTTCATTCCTTTTTAGGGCTGAATACTATTCCTCTGGAGGTGTAGACCACATTTTGTTTATCCATGCACCAGCTGATGGGCACTTGCGTTGTTCTACCTTTTGGCTAGTGTGAATGTTGCTGCTGTGAGCACGGGTGTGCAAAGATCTGTTCCAGTCCCTTTCAATTCTTTTGGGGACCTACCCAGAAATGGAATTGCTAGGTCATGTGGTCATTCTGTGTTTAATTTTTTGAGGAAACACCATCCCGTTTTCCACAGTGACTGCAGCATTTTACACTCCCACCAGCAGTGCACAAGGCTTCCAGTTCCTCCACATCCTAGCCAACATTTATTGTTTCCTGTTTTTTTCTTTTTTGATGGTAGCTTCCTAATGAGCATGAAGTGATCTTATTTTGGTTTTGATTTGCATTTCCCTGATGATTAGTGATGTTGGGCATCTGTTCACATACTTATTGGTCATTGGTGTATCTTCTTTGGAGAAATGTCCATTCAAGTCCTTTGCCCATTTTTAAATTTTTTTTTGTTGTCAAGTTGTAGGGGTTCTTTATGTATTCTGGATATCAATCCATTTTCAGATATATGATTTGCAAATATTTCCTTCCATTCTGTGAGTTACCTTTTCACTCTGTTGATAGTGTCCTTTGATGCACAAAAGTTTCCCTTCTTGGAGGTTCTTTTACCTCATCTTTTTCACATTTGTCCTTGCCCTCAGCATCGAGTCTGGGCTCATCCTGGCACTCTGGGCTCTTCATGCCTGACCCCTGATGAAAACGTAGCCTTTTGTTCCTTCCTTTAAAGACTCAACACATACTTATTGATGATGACCGCAGTTTAGACACTGGAAACAAAATCAATGAAAATCTTTGTTTCTGTGGGTTTTACCATCTAGTGATGGTAAGTAAATGTGTAAATAAATTATACATGTATATAAAATTACATAATAGGGTAGATAGTAACATTCTTGGCCATCAGAGGATGATAATTGCTAATATGGAGGGGGTGGAATTGATCAGGGGTTCTTGGGTGGGGGACTGGTTTGCAATTTTAAAAAGGTGGTTAGGGTAGGCCTCTGAGTGGGAGACATTCAAATAAACACTTGAGGTGGTGCGGGCATGGACACGTGGGTGTTTGGGGAAGCGCGTCTGTAAAGGCCCCGAGCTCAGAGTGGGTCCAGCACAGGCAAAGCCCGGGAGGAGGCGGGCGGCTGGGCCGAGTGAGCGAAGGATGGTGGGATGGCAGGGGGAGGCCACACCGAGTGAGGAGGGGAACATCGCATCGTGGGGACCCGAAAGGCCACATCAGGACTCTGAGTGAAGTGTGGCAGAGGAGTGTCGCCATCTGGCTTGACATCTCTAAAGGCTCTCCCGGACTGTGTTAAGAATTCAGCGTTGGGGGTGGGGGTGGAAACAGAGGAAACTGTCAGGAGATTATTGCAAGAATCCAGGTGTGGTTTGGATCCTCAGGCCAGCCAAGGAGGTGGGAGAAGGGAACGGTGCCCTGGGCTGCAGGCAGAACTCTCAGATCCTATTGCTTTTCACAGTCGTGGTCCTAGCCGATGGCTTCATATGGCACACATGTGGTCCAATGTCACAACCCTAAGTAGAAAATCCATTTTGATATCACTGATGAATAAAGGATTTCTTACACCTCAGGGTGAAATGACTTAGCTAAAACCTCTGTTGCCAAAGGACCCCCCATGAAAGTGTTACTTATTTGAAAATGTTAAACCACACAGGTTTTGACCTCTCCTGTCCCTTCAAGTCAAGAGGGACACACACGGGTAGGTACTTGTGTATGCAGCTGTGGTACGGGTGTGGGAAGCCGGGAGGGTCCATCATAACCCATTGGCTTTGTAATTAAATTTTCTTGTTATTAAAGCAGAAATTCTTAAGGACGCCTGCCTGTGTGGGACTGGGGGTTATTTATCACAGGAGTTCAGTCTGCTTTGCTATAAAAATGTTGTTATATTGTCGTCCTCGTGAGATGAAGAAACCCTGACTTGTAAATATCCCCAGCTATAGGTGTGTGGACATCATATCCACTTTCTTCTTAATGTCAGATTTATTGAGATTTTTGCGTGTGTGTGACTAATATCTTGACCTTTCTTTACTCAATCTTACTTTTTTTGAGGCACCAAGTGTTTCAGATTCACAGGAACAGTTAGTAAGAGGAGCAAAAAGAGTTCACAAGCATATGTGTCTCTTTGCTATGTCCAGGGCATGTCTTTCTGAGTCCCTAGCACCCTAACGAAGGCAGCAGCCATCAGTTAAATAAACAAGTATTTCTACTGATGGCAGCAGCCTCAGCATGGGGGCACCCACTATGTTTCTGACCATTGAAGGACTTTGCTGATGGAGCCGTAGTTGAGAATTAGCCAGTGAATTTTTCCTTCCACGTGGAGCCAATTACCAAGCAACACAGGTGAAACTGCGACAAACACACATTAAAATATATTAAGAAAGATCTATTTTATATGAAAAGATGTTAGTTGGTGGTCAGTGTCATTGTTACTGATACTTTTCTCACAAATTTTCTACCATCACTTTTTTTTTTTTTGGTAAGGAATATTGGCCTGAGCTAACATCTATTGTTAATCTTTTTGCTTAAGGAAGATTGTCACTGAGCTAACATCTATGCCAATCTTCCTCTATTTTATATGCAGGATGCTGCCACAGCATGTCCCAGTGAGTGGTGTGTAGGTCTGTGCCCGGGATCCAGGGCTGTGAACTCCTGGCTGCCGAAGTGGAGTGTGCGAACTTAACCACTAACCCACCGGCCTGGCCCCTCTACCATCACTTTAATGGGAGCTTTTAATGTGGTTGGATTCAAATCTACCATCTCTGTTTTGTATTTGTCCCAACTGTTCTTTGTTCTTTTCTTCCTCCTTTCTTGCCTTCTTTCGGGCAGATTGAATAGTTTTGGTATTCCATTTTGTCTCCTCTGTTGACTTTCAGCTGCACCTCATTGTGTGCGTATATTTTAGTGGCTGCTTTGGAAATTACATACATATCTTTAACTTATCACCGTCTGCCTTCAAATAATATCATATTACTTCTTGACCATCACTTCAATTAATTTTTCATATGATCTCGAGGGGAAAAGATCAATGCTATCCCTATTATATTTCGGTGAAGATTAGCTGTGTTCAGATTTGCATTTTAAAATCAATGTGAGTGCAGAGCCTTCCCCGCCTCACCGTGGCATCGATTTTGCAGTTCACACGTCTGCGCAGAACGTGGCTGCGGGCTTACCTGAGCATCTCATTTCTTGAGAGACAAATAAGACTTTTATTTTTCTCTTTTGAAATAATGAATGTAAATTAAGAAAACAAACGGAAACATTTAGCAGAAATCTTTCTTTAAGGGAAGTTGGAGAGGGCAGTTGGAGCTCAGGTCATGCTGGAAATGTCTTTTTCACAATGAAGGTGATGAGGGTTTGTCTCTCAGATGCTGGTACCATTTTATGGGGGCTTGAGTTGACGGACTCACTGTCTGCCAGTGGGAGTGGATTTGAGAGGCTCTGTTTGGGGGTGACCGCCCTTTGCATAGACAAAACCCCTTGGCACTGATCTTCCTATCTTTTACGGATGAACCCCTCCTTGTCTTCCTGCCTCAGGTGCACCACACCCCATTTAGCCCCTCTGCGTCTGTCACAGAAGTCAGTGTCTTCTGGACCAGGGGGCGTGGCTCAGCCCCTGGCACGGTGGCGTGTAAGCGCTGACTGCTTAGTACATGTTAGTCATCAAACAGGGAGCTTAACGAATCTGCGATTTCAACTGGATTGATGGAGATAATTTTCATGCAGACCGGCCATCTCTGGAACTAGTTTTCTTGGCTACCAAAGGAACAATTTAAGAAAACATCGGGGGCCCTTACAGAGAGCATGGTGAAATATTGCTCCTGCTTATTAAATGATTGGTTTGCACTTCAAGTGTGGAATCCTGTAAAATTCCATCTGCTCGTGTTTTACGATGCACAGGAGGTCCTGTTACACGTCACCGCATGTGCATTTAACTGTCAAGGGGCATTTCAGTGGCATGTCATACCTCATAGTAGGTTATGCGTGAGTCGTTATTTTAGCTGATTAGCAAAATGAATAGGCAGAAAGAGCTGTGATTGTGATGACTAAGGAATGAGGGGATGCTTTATCACTCAGAATTACTTTCCAAAGTCCTTTCACCTGTTTAACACACACAGACACATTCAGACAGTCCTCATCTGATGACTATTTGGCTTTTTTTATTTTTTATTTTTTTATTTTTTTTCTGTTTTGCTTTTAACTGGCTACCTGGAATAGTTGCTCTCCAGCTTCCTATCAGGAAACATAATCTCAGACTCACTACCATTAATCCCTTTCGAAAGCCCTGCAGAGAAACATATTTATGGAGGGTGGCCTGAAGTATTCGCTGTCCATCCGTTTTTTAGATAAGTCATCACCAACCTGTTGTCGCACAGACTCCTGGGGGAATGTGGAGTTATTGCAAGGTTGCCTGCAAAGCCTCTATTGAAGATATCATTATTTCTGTCATTGTTATCTGTAAGGACACAACAGTGACATTGAGTACTTTGTTTAGGGGAATAGAGCCTTTTCCAACATCCAGGTCTTTACTTAGAAGAAGGAAGTCACGTGATAAATGAAGTCAGTAACGGGACACCGAGCCGGAGTCTTGAGCCTCTGAGCTTAACTACTTGTGTTTCACGCTCCACCTGAGCTTCCTAGGACCCCAGCACATTCGTGTTGGAGAGGACCCCAAGGGCTGGGTCAGGTCAGTTACGCACATCTGCACTGTGATCCCGGGCAGCCCCAACACCGAGGATGAGTGGCATTTCCCGCTGGTGGTGGTGTGTTTACTGGGATGCTCAAAGCCGTTCTTTGGAGGCGGCAAAGACACCTGCTTTAAGCATCTAGTTTTACAATATCAGTAAGGAAAATAATTTTTAAATCTTACCCCCGTTGAAACGGAACAGTAAGGATGCCTAGTGACGGGGGCCGCCCTTGGAGCCCTTGCTAACTCGACCGTCACCCGCAGGGCTGAGCTGAGCTGAGCTGCAGTAGTTGCCATGGTGGCCGGTTGGCAGTCGCCTGTTGCATAGTTTATGCCCTCAGTGGACTGTGCAGTAAGGGAGGGAGCACAGGGAGCACTGAACTTGAAAGAAAAAGATAAGAAGCCCCAAATTATAGTCATTCTGCCGACTTACCTCAAGACGCTCTTCATCCCGTCTGTAAATTGCACTAATCTGATCTGAATTCTAATATGCTCATCAAGATGCTTCCAGTTCTTAGAAGCCAGTGGCAAAAGAAGGCGATATAATGATGAGCATATCTACTTGGCTCTTCATCTGCGGAGAGTTGAAACGACCCATGTGGGCAATGTGAGAGCACTAGCATACAGTAACGGGAGACCTTCTTCTCTACCTTGTCATTTAGGGCTAAAACAGATGGTGAACGTAACTATTTTTAGCGCAAAATATAAGAATTCCAAACATCTTGTCCTGAAGGTAGTTTTTAATCTATGTTAGATGTAGTTAAATTTATTAACTATATTTAATGTATATTCTGTCCCTGAACCAAGCTTACAATGATAGTCAGTTTAAAATTTATTTGTCATCAAATCATGTTTTTTGGTATAAATACCTTAAAGTAAGTTAAACATGTTACTTATTAATGGGAAAATGTCAAATCGTGTAGTTATGTGACGCGTATCTTTACATATTATGTTTAAATGTTCTTTAATGATTTCTAACTAAAATACAATTTTTTTTTCTTGCTTAAAATCAACTCCTTAATCACGTACCTCACAAAAGTGACACAATTGAAAAATTCCAGAAGGGATGCGTAAGACCGTGAAATGGGTTTGAAAGTCAACAAGTTTGGGAAATAACTAATGTAGATTCTATTTTAAGAAAAGAAAGAGCAGGAAATGGAACAGTATATATTATTTTATAAAAGGCAAAACAAAATAAGGCCTCCTTTATTTGCAGTGTTTCTCTGCATGAATATAAGTGTAGGAAGTACAAAGAACGTCTGAAAGGATCCACGCCCAGCTGCTGACACTGAGGGTCTCTGAGGAGGAGAACAGCTTCAGGGTGGATGGGGAGAGATGAAGGAGACGTGTTTAGGCACAAATGGATTACTTTTGCAATAATAATAATAATAGTGAAAGCAAAAAGCGAAGGGCTTGTGGTGGCCAGAGGATGTGTGTCTTAGATCTCCTACTGCAGAGAGTGGAGCTAATGGATGATTCTAGCTGCTACTTCCTGAGTCCTTCACAGCGGCTTCTCTAGGGCACTTCTCTCACTGCTGCACATCCGTGGGCTGCTCCCAGCCAGTGACGAGGTGGGGGTGGAGGGGGACATTAAGGCAGGGGAATGGACGGACTCCTCCGAATGGCACCTTTGGCTTGAGGACCCCCTGTCGGCCCTGGCAGAACTCTTAAATGGTACTGCGGTTGATGCAGTACCGTTGTCTTCCTTCCCCCCTCCTTCCCTCTCCAGTTCCCTCCTCTCTATCCCTTCGTCTCGCTTTCCCTCCGTTTCCTCCTCCTCCTCCGTCTCCCCTCCATCCTGTCAGCATCTCGGTTAGACAGCCATCCCAGCCTTTTCCAGCGCCCTCTCCACCTGCCCTTACTGGTGTTTCCCCCATTCCATCTCTCGAACCTCTAAGCCCATTTTACTGTCTGCTTTTTAGAGCACCCAGGCTAACATAAAACTCTAAAAAAGAAAGTTAATTATAGGCAAAGCCCAATACTGTGCCATAGGAGCACTGAAGATGACTGGTCTGCTCGTGGTGGCCGACATGGCGGCCGGGCATTTACACAGAGCTGTCACTGAGGCGTGGGGATTTACAGTATGTGTAAGCTAAATTTATTTGGTTTATAAGTGTTATTTAGGCCCTTGGGATTGATTTATTTGCTATCAGTCAATTGAAATACTTCATATAAATAGAATATGTTAAATCTATAAATGCAATGCAAAAGTTTCAAAGGAGTTTAAAGTCCAAAGTTTGTGAAAACAACGAAATATTAGTCACCCCCCTTAAAAGTGATGGTGAATATTTGTAATTTTGTAAATAAAATAATAAGATATGAAGCAGTTCTTAAAACTTCGGGAAAAAATAGACTTTTTAATTTGAAAACAACTCGAATTAAGTATTGATTAGAAAAAAAGTAAATTCAATTGAATGGTATTTTCTACTTCATCCTTAAGAGTACCCCAAATTTCCCTTTTAGTCGAGATTAAGTCAGGGTGCTGAGCTGGATGGTAGGCAGTGGTGTGCTGGTAAATACGTAATAACAGGTTTTCTTGGGAGGGGGGAATGTATGAAAAGATATATCCATATGTTCATTATAAATTTTACTGATCTAAAGTTTGTATAGCACAGGATTTACCACTAATAATATCAATACTCTTTATCGTAAATACTGGGCACCTAGCTGGTTCTCATCGAATGCTTCCATTGATTTTGGCCAAACTTCTGTATCTGTGGCCAGCCTGGCTTAACAATAGGAATTGTATCCCAATCCACTAACTCTTTTCCCGACGGATTTGTCCTTAAATCTGCTATGTGAGCGCTTGTAAAACTGTGTCTCATCCTCCTACAAACTGTCCTCATTAAACCGACTCTTCTTTCACCTTCAGTGCAGCTTTTGAATTTAATCTGCAGTAACATTTTCTCCTTCCCTTTAACTCTGGAGATCCAGCAAAACACTAAGTCAAGTCCCAAGGTGCAGTGTCTGCCAGTTTCCGTGGTGTACATGCTCCCTCGATTTCAAGCTGCTAACCTGACGCCACTGAATGCTGGTCGGGCAGAGATGCACAGAAGCACGCCATGACGCGATGTTGCTAATGGACGGAGACAATAGACCTCAACGACCTCAAGACCAGATAGCATCAGATAATAGCAAAATTAGTAGAATAACTAAGGGCTGATATGTTTTGAGTTGTTAGGCTTGTTTTAAATAGTATCTATTTAATTGTGAGTATACATAATTTAATTTTGAATAATGACTGGATATAATAGCCAGCTTGCAAAATTCTTGAAAATCTACCCATTGGCTCTCGCAAACTGGTGCGAGCCTGCTCCAGCACCCGCTAATGACAGGGGATAGTAGGGCTGAAGTGTCAAAGGCCCAGGTCTTGGGTGAATGAGTTGCCTCCCAAGAGACCCTGATGACAGACAGCAGGAGGAGGCACAGCCGGAGGTGTAGCCGAATGACAGGATTCGAGGTTGCAAGGATGGTTGGCTGTCACTTCCTCCTTTTCAAGGCTGCTCACCTTGGCTCCTTTTGGTCTTCATTGCCACCAGCCTAACCTAGACCCTAGAATTCAGTTTTGGATTATTGCTCTTTCTCCCAGCTAGTCTTCTTGCCTTCAGATTCTCCCTTCAGTAGTCCACTCGACACTCAGCTTCCAGAATGATCTTCCCAAACGCAACTTTGCATGCATCCCTACCCATCCCCCCATCCTGAAGAACTGGCCTTGGGCCTACTGGTTGTTGAATATACCAGTTGCATTTAGGGTTTGCAGACTCTGCAGGCACCAGAACTCTGTTGTAAATCTCTTACTCCACACAACTGTGTATTTGCAGCCTGTTCCTTCTTTATGAAGCACAGCAAATCCTAAATATTCCAAAAACTGTCTTTGAAATGAATCTTCCTCCTCCGAGCCCCGGTCCCACTTGAAGTTGGTTCCACTCTTTGGGCACACGCTGTCTTGCAGTCTTACATATTCCTCCACGCTCACATGTAGGTAAATATATGCCACGGCTTCCTAACTAGACCATAGACTTCTTGGGGGCAGAGTTGGTAGATATTTGGCAAATAGTTCTTGTTGATGACGAGAAGTTGATGTATTCCAGAATGGAGTGCTCCCTCATGCAATCGGATTTTGACCCAACAAACATCTGATGCTTTTTTCCCTCACTGTTTATGATTGATCCTCAGCTTGTTGGAAATATGAGGCTCCTTTGCACATTGCCTACTTGGGCTGCCATAAGAAGATACCACAGTTTGGGTGACTTCAACAGCAGACATTTATTTTCTCACAGTTCTGGAGGCTGGAAGTCCAAGCTCAGGGTGCCAGCAGGGTGGGTTTCTGGTGAGGACTCTCCTCCTGGCTTGTAGATGGCTGCCCCTCACTGTGAGCTCATGTGGCCTTTCCTCTGTGTGAGCAGAGAGAGAGAAATCTCTGGTGTCTCTTCCTTTTTTTTAATAAGGGCATTGATCTTATCAGATTAGGGCCCCACCATTATGACCTCATTTAACCTTAATTACCTCTGTAAAGCCCCATCTCCAAATACAGCCTCACTGGGGGTTAGGGCTCCAACATATGAATTTCAGGAGGATACAATTCAGTCCGTAACACCTTTCAAATTGGGTTTGTATTTTTCAAAATAGCATCTTATTTCTCTTCTGTGATAAAGCGATACTGTATTCCCACACCCCCCAAAATGATGAAGTGAACTTATTATTAAATGATAATCATGGCTGAGCGGTTAAGTTCCTGCTCTCCACTTCGGTGGCCAGGGGTTTCGCTGGTTTGGATCCTGGGCGCGGACATGTCACCGCTTGTCAGGCCACACTGGGGTGGCATCCCACATGCCACAACTAGAAGGACCTACAACTAGAATATACAACTATGTACTGGGGGGTTTTGGGAGAAGAAGAAGAAGAAAAAGAAGATTGGCAACAGATGTTAGCTCAGGTGCCAATCTTTAAAAAAAAAAAACCCCAAAAAACCAAGAGCTGAGAAGTCCCGGATGTGGGCGTAGATGCACCGTGACTGTAGCAGCAGGGAGGGAGTGTCGTGGTGGGTTGGAGCACAAGCTCTGTGCCAGACTGTCGTGCCTGACTCTGCCACTTAGTAGCTGTGTGACCTGGATCATGTTACTTAACCTCTCTTTGCCTCAGTTTCCCCATGTGCACCATGGGAGTGATGGAATGGTTCTGCTATCTTACAGGGATGTGAGGATTGTTGTAGGGGAGGTTAAATGAGTTAATGTGTCTAGAGCACCTGGCGTATGAACCGTTGCATTCACCTGGGGAATCTTCTCACTTTAGATGCCTGTAGCAGTGTATGTGTGCCTCTCTCACATCCCAGCCAGGAGGCAACAGTGTGGGAACATTATTTAACGTTTGTGCCAGTTCGAGGGTACCACATAGCTTTCAAAGAAGAGCCAGCCATAAGTCAGTGGAAGCGCTGGCACAGAGGATTCTGGCCGAGGTCACATGTGAATCCTGCCTCTTAGGTCCCGTTTCTCCAAGTTCAACCAATGTTTATTGAGAACTTAACGTGCAAGGTTATGGTCGGTGCTAAGATGAAGGTGCACAGTTATCACTGTGAGCACAAAAGAGGGCTCCAAGGCTTAGCCTGAAGGGGTTGTTGGCAACTCAGAGCACTTCCTGGAAGTGGTGATATCTGAGCTGAATTTTGAGGAATGAGTAGAAGTTGGAGATAATGCGCCACTTACCAAAGATATACTGAATTGATATGGATTTCAAAAAAGGTTCAATAGTATTTCCTTTGCAATGAAAATTCTCTGGTATTAGAGTGAGCAGCTGTTGAGAAGCAGAAGGCAGAGGATTCCAGCAAAACTGGTGGAAACCGTGACTTCTGAGGATAGGATGGGGAATGGGTCAGACGTGTGGTCCTTGCCTTCACGGGTGTGTGGGAACTTGAGGAAGACGGAGCACCAGCCAAAGCGTGTCGACTGTGCCGTAGCGGAAGCAGAGGGTGCTCTGGGGGCACACGGCAGGAGTCAGTCACAGAACCTTCTTTGACGAAGCCATAGAGATGGCTTAAACCTAAGTGATGGCTGGAGATTAGCCAGACAAGAAAGAGAAGAGGAAGAGTTTCTTAGGAAGAGGGAACAGCACGTGCCGAGGCCTGGAGAGGAGACTAACATTTTATTACAAACAAAAATGTCTACAGCATCTGGAGGTTAGAGGGTAAGAAAGAGAGTGCTGAGAGATGAGGCCGGAGAGGTAGGCTGGGGCCAGTTGAGAAGATTCTAGGAAACCATAGAAAGGAGACCGGAGTTTAACGAGAGGACCATTGGAAGCCTCTGAAGAGTTTTCAGTTGGGTGGAGACATGACCAAATTTACAATTTCAAATAGTCACAGTGGCTGCAGGCAGGAGAATCGATTGGACAGCTGCTGGGCAATCATCTGAAACTTAAAAAAAAAAAAAAACCTTTTTATTTGACTTGAGAGACCATAACACTGTAATAAAGGAAATTTCAAAACATGACGATGAAAAAAATGACCCGTAATTCTGTTGCCTTCACTATACTTAATTTCTTCTCTCTCTCTTCTTTTTTTTTGCCCTCTCTTTCTTCTTGCACGTTCATTTCTCACAGAGTCCCAGTGGTGGCGGAGGCCTCCTTGGTGTTCGTTAATTGTGGCTAAATAAATCCCAACAGTTACTCGCCCCGGAGCATGCTGAGGAGTTGAACTGAGAAGCATCTCGATTGTAAATCAGTTTGCGGTGGTGGCTCTTGATTGTGACTTTGAATTTGGGGCTTATATTTGATCCCATTGTTTGTCTTCTCTCTTCACAGCGGCGTCATCATTGTAGCAGGCCTCCTCCGGCTGGGTGGCACTGGCGTCTCGTTTTCCCTTAGATTCCACTGCTCTGAAGCATGACCCTCTGTGGTGGTTCAAATCATGGTTCAGCAAATCTTCCTTCCTCTCCTCTCCTACGATGGGCAGAACGTACTCCTCTGGCTCGCTGAGTTCGGGCTCGGTCATGTGACATGCTTTGGCCAAAGGACTGGTAGTAGATGTGCCATGAGCTAGAGCCTTAACGTACTGGCGCATTGGACTCAGATCTTGTGCTCCACCCCGAGAAGGGCCTCCTCCAGGTAGCCATGGAGCCGGGGAGGACGAGACGTGTGGAGCAGGCCTATACCCAACCAACGGCCAAGTCCAGCTGATGTGGGCCTCTAACGGAGTCACTTAGCTGCGCGCAGCCTAGACTCCTCAAACTCGGTTGACATTTTGTATAGGCCACTGAGTTTGAGGTGGCAAAAGCTGACTGCGTTAACTGTCTCTTGGCTGGTCCTTTCCCAGCGCTCCTCCCTGTGAATTTTGTATATGCCACACAGTCTGTATATTAAGACTATATTTTAAATTAGTCTAGCCATTTGAGAAATATAGTGCTATGCACTTATACAACACTTCTCATATTATCATATCATATTGTATTATCAACACTAGGGCCAGGCACCATGGATATAAGAGTGATGAAACACAGACCTTGACCTCTCGGACTTGGATGAGGAAGATGGGCTTAAATAACGACGTAAGTAAGTTGCATGATTACAAATTGAGATGAGCTCTCCTGATCATGGTTCCGTGGGTGCGTCAACAAGGACGCCTGACCTGGACCGAGGGGTCTGAAGCTCTGCCGTGGGAATCCGTGGAATGAGGTCTAAGAGAGGAGTGATAATAATACTAACGCCAGTCGCAACGATTGCGCTAGATCTCACTGCTGCTGGCTGCTGCTCTCAGGGCTTTAAAAACATTGACCTGCTCCGTCCTCGTGACTCCTCCCTCACCCACGATTAGCCCAGCGAAGAGCGGGGTTGGTAGCTGGGGCCAAGTCCTCAGGCTGAGGAGGTGGAGCAAGGATTCGCCTCAGAATGAGTGGGAACGCAGCGCATCTGGGAAACTGGCAGGTGTCCAGTGTTGCCGGAGTGCAGAGAGCCCGGAGGATGAGGTAGAATGGTGGCCATGGAAGGGTCGGGTTCAGAGGGCCTTTACTGGCCTTGGTAAGGGTGTTGATGTCACCACTGAGAACAATGAGAAGCCATTGAAAGGGTTTCAGTAGGACGTGGAATGGGCGATATGATCTGATTAGCATTTAGTACAGAGAGTTCAGGCTGCTGAATGGAGAACAAACGGAAAGGGCCCAAGATGGAGGATGAAGAGAAATCAGTAAGTGGGATCTTGCAATTAACCAGGGGTGAAATCCTAATGACTTAGGCTAAGGTGATGAGTGTGGCAATGGAGAGAACGGGACATATTTAAGTGGCATTAGGAGATATAATCTGCAGAGTTTAATGATTTAGTAGAGACCCTTAGTATTCTTTATTAGCTTCTCTGTTCAGTATCAACATTTTACACGTTTCTACGCAATCCCTGTGTCAGGTTTCCCGGTGGAGGCGCAGAGCTTGGTGGAAGAGGTGGTTTCTTGGTTCAACCTCTTCAGAAGATGGAGGGGAGACCTCCTCCAACTGGTGAAAATGGTGCCATTGGCATCGAAGGCAAGGAATGAGTTACTGACTGGATGGACCCCGTTCTGGGTTTGCACCAATGGTCACCACTTGGAAATGACAGGAACCTGACAAATGTAAGTGCAAAACAATTCCATAATTTGGGTATTGAGAGCTCCAACTGTTTTCGAAATATTACTTTAGACTTGAAGGATGTCTTCGGTGCTGGGGCTTCCATGGTGACCTACGATGGATTTCATGTTGCTTTTCCAAGCTTTAGGAGGGTTCAGGGCCTTCTCTGGGAACTAAGGGTCTGTCCTGTTAATGTTCCCGAGTCTAAGAAGCTAGTCCTATGTAAGTGGGTGTTAAAACTAGAATGAATGCAAATTCAAGGGAGTTTATATTCTATTTGCCTCCTCCATTTGAAGGAAATCTGATTTTGGTTTTAAATGCCCTTTGGGAGATAATAGAATATTTGAGGTGCTAAGTAAGTCAGGAATAGTTTGCTTCGGGTAGGTTTTTCCTGAGCATTTTAAATGTTGAATTTTCAAATAGAAATTATCTGATTATAATTCAGAGATACCAATACCATTTAATATAATACCCTTAATACAAAACTTTCTAAGACAAAAAATGGGAATGTACCTAATACGAAAAGCATTTTGTATCAAAAATACAGTTTTAATATTAAAATATGAGGTGCAAACTTCCAGTTATAAAATAAATAATTCACGAGAATGTAACGTACAGCATGGTGACTACAGTTAATAATTCTGTATTGCAAAAAAAAAAAAAGACATTTGTTATGTAAATATCTGAGCATCATATATGTATCTATTAGTTTCCTATGGCTACCAAATTACTACAAACAATTTGTAGTAACAAATTACTACAAACTGGATGGCTTGAAAACAATACACATTTATTCTCTTACAATTCTGGAGACTATAGAGTGAAATCAGTTTCACTGGGACCGGAATGAAGGTGTCAGCAGAGCCGCGCTCCCTCTGAGGCCCCCAGGAAGAATCCATTTCCTTGCCTTTCCCAGCTTCAGGAGCTGCATTCCTTGCGTTCTTGGCCCACGTCCCCTTCCTCCATCTTCAAAGACGGCTGGAGAGCATCGACTCTCTCTGACTTTGCTTGCTTCCTCTTCTGTCCCATGGCTTTCTTCTCTTCTTTGTCAAATCTCCTCTACCTTCCTCTTATAAAGACACTTGTGGTCACATTTAGAGCCCACCCAGACAATCCAGGATTATTTCCCCATCGCAACATCCTTGATTTCATCACACCTGCAGACTCCATTCTGCCAAAATACAGTAACATTCACACATTCAAGGGACTTAGGACGTGGATGTCTTTTTTGGGCCATTATCCAGCCTACTATAAAGTATAAAGGCAGGCCAAGTACCTTCGTGTACTGGGGCAGACTCAACAGCTTTATTGTGGTAAAATATGCATAAGATTTACCATTTTAACCATTTTTAGGTGTTGTAAGTTCAGCGACATTAAGCGCATTCACATTGTTGTGCAACCATCACCACCATCCATTTCCAGAACTTTTTCATCTTCCCAAACGGAAGCTCTGTCCACATTAAACACCAACTTCATTCTCCTCCCCCAGCCCCTGGCAGCCACCATTCTACTTTCTGTCTCTGTCAATTGGACTACTCTAGGAACCTCATGTAAGTGAAATCATACAGTATTTATCCTTTTATAGATATGTTTTTAATGAGTTTTTTTTAACTTGATCTTAATACAAATATTCTCAAATTGTTTAATTTGTGGTATGAACGTGGGTCAGGGCAACATCTAATGTGAAAGTTACATGCTACTAAAAATAAGCACCAGCCTTCTTGGCCGTTAGAATTTCCAGGGATAGTTGCTAGAATATGCCGGAGACTTGTCTTGTATCATTCCAATCAAGAGAAGGAATATTAAAATTTCCCTTGAAAAAATAGGATTGACGTGGATGGCAAACACCATTTGTGAAAACACTTTCAGGTTCCTCATATTCCGCTTTTGATTTCTCTGTTAAAAGAATTGCATGGGGAGGCCGGCCCCATGGTACAGCGGCTAAGTTCACTCATTCTGCTTCTCGGTGGCCTGGGGTTCTCCGGTTTGGATCCTGGGTGGGGACATGGCACCACTTGTCAAGCCATGCTGTGGTAGGCATCCCACATATAAAGTAGAGGAAGATGGGCACGGATGTTAGCTCAGGGCCGGTCTTCCTCAGCAAAAAGAGGAGGATTGGCAGCAGATGTTAGCTCAGGACTAATCTTCCTCAAAAAGAAAAAAAAGGAATTGGATGGGGATGGGGCTGGCCAACAGCACAGGTTTGGAACAACTAACTCCCAAATAAACCCAAACTGTGCCAGTCTTCCCCCCGACACCGTAGCAGCAGGGAATAATGACACAAGCTCAAATGTTTATGAAAACCCCTACCACTGCTCTTCTGGTGGGAGGAGAGACATGAAAAGAGAACTTACCCTTTGCCCAAACCATTTGAATAAGTAAAATTGATTGAACATGGTACACCCCCCCCCCCAACTTCTTTTGAAAAAATTATTAGTGGTAAATTATTTGAGAGAACATCAAAGTGTAGGTAATTTTAAAACAAAAATTGGAGGAAAAAGCATGATAGAACAGAGAGTAACAGTGTCGGTGGGGGGGTTCTATTTTAGATAGAGCAGTCTTCATGTAGCCAAAGGAACCAACCATGCTTCTGGGAGGGTGCACCGTGACCCCAGTGGTCATGAAATGGGAGGAGGTTGGTGTGTTTGAGGAACGAGGCCGGTTTAGCTGGAGCAGCGAGAGAAGAGTGGAGTCCGACAAGCTTGGAGGGGTCGGCTGCAGCCAGGTCCATCTGTGCCTCTGTCTGCCTGTCTCTATTTCTCCATCCATCCCTTTATTTATATACTTTCCCTGTGAAAAATCATTCGGCACAACTTGTAAAAACACGCATAACAGGATTACACAAATAAACGAGAGAAGAGGGGGCAACTAGAAAAATAAAATAAAGCTGGGACATTAGCATGCAAAATGCATGTCTTGACCCATACACTTGTGAGAAGGGGTCTGCAAATCTAGTTCAGAGCTTCCTAGCAGTCACCACAAAGAGAGACAAGTGATGAGTTAGATGGTTCATGGTGTCCATGAGGCAAAAGCAAACTCTTTTCTTAGAAGAAATGCTTGACTGTATGCTGAGAGTTGAGAAAAACTTCACGGAGACTGTGGTGGTTTCGTGTGGTGTTGGCTTGGCTGAGCTGGACCTTCGATTCCCAGAGTCCCCTTCCCTGTGTGGCTTTGGGAAGAACCGACTGAAAGAGAGAGAAAGTGGTGCGTGATTTAGAAGGCGAAGTGAGCCAGCAGCCTTTGCTCTCTGTGGGTCGGCGGAGACGGCCAGCGTGAGGGACAGACACGGAGCGACTGGCAGTTTCCAGCTGATGCTTGCTCTCCTCCACTCGGCTTCTGGCTCTTCTGCCGTCCAGCCGGCCATGCCCACAAGAGCAGGGGCGGGCCCAGCGCCAGGTGCAGGCAGCAGCCTTCTAAGATTCTCCGCCAGCTCGTCTTCACGCCTGCCGGGAGCAGCTGTGTGCCTGGTTTCTAGAGGGCCCTGGAAGCCCCGACTGTCCACCTATGCCAAAGCTTCAGGAGGGCTGGTTAGTGACACTTCTAAGATCTTTCACCACTCACCCCACCCGTGCGATGTGTGTGCCCTGCAATAAATCCTTAGTCCACGACACTCATCGTGGCTCTGCTTCCTGATCAAACGCTGACTGAGACGGAGTCTTATAAGGGGACCTGGTAAGACGCAAGGGAAGTCATCCCCGCAAATATCCCACAGACAGTATGGTAGCTGGGAATCTCGCTCAGAGAGCTGAGGACGTAACTGGACCTGGGTTGGCTCCTGGGATGAGGGGCCGTCGGGGGGGAGGACTGGTGGGGCTCACTGGCGGCTCCCAGTCCTCACGTGCGCCCCCAGGACTGCCAGGTCCCCCCTCAGAACCCACCAGCCACAGGAGGCCACTGGGCGCTTAAAAGGTACCTGTTGTAACTAGGAAACTGATTTTTAAGTTTTAATTAATGAAAATGAAAATGAAAAAACCGGTAACTCGTGTCTCTTATTGGAAAACCTTTAAGTACGGTTCGGAACGACTTGAGTATGTGAGCCTACATTTCCAACTTTAGATTTTACGAAACCTAAATACATAGCCACTATTTCCTACGAAAATTTGCAGTTCAAATCGAGATAGGCTGTGAGCATAAAAAATAGACTGCGTTTTGAAGATGTAGGATGAAAAAAGGTCATAAAATGCTTCATTAATAATTTTTTAATGTAAATCATATGTTGAAATAATAATATTATGGATTAAATAAAATATATTATTAAAATATCACGTTTCTCTTTACTTTTTTTTTAATGTGGCTACAAGTAAATTTAAAATTTTGTATGTAATATGGCTGGCAAATTTCTATTGGCCAGCATTGCTCTAGAAGTCAAGGTACCACCGTGGACGAGATGGATTATTTATTTGTGCATCTCTCCGTCCATGGGAGTGACTCACTTACCTGCTGAGAATGTGTCTGGAATCAGTCTGACACTCTGAAGATGTCCCATAAGTGATTTCACCGGGCCATCCAGTCTGAATCAGACGTTGTCCTTACACTATGAGGATTTTTTTTTTTTTCTAAATCTGTGACATGAATGAGAGACAAAAACATAATAAGCTAAGAAATCCATTTCACAACAGAGACACAAAAACAATATCCATCCCACTTTTTGCCAGGAGACCTTTGTGGGAGAATGCAAGTCTCCACATTTGTTGCCCTTTAGGACACATTCTGTATTTAAGGCAGTTTTTATACATGGGCCTCAGGCTGCTTAGGGCTCTTGGGGGTGTCTCAAAATTCTGGGTGTAAAAAGACTCTCTTGGTTGAAAAGAAAAAGAGGCTCAGGATGTTTTTATAAACGCTGACGTTAAGTAAGCACAAATTATATGCAAATGGAATTCCTCCAGGCATGTCATGTTGACTAGAGTTCAAACAGCTTTGGTAATACCTACTTTAATTGGTACTTGCGAGGGTCAAACTGAGGTATTTGTGAATAAGAACACAGCTGGTGTGAATTCCTAAAACTTTCTGCATTCATCAACAAAGATTCTGTTTTGTCCCGTAAGGCCCGGGGCCCTACAGGGGGGAACCAGAGGGATGGGGGGCGATGGGAGAGGGGTGGGCGGTGGGGTCTACTCTCTGCTTGAGTTTTCAGGACTGTCACTGGGATATCAACCCGTGATGGGCAAGCACTGCCCTTGTGGTCCTACATCCTGAGGCAGAATAAATGGAAGCCAGAGGAAGAAAGTAGAGGAAAGGCAATTATCACAAGGAGGAGTGGTCTGGGTGTTCCCTGACATCCCTAATCCTTCATGTGGCCTCCTTATGGTTCTTCCTGTGAAAAGAAAATGTGGGTAAGGCTGGACGAGAACTTGACCATCAGGGTTGAAGGAAGAGCCACTTATGATGGATGGTAGTTCTTGGTGGAAAGTGCTTTATGTTACAATTTTAACCTTACTTCACTGAGGATTTCAAGTAAAAAAACATCCCCTTTATCCACGTGCTTCAGCCTTTTTTACTCCTCAATTCACCGGGCCCCTTGGGGGTAACAGAGGTCACTCTGGGAAATAGATTATTGACTCATACTAAAATATTGCTACCAGAAATGGTAAAGCTGGGTCCATTCTAGAGAAATAAAATTGGTGTTAATCCTCGCCGCTTGGAGGAGTTTTAGCAAACGCAAAGTTTAAACGATGGGAGCGTGTTGTCTGGTCATTAATAAACAAATCCGTTTGACAGAAGAATTGTTTTCTTCAATTCACCAGTGTATCTGCAAGCCATGAGCACCCCTCCTCTCTCCTCCTGATTATAGGTAAGTCTACCTGCCGAGATGCTGTGCATCCTTAAAGGGCTGAAGGTCTGGGAGGACTGGCTGGGCCCTTCTCACTGTGCAAGAGGTGAAGGCTTGCATTTGCTGTAACGGGAGGAGAACTCTGGATGGTCCCGGGGCCCTGAATCCTGAAGATGAGCTCATTCTGCCAGGGACATTTTCAACTGTACACGCACCCCTTGTAGCCTCGCTCAAGAACAGGGGTCTTCCTAGTGTCTAGAGTTTTCCAAAATGAAGTGTGTGCACTGTGGACATACAAAAGGAAAATTTTAGGGCTTCCTTTTCTCTTTTTATCTCATCTCCCTTTTATTTACTTTTTGGCGTGTGTTTTCTGCCATACCTAATATGGAGGTAAAGGTCCACCATCCCTTATCCACGATCCTGGTGTCCGAAAAGCTCTGAAAGCCAGAAGTGATTTTGTGGTTCACTTGGGACTCAGCCTGAACTGACCTGAATTGATTTCTAGCTTTTATTTAGCACAACTGGTGCGCATCATCAGAATAATCCTACGTTTCTCTGCAGAAGTCTTGATGTGTTTCCTTACCGAGTCCTAGGACCCCGTGGGAATGTCGTATGACGGATCGTGGATGCTCTCTATTACCTTGCCTAAATCGGAGAAATTTGGAAGCACATTTGGTTCTGAGATTTCGGATGGGGATTTGGGACCTGTAGATGTATATAATTTAGAGATGAGTAAATATGCATATGTTGAGGGTGTCAGCTCAAAACTTTCTCCTGCTAAGGGCTTATGATCAAAGGATCTTGGAGTCCACTGCCCAGCCCACAGTGGCTCTGACCTTGACCTCGCCAGGCCATGGGTCGCCTAACTCACAGGCAGGTCAGAGCAGGCTCCACATGCGGACGATTTTGCTGAGCCCCACTGCTTACCCACCTCAGGCCAGAGACAGGTCGGGAGAGGACAGACGTGGGGTGAAGCCAAAGACAAAAAGAAGAAAATGCTCTACATGCTTTTGTATGAAAAGTCTCATGGCCTAGATTCCTGACTAGACATTTCTTAGGATGGGGAACTCATGACTGAATTCTAAAAATTAATATGTATTTTCTAGCCATGTAAAGTATTATTGTTTGATAATAAACATTTTTAATCATTTTGCAAATGGTGATTTTTTTTGACAATTAATGGAAATAGTTATTCATATTTTCAATATGAGAGAGAGGGGCCGGCTCCGTGGCCGAGTGGTTAAGTTCTCACGCTCTGCTGCGGCGGCCCAGGGTTCAGATCCTGGGCGTGGACATGGCACCGCTCACCAGGCCACGTTGAGGCGGCGTCCCACATCCCACAACTAGAAGGACCTGCAACTAAGATATACAACTGTGTACAGTGGGGGTTTGGGGAGATAAAGCAGAAAAAAAAAATAAAGATTGGCAACAGTTGGCAACAGTTGTTAGCCCGGGTGTCAATCTTTAAAGATAAAAAAAAAATATGAGAGAGAGAAATGTGGGCCTGAAAATGGTGAGTTAAGTAGAGATTTCCAGCCTCTTAACTGTCACGATATAATGATGAAATCACAGCAACGAGGAGAATGAAATGGTTGAAAACAGCGTGAATGAGTGGGGCAGCATCCCAAACGTTTCTAATTAGCTTCCCTCGGCTTTTTCGAAAGTAAGTTGTCACAATGTTTATTTTATACTCCGTGCCCTAAAAAATGAACTTGGTACAATTCCGAAGGATTTGGCGGATAAACATTTGCATGTATCGTTATGCCAAAGATGCGACGGTATAGCGCCCCTTCTGCAGGAGACCCGGGGGTCGGCTGTGGTGCTCACCCCCAGGAGCAGAAAGGCCCGTGAGGTGTTTGTACCTGGACTTTTTCGGTTGCTTCTGGGGACACCGAGTGTCACTCTGACTCCAGTAAGTAATATCAGTGGCACAGGTAGATGGATCTGACAGGCCTGAGGACTGAGAGCATCTTGGCCGCCTTTCTCCAATGAAAGCTATACATCAGTGCTTGGAATCTGCTGGAGCCGAAGAGGGTGACAAGGGAATAACATCCCTTTCTCTTCCATCGACAGGGGTAATAACTCCTCACTCCCTAGGGACAGATTGTAAAAGCCAATAGCCAGGAGCTGTGAAGCAGGGAGGGTAGAAGAATTGAAAATTAAAGAGGGAGTGGAAATTTTGCGTAAGGCTTTAGTGTGATGCAGGAAAGCATCAAACTTCAGTCTTTTAATTGCCTCGTTGTTGACACGGGGGTTTGCAAATGTTCATTTTGATTGCTTAACTATTTTACGCTGATTATTAAAATCAGGGACATTACAGAAATGTGGGTTTATGCTTTCTGTGTATGTTTTACTGGTGAATGTTATAATACACTGATACTTAATATCTGGATATTTTTGAAGTCATTGTTGAAAAGTCTTTATTGACAATATATTTTAAAATGGTGCTACGAAGTTGGATGCCTGGGTGCATTGGAGGGCTTAAAATGTTTCATCTGATTTCCTCTTGTATGCCTGTGTATTTATTCCGTTTATGCATATCATGTGCAATATTTTCAACAGTTCAGAATTTCCATTTTCGAGCAACTTTCAAAACGACTTAAATGCTATGTAGATCTCAGCTTGCTAATGGCAACCAGCGGTAAACAGATAGTTCTTAAGGGCCGCGGTTCTAACAAGGTCTTCCCCTTCATGGCACTGCACGAATAAATGAGTTTGCGACCCCCAATGTCGCTCTGCATTAAAGGCGGCACAAAGAAAGATTTAACATTTTAGAAATTCACGCCGTTTGGAAACGGAGGCCTCTGGCCGCCGCCTGCTTTATAGGAAACGCACTTATTTAGTTTTTAAACTAGGACTGGTGTTTAGTTAAATCTCCTGCCGACGCAGTTCACTGAAGGTGACAGAAGTACTCACTCGGGCTCAATGAGAAGGAGAGGCGACAGTAAATTTTTCAGGCAGCGACAGGAGATCTTGTTATAGGAGTCAGAACGGGGGTCAGGGCAGACCCTGTTGATGATTGAGGAAAAGAGAAGTAAATTCATTCTGCTTCGGGCACTTTGTCAAGTGCCAGGAGCTTACCATTGAGAACTAGTCACCCGTTTTAGTCTTACCGCCCTAGAGGTCACTCATCGGATATAAATCATAGCCCCGCAGAGGAGCAGCCACCGATTGCCACTCGGGATGAAATAAAGAAGAGGAATGCTGCTTTCGGAATGGAAATGACTCCGAATATCCCCCCACATGTTGCTGTTTAATGCAATCCGCGGTGGGGTATTGATCTCGAGAATCAAGTCATTAAAATGTGCAGTTTTTGTTTATTGGAATGAAGCAATTAAATGGTTCAGTTATGCCAGACCTCACCTTTTCTGATGAAAACTATTGATTTCTTGCCACAGCTTTATAAGCGACAATGTTTTTGATTACTCTTGACAAACCTCCTTGGAGTGTTAATTAAAATTGTACCAGACGAGCAGGTGTGGGAGATCATTAGATGGCCCGGATCGCACATCGACACTTCATATTCTGCAGCCTTGCATAATGAATAGGACACAAGAGGAGAAAAACAATATCTTCATCAGCAGAATTGGCATCTTCACTTTTTAAAAAACTAGGTGACATGACATTTTATAGCGCCCATGCTTTCGAATTAACAGCTCCCTCCTACGGCTACGTTTGATCAAAATTTGCTTTTTATGTTTTGCTTTAATTTTTTCAGTATCCAGTGAGTTGCTGTTTTTGTTTCCGAGGTAGCAAATATTTAAACACATATTCGTACAGAAAATTGAGGAGTCAAGTAAGGCTTTTCCAGTGCTTATGCAGATGAAGTCATGAATATTCATATGGTGCCATTTAACGCTTTAAAAATCCCCTCCGTAAGATATCTTCAACACGATTTGAAGAAATATTTACTACTTGTTTTTGGGACCTGCATGAAATATGATTGTTTAGGAATATGCTCTCTTGAAGACTACATTCTATTAATTTATAATCGCACTTTCTCTTGTAGCTATTATAAGATTGTTACATTGTAAAAATTGAAGATAGTGATAATCTATAAAACAGAGTCAAATAATGTTCACGTTTTTGAGAAATTAATGATCTTCACATGAATGCTATTTGTCATGAAACGATTTAATTATTACTTCATTGATATGGGGGCGAGAGGGACCTTTTTTTTTTTATTTTTGTATAACACATGGAATTTAAGTAATTGAATCTAGATTTAAAATCCTCTGTGAGCTGGTGTCTATAGATAGCCAGGCAGCTTGTATTTCTCAGATCCATAGGCCCTGAAAAGAACTTTAAGAGGTCATCTAATCTAGTCCCCTGCTGCCAGGGTAGCTGTTTAAAAATGCACTATTTTTCATTAGTCTGGAATTTTAAAAAGGATTAATGAATTTATAAATGTATTATTTACAATGTTCTGATCATGTATATCTAACTGGAGCTAACTATTAGACTTTGAAATGATAAATCTTTTTTTTCTAATCTCAATTTCTCTTAGTAGAATGTGTTACGTTTTCCAAAGTGTTTTTCCATTTATATTCTTTCATTTGATCAACCACCAAGTTCCGTATCTCAGAAAAGTATTTTTTATATATTTTTTTTATAAACTTCTGGCTCAGTTACTCAACTGACTTAATAATATTTACACGGTCTAATTATCTGAAGCAACGTTGTTGCACAGCCTCTGTCGTGGGTAGCTTCCGGAAACAGAAGTAACCCCGAAACTGTGACTTGTATGTGGTGGGAAGGGAAATGTGGAGTTCAGAGGAGGACTTCAGTCCAGCTTGTTAGGTCTAAAATTTAATCCACTGTTTCTAACAAGCCCCACATAGTAACTGTACTCTTCCAACCACTTAAGCAAAATGTTATAAATAATGAACATTCAATAGCTTTGCAGAATCTTAGAATTCTAATCCTTGAAATTCTGTTTATTTCTGCATAACAAGCCACCCCTTTACCCTTAGTGGTCTAAAGCGAAGACATCATATTTTGTTTGTGAATCTTCATTTTGGGTGGGGTTTGTCAGCTGGGGCAGCTGGACAGAGGGATAAAGGATCTTTTCACTCATGTGGTTGACAAGTTGGTGACAAGCTCAGAACTCAGCTGGGCCTATGGGCCAGGGGCCACTCCACCTGGGCCTCCCCTAGGCTGCTTGGGTTACCTTCCAACATGGCGGCTGGGTTCCAAGAGTGAGTGTCCCAAGAGAACAAGGCAGAAGTGCATGGCATTTTAAAATTCTAGCCTCAGAAGTCACATAGCATCCTTTCTGCTATATTCTTGGTTGAAGTTGTCATAAAGTTCTGCTCAGGTTCAAGGGGAGGGAACGTAGACCCACCTCTTGAAGGGAGGAGCATGAAGACCAGAGTGTCAGAGAGTTTGTGGAATGAGATGTCGTGGCCATCTTTGGAGGGTACAATTTGCCACTGAAACCGTTTATTCGATCCCTTTGTATAACATAACATACATTATTTGGTTCTGCTTTAATTTGAGAGAGAATGGAAAAATCAAAGGAGATTCTAATAATTCAACTATCTAGTTATTCTTTAAACAATATGCTTTAAGTTGTGTTTTATTTCAGAGAAAAGGGCATGAAGATGGGTCATTTTTAATGAGATAGTGAGTTTGAAAGCGTTTTGAAATCTATAATCTATAATGTAAGATGCAATGGGAAGTAAAACCATGGATTTAAAAATAATCTTAACAATTGTTTAATCAATATCTGCTTCACCATCACTTGAAAATCAGTTAAGTTCTGATGAAAAGGAGCCACACTGTTTCAGAAAGTTCTAACTACTTGGTCGTTTCTATTGTTGTATGTTGTTACGTTAGATACTCATAGTGTCTTTTGTTGTGACAATCGTGTTTGATGTTTGCTGAAAATTGAGATTGCTGTATTGTAGCATTATGTATCTGAGACCTTTCAGAGCTCTTTCATTCATTCAGTGAATATTCACTGGGCTTCTATAAGGTGCCAGGCACTGTTCTAGGCACTTTAAAGATTATTCTCAAAGTGATACTTTCAAAGTACACAATAACGTACGTATAAATTTTATTTAACAGGTGTACATTTCTCTGTGCTTTTTTCTTTTCAACTCTTGAATAGAGTTTCTTGGTTTAATTTGTAATCATGAAAAGAGTTAGGAGATAAAGGCAATCTTTAGAAGCTATTGGAAGGTTTACCTTGCTTTTGGTACATAATTAATCCATAAATAGGACTTACAATATTTGGTATAAATTGTTCAACAGAGCAAAGAGAACTCTCTCAAAAATATAACTTACCCATTTATTAATGTATTTTTAAAAACAGCGTTGTGGGTTTTTACTTGCCAATATAACAACTCCACATAATCAATTTTTCAGTATAGATTTTCTAATGATAATTTTTCAACCAACACTTGTTGAAATTACTCTGTCCTGGGCATCTTTGCACACGTTGCCTTGTTAAGTCCCTGGAAGAACTCTGGGACAGTGCACTGTAATCCGTTTCACAGACTCGTCTATGCCCTTCTATCTTCTCTTCTCTTCCTGCAGGCTTGTCCTCACCTACGTTACATGACTCAAGATATAGGAGGAAAGGACAATTGTACTTGTTAGAGCCACATCTTATCTAAATCTTGTATCCAGGGATACCTAAATCATAGATTTCACTTAAACGTGAAATATCTGCCCCTCATTTTTGCTGTCCATTGAGATTCGGCAGGACTCCAACACAAGAGGGTATTGTTCTGTTTCTGATGTGAGCCACCTGAGCTAAGTTGTTGTATAGACATGATCCAGTTTCTACGTCTTCTGCAGTAAAGTGAAATTCCACTGATTAAGCCATTTTTAAATGGACATAATGAAAACAAAAAATCCCAAAACAACGGAGCAGTATTTTCATCTCAAACACTCCCAACCTCATCACCACCACATCCTCCAGTGTCACCCAGGGGGAGTGACAGCCATGGTGCAAGGAGCTCCAGATGTGCAAATTCGGTGCTTCACAGATGATTCAATAAAGCCACACTGGCTGCTAAGTGAGTCAGGGTGGATTTCTAAGCCCTTACTTTGCTCTGGGGGCACCAACTGTGCTCGTGTAAATTTTACACGTAGTCGTGTTTGTAGAGGTGTCTCTCACTCTTGCATAATTCTGCAGACAACATCAGGATGGACTCCAGAAGGCTGCCTTGCGTTCGAAGGTGAACACATGCATACGCAGTTGCACACGGGCAGTGGTCAGTGGAGGTGGAGGGGAACGTGCTTTTGAGGGATAATTCCCCCTTTTCAGAACACGAGCCGCTTTATGTTTATTGGCGAGATTTTCTAGAGCAGTGTTTTAATGGTTTGTATGTCAGACATATTGCATATTAAACCAGCAAAGCCTGCATTCTCTTAGGATCCGCGGGCCTTTCTTCTCTCCTCTATATCGAAAATCATTCCTGGCAGCCTGTGCTCTCCAAGCTGCCTGGAAGAACTTTGGCATAGTTTTCCTTAACCTTTCCAACAGTAAAAGCAAAACTCTCCTTTGATAAAAAAGCCGGAGGACTCTGGCACGCGGCCATTAAGGATGCAGGCGACGCGGCTGCGATCTGACAGAATATTCCACAAAACACTGAAAAGTTCTCTCTCAGGTCCCCAGAGTGGGCCGAGGCACTTTGCGTGTACTTAACATATATCATCTGTCACCCGGCGGCGGTCCGTGCTGAACCGAACACAATGGAACATCCAGATGGCCTAAACAAAGCCGGCAAATGTGAGCAGCTATTAAAAGCTGTTTACATCAACTTCCAGGATTTCATGTACTGCCGTTTAGACTGTCACCGCAGAGGCGCTGAGCTCCGTCGGCAAGGGAGACCAGCCTGGTACAAACTCCTGTTGCTGGGTGTCTACACCTCGTGCAAAGCGAAGCTGGATATTAAGTTAGGAAATTGAATAATGTCAACCAGTCGCGCGATTTCAGACACTTTAAGTGACTTGCCCCCCATTCTGTTTTATTGATCTCCTACTGCAGCCTTGGCCCCAGACCCAATAAACACAAAGCAGGCCCTCTTCTCCGGTGCGAGTGTGTCACGGATGAACGGATGGGTGCCCGCTATCTGCCTCTGCAGACGAGGCCTCCGAGCCTCGTTGGCTCCTCACTGGGGATGTTTATGCAGTAAATGGTTTTGTTTTCTTCCTCTGAGAGGCTGTGATATCAGGTCCTGTCTTATTGGGGATTAATATACATGAGTGATAAACCTACATTTTTCTGTCTGCTTCCTTTGACCTCTTTATGGCATATCCTTTACAAATTCCAGGCGCACTGCCTACATTGTTCAAGATTTGTTGTGTTGCTGTGAATAACCATGCCCCAACGAGGGACGTGCAGCTTATTTCTCACTAAAGAAGAATCTAGAAAAACTGCCTCTGTATTCAGGTTTGTTAATCACTACCAATTTCTCTTCTTGTAACATACCTCAAAATGAGTCAATACTAGAAGCGTACAATTTATTAATTTGCCCTAAAATTCAAAGTAGAACAAGAACAGAAGAGACCCTCACACATGCGAGCTCAGTAATTAATTTAAATAATTATTTTCTATAAAAGATAATTTTAACACAATTTTATATCACCTTTGGGTTAAATTATATACATGTTTAAAATAATTGAACATTGTTTGTTGTGTTATTTCTAAGTTACCATTCTTCAAGTTTTCTGTTGTATTTTTAAAGATGGGTAATCTCATAAATGTTTAAAGTCAAATGTTTAAGAAAATACGATTTGTTGGCCTGTTTTCTTCAGAAATAACTTTTGCTTTAAGTTGAGATCAAGATGAGTACCAGGCGATGTCGTATGCCATAACACAGAACTGAATTTTAGTGATGATATGTAATGTCCTCAAAGGAAGATTGATGTGGGGCTGGTATGGGCACAGCAAGGGTGGGCTCACCTCTACCGTGTGGGGACACTTTCGTCCTCACAATTATCCTGGTAAATCCAATCATTTCAGTAAATTTGATAAGGAATAGCTTTAGATCTATATTTTTATAGGGTTATAGACCTTCTTTACATTATCACATGAAATTCAAAGTTTTAGCTCCCATGTTTAAGCTTAGAGAAAAATATATTGTCCATAAAAAGTTAATCTGGAGTGGGATATTTCATATACATGATGATACTAATACGCAAGAAACGTGGTGCCTTCCCCAGAGAGCTTTTAAGAGTTTGAAGCTTTTGGCGAATAGTTTTGTTAGATGCTATGTCAAGAAGGCAGGAGGAGAGCAGTGAAGTCATCCTATGCCCCGCCTATAATTCAGATGAGGGGGATAATTTTGTCAGTTGTTGGTAGGTGTGCTATTTTTCGTAGACGTCTGGGAGCGATTGGATAGGATTTTGGAAAATATGGATAGTACAGATGTGAAAATAAAATGTAACAAAATAAGAGCTTCAATTTTTGCCAAGAGTCAAGCGTATGCCCACTTTCGTTGGGCCATTCCAAGCCTGGCTGTCAGTCCACACGGGAGCCGCTGGGTTTCCTGTTTATGCCTGTGTGGAGTTCCACATCCGGGCGAGCTCGCCTTCAGCCGCAGGTTTTTCCGCACACCCCAGGAGATCTCTTCCTTAAAATGGCTCATTATTTATCATTTAAGTAAGCCATTGGAATTTTGTTAATTCCTGTTTTACTTAGCACATGCAAAATGCTATCATTATCTAAGAGAAGATAATGTTAACGTAGAATTGTTACCCAGAGTACTAATTAAGTGACCTTTGCAAAACAAACCTGGTCAGGGGTCTAGGAAATAGAGAAGATGGATGCCAAGTTTATTCCCTTCCAGGCCTTTGGGCCTATGTCAAACCTGAGGTTAACAGCAGTTAAAACCCGTCTAGTTATTTGAAGAGGCACTAACACTTTATCTTTACTAAATTGGTCAAAATTTAGAAATCTCTTTAACTTCAGCCAGATACTGAATTCGCTGAAGTGGATCTCATGTCATCCTCATTGTTTTTCTTCGTTCTAGGTCCTAAGCATCCAGATTCCTCATCATTTCTCTCTGTCCCTTCTCAACACTTTGAAGATTATGATAAACTAGTTCACACTCAACTATCAACGACAGTTGGCTTAATAGTCAACCTTTCCTAGGGCTCTTTGTGTTTTAAAACAAGATAAATTCTAAGCGAAGGAAATAAAAGTCTGGAATTTTAGGCTTCAGGTCACTTGGTAGGAGAGGTATTTCTGCGGACACACAGAAACTTCCCAGAGCCCTTGTAATCACATCAACTAAAATACTGTTTCTTCAGAGCCAGATCTGTATGGTATTCTTTTGTATCTATTAGACGGTGTGGTATACTTTTTTAAAAATTCAAATTTAGATATAGTCCACGTTTAGACTTATAGAGTGAGAAATTACACACTGGAGATGTCTGTTTTTTTCCCCTGAAAATCTTCTGATGACCTTATTTCTTAATTCTGTCTCAACAGAAGGGATATCTTATTTTCATTTTCTTCTTATTCCTTCTAAAACATACTATCCTTTTGATCACTTTTGAATTTCATAAAGTCATTTTTATGACTGCCATATTCTCTTTTAAATTGTATTGACTTTTTAAAAAGTACCTATT